>NC_081304.1:20149826-20774826 GCF_030435805.1 Mustela lutreola | reverse complement strand
ATAAAGATGAAAAAAAGAAGGACATATTTCATTTTACTGTGTCTCAAGGCACTAAAGACATCTGGTATACCACCAAGGACTGTTGTGATCGCATCAAGAATCATGATGCATAAAAAACACAAACTTTGGACAGAACCCTATGTTCTGCATGTTATATATATTTAACCGGTATGTTACTTTTGTATGTTTCTCACTCCCTGTGGCTATCCTGAATTCTGTTTAACATTCCTTTGTGAATATATGTTAGGTATACATTTGTATGTGTGTGTGCATATGTGTACATGTGTGTATACTCATATATATGTATATGCATGTACGTATGAGTGTTGTTTTTGAGGTTTAAACATATATGTGGTCTTGAGGCTTGTTTGTATCACCTCTATTCTGGTCAGGTTCACCCTTGTTTTGCATATGGCTATTGTCCAGTTGTAGGGGTTTATTTGGCAGGGGGGTGGTCTTGGTTTTTTTAAGATTTTATTTATTTGTCAGAAGTAGAGAGCACAAGCAGGGGGAGCAGCAGGCAGTGGAAGAAGCTGGCTTCCTGCTGAGCAAGGAGCCCAATGCAGGACTCGATGCCAGAACCCTGAGATCATGATCTGAGCCAAAGGCAGATGCTTAACCGACTGCACAACCCAGGCATCCCTGTCCAGTTGTTTTCACTGCAGTATTGTATTTATTGTGTGACTATACCACAATTTTCTTGTCTCTGTTTTTGGGCCCTTGGATTGTTGCTCATATTCATCTTATAAAACAGAGGGAAAGAAATCTTACTTCACGGAATTGCTATGATTCACATGAATCACTAGGACTGTGCTTGGGACAGAGATTTTTTTTAAAGATTTTATTTATTTATTTGACACACAGAGAGAGAAATTACAAGTAGGCAGAGAGGCAAGCAGAGAGTGAGAGGGAAGCAGGCTCCCCACTGAGCAGAGAGCCCGATGCGGGACTTGATCCCAGGACCCTGAGATCATGACCTGAGCCTGATGAGACAGTAATCCTGACACCAATGTACTGGTTAAGCTCCACCTTTGAGTTTCTCCCTCTGCCACTGTCTAACCCAGTGGTTCTCAAACAGGGTCAAGTTTGCTCCTTATCCCCAGGGATGTTTGTTAATCGGAGACATTGTTGATCATCACACTCAGGGGATTCTCCCAGCATTTAGCTGGTAAAGGTCAGGGATTCTGCTTAATATCCTACAATGTGAAAGTGATGGTCTCCATGACAAAGAACTATTCAGCCCAAAATGTCAATAACACTGAAGCTGAGAAGCCCTGGTCCACCCTCACTGCACTTTGAGGCCTAGGGATAGCCCTTTATGCCATCACTAAGCGACTACTTTGAAGAGACTCAGTCCTTAGGATTGGAAGGGAGTGTGAATGGAGTTTACACAAGGAGCGTGCCCTGCAGAGACTAGGAAAACATAAAGTCCAAGGCATTTTGCCCAGGCTGGGTATGTAGAAAGTCTGGGTGCAAGTTGGTTGGCAGAAGGCAGATGCAGAAGACCCTAGGTGGCAGCAGAGAGGTTGGCAGGAGGTAGATGGGTAGGAAATGGGCTGACAGCACAAGAAATCCAGGTTATCTGCCTTATTGTAAGGGTGCCCTCCCACTTGTTTTTATCCCACTGTGAACCCCAAAGCCATTGGCTTGCTCCCATTCTCCTTACATCCAAGTCCATGTTCCTTCACTCAGTTCTCTAGACCAAGGACAGAGGGACATACCCAAACCAGGTGCTCTTCATGTCACTGCCCAGCATATGGCCCTGAAATGCCTTCATGTCAGCCCTGCACCAAACTAAAATGAGGGGTTTGAAGTGACGGGGGAGGGTGGGAGGTTGGGGTACCAGATGGTGGGTATTATAGAGGGCACGGATTGCATGGAGCACTGGGTGTGGTGAAAAAATAATGAATACTGTTTTTTTCTGAAAATAAATAAATTAATTTTTTAAAAAAAAGGTATTTTGATTAGGAAAAAAAATAATAAAAATAAAAATAAAATGTCTCTGTCTAACTTACAAGGCCTGACAAGGCAGGTCACTGTCTACTTAGCTGACCTCAGAGCTCACCTGCCTCTAAGCACACCTCTGCCCAAGCCTCCCTAATGAATGGTGTGCTCACAGCCCCATTCATTTCTATGTTTCCCCTGCCTGGAAAACAGCCACCTTTCTGGTTTTGAACTGGTTAATTCTTATTTGTGCTGAAAGACTCAGCTTCAGTATCACACTCCCCAAACTCTTCCCTATATCTCCCCCTGCCTGCTGGGTTCAAACTGCCCTATGTTTGCCTCTCTCCAAGTACTTAGCACAAGGCAATGAAGTAACTGTCTGTCTGCCCATCTGTCTCCCCCACCCCCATCCTGATAGTGAGCTCCCTGAGAACAAGGACTGAGACATACGTCCTTTCGTTCCTATAGCCTAACACAGTCCCTGGCTAATGGCTGTCTAATAAAGCTTGTTGGATAGACCAATGAATGACGTTGCTTTCAAAGGCAAATCAAGTTAGCTGATGAGAATATGACGTTAACAGGGCAATGAGAAAAGCGTGTCACTTCAACTTAGCCACTTTATTGGACAGTTAAATATCTTTTTCTCATGGAAGAAGTCCCCAAGGAACGTGAGCACACCCAGCAAGGAAGCACATGCATGAGGACAAAAGACTTAGTGCTGGGAAAGAGACTCAGGATGATGTGGTGAAGCAGCTCTTCTCAGTTTGATGGTAGCAGCAGGCAGAAACCCCGAATGACCCCCTCACCGGGTGCCCAGGTCACCTTCATTTGGACCATTAGGAGACTGCCATTTCTGATGAGATCTTCGAAGTGTAAGAAGATGGTGAGTGGTGGTGCAGAAAGCTTTTAAGTCATTGTGAGCTTTGGGGAAAGTAGTTAAGGTTTCTTTCTAGCTGGAGGTTTGCTTTGCAGGAATCGGTGGGGTGAGGCCAGATCAGTGGTCAGCAGGCTTGGCGGCAGGTGGCGAGCTGGCTACAGCCTCACGGGTGGTTGGGCTGGTGGGTTTGGCCTCACTGGGTTGGCAGGGACTGGCATTTGAGACCTCGGCCTTGCAGGACGTCGAGTCAGTGCAATCTGGTTGGCTAGAAGTAGATTTTTTGCAATCCCGTTTACAGGAGTCAGCAGCACAAGGCAGACGGGAGGAGATTGGACGGTAAGAGAGAGAAGTGACACAGGCCGGACGGCGCAGGATGGAGTAGCATGGACGGTAGCAGGCAGGGCGATAGGAGATGGATGTCACATATGGCTGCCTATAAGTGATGGGTCCAGAGCAGATTGGGCGACAGAATGGGCGATAAGAAACCGGAGGGGTGCAAGGCGGTTTGCAGGAGCTGGGTATGTAGAAAGTCCGAGAGCAAGTTGGTTGGCAGATGGCAGATGCAGAAGACCCCGGGCGGCAGCAGAGAGGTTGGCAGGAGGTAGATGGGCAGGAAATAGGCTCAGGGCAGGTGGACCGGCAGCGCTTAACTATGTAGCAGTTAGGTTGACATGGACTGGGCACACAGATACTTGCTGAACAAGGACTGGGCTCAGAGCAGATGGACTGGCAGATGCTGGAGATGCAACAAGAGGGCTCTTGGCAAGTGCTGGAGACACAAGGTGGCTCACAAGGGCTTGGAACACAGCAGATAGGGCGAAGACAGACAGGCTCACAGACCAGAGCCACACAGGGAGCTGGCTGGCAGTTGCTGGGCTCTGAGCAAGATGGCTCACAAGGACTGGGGTCACAGCAGACAGCCTGGCAGCTATTAGCCACAGAGCAGACAGACGGACAGCAGCTAGGTGTGGGGCAGACTGGCTGACAGCAAGTGGGCTCACAGATCACTGGTTGGCAGGAGCTAGGCGCAGTGCAGACAGCTGAACAGCAGCTGGGCTCACAGATGACTGGCTGGCAGCAGCTGGGTTTGCATATCATGGACTGGCAGGGAACAGGTACACAGAGAACTGGCTGGCAGGAAGGGGCCTCAGAGCACACAGGTTGGCAGCAACTGCTCACTGAGCAAGAAGGCTCACAAATGGTAGCTTCACAGCACACAGGCTGGGCACAGCTGCTCACAGCACAGGCGGGCTCACAGATGGTGGCTTCACAACACACAGGTTGGGCACAGGTGCTCACAGCACAGGCGGGCTCACAGATGGTAGCTTCACAACACACAGGTTGGGCACAGCTGCTCACGGCACAGGCAGGCTCACAGATGGTAGCTTCACAACACACTGGTTGGGCACAGCCGCTCACGGCACAGGCAGGCTCACAGATGGTAGCTTCACAACACACAGGTTGGGCACAGCCGCTTACAGCACAGGCGGGCTCACAGATGGTGGCTTCACAGCACACTGGCTGGGCACAGCTGCTCACAGAACAAGAGGGCTGACAGCACTGTGGGCCACAGCTAGATGATCCGCAGCTATCTTCAGAAGTCACCAGTTGCCATGTCTGGCTCCGGCAGGAACTGGGCAAGCAGACAGGCCCTCCACAGCTCACCTCAGTGGAGCAGAGAGAGATGCCTGGCACGGATGGGCATTTCCTAGAACAGCAGTTTCCAGACATGGTGGAGGTGCCTCTGCTCCCTTGTGAGCGCTGAGAGAGGTACTGCCTGACTGGAATAGCTCTCTGAGGCCCTCACTTTTATACACCCCTCACTGACATGTGCTGTTTGGAACCTCTGCATCTTTTCCTCATTGTTGTTTGAGCAGTTTTCAGAGGAACATCTTATTATATCAAGGTTTGTTGATCTGGAAGTTGTTTATCTACCCATCAAGAAGCGTTTGTTTATTGACTTGCTAAATTTGGAATCCTTGGAGCAACAGGTCATCTTCGAATAAGCATCATTGCCTTCAAACTGGATTATCTATGTTTCTGAGCGTCATGAGCAGAAAGGAACTTATAATTTATCCATCTTCTAGTCTTCTGCACCAGGTTCTCTAGGGGACACAGATGTGCCTACATGAATAGGACCCACTCACCCATTCCCACAGGTCTCAGTCTCTGGTGGGCAGACACGCATTCAGGTAAACCCATTGCAATGCTATGGTAAAGTCAACAATAGACATAAAGGGCTTCATAGAGGGGAGCAGTGGTGAGCTCTGTGGAAGAGGGGCTGTCTGGGCTGGATTTTAAATGACTGCACTTTACAGTAATAGTCTTTTTTTAAGATTTTATTTATTTATTTGACAGAGAGATCACAAGTAGGCAGAGAGGCAGACAAGAGAGAGGGGGAAGCAGGCTCCCCGCTGAGCAGAGACCCAAATGCGGGGCTCAATCCCAGGAGTCTGAGATCATGACCTGAGCCGAAGGCAGAGGCTTAACCCACTGAGCCACCCAGGTGCCCCTACAGCAATAGTCTTATTTAAAACCATCAGCAATCCTCCGAAATAGGAATTCACCCCCCCGCCCCATTAAAGGTCAAGAAGAGGAAAGAAAAGGTCGGAATCAGAAAGTTTAAGTCACTTGCTAACAACCCTACCCAACTTGCCCCCTAATCTAGACTGCCCTCCTTCCTCCTCACCATTCTGTCTAGTCTGAATTTCTTATCAAGGACTTTATCAAAAAAAGACTTTATCAAAGCCACATGCCACAGGTTCAGCCCACTGTGTTGTCCTCCATCCTATTCTATGAACAACCCTGCCCCAGACCACTGGTTCTACCTGTCCCCAGAAAGCACTTGACCCAGACTCTCAGCTTCTCCTCCTTATTTTCCTTCCATCCACCCACACCTCAAGCATTCAGTGGCCCTCAAGAATCCCTCTTGATTTTGGTGATTTTAATAGCTTTTAAAACAAAGACACCTCCAAGACCCAAAGGATAAAGAAGAAAGACAAGAGATTTTTTGCAAAAAGTTTGTGATCAAAAGCAAAGAACACAAATGCTTTCTCAAAGCATGTCAATGCTACAGACATGAGATGAAAAATGTACCCTAGGTTTCTGAACACCAAGGCCTGACATCCTTGCTCAGTCAAGGGCTACCTCCACTATGAGCCTTCAACATCAATGCAAATGCAGTTCTCTAGAAAAGCTGAACCATTGTGCCATCTATTCATCATCTCTGCCTTCATTCATTAATTTATGCAATCACTCACTCAATTTCTCTTTCAATCATTCATTCAATTCAACCATCATTTGGTTCTGTGCAAGGGTTACAAAAAGAATGAGCCACAATTCCTGTCTCAATGAGTCCAAGTTTAGGAGAGAAATAGACCCATCCATAGGCAATTATGGTACAGTATATGTACAAGTGCTATGACAGATGGATGCCTGGGGTCCTATGGATGGACCCAGGGGAAACACCAACATGGTTTTTAGGAAATTAAGAAAGTCTTCTCAAAAGCATGATACAATTGGGGAGCAGTAAATGGTTCCATAGCCAGGATGAAAGATACAGGGACAGGAAGGAATAGCAATGGGACTTGAAGGATACCGGGTACTCAATCATGAAAGACCTTGTGGACCATGGTAAGTAGTTAGATTTTACACTGACACAGGGGAGTGACTTGGCCATGTTTGCCCTTTGGAAAGACCTCCCTGGCTACGGTGCAGAGATGGGAGAAGGAGGGCAAGTCTGGAACCAGGGAGACCATTAGGTGTCTGGGGCAATGACTCAAAATCTTCATAGTGACAACCTGAACTGGACAGTGCCTTGGGCCTGGAGCAATAGGAGAGGTTGTAAAGAGCCAGAATCAATAGAGCTAGTGGTTGAAAGTGGAAGATTAGGAACAAGAAGTGAAATCCTTGAGGTGTAGCTCTCAAGACAGTTGGAAAAGAAGACTTTCAGACAACTTTGCAGGGGGCAAAGCAGAGAAGGAGCCCCCAAGATCCTGATCCCCACCTTTCCAGTTCTTCGTCATGCACTTTTTCTTCTGCAGCTAAGCCAGCAATGAAATTCACATGGAGAGGGCCTTCCTCCCACTAGTCCCTTATAAACTCTGTCAGCTGAGAAATTCAACATGGCATCATCTGTTATGCTGGAATGTCATCTCAAAGAATCTTTCCCTGCTACATGGAATAAACATATGTCCACTCAAAAATTTATACATGAACGTTCATAGTAGCTTTCTTCATAATAGCCAAACACTGGAGACGACCCAAATTTCCATTAGTAGATGAATATTTTTTCATGAACTTTATTCATACAATGTAATATTATTTAACAAAAAGGGATGAACTGTTGATATCTGACACAAGGATTAATATAAATAGTGTTATCCTAAGTGGAAAAGAGACTGCACTGAATGATTTCATTTACATGAGATTCTAGAAATGGTGAAATATAGTGATATAAAGATCAATGGTTGTCTGAGGCTGAGATCAGAGGTGGGGAGGATTGCCTGCAAATGGGGCACTGGAGAATTTAAGGGATGATGGCAAGTTCTATATCTTGAGTGCTGTGGTGGTTACTTAAGTATATACAATTGTCAAACCTCATCAAACTGTCCCTTACAAATGTGTGTACTTTATTATATACAAAGTATACCTCAATAAAGTTGGCTTATGAAAAACAAATATTTCAAAGGCAAATAAAAAAAATAGTATAATACCAGTTTTATTTGTAAGTATGCTTAGAAAGGAGTGTGGAAATACCTATGTCAGTAACAGATGCTGAAGCTGACGTTGAAAATCCAGGTGGCTGTTATTCCTTCTTCATATTTTTCTGTATTTTCCCTCTTTTTATTTATGTATTTATTTGCATATCTTTTTTAAATTTTTTTAATTTATTTTCAGCATAACAGTATTCATTTTTTAATTTATTTTTTATTTTCAGTGTAACAGTATTCATTATTTTTGCACCACACCCAGTGATCCATGCAATCCGTGCCCTCTATAATACTCACCACCTGGTACCCCGACCTCCCACCCCCCGCCCCTTCAAACCCCTCAGATTGTTTTTCAGAGTCCATAGTCTCTCATGGTTCAACTCCCCTTCCAATTTCTCTATATTTTTTCCGTGTTTTTAGAGATTATTGCCATACTTATAATAAAAAATACACTTTTGGGGCACCTGGGCAGCTCAGTGGGTTAAGCCTCTGCCTTCGGCTCAGGTCATGGTCTCAGAGTCCTGGGATCAATCCCCGCATCAGGCTTTCTGCTCAGCGGGGAGCCTGCTTCCCCCCTCTCTCTGCCTGCCTCTCTGCCTACTTGTGATCTCTGTCAAATAAATAAATTTTTTAAAAAATACATTTGGGGGGGGCACCTGGATGGCTCAGTGGGCTAAAGCCTCTGCCTTTGGCTCAGGTCAGGATCTCAGGGTCCTGGGATCGAGCCCCACATCAGACTTTCTGCTCAGCAGAGAGCCTGTCTCCCCTTCCCCCTCTGCCTGTCTCTTTGCCTGCTTGTGATCTCTATCTCTGTGTCAAATAAATAAATAAAATCTTTTAAAAAAATACATTTTTGCTTGTTTGTTGAATGAAACATTGCTTTGCAGGAATGAAAAATAAATATTGTTCTCCCAAGGCAAGAACAAAATAAATTTTATTCCACATGTTGCTTAAGATCATGTTCAGCCAGGGGTGCCTGGGTGGCTCAGTGGGCTCAAGACTCTGCCTTCAGCTCAGGTCATGGTCTCAGACTCCTGGGACCAAGCCCTGCGTTGGGCTCTCTGCTCAGCGGGGAGCCTGCTTCCCTCTCACTCTCTGCCTACCTCTCTGCCTACTTGTGATCTCTGTCAAATAAATAAATAAACTCTTTTTTTAAAAATCATGTTCAGCCAGAAGTTGAATCAACTATCCTGAATTTTCACCTTCCAGCCTAACTCACACCTGGTTTAGGCCCCACCTGGCAGATGAATACTCACCTCTCTCAGCCCTGGGACCCAAAGAGAAGAAATACAGCTGGTTTCAGAACAAGAAAACCTAACCCAGAAGAAGGAGACTTTGCCAAAGCATTTGGCTAGAAGAAAAAACTAGAATTCCCATAACATCCATAAGCACTGTGTTCACCAAGTTCTGCCAGAGGAACCTCTTCCATTCCAAATCAAGCTTGTTTTACCACAGCCTCTTCCCAACTTGGCCAGAAAGTTCTGACCAAACCTGGAGCCCTCCTGAAGAACCATTCTAGGAGAGCTATACTGCTGAAGAAAGCCATGCCCCTTACTCAAGATTAAATCTTGGGGTGCCTGGGTGGCTCAGTGGGTTAAGCCACTGCCTTTGGCTCAGGTCATGATCTCAGGGTCGTGGGATCGAGTCCTGCATCAGGCTCTCTGCTCAGCGGGGAGCCTGCTTCCTCCTCTCTCTCTGCCTGCCTCTCTGCCTACTTGTGATCTCTCTCTCTCTCTCTCTCTCTGTCAAATAAATAAATAAATAAATGATTAAATCTTGGCCAGCCTCGGCATTTTCCCATTTACTTCATTTTTAAAATACAGGTTCCCAAGGCAGCCACGCTGGAGCTAATGGATAAGATCTCTAGGGTTGCCTGGGTGGCTGTGTGGGTTAAGCCTCTGCTTTCTGCTCAGGTCATGATCCCAGGGTTCTGGGATCAAGCCCCACATCCGCCCCACATCCGGCTCTCTGCTCAGCAGGGAGCCTACTTACCCCACCACCCCCTGCTGCCTCTCTGCCTACATGTGATTTCTGTCAAATAAGTAAATAAAATCTTTTTTTAAAAAAATCTCTAATGGTGAAGCCTAAGAATCTGTATTTTTAAAACCTCCCCAAGTGAATCTCATACAAACCATGGAAGCTTTAGTCTACATCTGGGCTTCTTATTTAAAACAAAATTGTCAAGCTACAGCCCTGAGGGTGGGCTTCAGAATCTCCCTTTTAACTTGCCCCCAGGTGATTCCGATGCAAGGGGACTCTTGTCCACAAAGCACATTTCAAAAACCCAATTGTGGATGCCAGAGTAAATTTTCCTGGCCCAATGCCCGGGAGGGAGCCAAGGAAGAGGCGGGAGAACTAATTTGGTTATGCCAGCAAGCTCGAATTTATTAAGAAGTTAACAAAGAGAAATTTTTGCATTCAAAAGCAGCAGAAAGCTGAGGAGAAGGGTCAGTCCCAAAGCCACCTTGAGTAAGAGGATGCCTTCCAGTGACAAGACATTTAAGTCCATGAAAATAAAGCCATGGGGGGGTCACCCTGCAAGCTTCGGGGATCACTTTGGATGGGACCCAGTTTCCATTTTCTCACCAGCTTATGGCTCTTACTCTCAGGACCTTGAAACACCAGGGCAGGCATTGGAGAACAAGCCCTCGTCTACAAATAACACGGAGGCAGGACGCTGTCTTGGGGGCCAGGAATGTCCTGGAGACAAGGAGTCTCTCCACCTGCCGCAGGTGGAGGCTTTGCTAGGGCAGCTCCGCGGAGGGGGCAGAGGGCTTCACTTCGTCTCGCAAACAGGCGTAGGCTGGCAGCAGACAGGACCACAGCACCCCGACGAGCCGCAGCAGCCGGACCCACAGCAGCCGCTCCCACAGCCCCCGCAGCCGGAGCCGCAGCCGGAGCCACAGCAGCCACTCCCGCAGCAGCCACTCCCACAGCCTCCGCAGCCAGAGCCTCCGCAGCCAGAGCCCCCGCAGCCGCAGCAGGGACCACAGCAGCCGCAGCAGGAACCACAGCAGCCGCAGCAGGCGGGCTGGCAGCAGCACACTTCACAGCAGTCTTGGTCTTGAGGGCAGCAGGTGAAGCAGTCCCCTGGGCAGCACCCCATGGTCCCGACGGGTCAGGTGGCAGGTCAGGAGCGCGGCCGGAGTTCCCCACGTCTGACGGTGGCCGGTGGCCAGCAGCTTTTATAGCCCCTCACCCGAGGGTGTTGGCACGGGGGACAGGATGTTTCCTTTGTTATTATTTATGCCAGTTTCCATAAGAACGTTTCATTAGCTGCCTGTTTATTTTCCAGCTCTGAGTACCTCAACTCATAAAAAAGCCCCACTCGTCCCAACTGCTATTTGTCCAGAGGGTAAAAATACATCTTCGGAAAGACCTGTCATCACGGCCAAACGCCAGCCAGCCATCATTAGCCCAGGTTGGAGAGAGCCATGGACTCTGGCTCTGGAATGGGTGCTCCCCTTCCTCATCTCCTCTGGTGGCAAGTGGGCAGCCCAGCCCATGATCATCATGAATGATCATTCTGGAAAATCAGAATAGTAAAAGCTGGATGTCCTGTGCCTCCCGCAGCAGGCAGAGACTGCAATACAAGGTCTGGTCCCGTGGCTCCTCCCAGGCGGCAATAGCATCCTCGTGCTAGCCCATGTGAGCGAGGCAAACATTTGTGACTGTGTGTGGTATGTGGAGTGTGCCACACAATTGTTTGGGCTTGGTCGGTGAGCATCAGTCATGATTAATAACTGCCTTGTGAAAAGGAAAGAGACTCATCATAAAACTGCAAGAGGTGGGAGCCACGTTCTCCCTGGACCTCCTGGTGAACTGAACACTCACACTCCTCTCTAAGTGGGCGGGAAGAGCAGTGGTCAGAACCCTTTCTTTGATGGAAAGAGATGGAGGGGGGTGTCGGGGGGAATGAGGGGAAGGAAGGGGAAAGAAAAAAGGAAGAACGATCATTGACTATTCAAAGCAACACATGAAAATGGGAATGTTGTGTCCTTTTTTTTAAGAGCTCCAACTTTACAGACCATCTGGCACAATGAGGGACTAGGAGACAACCAGAGTACCATCCCAGGGGAAAAAAATACTTTTGGAAAGAGGCGAGAATCCACAGAGGATTCAGGTCCATGTGTAAATTCTGAGATGGGTCAAACTTCCTATCCCTCTGTCAGGTTTGGTCCCTTGTCATACCCTTGGAATGGTCATGGCAATCCTGGAGACGAAGGCTCGGGCTTTGGAAGGAAGCACCTGGAGAAGGGGGTGCAGTGGGAGGTGAGGATGTGGAGGTGGCAGTGGGAGTGGAGATCTGGATCAGAAGACACTGCCCTTCTGTTTTAATTTGCATTTTCTTTTTGGATGGGCCCGGAGGTACAGATAGCCTCTAAAAGACCAGCTGGACGGACTGAGAAGGGTGGGGACAGATGATGGATTTCTTGGATCCGACAGGATGCTCAATACTTCACAGGACATGAATTTTCACATTGAAGAAAATTTCACAATGAGGGAAATTTTTCACATTGAAGAAATATAGAACTGGGAGGAAGAGATCATGCGGTCCAGGGTCTCTACACCTGATTTTTACATCGGAATTGCCTGAGGCAGGGGCTTTTGAAACATCCAGAACCTCCCAATCTATACCCCAGTCCTGTTAAATCAGAATATGTGTTCGTGAGAGCCTGAGAAACTATATATTTTAAAGTTTCCCAGATGACTCAAATTCTCAGATAGGTTAGGAAACATTGATATAATTTAAAGCTACCATGACCATCACCCCCAAGCCTTTTTTTTTTCTGCAGAAGTTGATATCAAGGCCCAGAGAGGACTAATGATAGAGTAGATTCATAGCCCAGATGTTGCTTCCGTCACTCCACATCCCCTGATGGACACCTTCGGGTAAGTATAATATAGTGGTGTCCATGACAGACACATCCTTTTCATTCTTTTTTTTTTTTTAAGATTCAACTATTCATGGTGAAAAAATAAGGAATACTGTTTTTCTGAAAATAAATAAATCAATTTAATAAAAAAAAGATTCAGCTATTCAGTTTAGAGAAAAAGAGTGCAGAGGGAGAGGGAGAGAATCTCAAGTAGACTCCCTCCCCACACTGAGCATGGAGCCCAACACAAGGCTCAATTTCAGGACCCTGAGCTAAAATCAAGAGTTGGATGCTTAATCGACTGAGCCCCCCCAGATGCCCCTCTTTCTTTGTAGTGACAGGTGATGAGAAAGGCATCTAAAAGTGTGCAGTGTAAAGTTTTTCCTATTTCTGTGTCCACCAGTCAGTTCTTTCACCCACCTCCCCTCTGCTCCCACTCTCACTTCACCCCTCTGCACCTAGATTTCCACATCTGTGGAAATTATGATCATAATAACGTCAATCTCATAGATTGATCTCAAGATTAAGTGAGTTATATAAAGCACTTAGAACACTTTATTGGCCACATTATTTGATAAACATTTGATATTATTTATATACAAGAAAAACATAGAGATATAGATATATTTTTGTTCATTACATATGATAGCAGGTGTAATAGTAGCATAATAAACACACTGGTTTTAACTTTTTTTCCCTCTTTACAAGGTATCTCATAGTTCATTCCATATCGGTACCTTAAAAAGTTCTTCATACTGATGTATTATATTGATAATTTAATTAACCAGTCCTCTGTTGAAAGATATTTGTTTCTAATATATCCAATGTCTTGGTGTTATGAAATTTAATTTTAAACATTTTGCTATTATGTAACTTTGCACTTACACATAGCTTGCTACATCCCTCCCATAAACTATTGGAAAAGAAACTGCAGGGTCATTGAGTTTTTTCCTTTGTAATTTGAATGGATATTGCCAAGTCACCCTTTACGTAGGTGGTAAGAATTACACTTCCATCCACAATATGTGAGAGGACCTGTCTCCTCAAACCACAGCAACAAAATGTATAATCAAAGTTTGTGATCTTGCCAATCTGATAGAAGAAAGATAGGATCTGACAATCATTTTAAATAGCATTTCTATTATTGTGAATGAGATTAAGCAATGTTTCATATGCTTAAATTTTATTTATGTTCCCTCTTCTCTAAATTTCTTTTTATAGCCATTGTCCATTTTTCTGTTGGGTTGTTGGTCTTTTCACTTTGAGAAGAATGCTCTGTGAAATAGAAAATGAATGCTTGGTCTGTATGATGATTTATAAATATATTTTGTAGATTGTCATTAGCCTTTGATGATTTAATTAAGTAATAATAATAATAAAATAATGTTTACATTATAAATTTCATACCTGCTTATTGTGGAATTTCTGGAAAATACAAAAAATTAAAAGCAAGAAAATTAAAATCATCTATAACCCCACAATAAAGATATCCTGCTAATATTCCCCTTTCCCTTCTTAGTGCTTTTTCTGAAGATTTGCATATAAATATTGATATGACTGCAGGCAGCTATATGTACACAAATATACATATAAATATATATATAGATAGATAGATAAAGATATAGATATCAGGTACACATTTCTAAGTCTATGTTCCAAGGCATGTTAAAAATACTTAACTATTTTTTTCTAAGACTGTTTACGCCTATTTCCAAACTTCCTTCCATCTTATGGGGGAAGAAAAGTCAGTTCTGTATAAATTCAGAAATCATTCAGAATTCCTCCCTCCCCATCCTTGATCTGGAAATGGCATCTGAGTTTTCTGGGACTTGGACAATATCGCAGCATTAAAGAAAGTGGCAGTTGGTTCCTAGTGGGTATCCACTGAAAAGCACATAGTTTTCTCTTATTCTCTGCCACCAACCTCCTTCTGCTGGCACTAGCTGAGATATTTTTCTCCCCATTCTCCATAAATTTTACATCCTTCTATCCTCCCTCCAGGAGGCCCAAGGGCCCCTCTCTCTGACCACCCATTGTCCTCTGGCATAGAAGTCTATTTTGAATTGCATATACTAAGCATTGTCTTAGCTCATTCTCTCTACTTTTCCACAGTAATAACCTTACCCTGGCAGCAATGACTAGAGAAACATCCACCGATGCCCAAGTCGTGAGAAAAGAATAGCCGTGAAAGAAACTTCAGAATAAAGATAAGACCACTGGATACTCTAGAGTTTCATCCTGAAACCTCTATTTTTGCAAAATTGAAATCATACTGTGTAAGTTGATTTGTACATCAAATATTGTGCTTCGCCTAAGAAAATACTCAGAAAGATATTGATTATTAAATATAATGAAAATCTGAGAAAAGATTGTATTTCCAATTTATTATAAGCCTTCCACATTACTGGATATCTAAGTGTTTCCAATTTTCCAATAAAAAGCAATTTTATGTGGGATTATGGACATTGGGGAGGGTATGTGCTTTGGTGAGTGCTGTGAAGTGTGTAAACCTGGTGATTCACAGACCTGTACCCCTGGGGATAAAAATATATGTTTATAAAAAATAAAAAAAGAAAAAAAAAGCAATTTTATTCTTCCGATCCAAGAGCATGGAATGGTCTTCCATCTTTTTGTGTCCTCTTCAATTTCTTTCATGAGTGTTCTGTAGTTCCTCAAGTACAGATCCTTTACCTCTTTGGTTAGGTTTATTCCCAGGTATCTTATGGTTCTTGGTGCTATAGTAAATGGAATCAATTCTCTAATTTCCCTTTCTGTATTTTCATTGTTAGTGTGTAAGAAAGCCACTTATTTCTGCACATTGACTTTGTATCCTGCCACATTGCTGAATTACTGTATGAGTTCTAGTAGTTTGGGGGTGGAGTCTTTTGGGTTTTCCATATAAAGAATCATGGCATCTGTGAATAGAGAGAGCTTGACTTCTTCATTGCCAATTTGGATACCTTTTATTTGTCTTTGTTGTCTGATTGCTGTTGCTAGGACTTCTAATACTATGTTGAACAAGAGTGGTAAAAGTGGGCATCCTTGTCTTGTTCCTGATCTCAACAGGAAGGCTGCAAGCTTTTTTCCATTGAGGATGATATTTGCTGTGGGTCTTTCATAGATAGATTTGATGAGGTTCAGGAATGTTCCCTCCATCCTTATACTTTGAAGTGTTCTAATCAGGAACGGATGCTGGATTTTGTCAAATGCTTTTTCTGCATCAATTGAGAGGACCATGTGGTTCTTCTCTCTTCTCATATTAATTTGTTCTATCACATTGATTGATTTGCGAATGTTGAACCATCCTTGTAGCCCAGGAATGAATCTCACCTGATCATGGTGGATAATCTCTTTAATGTGCTGTTGGGTCCTGTTGGCTAGGATCTTGTTGAGAATCTTAGCATCCATATTCATCAGTGATATTGGTCTGAAATTCTCCTTTTTGGTAGGGTCTTTGCCTGGTTTGGGGATCAGGGTAATGCTGGCTTCATAGAAAGAGTCTGGAAGTTTTCCTTCTGCTTCAATTTTTTGAAACAGCTTCAGGAGAATAGGTGTGATTTCTTCTTTGAAAGTTTGGTAGAATTCCCCATGGAATCCGTCAGGTCCTGGGCTCTTGTTTTTTGGGAGGTTTTTGATCACTGCTTCAATCTCAGATCGGAAGAATAAACATTCTTAAAATGTCTATACTGCCTAGAGCAATCTATACTTTTAATGCCATTCCAATCAAAATTCCATCGGTATTCTTCAAAGAGCTGGAGCAAATAATCCAAAAATTTGTATGGAATCAGAAGAGACCCCAAATTGCTAAGGAAATGTTGAAAAACAAAAATAAAGCTGGGGGCATCAAGCTTTATTACGAAGCTGTGATCACCAAGACAGCATGGTACTGGCATAAAAACAGACACATAGACCAGTGGGACAGAGTAGAGAGCCCATATATGGACCCTTAACTCTATGGGCAATTAATCTTCGACAAAATAGGAAAAAATATGCAGTGGAAAAAAGTCTCTTCAATAAATGGTGCTGGGAAAACTGGACAGCTATAAATAGAAGAATGAAACTCGACCATTCTCTTACACCATACACAAAGATAAACTCAAAATGGATAAAAGACCTCAACGTGAGACAGGAATCCATCAGAATTCTAGAGGAGAACATAGGCAGTAATCTCTTCGATATCAGCCACAGCAACTTCTTTCAAGATATGTCTCCAAAGGCAAAGGAAACAAAAGTGAAAATAAACTTTTGGGACTTCATCAAAATCAAAAGCTTCTGCACAGCAAAGGAAACAGTCAAGAAAACAAAGAGGCAACCCACGGAATGGGAGAAGATATTTGCAAATGACAGTACAGACAAAAGGTTGATATCCAGGATCTATAATGAACTCCTCAAACTCAACACACACGAAACAGGCAAACATATCAAAAAATGGGCAGAAGATATGAGCAGACACTTCTCCAATGAAGACATACAAATGGCTATCAGACACATGAAAAAAATGTTCATCATCACTAGCCCTCAGGGAGATTCAAATTAAAACCACACTGAGATATCACCTTACACCAGTTAGAATGGCAAAAATTAACAAAACAGGAAACAACATGTGTTGGAGAGGATGTGGAGAAAGGGGAACCCTCTTCCACTGTTGGTGGGAATGCAAGTTGGTGCAGCCTCTTTGGAGAACAGTGTGGAGATTCCTCAAGAAATTAAAAATAGAACTTCCCTATGACCCTGCCATTGTACTCCTGGGTATTTACCCCAAAGATACAGATGTCGTGAAAAGAAGGGCCATCTGTACCCCAATGTTTATAGCAGCAATGGCCACGGTCACCAAACTGTGGAAAGAACCAAGATGCCCTTCAACGGACGAATGGGTAAGGAAGATGAGGGCCATATACACTATGGAGTATTATGCCTCCATCAGAAAGGATGAATACTCAACTTTTGTAGCAACATGGACTGGACTGGAAGAGATTATGCTGAGTGAAATAAGTCAAGCAGAGAGAGTCAACTATCATGTGGTTTCATTTATTTGTGGAGCATAACAAATATCATGGAGGACAAGGGGTGTTAGAGAGGAGAAGGGAGTTGGGGTAAATTGGAAGGGGAGGTGAATCATGAGAGACTATGGACTGAAAAACAACTGAGGGCTTTGAAGTGGCGGGAGGGTGGGAGGTTGGGGTACTAGGTGGTGGGTATTATAGAGGGCACAGATTGCATGGAGCACTGGGTGTGGTAAAAAAAATAATGAACACTGTTTTTCTGAAAATAAATAAATTAATTTTTTAAAAAAACAATTTTAATTTTCCAATTAAAAGCAAAACACTGAGCCAAGGTTCTTTGATGTGAATCTTTATGTATCTTTCTAATTAACTCTCTAAAGTAAATCCCTAGAAATAAAATTACTGGATCTTCAGAATGTTAATACTTTTAAAGCTATAAATTAATATCAAAAAATCATCTTCCAAAAGAGGAACTCTCTTACACTGTTGGTGGGAATACAAGTTGGTGCAGCCACTTTGGAAAACAGTGTGGAGATTCCTTAAGAAATTAAAAATAGAGCTTCCCTATGACCCTGCAATTGCACTCCTAGGTATTTACCCCAAAGATACAGATATAATGAAAAGAAGGACCATATGTTCATAGCAACAATGGCCACAGTCGCCCTACTGTGGAAAGGACCAAGATGCCCTTCAATGGACGAATGGATAAGGAAGATGTGGTCCATATACACTATAGAGTATTATGCCTCCATCAGAAAGGACGAATACCAAACTTTTGTAGCAACATGGACAAGACTGGAAGAGAGAGAATCAATTATCATATGGTTTCACTTATTTGTGGAGCATAAGAAATAACACGGAGGACATGGGGAGATGGAGAGGAGAAGGGAGTTGAGGGAAATTGGAGGGGGAGATGAGCATGAGAGACTATAGACTCTGAAAAACAATCTGAGGGTTTTGAAGGGGCGGAGGGTGGGAGGTTGGGTGAGCCTGGTGGTGGGTATAATGGAGGGCACGTATTGCATGGAGCACTGGGTGTGGTGCATAATCAATGAATTCTGGTACACTGAAAAGAAATTTTAAAAAATTAAAAATTTTTTAAAAAATCATCCTCAAAAATATTGTTCCCATTTGCACTTATTTCACAGGTGCCTTCAACAATACCAGTTAGTGTTCTTTTTAAAATCTCTTTGTCAAGAAATGTGGTGTGAAAAAAAAAAAAGAAAAGAAAAAAGGAAATATGGTATGATACGTAGTCCAGTCATGCAAATTCATTGGAGTATTTGTGTGTATTGACTTCATTATTAGCACATTTATTCTGTAGGCCTTTTTTTCTTCTTTGGGGGATTATATATCATGCCAGTTTTTTAAATGAAGCTATCATCTTTTCTAGCTTATTTATAAGAGTTTATTTTATACTAAGTATATTAATGTTCCTTTCTCACACTTGTTGCAAAATTTATTCCAGGGGATCATCTCTTTTTGATTGCCTCTATGGCTTTTTTATGTACATAATTTTCTTCTTATATAGGCACATCTACGTGCATTTTCCTTTCTGCTGCTTTTGTGCTTTGAAATGTCTTCCCACTACTAAGTGAGACACCTATTAACTTTTTTTTTTTTTTTTTTTTTTTTTTTAGTTTTTATAGGTGCATTTTTTTTTTTTTTTACACTTACTGCTGTTGTCCATCGGGAATTTATTTTGGTGTGTGGCAGATGTTGCTGACAAAAACTACCTGATTTTCCTAATTGGGGCCCGTGAGTACCTATTAAATATGTGCTAAGTGTGCAAGAAAGAACAGGACCAGGTAGAGCAGGCAGGAGTCATAGTAACTTTCTGTTATTTCTGCTTTCTGTTTTGGCGGCCTCTAGTGTTCATTGGGTGACATTACACATGCAGCTTCTGGTGTTTCTTTTGGAGTCAAGACAAGCAGGTTCTGGCTTCACCAGAAGCAACTCAACAAAAACTTGATTTTATATGAGAAGCTTATTATATTTATACAACATTGATTTTAAATCATGTGTTAGGTTAACCATCTCTTGGCAAAGGAAGTACAGTAGCAGCCTCTCCAATTGTACCAGACACTGCACTAGGTACCTTATATGTATTTTCTTGGTTAATGTTCAAGATAATTATATACAAAAAACATCATGATCCTTTCATTTTTGTGCATGAGAAAACTGAGACTAATGGAGATAAATTGCTTTAACTAGAAGGTGCAGAGCTTGGACTTAAACCCAGAGCTTGGATTTAAACCCAGATCTGTTGGCTTCTGGAGCCCATCGCTCTTCTGCTGTTAGGCTTTCTGGAAGGAACCACAGAGAATTGCTTCTTCACTTTAAGGTAAGCCTTAGAGTAAGAATATATTCTGTAATTGTATTTTCCACAACCACAGAGATCATAGCTGATTTATTCAACAGTTTACATTTAATTAAATGCTGTAAGGTAGGCACTCAATAAATATTTATTGAATAAATGAATTAATAAAATCATAAATGAGAAATGACACCCTGTAACTCAGTCCAGTGAAAAGTGTCAGCTAGAAAAGACTGGGGTCTCTGCTGCCATTCCTTATTCATCTTTCATTGTTATCAATCACTGTTTCACTCAATCTCAGGTCTGTAAGCAGCACTACCCAATAGAACTTTCTATAAGAATAGAAATGTTCTATATCTGCTCTGTGCAATATGGAATTCACTACATGTATATGGCCATGAAGCACATGGTGAAGGTGATGGAGAAACCAATTTTTAACCTTTATTTAAGGTTAATACCTTTGTATTGAAAGAGCCCACATGTGGCCAGTGGCTTCTGCATTGGACAGGATAGCTCCAGATATTCTTTTTCAGACAGGATGGTAGACTAGGTTATTTGGACTAACCTGCATTATGAAAACAGCTAAATGTGCTGTATTATTTTCTAAGTTTGAATCAGAGCTGACAAGATAGTACAAATGGCCCAATAATTATCAAAGAACTAATAAAAATAGGTACTCAGAGAAGTGAACTGAGTACTGACATTGCTTCTCCCTCAAGAGCTTTTGCTGAATTTGACAACCTTGAATTGTAGTTTTCATGGCCTTTTGGGGAGATAGAAACAGAAAATAAAGTCCAGGACCTACCCAAAGTAGAGATTCCCCTGGGAGATGCTCCCCTTCCTTAAGCTGGGACCCTCAAGGACCACAGTTTGGTGTAATAGTGACTCAGACATCAACTCAGCCCACCCACTCCTACCATCAGGGCTCTGTAAGGAAAGTTGTCATTCACAACTGACTTGTGTGCCATAGTGCCCTAGTGCACTGACGGGAACAAATGCAAATCCTTTCTGGAGGACACACCACCATCTAAACTCAACAAAGACCCACAGATAATATCCTGGGGAACATAAGGGTGGCAGTCATTTGTCATCACCAAATATTTCTGTCTCTCTCCCTTCCAGAAACATAACAGGAATGCACTTGTCCATCCTGTGTGAAGCTAGGCATGACCAAGAGACTTGCTTTGGCTAACAACTCATGAATGGAAGTGATGCATATCACACATCATTTCCAGACCAAGGCTATATTAGCTGACGCACAATTTGCCACTTCGGCTTCACCTTCCCAAATGGATTTCTGGAAGTCTATATGGAGTTGGAGCACATGTCAGCCGGGATCCTTAAACAAGTATGATGACTAGGCTATGTGAGACACAAAAGCACAAGCAAGAAATAAACTCTTGTTGTGATAAGATTTGGGAAATTTGGGAGTTGTTTGTTTCTACAGTAACTGTAGCTTAGCCTACCTTAACTGGCACAGTGAACAATTCACAGTCATACATAACTAAGCATACAAGGAAACAAGGCACAGTGAGTGAGAACCAGCAGAAACAAGAGAGCATAAACAAACCACAATTCAGATACTGGAATTTATTGAATGCAGTTTGTAATAAAGTACATTGCTATCTTTAAAGGAATAAAAGACAAGCTGAAAAATATCTATAGGAGTGATCTTTGGAAATATAGCTGACAAAAGAAAATCTGTTTAAAGCCCCTTAGAATTTCATGGATATTGGAAAGTCAAGGTGCAACCATCTGATGCTTTCTTTTGGTTCCCACTTCCAATGAAGACAAACCAGAGAAAGTCTTTGTTTCAGTTGCTACTGCTGCAAAACAGACAACCCAAATACAGTGATATAAAACATTTTATATGTGATTAAAGCATTTTATTATGCTCATGGTTTCTGTGGGCCAGGAATTCTGAAAAAGAACAGTAGGATCGCTTGTTTCTGCTCTGTGATGTCTAGAGCATCATCTGGAAAGACTCTAAGCCTGCTTGGCCTTCCTCAGGGCAGCCCAGGAGAATGAGGTTGAAGCTGCATTGCCTTTTATGATTTATCCTCAGAAGTCACATAGTGTCACTTCCTCTGTAGTTACAAACTCACCCAGGTTCAAGGAGAGGGTCTATGTCAATGGAAGGACTAGCACAGTCATGTTCTAAAGAGCATGGGAATAAGATATTATTGCATAGTCTTATTTTCATGAAGACTTCCTCTTATTCCCAGTAATCCTTTCCCAGCATGTGGGATCCTCATGGCCTACAGTCATTATCCTCAGCCTCTTTCCTCCCCTTTCTTCCCAACAACAAAACTAAGAGGTATCTGGCATCAGCCATTTCCTCAGGTTTGCTAATAACCCTTTAACTGAACAACACTTTGCATAGTCAGTGTATTTCTTACCTTGCCCCACCCCTCATTACCCATTAGCAAGAACCTAGGGGAATTATTTGAAGGAAGGAGGATAAGCCCTTTCAGCTGACCATGAAGGCAAATTTAAAGCAATACCTCTGGTTTCACTGAAGTCAGGGAAGTGTGAAGACCAGAAAAGATGGTCAATATTGAATGCACACTTGTCTCCTATTTCCAGGAAAACCTTCTCATGCCTATATTTTATGTCTGGAGCATACACACCACCATTACATACACAAACTCCATTACCTGCCATCTTGGAACTCTCCCTCTATGTATAATCAGGGTTCTCCAGAGAAACAGAAACAATAAGATATATGTAGATAAATATAGATGTAGTATAGACTATAAGAAGAGATTTATTATAGAAATTGGCTCACGTGAGTATGGAGGCTGGGAAGTCCCACCATCTGCCATCTGCAAGCCAGAGAAAGCAGAAAAGCTGATATTATGATACAGTCTGAGTCAAAAGGTCTGAGAACCATGAGCACCTATATCCAAGGGCAGGAGAGGTCAGATGTCCCAGCTCAAATAAAAAGAGCAAGTTCACCCTTCCTCTGCCTTTTTGTTCTCATCAGACCCTCAGCTGATTGGATCATGCCTACTCACCCTGGTGAGGGTAATTCTTACCCATTCTACTGATCCAAATGCTAATCTTTTCCAGAAACATCCTCACAGACACACCTGAAAATAATTTTACCCAATATCTGGGCATCCTGAAGCCTAGTCAAGTTGACACATACAATGAACCATCATACTTCACAACTCCTCTTTTTCTTTCTACTTTTATTATAAAATTTCTGGCAAAGGATGTCACTGGATGATATTAATTAAATTTAAGGATTTGCATTTGAAAAAGAAAACTCCATTCTAGGCAGGAAAGTTTCCTAAGACAATGAATCCATGAAATCAGATACCTCAGAGAAATCTGCATACCCACAGACAGTACCTCTTGGTAACCATACTCTTGTTGATGCTTTTCTGGTTGAGAGCATTTCCATATTTGTGTTTCGATATGGTGCTTCCCAGTCCTTCACAGAGAGGGAAATACTCATTATGTATAAATCTCATGCAGTGCTTCCAGGGGAACCCCCATGGGGAAGAGTATACATTCAATATGCACCATCTTTTCTGGTCTTCACACTTCCCTGACTTCAGTTAACCCTGAGGTATGGAATTAAACAACTCAGATATTGCAGGCAAAGCTAAAGCAGTTAGATCTTTTATAAAAAGCCTTTGACTCATGTGTCCCTCTGTCTCCTTATTATAGGAAGTATGAAAATCACAAATACCTTTACACACTACCTTACTACAAGGAGCTGGACAAATGTCATCCCATCATTTTGTGGCTGTGGGTGATTAGAACCAAACTCAAGGATGAATATCCTCCTGGTTACTCACCCTATCCTTAGCACCAGATGTTTCCATCAGATAAGCGACACTACCAGCAAGACTCCAAGGTCTAATACCCAGAATTACCACAGCCACCGTTCGCTGAAATGAAGAGATTAGCTCACTTTTCCACCCAGCTCTTTTGTGTTCTGCTTTATATTTTGATAGCAACAAAATCCTTAAAAAAAAAAAAAATCTGAGCCTTTAAAAAGAAAGAAAGAAAGAAACCACAACAGAGAAACTTTATTATAAAACCCATGCTTCTCTACTCAGGATGAGTAGCAGTTAAATTTTTTTCATGTTTACTCTGTGTTTAAAAATCAAGTAAATATGAGGGTACCTGGGTGGCTCTGTCAGTTAACAAAGAAGGCTCTGCCTTCAACTCAGGTCATGATGTCAGCATCCTGGGATAGAGCCCCATCCTGGGCTCCCTGCTAGACAAGGAGTCTGCTTTTCCTATGACCCTCCCCAACTCATTCTCTCTCTCTCTTTCTCTCTCTTACTCTCTCAAATAAATAAAATATTTTTTAAAAGCAAGTAAATGTAACATGAAAGGTTACATAAAGAACTTTGACTTTCCTAGCCATGCATGTTCCAATCCCTTCTTCCCAAACACAGTCATGAATTTCATAAGTACATCCTATTAGTGCTTTATGCTTTTATAAATGTCTGTACAAGCCCAGGATTTTTTTTAAGTATAGGAGTAAACATTAACTAGTATTTTTTAATCCTCTTATTTAATTGGATACGTGACTGGTATGAGTTTGAAAGAACTGGTTGTTTCAACCAAGAGATTCGCTTTTTCACCAGGTCTTCATTTATTATTAGTCACAGCTTGATGAGAGAAAGAAAGAAAAAAAGGATTCTTTAAACACACCCTGATTCTCAATTAATATCCTGAACTTTCTAGAACGTATACCTCATTTTGTCACCTTTGACTAGTTTTATGTCTAAGCAGGTGATACCCAGCCCCTCTGTAGAGAGAAGAGCCACAGAGGCAAGACCAAAGCTCTCAAATCTTGGCTTGGTTTACTGGGAAGTCCTGTGATATGGGCATGATGGTCACCTTTAGAGTCTCCACTTAAGCACTTCCAAAACAGAGCTGGTCAACGCCTGGTCACCTTTATGTGGCTGGACCACTTTAGCTCTTAATCGTTGTGGAGGCTTAACCCCCTGAGCCACTCAGGTGCCCCCATGCTGGGTGTAATTCAAAAGTTGCACTCCATGCCCCTGTTCTTGTCACCAATGCTATTTCACAGCGAACGTCATGTCCAGTCCTGTGAGTGCCACGGTTGTTAATGTAGGAGTGACACACTACCTTGGCAAGGGGTACAGATGCTGCTCTTTATCTTCTATGGGACTCTACCCCTGGTGTTCTTTTGCCTGCTCAGAGCCAGCCCTCAGACTCCATCTGGGTCACTGTCCTTCCTCAAATGTCCTCAAGTTAGATAGTTTAAATAAGAGTTTTCACATTTCTTAACATCTCCATGTGCCTTTTATGGAAGACACTTAGGAAGCTGTGCTTTATCAAAGCATGGCATGCTAGGGTTAAGAGAAAGTTGAATTATTCCCTTCTCATTAGAAACTGCCAATCGTGTGCCTACATGCTTCCTGTTCCTCTCGTAGTCACCCAAAGGCTTCTCCTCCCCATGAGTTAAAAGCATTTTTTGCTGTGTGACGTTCCTCAAGCAACCTCTCTGCACTTCATTCCTTCATCGGCCCTAAATGGGTTATTAATTTCAGGCAGGCAAGTTCTGGTTTGTTGCATGTTATAACCCCCTATCTCTTCCAGCCTCTGCATAAACTCCTTTTAGACGGTAGCTTTATGTGGGTGGTGATGAGGAGACAAAGGAGTGTTGAATCACTCACAGAAGAAGTTATCAAGAGGCCCAAGAAGCATCTGGAGAACACCGAGGAGGACATAATAGATCACATGCTGTGGAGCCCCTGTCCTGATCAGTAGAAAAAGCAGTCAGAGCACATAGTTATGATTCCTCCGGGTCCTTAAGGATGTGAACAGAAATGACTTCTACAGAGCATTTAGTAAGTATTGACCATTGAGTCTAGCACCTTTTCCAACATAATCTCATCCCACCCTTATATGAAAGCTACAAAGTGGTCATCATTCTCCCCACTTTACAGATTAAGAAACTGGATGAGGGCTAAGATTCAAGTAGAGGTGACGATTCAGATGGAAACCTAGGGCCGTCCTTTTCAAACCCAAGATTTTTCTGGGGCTTGCTTTATAGTCTTTCTCATTTCATCTTTCAGCTGTTTTTAAAATCTTAAACACTATGGTGACTAACGTAACATAATAAAAATAAATAAATAAAAATACAAAAATAAAATCAAATTTTAAACACACACACTCCAGCTTGTCCTCGTATGTAAAAGAATGAAAAAGAAAGAGAACATTAGCTCGCACACCTGTTGTGGGCTCAGATAAGAGGCTGGCCAGGCCACAGCCAACCAACCCACGTAAAGGTGTCAGCACAAGTTTTGCAATAACAAGAAATAGGCCATATCATGATCCTATCTTCCTACAGTTGTAGCAATTCTTGAAACTCTTGGCCCTTCTTGCCCAATGTTCCTGTTTGGATCAGGAATGGGAGTAGTTGTTAAATATCAGCAATACTTCTTTGAAGCAAAACAGAACAGAACAAAGCGTTTGACCTTAACTGTCACCCACGAGCCCCAGCTTTAAATGTAATTTCCCACTCAGCCACCAAAGTGCTGCCGGGTGTTTTCCAGATGCTTCTTGGGCCTCTTGATAACTTCTTCTGTGAGTGATTCAGCACTCCTTTGTCTCCTCAGCAGCACCCACATAAAGCTACCGTCTAAAAGGAGTTTATTGTGCAGGGGCTGGAAGAGATGAAGGTTGTAATGTGCATCCAGGAGGAGAAGCGGCCAGAATGACCATGCAGGCCCATGTCCCTTTTCCCTGCACTCCTGTCATTGTTCCCCCCAAGGCCTCCTTTCACACTCCATTCCCTGTGGTGCCTCTTCTCATGGCAAAGCCATGCTGCACTAGGGGCTGGAATTCCATAGGTGAGTGAGGAAGAGGGGGGCCCAGAATAATGGAAGAGATTAATCCCCTTTCCAGAACAGAAAGCTGGTCCTACACTACCCAACAGAGTTTAGGTAGAGCTCTCCAAGCTGGGAAAACAGGAGCCTGAGTAACATCCATCAAAAAGGATGTTCCCCTAGGAACAGACAATCTCAAGATTAGACTCTGGTTGCTCAGGAATCAGTATTCAAGGTCAAAAGGTCAATGACAATAATACTGAAGCTTACATGTGGTTTTCAGAAAGTGCTTCCAGACACAGAGACCATCACAACCCCATAAGGCTGGCAGCCCAGGCATTCTCTCAGACAAAGAGTCTGAAGTTGGAGAAGGTGAAAACTTGTCAAAAAGAATGAGGCAAACATTCTGCCTCCAAAACCACCCATAATTCTCCTGTAACTGTCATCCAGTGGGTCACAGTGTCATTAGCAGGTAAGGCTCAGAGCCCAACCCCATCATTGCTTACTTCACACACAGGGCAGAGCAGGGGTAGGTGGCAGTCCACGGGTTCTGATGCCCTTGCTTCCTTGCTATGGAAGCATTGTTTTCTGGGAAGACCTGGCTCTGGAACCATTGACCTCAGCAATGGTAGACTAGAGCCCAGTGGAAGAAGAAATTGATCCTAAACCTGGGAGAACCCAGAGATGACTAGAATTCTTAGAGCTCTTCCTCTTTTCTTACCCTGCCTCTGTGTTACTGCTGAAAGACAATTTAAGAAAAAACAACTATTAAAAAAAAAGGGTTTTTTTCCAGACTCATTTATTTCTCATCTTATTCTAAGCAAGCAGCACTCGTTGTTAATGAGATTACTTTCCTTTAATTGAGATCTGAATTGTAACCATGTTAATTGTTTTTTTATTGATTTTTGATTTATTTTCAGCATAACAGTATTCATTATTTTTGCACCACACCCAGTGCTCCATGCAATCTGTGCCCTCTATAATACTCACCACCTGGTACCCCAACCTCCCACCCCACCCACCCCTTCAAACCCCTCAGATTGTTTTTCAGAGTCCATAGTCTCTCATGGTTCACCTCCCCTTCCAATTTACCCCAACTCCCTTCTCCTCTCTATCTCCCCATGTCCTCCATGCTATTTGTTATGCTCCACAAATAAGTGAAACCATATGATAATTGACTCTCTCTGCTTGACTTATTTCACTCAGCATAATCTCTTCCAGTCCCATCCATGTTGCTACAAAAGTTGGGTATTCGTCCTTTCTGATGGAGGCATAATAGTCCATACTGTATATGGACCACATCTTCCTTATCCATTCGTCCATTGAACGGCATCTTGGTTCTTTCCACAGTTTGGTGACCGTGGCCATTGCTGCTATAAACATTGGGGTACAGATGGCCCTTCTTTTCACAATATCTGTATCTCTGGGGTAAATACCCAGCAGTGCAATTGCAGGGTCATAGAGAAGTTCTATTTTTAATTTCTTTTTTTTTAATTTATTTTTTATTTATTTTTGGCATAACAGTATTCATTATTTTTTCACACACCCAGTGCTTCATGCAATCCGTGCCCTCTATAATAATCACCACCTGGTACCCCGACCTCCCACACCCCGCCCCTTCAAAACCCTCAAATTGTTTTTCAGAGTCCATAGTCTCTCATGGTTCACCTCCCCGTCCAATTTACCCCAACTCCCTTCTCCTCTCTATCTCCCCATGTCCTCCATGCTATTTGTTATGCTCCACAAATAAGTGAAACCATATGATAATTGACTCTCTCTGCTTGACTTATTTCACTCAGCATAATCTCTTCCAGTCCCATCCATGTTGCTACAAAAGTTGGGTATTCGTCCTTTCTGATGGAGGCATAATAGTCCATACTGTATATGGACCACATCTTCCTTATCCATTCGTCCGTTGAAGGGCATCTTGTTTCTTTCCACAGTTTGGCCACCGTGGCCATTGCTGCTATAAACATTGGGGTACAGATAGCCCTTCTTTTCACGACATCTGTATCTTTGGGGTAAATACCCAGGAGTGCAATTGCAGGGTCATAGGGAAGTTCTATTTTTAATTTCTTGAGGAATCTCCACACTGTTCTCCAAAGAGGCTGCACCAACCTGCAACAGTGTAAGAAGGTTCCCCTTTCTCCACATCCCCTCCAACACATGTTGTTTCCTGTCTTGCTAATTTTGGCCATTCTAACTGGTGTAAGGTGGTATCTCAATGTGGTTTTAATTTGAATCTCCCTGATGGCTAGTGATGATGAATATTTTTTCATGTGTCTGATAGCCATTTGTATGTCTTCATTGGAGAAGTGTCTGTTCATATCTTCTGCCCATTTTTTGATATGATTGTCTGTTTTGTGTGTGTTGAGTTTGAGGAGTTCATTATAGATCCTGGTTATCAACCTTTTGTCCGTACTGTCATTTGCAAATATCTTCTCCCATTCCGTGGGTTGCCTCTTTATTTTGTTGACTGTTTCCTTTGCTGTGTAAAACTCAAAATGGATAAAAGACCTCAACGTGAAACAGGAATCCATCAGAATCCTAGAGGAGAACATAGGCAGTAATCTCTTTGATATCGGCCACAGCAACTTCTTTCAAGATATGTCTCCAAAGGCAAAGGGAACAAAAGCGAAAATAAACTTTCGGGACCATGTTAATTGTTTTTAAAGTTAATAAAACTATTGTCTACTGACTCTTCTCTGGTAATGTCTGATCAAGAATAAGGTCCTCTACTGAAAAGGGACACAGACTCTCAGACCTGCTAGAATGTATATCCTTTGTTCTGTAGGAGTCTGCCCCCGGTTATGAGGATCCCATGACCAGACCCTTTCAGAGACCTGGCTCTGCTCTGCACATCAGCTCTAATATGGGGGAGTGGCTGGCCTGGATGCACCTGGGGTGGAAAGGAGGCTGAGCAAGGGTTGAAGGTGAATTCAAGGCACCCACCCCCATCTAGCCTAGCAGACCTGGCCACTTCTCATGGCCATTAAATCCTCCAGCCTCCCCTGTGCTTTCCGGCTTTCTACCTCCATATTGTGTGTGTATCTAAATATATAATAGATTAATTGATATGTTATTTGTTATGTATTTAATTATATTAAATATGTATATGAATATGGAATTGAATAATAAATAATATGTATGTATACACATATGTATATAGTGTATATATGTCTGTACATATAGTATGTATGTGGTGTGTGTATATATGTACATAAGATAGATTTATATTACCTTAGTGAAATTTTCTCTTCAATTTTACCCCAGATATTAGTTGGGCTTCCATTTCTTCTCAGAGATACAGGCTTGGAACCCACCACTTCCTTAGCTTTTGAAGGTCTGAAGACCTCCCAAGAATTTTTTCTTTTTTTTTCTTCTAAGAATTTCTCTAATTCCCAGGCACACTTTTTAAAAAACATGTGCCTTGGAATCATAACACACATACAAAAAATGCAAGTGTCTTCAGCATCTAACACAATGAATCTCCATCTGCTACATCTCCAAACAGTGCACAAACAGTTTCTGCTTAGGTCAGAAACATCTCTCATGCTCCCTTCCAACATTGCCCAAGTCTTCCTCTCTCCGGTGCACCCAGGGGGTAGCCACTCTGTGACTCCTAACAGCCCTATTACTTCTGGTAGGCACAGTCTTGTGTGCTTCTGTGTATTTACTCAATTCACCCTCCCAGTCACCCTGTGAAAACATATTATTATTGTCATCCTACTAAAGATGAGGAAATGGGAGAGCACGGTGTTTATGTTATTTGCAATGACACAGCTCTTAAAGAGTGAAGCTGGAATCCAACCCACAGACTCTGGTTCCAGAGTCACTTTCTTCAACTGAATATCATGTCCCCTGATCAACAGTCCAACCAATGGAGTTGGATGTGTCAAAAAAATAACCATTTGCCTCTACATAGCACTTTGCAGGTGGTTTTGCACTTGCTCTAAGAGTTTGAATTTTCTGGCTATCAGACACATGAATGGCTATCAGACACATGAAAAAATGTTCATCATCACTAGCCCTCAGGGAGATTCAAATTAAAACCACATTGAGATATCACCTTACACCAGTTAGAATGGCCAAAATTAACCAAACAGGAAACAACATGTGTTGGAGAGGATGTGAGAAAGGGGAACCCTCTTCCACTGTTGGTGGGAATGCAAGTTGGTGCAGCCTCTTTGGAGAACAGTGTGGAGATTCCTCAAGAAATTAAAAATAGAACTTCCCTATGACCCTGCAATTGCACTCCTGGGTATTTACCCCAAAGATACAGATGTCATGAAAAGAAGGGCTATCTGTACCCCAATGTTTATAGCAGCAATGGCCACGGTCGCCAAACTATGGAAAGAAGCAAGATGCCCTTCAACAGATGAATGGATAAGGAAGATGTGGGCCATATACACTATGGAGTATTATGCCTCCATCAGAAAGGATGAATACCCAACTTTTGTAGCAACATGAACGGGACTGGAAGAGATTATGCTGAGTGAAATAAGTCAAGCAGAGAGAGTCAATTATCATATGGTTTCACTTATTTGTGGAGCATAACAAATATCATGGAGGACAAGGGGTGTTAGAGAGGAGAAGGGAGTTAGGGTAAATTGGAAGGGGAGGTGAACCATGAAGGACTATGGACTCTGAAAAACAATCTGAGGGGTTTGAAGTGGTGGGGGTGTGGGAGGTTGGGGTACCAGGTGGTGAGTATTATAGAGGGCACAGATTGCATGGAGCACTGGGTGTGTGAAAAAATAATGAATACTGTTTTTCTGAAAATAAATAAATTGAAAAAAATTTTAAAAAATAAAAAAGAGTTTGCATTTTCCAAATGTCTGTGAGCCCTGTGAGGAGGCGTGAAGTTTGGAGAAGGGGAAGGACTTGCCCAAGGGCCAAATCTGGTAAGGAGCAGAGTCAGATTTGAGTACAGCATAGACTAGGAACCATTACTGATTTCTCCTTGTCACAAAGGACAGGAGAAACCTACGGCCAGGAGGGTCACATGAGCAGCAGTCTGTCCCTCCAAGCAAGTGGTGCTGAGCTTAAGGGAAGTCCCAGCCGTTCCATGTCTCTCAGACTCCTTGCACTCTTACTGAGGACAGGACATTCACCGGGGACCCAGGCAGCATCTGTAGGGAGAGGAGACAATTAGGGGGAAGAATGAGGCCCAGGTGAATAGGACAGAGGATCTCTGTGAATCCAGGACTCTAGTGGGGTGACTTGTAGGCACTTGCTCTGCCCTGACAGCCCAGAACAACCTTGGGAGAAGGGACCATGGTATCCACTCAGTGCTTCGGACACCCAATTTCACACAGTATAAATATCTCAGGGGAATTTGTATGTCAAAAAAATTGTACATGTGTAAATATGCTGTTCCCTCACTGTGAAAAGGAAGGGTCTTTTTGATGGAAACAAAATGGTCTTATTTCCAATTCTTTATTTACACATGAAGCATTCTAAAGAATGTCCACCCACAACCTTACATCAGCTTGAAATTACATATCTCAGTCTGTGCAGAGTGTAAGAAGTTTGGGAGATTCAGGCTCCCTAATTGGCTAGGTTTCGGAATATTTCATCTTCTACTTCTATCAGAAGAAATGTTGAGCACACACCTGCAATGTGTTTACTTATCAATATGCATTTTATAACATGTATATATACCACAGCTATAAAATATTATGTGTGTTATAAAACATATACTGTGTGCTACTAATAAACATTTTTAAAGGAATAAGTAGTCTATGATAAAACTTTTTCAATTATATTTGCTGTTATTATTAACTGTTATTTGCTGTTATTATAAACACTTGTCCTCCCAAAAATATTGTAATTGAATGATATGACAGGTAATAGCAACATTAATAACACTTTGGTGAGAAGAATGTGATTGAAAATAAGCCTTTTTTGACATTGTGGTTTGATCATTTATAATACATAACTTGATAGTCTAGACCTGAGATCAATGTATTTCTGCATATTTTAGTAGTTGTGAAATTTTAGGCACAAACATCATCATTACTCAGATGGGATGATGATGAAGAAAACCTCTCCAATATACAAAGATAGAAGTAGAAGAAGACAGTTTTGGGCTGTTTTTTCCAGTTCTTGCTAGGATCCAGTGTTTTTGTGTGGCCGAGAGGTATGGCCTTAGTCTCAACATTCACTTGCTCCTGATGAGGTCCCATTTCTGTGGTTCTCTCACCTTTTCCCTCTGCAGAGCTAGGCAGAAAATGTTTGTGGATCTTGTCGTGTGGATCTACCTTTGCTTCTGCTACCAACTTCTCCCCACACAAAAAATTTATCAACAGGTGGGTGAGGTCTGGTGGACTTTCCCTTTGAAGGAAGTCACATGACCCCTTCATCTGATGAAAGAACACCACTTATTTTTTATTGATACAAGACACCCAGGGCGCCTGGGTGGCTCAGTGGGTTAAGCCGCTGCCTTCGGCTCAGGTCATGATCTCAGGGTCCTGGGATCGAGGCCCGCATCGGGCTCTCTGCTCAGCAGGGAGCCTGCTTCCCTCTCTCTCTCTCTGCCTGCCTCTCCATCTACTTGTGATTTCTCTCTGTCAAATAAATAAATAAAATCTTTAAAAAAAAAAAAAAAAAAAAAAAAAGACACCCAGTTTGGGAATTAATGAAGAAGGACAATGATCATGTTTGTGCCAGAATAAGAGTTTATTAGGAAGTTAACAAGGGACTCTGACTGCATCTCCAAAGACCAAAAGAGTCACAAGGAAGATGTTTTTTCTCAGTATGTTCAGTTTTATGACCTGCCTAATCAGCTCACACTTTCATGTAATTATTTTGAAATCACATTTAGATAAGTATTTGTTCAAAGATAACATGTTACACAAGTGCATCATTGTGATAATAGATACTGCACAATCCTGCTGTAGATTTCTCTATACTCTCAGAAGACAGAACGAGCTGCTGAGGAGACTTTGCCATCTGAAGGATCAAGCCAGGGGATTCCGTGAAAGGCAGAGTGGACACTCAGAATCTGGTGCTGGTAGAAATTCTTCCTTTGTCCAATGTGTGGTCCCCAGAGGAGATCCCTTGTATGAAGTAGGGTTGAGATGTGACTCTGGAACTTTTGTACTCCTGGCACCAGCCCTTTAGCGCACAAAGGTGTTGCAAGGTCCGCACCGAGCACGTTGGGTGCAAGGATTAGAGACACAAGGCCCAATGGGCTTGTCACAGGCATTGGTTGTGGCACATGGGTTGCAGGGGAGCCTGCAGACAGAAGACCATGAGGGCCAGTTAGGGGGAAATGAGCTGAAGAGATAGGAAAATACTAAATGCACTTCATATGAGAATATAGCACTTCCTCAGACTGTCCCCTCCCAAAAGCTTGAAATTATCTATTTGTTTCCACCAGGATAACTTTTCATTCCCACAGGAACTTCATGCAATCCCCAAGGGAAATAGTACTAGCTTCCCACTCACTTGCAGTCCTCGCTCTCCAGCAGGCCCCGGTACGTGTTGATCTCACACTCCAGCCGGGCCTTGACGTCCAACAGCACCTGGTACTCCTGGTTCTGCCGCTCCAGGTCACACCTGATCTCAGCCAGCTGGGACTCCACGTTGGTGATCATGCACTGCAGCTGGGACAGCTGGGAGCTGTAGCGGGCCTCCGTCTCTGTCAGCGTGTTCTCCAGGGAGTCCCTCTGTGTGGGGAACATAAAGCAGGTCACAGAGCCGCTCCTCAGGGAGCTTCTCCATGAGGTTCCAGAGAAGTCCCAGGCTTCACGAGGTCAGGAGAGTGTGGACAGTACCCTGAACAACACCCACCAGGTTGTGCTGGGCCTGCAGCTCGATCTCCAGGGCGTTGACCGTGCGTCTCAGCTCAATGATCTCCGCCTGGCAGGACTGCAGCTGCTCCGAACTGGACACCACCTGCTTGTTCAGCTCCTCGGTCTGAAACAGCACAGGGGAGAAGACAGGGTCAGACCCTGCCTCAAGAGCGCCAAGGGGCCAAGGGTCCTGAGCGGCCAAGTGCTGAGATGCCCACCTGGGTGGTGAACCATTCCTCCACGTCCCTGCGGTTGGTCTCCACCAGAGCCTCATACTGACTCCTGGTCTCGTTGAGCACGCGGTTCAGGTCCACAGTGGGGGCTGCGTCTACCTCCACATTGAGGCGGTCTCCAATCTGGCAGCGCAGGGTGTTGACTTCCTGAGGGAGGATTTAGGAAGATGGAAAGTATCACAGAGGGTTCAAATGCTTTCCTCTAGGGAATCACAGATCAGCTTGTGAGCATTCTTAAGCTTTAAGCCTCTCTGTTCCATCGGATCCTCTCATAACTGGGTTCTACGATCAGCGACTAAACTGTGTATTCCGCTTTGCAAAGTGCTTTCACGCCCATGACCTCTTTCTGCCCCCCATTCGGGGTGCTACCCATAGTCTAGATCCGTGATTTGGCCTCTACACTGAGATGTGATAGTCCATAATGTAAACCGTGGGCCCCAAGCACCCAGTTCATTGTTTTTGCTCATAGACCCCAGAGCCTTTTAGGTCTGATTCTTCGCCATGACTAATAAAAAGGTTAGAGTCTGGCTAAAGAGGAAATAAAGAGTGCTTACTTCAAAATCTGCCATCTGGGATGGAATAGATCTAAAAAGTTATTTGTCAATTCTATCAACCTAGCTTTTTCTGAAGAAATTAAATATCTGTTCATTTCCGGGCTATTCTCCTCACACAGCCAGCATAGCTTGGTACTTGGGCTTAGGAAGATATCAGACTTGAATAGAGGGCCATCCCTACCACTTGGTCTATGGCTTCTAGAAGCTTCTAGAAACCTCAGGTTCTTCATCAGTAAGCTGAGTACTACTTCTGGAGTTCTAAAGCACTTAGCACAATGTTTGGCATACAATAAGCTCTTGATTAATATTAACTATCACCATTTACATTGTTCTGGTATTTCAGGTTTGCACAAAATGTCCATCTTCTTTATCAACTGACCAAGCAGTGACAGTGAGCATTTTGCTCAACATTTCCTCCGAATCACACTGAACAGCAGAGAAAACTCTGGAGGAGAAGGGGGAGAGTTGGTTTTGTTTCCTGTGGAGCCCTCTCTGCTGGAGAGCCGTCTTGGCCTCTCATATGCTAAATGGGGAATTGGGATACAAGATCTCTGCAGCGGGGTGTTCTCTGGCCGAGAGTGGAAGAGGCTGTGGGTGCCACCTGGCTGCGGTGTTTCCTCATTCCTGGGCTTGCCAACTTCCTTGACTCTCATTCCTATCTCTGGATGAAACCTCCTAATCTCATAACACAAGCTTTCAATTGCTCATTCTCTACAAATCCCTTTTTGTTTGGAGGACAGACCCCTCGGGCTAGTTGAGTCTCTCCCATATCCCCTGGCAGTTGGAAACAGGCCTCAGCAAGTTGGAGCCGGTTGCTCTTTGGAGAACCTCACCTGCTCATGGTTCTGCTTGAGGCACAGCAGTTCCTCCTTCAGGGATTCCACCTGGGCCTCCAGGTCGGACTTGCACAGGGTCAGCTCGTCCAGGATCCGGCGTAGGCCATTGATGTCTGACTCTACCAGCTGCCGCAAGCCCACCTCCGTCTCGTACCTATGGTACAGGGGCGTCAGGGACCCACCAGATGGGAATGGACCTGGCCCTGACTCTGGTGTGGATTGGTTTGTCACACACCTGGAAATTAGGGTTTGTGATTTCTACAGCCTTCTGTTTCATTTAGGTGTTTAACATTGAGCCATAGCTCCTAGAGGAAAATGCACTGGTAATCATTATATATATATATATATATATATATATATATATATATATATATATATATATATATATATATATATATATGGAGCCAGTGGATTTAGGGAACAAAAGTTCTTAAACTGTGAGATTTCCAAAATTAATACACTTCTCACATTCACCTGATTGCATTCTGTGCCTAGTAGAGCATCAGGGTGTGGTGGGGAGGAGGGCAGCTATGACTTCTACACTAGATTGGAGGATGTCACCTTACAGAGAAGCAAGAGAGGGAGGGTCTGAATCTAGAGAAGAGATCTCTGTGCTCTGCAGAGCAGTGGTTCTATGGATCCTGGGGAAAACATCTAGAGAAAAGCTTTGTCTGTGTTTGTCAATGTTGAGGAGAGGTTAAAGGGAAAGAGAGAAGAGAGAGGATACCCTACTTGCCCACTCACTTGGTCCTGAAGTCATCTGAGGCCAGCTTGGCATTGTCGATCTGCACCACCAGCCTGGCATTCTCTGCCTTGCTGCACAAGATCTAGAAGACCCCCAAATAATCTAGAATGAGCTTGGTTATTTTTAACCAACAGCAATTCCTACCAATTCATTTACATGGATTGAGAATGGAATGAGAAATCACAGTGGATCTTATGTAAGACTATTACATGCTGTCCATGTTCCATAGGTGCTCAATAAATATTTGAAAAATCAAATCTGAAATGTGTGAGCAAAAGGGGCTGATAATAATAACTAACAATTATTTTTAAAAACCTACCATAGGTCCATACTGAGCATGGAGCCTGCTTAAGATTCTCTCCCTCCCATTCCCTCTGCTTCCCTCTACCCTGGCTCATATGTGCTCATTTTCTCTTGCTAAAAACAAAACAAAACTACCATAAATGTGGTATGGTTCTAGGAGCTGAAGATATAAAAATGAGTAAACTCTAGGTCCTTCCCTCAAGAAATTTCCAGTCCAGTGGGGAAGATAAATATGTAATTGGCCATTAGAGGGGCTGCATCAGGGAAGCAGCCATGCCCTTCCAGCCATCCTGGGTGGCTTAGCACTACTACCTGCAAGGTGGTTTCCACTCATTCTGATTTTATGCCCTCGCTAGACACTGAACACCAGGAGGAGAAATCCAGAGGCATTCAGGTCAGGAATACAATCAGGATAATTAGGTACCCAGAAGAAGACAGCAATAAGAAGTCATGGTAGGCAAAAGTCCGGATGAAGTAGAGAGAAAATAGTCCAATTCGTACAAAATGTTCTGCTTCCTCAACTTCCTTCTTGGGCTCAGGCCTTTTCTCTTACCTCAGGGTAATAAATCTGGATCTTGGCAATGCATGGAAGCATTTGGAAGCGGCTTTTAATTACAGCTTATTTATGCAAAGTGCTGCTCCTGCACATAGACTAACACTATGCAAATATTCAGGCCTAACAGTCCTGGGCCTCACACAAAATGGGTACTCAAGAAAAAAATGGAAAAGCCAGACTTTAGCTGAGAATTCATACTGTTTCTTAATCAAATTATAGATTTCGTCCCTATAACTTCCTGCAGGAGACAGTGTGGCAGCCATCCCCTCACCTTCTGCTGGAGCTCCTCGATGGTCCGGAAGTAGGACTGGTAGCTGGGACACACGAAGGGCACCTGCTGCTGGCACCACTCCCGGATGCGGCTCTCCAGCTCCGCATTCTCCCGCTCCAGCTGGCGCACCTTCTCCAGGTAGCTGGCCAGACGGTCGTTCAGGAACTGCATGGTCTCCTTCTCGCTGCCATTGAAGGAGCCCTCACAGAACCAGCCGCAGTTGCCCACATTGGCGGGGATGTTGCAGGCCCCGGGCAGGGTGCAGGTGTGGCAGCTGGGGGGCACGCAGGGCCGGGAGCAGCAGGTGGAGCGGCAGCTCAGGTTGGGCAGGCAGCAGTTGTAAGGCATGGTGCTGGAGGGAGCAAGGCACCTGGCTGAACACAAAGTCCAAGTTCTCCAAGCCACAGAGCTGTGGGTCTCCTTCCCCTGGGGAGCATTTATACCCCTTCCGCAGAGGGTGTGGACATGGAAGGCAGCCCCTTTTTTATTACTCATTTGGTGATTGTCAAAAGCCCTTCCCCCTTGGTTTGTTATGTTTCCTCAGATGAGTCCCTCACCTCATAAAAGACTTTACTTGGGCTTCTCGCTAAGTCAGGACTCCTCTTCCATGCTGTGCATCAATGAAGTAAGAGCTTCATGGAGTGACTTCAAAGAGCTGGACTCATGAACCCCCTGGCCTTCATTAGTAGGTGTGGCAGATCCATGGACACTGTTGCTGCTTTGCCTCCTGGCCTGCTGGCCCTGACTCCTTAGCAATCCCCTGGCTCTTCTTGCTAAGAAGAGAAAACACAGCTCCTGTCTGTGTATCTTTCACTAGTTCAAATTGCCAAATGCTAAATACCAAATTTATGGTTCTCAGAAAGAGGAGTAGATCCCTTCCAGAATAGTTAAAACAGCTTGGTTCCCTGTGCCCTGTTTCTTGATGTAGCAGACATCACATCCATGATATTATAAATCAACCAAATTACTGATATGCACCAGGATAAAAGTATGTACAGGGCACTGTATAGAAGGTAGGACCAGAACTGTGTTCAGAAGGAGCTCATCCTTATTGTGCATTCACAGGCTCCTCTTGGTACTTGATACTTTCCACAAACATGATCTTATTCACACCTCACTATGACCCTTCAAAGTACATGGTATTATTCCCATTTTACAGATGGGCAAGTGGAGGCATTTGCTCATCTGTAAAATGGTAGGTGCGGAGAAATATATTGTGAAGCCAGGATTCCAACACATATCTCTGTTCTTTCCATCACCCCACACCGCTTCAATATAAATGAACCATCTCCTACCCTAACTTCTTCAACAGATCATTTCTTCCTCCTCTGTGAGCTTTTATCTCACCTTGAACAGTTCCCAGCTTCTGTGTTCATCTATCTCTGTGTCTGAGTTCCCTAAAGGCAGGAAAAGGGTATAGTTCTCTGAATCTTCAGCTCTAGGTGAATGGTACTGAGTAGACCATCAATGGTGTATGTTGAGTGGGTGAAGGAATGAACATAGGATAATAATCTAAAGCAGGAGATAGTAAGTGACAAGTGTAAGGTTCAAGGTAATGGGGCAAGAGGGCACTGCCAGGATGGGAATTTTACAGGGTCTAGATATGTGCTGGGGCACAAGGCTTCTGAGACACAAAGGGGGAACATGGGCCCTGCACGTGGAAGAATGGTGTGCACACACAGTGGGCAGGAGAGTCCAAGGTCTGGTCAGTGAGACTAGTGGCTGGGAGGAGAGAGGCATGAAGGGAGGTGGTAGAAAAGAAAGCTGTATGGTGAGTCAATGCCATATGGTAGAAGTTCTCTACGGCAAAACTAAGGAACTTGGACTTTCCTAGAGGAGAAGTTTTAGGAAATGTTTAGTAAACATTGATCTGTTTTAGTAAAAAAAAAAAAAAAAGGTAAGGCTGAAGGCACAGGGACCAGCAAGAAGGTGATCACAGTAGTCCAGGCCAACAGTGAGGAAGGACAAAGTTTAGTTGTTTGCAGAGGATGAATAAGAGAAGAAGTGGTGTAAGAATCATTTTCAAAGAAGCAATTTGTTTTTGTTTCCCTACCTAACATTATTTTTTTATTTTTTTAGTGTGCTCAATTAACCAACATATAGCACATCATTTGTTTTTAAGGTAGTGTTCAAGGATTCATTAGTTGCATATAACACCCAGCGCTCATCACATCATGTCCCAAGAAGCAATTTATTTTTTTTTAAGATTTTATTTATTTATGTGACAGAGAGAGATCACAAGTAGACAGAGAGGCAGGCAGAGAGAGAAAGGGAAGCAGGCTCCCTGCTGAGCAGAGAGCCCGATGCGGGACTCGATCCCAGGACCCCAAGATCATGACCCGAGCCGAAGGCAGCAGCCCAACCCACTGAGCCACCCAGGCGCCCCCAAGAAGCAATTTAAAAAGAAACAACAACAACAATCATTTAGAAAGGTGAGATGTGGGAGAGAATCAGGAATGAAACCAGAATTTGGCAATCAAAATATTTAAGAGAAAAACTTTACCATTCACAGAAGCACAGACTATTTTGTTCACCAAGGACGAACTAGCCCACTTCCTTTAACATACATTTTATTGAGCCCTTCCCATGTGTCTGGAAAAGAACCATGTGCGGGAGATGTAGAGGTGAGCAAGAGAAACAAACCTACAACTTAATGAAGAATGCACACCAACCAGGTATAGAATACATCTGTGATGGAGCTAGCCCCAGCTGCTATAGGAACATGTACCAGGGGACTTAACCAGACTGAATGGAGATCTCGAGGAAGTACACATTACATTCAGGCATGCTTCCTATTTTTCACACAAAAACTTATGTAAGAAATGACAATACTTTATGGCTTATGGGGGCAAAGTGACAGGGCTGCCTTGGCCAAACACTCCAAGGACTCAGAGCACAGTACTGTGGACCCCCTCTAACACATTCACCACAGTAAGATTGGAAAGTCCAGTGATAGAGGAACCAAGAGAAGTTCAGTAAGCACTGTGTAAGCCAGCGAGTGACAGACAAGGGTGGAGGAGAAACAAACTCTTTCTGTCATCTCATGCTGTTTAGATATAAATGACCTAGCTCCTTCCCTAACTTCTGACAGATCATTTCTTCCTCCTCTGTGAGTTCTCATCTCACCTTGAGCATGGTATTGTCATGAGTTCTCTCTCTCTCTCTCTTTCTTTCTACTTGCATTCCCTTGAAAACATGGAAGGACTTTTACATGAAGGACTTTGTAAACCTCCTTGAGGAGCTTGGACTTTGAAGGTCAATGGGGAGCCATTGAAGGTTCTAAGGAGAAGAGTGATCTAGTTTCATTCTTGATCAGATACCTGTGAAAGAATGGTGGAATCTATACAGGTAAATGTCCATCAGGTCCTTGGAGTAGCAAGTCTAGAAGTCTTGACAGTGGTACTAAGGAAAGGTGTGATCCTACTGCAGATGTGAGAATTGGAGAAATGAGCCAAGGGAGAATATACATGGAGAAGGGAAAAAAAAAGTCTAAGGACCAAACTTTGGGGAATTCCCCCAAGCAGAGAGTAGGAGAAGGAAAAAGAGTAAGAGAAATAGAGAAATGGTGAGAGAAAATGAAGAGAGCCAGCTTATAGCATCGGAGAAGGCAAGGGAGGAGAGCTTCAAAGGGGCGGTAAAGATCAAAAGTGTCAAGAGTGGCAAAGGGACCCTGTAAGATCAGAACCATGGAGAGGTTCTTGGATACATTGACCGACAAATTGCCAGGACCTTTCCAGTGTTACATAGATCTGCTTACTCCATACAGTACCTGTACTCTTCGAGTAACTTCCACTGAACATTAAGCCATTGACACTTTAAACACCCAGAATTGAGATTCCATTGTTTAAAGAAGTCCTGCTATAATCAGTTTGTACACCTGATTATAAAGCTTGTGAGCTTTGGTCTTACCAATACAGAATTTCTACAATAATTAGAGTGCTTTAAGTAGTTTAAAGATGTCAAGCTTGTTTTGATTTGATGATTCATAATCGTTCGTGATTTAGGAACATCTATCCAAGAGGCATAAGCAATTAGAAATGTCCATGCATATAACTCAACTTCTGTTTTGGTGCAAGGTGTAAGATTTATTTAATATCCTAAAGAGAAACTATGGGGGAAGAATTCAGTTGTGTGCCTAGATGCATTGTCTGGGGAGGGGGGTGTTCCTTATTGTTGTTCTAGCAGAGAACAGAGAAGAACTCACAGAAGCATGTTCGCAGCAAGAGTCCAAGAGTCAGCTGTAGCTGTAGATCCAAAACCAGACTGCCATGCATTCAGCTCTTCCTTTCCTCTTTCCACTTCCTAATGTAGATCCCAAATGCCAAAATTGTCAGAGAAAGGGAAAATCTTGGAACAAGAGTGATATCCAATCTTTCATTCTACAGATAAAGAAACTGAGGCTCAGAATGGAGAAATGGCTTACTTAGGATCATATAATTAGAAGCCAAATCTGCTAATCCCCACTGTATTTCCAGTTCCCATCACCATAGCACAGAAATATTGAACAATTTCACAACCAATATGAACTGTCAACTACCTAGGGGCAAAATTGGAGACAATAAGAAAAAGGAAAAAACACTCACTTGTTACCCATAAAAACCCACTTGTTACCCATAGATATGTCATGTTAAAAGAAGAATAAAGGGTGAATATGGAAATGTTAGAATTCAATGATACCAAGGTTCCTCATTGCTATCCTGATTTCAATCACTTATTTTTCAATCACTATTTCTAAACTGATGATATAATTATGTTCCAATAGTTTGGAACAACTTAAATACAATTATATCCCATCAGTAGAAGTGACTTAGAACATACACAATAGTGTAATTACTCAAGAACGATATATTTGCCCAAAATATAGCACACATAGTCATAAGAAAATTTAAAATTATATGATTTTAACAATGAGAACAATTGAGAGAGAAAAAGAATCATACTGTAATGATGACATTGGATGCTCCTTTTTTTTTAAAGATTTTATTCATTCATTTATTTATTTATTTATTTTGGAGCGAGAGCAAAAGTAGGGGGAGGAACAGATGGTGAGGGAGTGGGAGGGGGAAAGAATCCCAGACAGAATCCACACTGAGTGTGGAGCCCTATGCAGGGCTTGATCTCATGACCCTGAGCTGAAACCAAGAGTTGGACTCTCAACTGACTGAGTCACCCAGGTGCCTTTACATAGGATGCTTTTAAATAGCAGAGTTTTGAATGTTTTCCCCCCTTCTCTGTAGCTTTCTGTTCTCTCCAAATTTTTTGAAAACTGATATTCCTTGTACACAGCAAAAAAAATAAATAAAATTTACATTAAAAAACAATCTGAGGGGTTTGAAGTGGAGGGGGGGTGGGAGGTTGGGGTACCAGGTGGTAGGTATTATAGAGGGCACAGATTGCATGGAGCACTAGGTGTGGTGAAAAATACTGAATACTGTTATGCTGAAAATAAATAAATTAATTTTAAAAAATAATTTAAAAAATAAAATAAAATAATCCAAAAGGAAATTCTTATGAGTCTTCAAAAAAAATAGAGTCATAAAAGGACCCAAGTAAGGCTCCTGTTCCGATATAATCACTAAATTATGCTTGAGCTTATTATTCTGGAAGTAAAGACTTTGTCATGATTGTCATTCACACCCTTGTGATAACTGCTGTCTTTGCCAGTTTTGAAGCAGAGCTATTAGGAAGTGACGAAGGGACACCAAGCTTCCTATGTGATCAAACAACCTGTAGTTCATAAAGTGAGTTGTGGGTATGAGCTTCAGGCAAAGATGATACCAAGAGGAGAAACACTTGGAAAAGTGTTCTGCCAATTGACTGCCAACCTCTAGTCCAAGGTCATGTATTAGGATCACCTCACACTGAGCCGTGTCCTAAGAATGGACTTCCCACAGAAACAAAGGATGATAAAAATTTCTTTTCTGGAAATAGTGTCTGAGTCAGATGCAGCTAGAGTCTTAGAACGTTGGAGCCACCAAGGGCTCAAAGGGTCATCTCACCCAAATATGTTGCAAATGGGAAAATGTTGACCCAAAAGAGGAAGCAACTTGCTTCAGGTACAGAGAGAGTTAGTGAAGAGTCTAGGTTGGAAAACAGTAAATTAGAAATGAGGGTCAGGGGACAAGGCCTTCAGTCCTTATGACAGAGCTGGAATTCAGACTACTGGAAAACCCTTATCTCTTAAAAGTTAGCGAAAAGGTGTACTAGAAAAAGAAAAAAGCATGCTCATTGTCACAGCAAGATTTTTTTTTAAAGGCTAAACTGTTTCTTACTGGGCTTTAAATGTAAAACATTATGCTATATAAAAGAAGCCAGTCAAAAAATACCACAGATTTTATGTTTGCATTCATATGCAAAGCCCAAGATAGGCAAACCTACAGACATCATGATTCCTAGGTCTGAGGTAGGGGTTCCAGGGGCAACTACTGGATAATCAGTACAAGATGTCTATTTGAGGTGATGAAATGTTCTAAAATTGAGGTAATGGTTATGCAACTTTATGGATACATTAAAAGCCATTGAATTGTAAACTTCATATGGGAGAATTTTGTGGTATATGAATCATATCTATGTTAAATGAATTATACTTCAATAAAGTTATTTTTTAAAGGAATTCAGAAGTGGAAAATAGAATAGGGCAGAATTAATATTCAAAAAATACAATGGCTGAGAATTTTCCACTGGTATTAAAAGGCATGAATCAATTCAAGAAGAACATCAACTCTAATTAGGAAAACAAAACCACCCCTACACATAATATAGTGAAGCCACATAACACTTAAAGACAAAGAGTCAATCTTAGAAACAAAGAGAGAAAAAAAAAAAACCAGAGTTACCAAAATGGAACCACACTTAGATTGGCAATATGCTTTTCAGTGTTGACAACAAAACGCAAAAGACAATGGTATAATAGCTTCAAAATGCTGAAGAAAAATAACTATTGGAATTCCACACCAAACTGAATCATCGTCCAGGAGGAACCACTAAGGAGATATGTTTTCACACAGTAACTGAAAGAAGTTATCACTTACAGGTTCCATAAGAACTGCGAAAAAATGTATGTCAGAAAATACGAAATTAAAACCAGAGAGGAGCAAGAAAGTATGAGAAACACTGTAAGCAAACAAACCGGTAAACATGCAGGAAAGCCTAAAAACAACAGTAACAATTACCAAATTTTGGAGTGTAAAAACAAGGTAGAACTTAAAATACAAACCAGATAAATCAAAACGTCTTTACACCTTGTTTTATATGCAGGAAGAGAGATGAGTTGAAATTAGATAGTGTTAAATCTGCACATTTAAAAGTTAAGAATAAAATCAACAAAGAAAAGAAGATCTTTCCAATAGTTGTCAGGAAAGGAGAAAGCAATAAGCAAAGAAAAAAAATCATGATTACTAGAAAGCACAAAATAAGATTTTTAAAACAAATCCAAAAGCATCAGTAGTAAAATTAAATAGAAATAAACAAACTCTACTTTTCTTCATCAAACATTCAGTGCCTTGACCAGCCTATCTGAAAGGCTTCATCCCGCATCCTCTCTGTCTGGTTGCCCAGTGCCTCAGTCCCTTCCAGCTGCTGTAGCAAAACACTATAGACTGGGTGGTTATAAACAATAGAAATCTATTTGCCACAGTCCAGAGCCTGGGAAGTCCAATATCAAAGCTCTTGCACATTCAGTGTTTGGTTAGGGCCCATGTCCTGGTTTGTAGGTAGCAGTATTCTCACTGTGTCTTCTCATGGCAAAAGAGGTGAGGGAGCTCTCTGGGATCTCTGTTTATAATGCCTCTAACCCCCATTAATGAAGGCTCCACCTCAGAACTAATCAGCTCCCAAAGGCTCATTTCCTGATACCTTCAGAGCCAGGGCTAGGATTTTAACATGAGAATTTTGAGAGACACAGTTGGTAGCACCTGGCTTTATTTTTCCTCTTAGCACTTACCACTTGACACAGTCATGTTTGTCTGACCCTTCTGACTGCCTGTCTCCCCACCTAAAAGTAAGCTTCTTGAGAGCAGGTCTTCGGTTTCACTACCCTGGCCTGACCCCTAGGACGGTTTTAGGACATTGTAGGCATGCCACGATTCTTGAACTGAATTTACAGAAAAGAAACCTGAATGACCAATAAAAACTTTTTTTAAAAATGCTTAGTTTCACTAGGAACAAGAAAACTGCAAACTAAAACAAGATGCCATTACACCCACGTGTTTTGGTTGTATTTGCTAAGTCTAATGGCTCCTCTCAAATTTGAAAGTGAAAGAGATCTCTGGGGGTAAAACTTGATGCTTTTATATGCGTATGCATACATTGTGGAAGGATCACCACAACCAAGCTAAATGACTTATCCATCACCTCTTGGTTACCTTTGGGTGTGTGTGGGCATGCGTGCTGAGATTTAAGATTTATCTTCTTAGAAATTTTCCAAAAATACAAGGCAGGATTATTAGCTGTCATCATCCCATTATACATTATATCTCCAAAACGCATTCATCCTCTAGAACTGTAACTTCACCTTTGACCAACATCGCTCCATCTTCCTCACTCCACCAGTCCCTCTCGGCTTTTTTTTTTTTAAAGAATTTATTTATTTATTTGACAGAGATAGAGAGATCACAAGTAGGCAGAGAGGCGACGGGGGAGGGGGGGCGGGGGAGCAGAACCCTGGGATCACGACCTGAGCGGAAGGCAGAGGCTTAACCCACTGAGCCGCCCAGGTGCCCCCCATCCTGCTTTTTGAGTTCAACTTTTTTTAGATTTCACACGTAAGAGATCATGCAGAAACTATGCAACATTGTGGGTCAACTATACTCAAAAGATTTCTTTTTTGTTAAAAAAAAATGTCTAAAACCTAGATCAAGCAATATTTGTCTTTCTGTGTCTAGCTTATTTCACTTAGCATAATGTGCTCCCAGTTTGTCCACATTATCACAAATGACAAGATTACCGTCTTTTTTGATGAATTCTTATCATTTACAGCTAGGTGAATGGAACTGGAGGATATTATGCTGAATGAGATAAGTCCCTCAGAAAAGGACAATTATCACATGGTTTCACTCATTTGTGGAATTTAAGAAACAAAGCAAAGGATCATAGGGGAAGGGAGGGAAAAATAAAATAAAACGACATCAGAGAGGGAGAAAAACCGTAAGAGACTCTTAATCTTTGGAAACAAACTGAGTGCTGATGGAAGGGAGGGGGATGGGAGATGGGGTAATGGGTGATGAAATTAAGGGGAGCATGTGATGTAGGAGCACTGGGTTTTATATGCAACTGAGGAATCACTGAACTCTACATTTAAAACTAATGATAAACTAAATGTTAACTAATTGAATTCAAATAAAATACGTTTAAAAAAAAAAGGTCACCTATTTGTGGAGCATAACAAATAGCATGGAGGACAAGGGGTGTTAGAGAGGAGAAGGGAGTTGGGGGAAATTGGAAGGGGAGGTGAACCATGAGAGACTATGGGCTCGGAAAAACAATCTGAGGGGTTTGAAGCGGCGGGGGTGGGAGGTTGGGGGAACCAGGTGGTGGGTATTAGAGAGGGCACAGATTGCATGGAGCACTGGGTGTGGTGCAAAAATAATGAATACTGTTAGGCTGAAAAGAAATTTAAAAAAAAAATCACCTTTTTTTGACCCTCTATTATATATCTTTTTCTTTATTCAGTTATACATATCTAGAGACATCTCTTTCCAAATCATGGCTATTGTGAATAATGCTGCACTGAACATGGCAGTGCAGATCTCTCCTTGAGGCAGTGACTTCATTTCCTTCGGATACAGACGCAGAACTTTTTTATAATGTTGTAAAACAAAACAAAACAAAAACAGATTCGCTGGGCCCCACCTGCAGAGTTTTAGAATTAGTAAGTCCGGGGTAGGACTGGATAATTTGCATTTTTAACAGTTTCCCAGGTTCCCAGGACACACTTTGAGAACCGTTGCTTTAGAGACTCACTGAAACAGGTACATGGAGAGACATTGGGAAGGATGTTCCGGCAACCCTGTTTATAATGATGAGAGGAAGGAAAGGAGAGAGGATGGGAGGGAGCGAGGGAGGAAGAAGGAAAAAGGAAGGAAGGAAGGAAAAGAAAGAAAGACAGAGAGGGGGAGAGAGGGAGGAAGGAAGGAAGGAAGGAAGAAGGAAGGAGGAAAGGCAGGCAGGCAAGGCGCTGGGTGGCTCAGTCTGTTAAGCCGCTGCCTTCAGCTCAGGTCATGATCCCAGGGTCCCGGGACTGAGCCCCGCGCGGGGCTCCCTGCTCAGCGGAGAGCCTGCTTCTCCCTCTCCCTCTGCCTGCTGCTCTGTCGACGTGTGCTCTCTCTGTATCTCTCTGTTAAATAAATAAATAAATAATCTTCAAAAGAAAGAAAGAAAGAAAAAGACCCGAACTGTCCCTCCACAGTGGAGTAAGTAAATAAAAACATGTTTTCCTTATGAAATACTACAAAGAAGTTAAGATAAATGACCGGAATAACGTGTATTAACACAGATAAATCTCAGAAACACACTGTGGAATGGAGTAAATTAATGGTAACATCTATACCACTTATATTTTCTAGCTTAAACGGCTCAGGTGAAACATACACACACACTGTATATGGAGATAACCATGTATAATTTCTAGAAATGTTTTTTTTTAATTTTAAAATTTTTTATTTTTTATAAACATATAAAATATATTTTTATTTTAAAATAAATAAATAAAATAAATGTATTTTATCCCCAGGGGTACAGGTCTGTGAATAACCAGGTCCACACACCCCACAGCACACACACCCCCCAATGTCCATAACCCCACCCCCCTTCTCCCAAGCCCCCTAGAAATGTTTTAATTGGAGAATGATACACCATCAAGTTCCGAATAGCAATTACCTCTAGGGCAGAGTGGGGAGAGGAGAATGGATGAAGGTGGAGTTTTGGGTCAACCCGTAACCAACCCGAAACCCAACCAACCATCCAAACAAAGAAACAAAAAAACCCACAGTAATGGCACAAACACAGCACAAGGTTAAATCTCTTCAATCTGGGTTGTAGATTTCTAGGTGTCTTATTATTTTTTGTACTTTCAGGTGTTTGAAATATTTCATGATAAGCAATTTAAAATAAGAAATAGTGGCAGTGCCTTGTTATGCCGTTGCAAATCATGGGTCCTTGGCAGTGGACTTCAGCACCATGTGTCTTGCCCCATATGTGGGGTCAGTAGTAACACTGAACTCCACCCAGACATCTCAGAAATCAGTTTGGCTGTGTTCTGGGACAAACTGATTTCCCCGACACTCCTTTCTCTGCTTCACCAAAGAAAGCAAGCACCGTGGCGAAGACCAAGCCTCAGGACCGCCTCCCCCAGACCCACATGTCCCACTGACAAAGCCTTGTCTAACATGGAGGCAAAATTTTGTTTGATGCTGTGCACGTTGAACAATAAGAAAAGGTGTATTTCCTTTGCTGACCAATTGGAGCTCTCGCAAGGCAGAGAACTGGGCATTTGGGAGGCACATCTGGATAAGGGAGCTCTAGCAGCACCCAAAATATGAACAACAGCAGAGTGGACACTAAGAGAACCAGAGTATGTTAAGACAAGGATTTATGACCAAGGTTGGAGCAGCCATCGTCACAGCAGGGGGACAGAGCACCAGCTTCATCTAAAGGAGAGAAGACCTAACTGGCAGTTTAGCCCAAGACAGGACAGTGGCTTTGCACGGGCCACAGTGTGCACAGCAGTGGGAGCCATCAGGCATGACCAGACATCAGTAGACACCAGCAGGGGCAGGACACCAGCCTAACTGTCACTTTAATACTGGCAGAGACCAGAGACTTAATATCCTAGTTGGGGTATGGAAAGCAGCTGGTCCCAAAATCCAATTTTAGTCCTTGTGGTTACAAAAGTCAAACAGGAAGAGAAACACTTTAAAAAATCTGTCAGATATTACTCAGATATAAGAGATGCCCTTTTTACTGTTCCAAATTCTATTTCCCGAAGGAGAGTTTCTGGGGTGCTGAGAGCATCATCTCTCCCCCATTGTGACAGTGTTGAAGAGTAGCTAAGACCCCAGTGCTTCTTACGGGTGGGTTTCATTCCCTCACAGTCATATCATACTGACCATGGACTCTAAGCTCCTTATTATGTGAATTAGAAAGAAAATGAGTCATACAGCTCCTTATACTTGGTTGATTTTCAGTAAATGTAAATTCTGTCCCTCTTCTGGCAGGCCCTTGGAAAGAAAAAGTGGAACTTTCTAGAAATGTTAACCATGGTGCCATATTGAGTCAGCTCCCATAGTGAATATTCATGATATTTGGATGAGGCTTCTTGCCTTAGTGGCCCCACTGGTTCCTGGCCGGCCCAAGTGGACGCCAGGCTCACCGCACCTAATGAATGTTAATTAATGGTGATGAAGCCCTCTGGGGAGAGGATTAATGACACAGTCCTCCTATGCTTTCAAGTGGCTTTATAAGAAGCACATACAGAGTGAACACTTTGGAAAGAATGAATACAAATGAGCCCCATCACTGCTTTGCAAGAGGAAAGTTTATTAGGTCTACAGAGGGATTTAGGGACCTGCGAGGAAGGTCAAAGCAACAGAGAGAACCACAACACACCTGGTAGGGCACCTTCGCAGCCCAGTCCTATCAGGCCATCAGGTCACAGAATAGAATGAAAGGGATCCGGTGGGCTCAGCTCAGAGTCAGGCCACACCTGGGCATTTTCTCTCCATCCAGACCATGATTTATGAGGCTGTCTGGGGCTGGTTCTGTGGCTGGTGCTTGTTAGAGAAGCAGGGCTGGTCCATCGATGGTTCTTCTGACTTCATGCAATCCTCTTGCTGGCCCCAGGGTATCTAACATCCAAATGTGTTGCAGGGCCCACAGCGGGAGCGTGGGCCACATGGGGTGCAGGGATTGGTGACACAGGGTCCGATGGGCCTGTCACACGCGTTGGTCGTGGCACAAGGGTTGCAGGGCAGCCTAGGACACAGAATTAATAGTTGGTCACCATGAGAGGGATAATTTTTAAAAGGAGAGAGCTCAACCCAAGGAGACAGAAAGCGTAGAAACCATTCTCTGACATCTTAGGAAGCCAAAGCCTTATTTGCATTGCCCCTTTACAGAACTCTGAGACGTGGCAGAAAAGAGCAAAGAAGACTGAAGGTGGCATTCCAGCCCTCATTCTATTACTCTGGAGTCATACGGAAGTGACTTTACCCCTCAAAGCCTCGGCCTCCACGCCTTTAAGACGGGATTAGTAATACCTACCACACAGACTGTGTTTATGAAAATACTGTCAGGTGCTGAGTGCTGTACTCTGTGAGCTAATGAATTGTCTTCTTGTTCAGTATTCAAATGCTCATCTACAATGGTTATACTGTCCCCATTCTGCCTGTCTCAAATGATTGCAACAAGGATCAGTGAGACAGGGAAAGTGTGGGTTAAACCCAAAAGACTATTCAAATATATTTGATGGTCACTGCATTTTGTTTTTCCTTTTGTTGTAGCAGGCCAACCGTGAAGGTACAAAACTTTATTTACGCATCAGCCTCCAAAAGCTCACCAGTTGGAGAAAATAATCAAGTCTCACAAGCATCTTTTGGAACAGAAAATACCTTTTTGCCATATAATGACAGCAAAAAATACCCTCCATGGTACACTACTGCAAAGAAAACTCTGGTCGTTACAGATATATTGGCTTCTGGAACTTCACCTGAAAACTCTCTGTTTTGTCCTTGAGTAAAACTGTGTATGTGTATTGCAAGGGTATGGCCTGCTGGCTACTCACTTGCGTAAAACCGTGTGTGTGCATTGCAAGGGTATGGCCTGCTGGCTACTCACTTGCAGTCCTCACTCTCCAGCAGGCCCCGGTATGTGTTGATCTCGCACTCCAGCCGGGCCTTGACGTCCAACAGCACCTGGTACTCCTGGTTCTGCCGCTCCAGGTCACACCTGATCTCAGCCAGCTGGGACTCCACGTTGGTGATCATGCATTGCAGCTGGGACAGCTGGGAGCTGTAGCGGGCCTCCGTCTCTGTCAGCGTGTTCTCCAGGGAGTCCCTCTGTGTGGGGAACATAAAGCAGGTCACAGAGCCGCTCCTCAGGGAGCTTCTCCATGAGGTTCCAGAGAAGTCCCAGGCTTCACGAGGTCAGGAGAGTGTGGACAGTACCCTGAACAACACCCACCAGGTTGTGCTGGGCCTGCAGCTCGATCTCCAGGGCGTTGACCGTGCGTCTCAGCTCAATGATCTCTGCCTGGCAGGACTGCAGCTGCTCTGAGCTGGACACCACCTGCTTGTTCAGCTCCTCGGTCTGAAACAGCACAGGGGAGAAGACAGGGTCAGACCCTGCCTCAAGAGCGCCAAGGGGCCAAGGGTCCTGAGCGGCCAAGTGCTGAGATGCCCACCTGGGTGGTGAACCATTCCTCCACGTCCCTGCGGTTGGTCTCCACCAGAGCCTCATACTGACTCCTGGTCTCGTTGAGCACGCGGTTCAGGTCCACAGTGGGGGCTGCGTCTACCTCCACATTGAGGCGGTCTCCAATCTGGCAGCGCAGGGTGTTGACTTCCTGAAGGAGGAAAGGAAAGAATGAACCCACTGGGAAAAAAGTCTATAACTAAACTCTCTTTGATTGAGTCCAATGTGGTGGGGAGAAGATTGCAGTGGAATTAGGAAATATGAGTTCAAGCCCAGTTGACATAGAACAGCTAAGTTACCTCTGTGAGTCAGGCCTCCTGTCTTAGTGTCTCCTCATCAGCATGATGAGGTAGCTTGAATAAGTGATTGCTAATGTTCCTTTCCAACCCAAAGATTCTCTCATTTCTTTCTGGTTTTCCCTTTGCTCAGTGACAAATCTGGCATGGTATCTAGTTTATAATTATTGCTCCTTAAACATAGAGAAACCAGGGATAACTCCTCCATCTATTTCATGGTCTTCTACTTTTATATACTATCTACTTGGCATAGTCTCCTTTTCTTCAAAACATCTAATCTTCAATATAGGCATCTGACATCCTACTATTATTACATTCAACCATGAAGTCCGAGTCAACCATTATTTAAATTCCTTCATCTCTCTCATTTTTCCCATCTACCCATCCATCCACCCATCCATCCATTGGGTTCTAGTATCTAGGTGACATATGATATGAGGAAGTTTGCTGTCCCCTTCTAGCCTTGGTCCTTAATTTGGCACCTTCAGAAGATAAAAGATTTTGTCAAGCAGTAGGAAGTACTTTAAAGATCTTTGTGTGGACTATTGGCCATATATCTGTCAGCTGACCACACTCTTTAAGGTAAAAGACGTAAGCTTATGACTCATTCCACCAAAATCCCCCAAATGTGTTTTGAGCAAGTAGCAAAATGTTGTGTTAGCTCTAGGGTGCTTAGCAAAGACCAACCTTATCCTGCTCAGGAAAGGTATGGAACTCTCCGTATGGGATGATGGGGGCTGGGACTCCCTCACCTGCTCGTGGTTCTGCTTGAGGCTCAGCAGCTCCTCCTTCAGGGACTCCACCTGGGCCTCCAGGTCAGACTTGCACAAGGTCAGCTCATCGAGGATCCTGCGCAGGGCATTGATGTCCGACTCTACAAGCTGCCGCAAGCCCAACTCTGTCTCATACCTGCACACATGGCAGAAGTTGTCGGAGAGTCAAAAAAGAAGACTTTTTCCAGGACTTTACATGGCCGACCTAGTCAGATTCATTACATTTTGAAAGTTTTTGAATTTTTCTCAAAATTCCCTTTTTGGAAGGGGAAAAATATACCACCGTGCTGCGTAAAAAGACCTATTTCCTCCCTGAGATCCACAGAGAAGGTATTGGTAGTTTTAATCTGATATTAACTGCATTTGTTTTAAGCATTTGCTATGGATTAAGCCCTGTCTTTCTTCTTTAAGTGAGTTAGTGAAATTCATAAGCCTGTTATACAGATTGCCTCACCATCCTTTCCAACCACCTTGAAAGCAACCTGATCTTGTGATAAAAGCACAGAAGTTGAAATCAGTTAGGTTCAGCCTGATAGTCATGACCATGGATAAATTCCTTCATGTCTCTGAGGCTTGATTTCTTCATCTATAAAATGGAAACCAAACTAACACTTCACACGGTTGGTCTGAAGATGAAGAAATGACATAGTAATTACAAATACGTTGCAAGCTATAAAGTCCCACAGAAAAATGCAAAGGATTCTTATGATTGTAATGATCACACCTAAAAAAAAAATTACATTCTGAAATGGATTTTGCCTCCTATTTTTGTGATGTAATAACTTTTTTCTGATGGGCTGATAGTGATGACCCTATACTAAGAAGCAGGTGTGAAATTTGCTTTTATACGTGGTTCACGTAGTAAGTTGAAAAAGAGAAAGAATGGGTGATTTCTTTCACTCCTTAAAAATAAGGTGAAAACACAGCATTCTTTCATTCAGAGAGGAAACTGTTATTTAACCTAACTAACCCACTGCAAGGATCCTCCTAATGCCATCCCCAAAATTTCTGCTTAGGCACACCCAGGACAGAGTTCATCATGTTGCTGGTCAGCCTGTCCATTACTAGATTGCTCTGATCATTAGAAAAATCTTACTTCGTTCTGAAGTCATCTGCAGCCAGTTTGGCATTGTCGATCTGCACCACCAGCCTGGCGTTCTCAGACTTGCTGCACAGTATCTGGGGGCACAATTCATTATGAAAGGGGTTATATTAAGAAGGAATGCATTGTACCTTAAAGTGAAAAGGTGTTTTGTTTTGTTTTGTTTTTTTCAAATACCCATTCCTGCCAAATAGCTTTGAGTCTTCTCAGAGATAAAAGGATAAAAGGAGGATTAATTAATAGCACTGTTCATTTCAAAACATAGAGAAATGTGTTCTTTGGCATGAATTCTTCTCTCCTTGGTCTGCCTCTGGCTTCCTGAAGGAATTGAGCTTACTGGATATTGAGCCTTCCTTAGAGTAACCTACGTCCCAGGTTGCTTATTTCTAAGCAAACTTCTAAGCTTAGAAATAAGCAAACTGGGATGCTAAACCCAGAAAAATCCTAGCCCAACCAGAACAGGCTGGTTTTTCTACCCTCATATTCGTTATTCCTGTCCTGCTGACCTCTTTCCACTCTCCGTCATATTGCCCTGTCCGTGCTTTTGCACAGAGCTTCTCCCTCTGTCTGGAATGCTCAGGGATGTCCTCATCCACCTAGCAAGACCCCTTGCATGACCCACGTTCTCCTCCACCCCTCAGCTGCTGCAGGGGGTCACCTCCTCCATGCACCCCCCAACAGTACTGCAATTAGCCAGTTACGCTTCTCCCCTTCAACCCAGCCATGTCTGTCTCCCCTATTAGACTGTGAGCTCCTGAAGGAAACAGACTGTCTCACACTGTCCTTTATCCCTCACTCAAGTACTGTACCTTGTATTCAGTAAATATGGGCAAATGAAAGCATGGTCTTCAAATTGCATGGCCCCTTCCTGGCATTCACTTTGCTAGCACTGCTGAGCAGTGGACAGTTAATCTTCTTGGAGAATTAAAGGCTTGCACCATTGAGTAAAAACTCCTACTCATCCATCTAACCCTGCTCAGATATTCCTCTTCTGGGAAGCCCTCCCTGACCTATACCATACATTAAGTCCCACCTCCATGCTCACTCTTTACTTAGCCCCACTTCTACTCCTGCATTTCTGGCCCTGAAATTCTCACCTGCGTGCTTGCTTTAGTGAATGGTACAGAGTCTGAGTATATTAGTGAAGCTTATGGGGCCAACAGTTCTTTTGCTTTACTATGGACATAGTCTCTTGCAACAGACTTGGAAGGCTTTAAGCATTTGAGGATCCACTTAGGAAATGACTAGTTTTAAGAAATAATTCAGATGCATATTTTTTAATGCTATAGACCTAAAAATAAGACCAAGATATCATAATAGAACTAAAAAATCAGGCACTCTGGTTTTAGTTAGCAACATAAGATTGCTATGACTGATCATAGTCCAATGTCTTACCCCATCCCAGTCCATATTCTTACCTGTGGGGCTTCCCAAGTAGATTTTCTAAGATGATTTGATACGTCCTACCTAAACCTGCAGTCAATATCTCTATCATCACAGCTTTGAATGGTCTTAGATCCATTTCAGAAGTTGGTATGTTAAATTTAAATAGTTAACTAAATCGGCAATGTGGTGGCCACCCCCTCACCTTCTGCTGGAGCTCCTCGATGGTCCGGAAGTAGGACTGGTAGCTGGGACACACGAAGGGCACCTGCTGCTGGCACCACTCCCGGATGCGGCTCTCCAGCTCCGCATTCTCCCGCTCCAGCTGGCGCACCTTCTCCAGGTAGCTGGCCAGACGGTCGTTCAGGAACTGCATGGTCTCCTTCTCGCTGCCATTGAAGGAGCCCTCACAGAACCAGCCGCAGTTGCCCACATTGGCGGGGATGTTGCAGGCTCCGGGCAGGGTGCAGGTGTGGCAGCTGGGGGGCACGCAGGGCCGGGAGGAGCAGGTGGAGCGGCAGCTCACGTTGGGCAGGCAGCAGTTGTAAGGCATGGTGCTGGAGGGAGTGGAGCTCTGAAGGTCAGTTTCAAAGGCTGGTTCCTCTCTCTGGTGTAAGCCCTGGTCCTTTCCAGGACTTTATATTCTGTCAGCCATGGGTGTGGTGACCACATGCACCATTACCCTCTTTTACCCCATCTACCCATTTTTCCATTTGTTATTTAGCCACCTCACTCGAGTCCTTTACCTCATAAAATGCTTTGCCCTGGCTTCCTGCTAAGTCAGGACTCCTCACCAATTATGCTGGTTGGTTAAGTAAGACCTTCAAAGTGACCAACCCATTACCTTGCCAACAACAGCACTTGTTCACAGGGTGTTGATTTGCGGTGAGAGCTGTACCCCCAGAGAGGGACATATCTATGCCTCTTTCTCCTAAAGGAGGAAACATCTGTGCTCATCCAGCTCCTGTTCAGTGAGGACTCTGAGAAAAGCCATTTAAGGAAGCCCACCTGGAGACTAGACTGTTCAGTAGAAAATTCTGGAAGCTGAGATCAGAGCAGACCTATGAGGCCATCCTGTTCAACAACCCTTTCCCCTTCCATCCAGGCAAGATGGAGGCAATTCTTCCCTCTCCTTAGGGGACTCTAGGAAATCCCCCTAGGCTCCATTTCTATTGTTACTCAATGTTCATAGAACATTAAGAAACAACTTGGGAGCACCTACACTTACACATGACAGGAGTGTCATCACAATGGTTCCTGCTTTTTGAGCACCCACTATTCAAAGCACTGCATATGCATCATCTCCTTCAGGCCTCACAAAGTCCTGTGGGGTTTGTAAATGAGGACCCAAGCTCTGAGAGGTTTCCTATGGTCCCAAAGCTCCTACATGGTGGCCAACATTCAAACACAAACCTCTCTGACTCCAACAGCCATGCTCTCTCCATCACACCAACTGTCTCTCTTCTGACCTCCTCACTGATGCACAAATGAATTGAGTTCCATGAAGCTCAACCACTACTAGACAGTATCCTCTCCCAAATTAGAATGATCTAGGAAACCTAAGCCTGTTCTCTGTCAAAGAACCAAAGGTCATTTCTATTCTAATGGAAGAAAGTCTAGTAAGTGAGTAATTAATTCCTGCTAAAATCTTGAAAAAAGGAAACCCTTGGTTGATTTGATGAAGAAACGTCTCCAAAGGATGTGATCCTGAAAAACCACCACATCATGACATGCTTAATAGCATCTTGTGGCCTTCAATACATTTTGGCAAACAGATGTTCTGCCTGTGTGCTATTCCAGATGGGGATACAAATTAAGAGGTTTTTATGTTTAATCTATCGTTTCTCAAAACAGGACAGATACTCCTTAAAACAGTTCCTTTTGAAAGCTATGTACTAATTCCTTCTGAGGAGCTACCACTCAGATCGTCACTTCTACAAAGTTGACCTCACAGTCTGGGACACTTTCTTTTGGTTATCCTCATTGAAGACAAATCTTCATCTTCTGAGGGTGTTTTTATTTTTGAAACCAGTCAGATATCATTTGGAACCAACCCTAGTGAGTGGAACAAACAACCAAACTTAGTAGCATCTTTAATGGGTCAGAAGCACATTGTGACTGTAAAACAATAATGTACATTTTCTTGGGTGACTCTGAAAGTCATTTCCAATGTGTAGCTCTGAATATGCTTCCATGAAGGAGAGCAGATTTGAAGTAAATGTGTGGTCTACCAGAGCATAATGCTTTGAAGACAATGCCATCCTTAACCACATTCACAATCCACAACTCTCTGCCTTCCTGCCTGAATCTCTACCTTTAGAGAGATACGAGATGGATGTGCTTGTTTTTTTTAATTTCTTTTCAGCATAACAGTATTCATTGTTTTTGCACCACAACCAGTGCTCCATGCAATCCGTGCCCTCTCCAATACCCACCACCTGGTTCCCCCAACCTCCCACCACTCACCCCTTCAAAACCCTCAGATTGTTATTCAGAGTGCATAGTCTTTCATGGTTCACCTTCCCTTCCAATTTCCCTCAACTCCCTTCTCCTCTCCTTCTCTTAAAATCAGTACCAAATTGATTGAAGCCCTATTGGACCAGATCAAATAACATAAAGCAAATAGCAGGATTCGTTAGCTATTTTGTTTCCCTCCTTCTTCTATGACCCAGGCTTCAAAAGAGAAAAATCTAGACAATGGCAATTTTTTTAAAGAATAGGAAAGGAATGCTGTGTAAATTGCCAAAAATGTCTCTGGGGATCCCTAAACCATTACAGCAGTTTGAACCTCAGGGCAAAATGAGCCAGAGGTAAGTATCTCTGTATCTTCAAAAGTGGAGAGCAGAGTTTAGAAAATAGGACCACTCCCAGCTCTTGAGTAGAAATAACCATGATTGCCGCTTGGCTGCATGATCATTACATTATAATAGCTGAGAGGTTTGGGGCTTATTGAGAAAAGAGCCAAGTTTCAAGTCATTCCCCAGGAATTCTGGAAAGCAGTTGCTTTTTATTTATTCCACTTACTGCATGCTGTGTATCTTTACCTTTACACAAGCAATGCCATCGTCTCTGGTCAATGACCCTTCAATAAACCTGATGAGCAAATCAAATCCTAACAAACAAAAAGGTTTAAACCTGCCCATATAATTGTGGCAGACGCCATGGTAAGGCTTCTGGTCACCAGATGTGAGAAAATTGCAGTTGAGGTTTAAAGATACTATCTATTATGGAAGCCAAGGATATTTCTGTAGGAGAGATCACATGCAAACTCATGAGCAGCACTTAACCACAGAGTGGAATCAGGGCAGATCTTCTAAGACCATTCTCCCCAAGGCAGAACTTTAAAGGTATTAGGAAGGCTCCCCACTCCTTCCCAAAACCATCTTCTCTTATGCAGCACTTAAAATTCTCATCATGAGAAATGTAAACTACATTCTTTAGGAAATGCAAAGTAACATATTGGGTCCCTTACAGATTTACTCTATCTTAATGTAGATAAATAGCAAGGAGAGGACAGGAGTGGTATCACTGGACATACACAAGCCAAGATACTGACATTTGCCTAAAAGAGTTGGAGAGTCTGCCATTGGAGAATTAGAAAAGCAGAAACACTCTTTGATACCAACATCAGCCCACCCTGCTGAGCCAGCCCCAGTTAGAGCTGCTTATGAGAACAAGATACAGGGCTTCCATGGACTGTTCCATAAAGGTGTCTGTTGCCAATTTATCAATCACCCAGACTTACCACATTGAGGGGAGAAATTATGGTGGTGATCCAGGAAATAAACCAATGGGTTTGGATTTGGGAAGATGTTCAAACAACATTTCTAATGAAGGACAAGCAGGAGAGGACATGGAGAATGAGCCAGGTCAAAAATAATATGGGCTGAGCAAAGAGAGGTACAAGCACCCCAAAATAAGACTCAGTGCTCATTACTCAAATCCTCTCTAGAGCTTCCATTGTTTCTTATGCTCAGGCTTCAACTGTCAATGGGAATAGAGTTTGGAGGTCTTCAGGAACCAAGCCAAATCAGAAAAATGCAAAGTTCATCAGTATGTCTTTAACTCTACCCAGTCTAGAATAGAGGAGTCAAGAAGAACATGAAACAATCCAAGACAATATAATTTAATAGTCCTAGTCATCTGGGAAAGCTAGATCTGGGAACCACTCAGAGAAGGGATAAAAACCTGTTTATGTGACTGCTCTATAGATCAAAGGGAAGAGCAGATGCCAAAACATTTTAAGAGTTACACAGAGGATAAAGCAAAGTAAGCTTCATGTTTAGTATGAATAAGTTGTGTTGAACATTTGCATTAAGTTTACTATCAAGATGGTGATCTGAAACAGATGTGAAAGAGCCACTGAAATATGCCTTCTTCCCCCTGCATCCCATAGACCCTGCTCTCTCTGTGGTGACCAGCAATCTCCCTATTGCTTTGTACACTGACTTGTCTGAATCCTCAATATTCCTGACCCTTCAAGAGAGATAGTATCTTCACCTAATTAAAGCCTAGTATAAATCATAGAATACTGTAAGTGGAATAAATAAGGAATAGTAACACTAATGAGGATTCATGAGAAAGATGTCATTGACCATCCCCTCATCAAAACCTCGACTTCTTTTGACTTCTGTGTTGCTTCAGCTGCTTCCCACTCCAACTGTTTATAACCAGATGTCACCTCCATCCTTGGGGACTGGACCAAACCAAGGAGGAACCTCATGTCAGAGACTTTGGAGAGACTGAGGGCCCTCTATCCTTTCACCAAGTGCTTCCCAAGATTATCGTTAGTCTAACATCATCCCCGTTGACAGTCTTAACAACTCCTACAGCTCTTACTGATCATTTCTATTTAGGTAACTCTCTGACATCTCTCCCAAATCTAGTCATTCTCTTCCAGCTCTCTTCACTGGAACCCCACTGGTGTTTCATTTTCTCAGGCTCAAAAACATCCCTCATGTTGACCCAAAGTAGGTATTTAATCAGTACTAGTTTCCTTCCTTCTCCTTCCATTGCTCTACCTCTAATCAGCTTCCACCTCCTGGACTGTGCCTCTAAAATCCACCCCTCCCTCAGCCTTCCACTCTCCTCCCATCTCAGCCCTATTGTCTCTCAGCAGCCTCCCAACTGTTCTTCCTTTTCTCCCACCCAAGCCCACTTTCTGGGACCCATCATGACCCAACCCATACATAGCAGCATGACAGAACATATGCTAAACTTCCTTACAAACAAATCTCACAGATAACAATGAAAAGCACCCCCAGATATGGTCATCTGTGACTACTTTGCAGTTTCATTTTCCACCACCATATTTATGGTTTGTTCCAGCTAGAAATTGTTCTGTCGAGCTCTAGATATACTTCCTGCTTCCCCACCTCCTTGCTAGGCAAAGCTCATGGTCATGAAAACTTTCCCTCTTGTCATACCTGCACACACTCATCTATTTAAACAGAGCGCATCAAACTTTATTTCAGAATTATGCTAATATCATATAGTGCTCATTGATTGAAGTCAGAACAAGGGAAGTATTTAAAGTTTTAATAACCTTCTCATGAATACTTATTAGTGTTACTATTCCTTTATTTCTCTTACAGTATTCTATGGTTAACACTAGGCTTTAATTGGGTGAAGATACAGTTTCTTGTAGGACAGGCAGACAATATTTTTATGGACAGAATTTTTGAGTTTTCACAGCCCTGATTGAGCACTATCTCTTATTGGAGCCTCTTTTTACTACTCTCTTACACTTCAAAGTATAGAAATGAAATATAGTCTTTCTCTCACACAGCAGAAATTCATCATTCTTCATTTATACCTTTCTAGAGCCACATTGATGTTTGTCTGTAGCACAGTTATCTCTTTGTCTTTTCCACTCTAGACTATGAACATGCTGTGGGCTAGGACTGGGTCTCATAGTGTTCTCAGTGCTCTATACCGTAGTGAAACACAGAGGAGATGGTTTATTGCAGTTCTGTAGGTTAAATGAAGAATTAAATTGAATTAAATGAAGAATTGAGATGGTGGCCAAAAGAATTGAGAGCTTTAATAATTCAGATATGAGTCAAGTGGGGGTAGTATTAATATCTGTAGGGGGAGACTATGAACACTGATCTTTCTTAAAATTATAGGAAATAAAGTAATACAGAAGTTAGTGGAGAACATTATAGACCTATTTATAAAGATCTAGAGGAATGAGTAAACTTAAAAAGAGGCAGGTAAGGAGATACACTTGCCCGCATTTAAAGGGTCTTTGGATTACAAAGTGTTGGGTATAACAAGTGGGTAACAAAAAGAAACAGTCTGTCAAAGATAAGTTGGAGTCTAATTAAATGTGAAATGGCAACATAACATCAAGTCAAACTGTCCCATGGGCAAGACCCAGGACTTGAGCTAGAGAGCTTTGGGAGTCATCAGTGTAGAGATCCTAGTTCTCACCGAACAGGGAAGGAGAAAAAGAAACACAGCAGAGGATCTAGGTATTTCCTCCAGTTGCAACAGAAAGGAGAAGTCAGGCTAATCCGGGGCTGGAGAATAAGTAGTAGGAGATATAACAAGAGTGCCCAGAGTGTGTGGGTTTATGGAAATCACTGAAGGTACATTTTGAGGGAAAGACAGTTATCCTTATTGGTGATGCAGGTACAGCTGACAAGCTGAAAGGAAAGAAGTTGGACTGCTTCTCTTTAAGCAGTTTCTACAGAAGCTGGTCTTTAAGTACTTTAGGAGGAAGGGGAGCAGGGAATTGACCCCTGAGTAATGAAGGTGACAATGGGAGAGCAATGAGGTTTGAGGAAGACTCTCAGTATTACCTAGGACCCTGCAGCCAAGGCAAGATGGTCATGAGTGCTGGAGGTCAGGGTTTCTGCATGGTCTCTCCTTGGTGGTAGCCTCCCAGGAGGATAGATCCCTTTCCCCACCAGTATTTACCATTGGAATATAATGGTTGGGGTCAGTCTTTTAACCTATTTCTTCCTAACAAAGATGTATTTTTATGAAACAGCAACACAAGTTCTTTACAGTACATAAATATGAATGAGAAACACATTTACTATGCCAGAGAAATAAAGTTTATTGGGAAGTAAATGAAGTAGCTTCCTTGCATTCCAGAGAATACCAAAGAAGCAAGAAAAGCAGGAAACACAATACATACAGGAAATGCCCTAAAAGTAATACCTGGAGCTCAGATTACAGGGAGCTGATCATCTTCAGAAACAAAGATACTCGATCTTCAATAGGAAGGGATTTTCCAGATATTGGAAGTTAATGATGTGTGTCTTTGCTTGTTGAATCTGGAAAGCATTTCTATGTCTAGAAATATCACATTTGGTGTGGGTAGGCTTCTAACTGACAGCTGAGCTCCAACAAAGGCAAAACCTAAGGACATTTCCTGTGCTTGATCTGAATGGCTTCATTGTCGTCTTCAAAAAGGATGCAAGTTCTTAAATTAAGAGCAACGCGTTTGACAGTTGCCACAGGACCCACAGGAATTGCCGCAAGCGTTGGTGGTGGCACATGGGTTGCAGGGGAGCCTGGGAAGACAGAGGTTTAAAATGGATTGGGGATGATTGTGGAAAGAGCTCTAGGTGCTTAATGAAACAACTCATGAAGTCTCAGTGGTTGGAGATAGTTGGAATCAAATTTGATTGTTATCAAATCTTTATCCCCATCTGAGAAGGCTTTGTGCTGAGGCACAAAATTGTTCTTGTGCTCTTGAGCTTTCATGGAACTAACACAATACGCCTTACCCAACAGTTATTGTTGTAACAATCTCTCCACCCTCTCTTCTCCATTATTAGCTCCCTGAGGCAGGGGATGTATGCCCTTCACCTTTGACCTTCAATTTCTACGTAACTGTCACATAGTAAATTCTCTATAAATGCATGTTCTGTGAGTTGAAAATGTGACCCACATGTGTATGCTCACAATGTCTTGTAGTCCTACCACATGGGACTACATGCCTCCTTTGCCTCCTACTCACTTGCAGTCCTCACTCTCCAGCAGGCCCCGGTATGTGTTGATCTCGCACTCCAGCCGGGCCTTGACGTCCAACAGCACCTGGTACTCCTGGTTCTGCCGCTCCAGGTCACACCTGATCTCAGCCAGCTGGGACTCCACGTTGGTGATCATGCACTGCACCTGGGACAGCTGGGAGCTGTAGCGGGCCTCCGTCTCTGTCAGCGTGTTCTCCAGAGAGTCCCTCTGTATGGGGAAGATAAGGCAGGTCACAGAGCCGCTCCTCAGGGAGCTTCTCCATGAGGTTCCAGAGAAGCCCCAGGCTTCACAAGGCTTTCAATGACTAGGGTTCCCCAACCTTACATTGGTCACCAGGAGGACTGAATAATACCCACCAGGTTGTGCTGGGCCTGCAGCTCGATCTCCAGGGCGTTGACCGTGCGTCTCAGCTCAATGATCTCTGCCTGGCAGGACTGCAGCTGCTCTGAGCTGGACACCACCTGCTTGTTCAGCTCCTCGGTCTGAAACAGCACATGGGAGAAGACAGGGTCAGACCTGCCTCAAGAGCCCCAAGGGGCCAAGGGGTTCTGAGTGGCCAAGTGCTGAGATGCCCACCTGGGTGGTGAACCATTCCTCCACATCCCTGCGGTTGGTCTCCACCAGGGCCTCATACTGACTCCTGGTCTCGTTAAGCACACGGTTCAGGTCCACAGTGGGGGCTGCATCCACCTCCACATTGAGACGGTCTCCAATCTGGCAGCGCAGGGTGTTGACTTCCTGATGGAAGAAGAAGAATGAATGAGCTACCTAAATGGATCTACTGTCTACCTTCCTACTGTAGGAAAGTACGTACAACAAAAATGCACTGAAGGGAATATCCTGATCATTCCCCAGGACTGACGCAAATATGATGTGGGAATAAACCCAAGTAGGGATCACATCAATTTCTTTCCCAAAAACCTTAAAGAAGCTCACATATCCAATAAGATTAAATCCAAACCCCCTGATATATGCAGGTCCTACCTCATTTCACCTCACATCTCTATATGCCCAGCCATATCAGTCCATGGGCCAAACTCAATATATATGCTCTAGCACCTCTGTGTCTTTGCTCAGCCTCTTCCCACAGATTGAAACATCCCAGTGTGAATTCCTCCTCTTTCCCAAGACGTGCCTCTAAGAAGAGTTCCTTATCTCTTTCCAGTTAGACTGGATTACTCCTTGAATATGCTGCTTGTCCTCTCCCTGCCTTACATCATTGTCTTTACATGGACATCTCCCCAGACTAGACTGGGAGCTCATTGAAGAGAGGGGCATGTCTTATTTCTCTTTTTTCCTCCATCTCTCTAACTAATTCAGAAACTAACAGTGACAAGGAGAGAGCAGGGCTCAATAAATGGCTGCCCTTCCTTGGCTTCTCCAACACTGCCCAACCCTCATCCAGCTGCTTGAGAATAAGCAACCCACCTCACTCCATGCTATGGTATAGCATCATGATTCACTCACTGGCTGACCTTGACCTCTTCAGAGAAGGGTCCCAACCCAAGAAGCCTGATGTCAGTTGCCTCTTGGTTGCCAATGCTAACAGCATGGCTCTAAAGCCTCCTTTTTTCCTTTTCCTCTTACCTCTTCATGGGTACTCTTGAGGCTCAGCAGCTCCTCCCTCAGAGACTCCACCTGGGCCTCCAGGTCAGACTTGCACAGGGTCAGCTCGTCCAGGATCCTACGGAGGCCGTTGATGTCTGACTCCACAAGCTGCCTCAAGCCCAGCTCCGTGTGGTACCTGCACATGCAGATCAGAGTGGGAGGATGAGGTAGGAAAGAATCCCATCCCACTGTGTGTCTTATAGATGGGCTGGTCTCAATCTCTTTGAGCTAATGCAGTTTTCTTCCTCTTTTCTCCCATGTTTCCCTCAAGCTCTGCACAGAGAGACTGGAGAGGACCCTCCCTGACTCATCCTAACACTAGAAGGTTCCCACAGGGATTCATTAAATGGAGTCTCTAATTCTTCTCTCAATTTTTTTGGTTAATTTACCACTATCCCCCAAGAACCAATTCATTCTCCAAGAATAGTTTATGTCGTCCAAATTTGAGAGTTTGAGAAAATGTTCCAGAAAGACTATTGTAAACTGAAGAGCATGCAGTGTATAGATTTCTGTTAGAAAATGGTTTTATACAAATCCAGACTTGAGAAGAGAAATGAAAAGGGTGAAATGGCTGCCTCTTCCCTTCCAGGAAATGTTAGTCTCACAGGACCATGAGAGAGCCATAGGGGTCTTAGAGGTCACATAGCCTGAAATTCTCAACATACTTGGTTCTGAAGTCATCAGAGGCCAACTTGGCATTGTCGATCTGCACCACCAGCCTGGCGTTCTCAGACTTGGCACACAGAATCTGAAAGCAAGATTCTACTGTGAGGGCCACTTGAACTTGAGAAGGTCTTATTGCTCAAAGACAGTCAGATGCTGTTGCACCCCTACAGATGACCCCCTCACCTTCTGCTGGAGCTCCTCAATGGTCCGGAAGTAGGACTGGTAGCTGGGACACACGAAGGGCACCTGCTGCTGGCACCACTCCCGGATGCGGCTCTCCAGCTCCGCATTCTCCCGCTCCAGCTGGCGCACCTTCTCCAGGTAGCTGGCCAGACGGTCGTTCAGGAACTGCATGGTCTCCTTCTCGCTGCCATTGAAGGAGCCCTCACAGAACCAGCCACAGTTGCCCACATTGGCGGGGATGTTGCAGGCTCCGGGCAGGGTGCAGGTGTGGCAGCTGGGGGGCACACAGGGCCGGGAGCAGCAGGTGGAGCGGCAGCTCACGTTGGGCAGGCAGCAGTTGTAAGGCATGGTGCAGGGAGAGGTGATGGAGAGCAGATAAGCTAACACAGGTGGATGTGGTGAAGTTTGAGTCTCTCCTTCGTCCATGGTCCTTTTATACCCTGATTGGTGGGTGGGTGTTGGCATATAACATAGTTTCCCTTCCTAATGCTTCAGCTAATTTTTTCTCCAAAATATGCTAGTTAGATGCCTCCAAAGAGTCCCCTCAACCCATAAAATTATTCCATTTGGCTTGTGTCACACCAGTTCTTCCTGGGTGCTAGTGGTTGGTGAAATCAGAGTTTCATCAGATGGCTTCAAAGGAGACAGAATAATCACAAACCCAAATGGTCTCCCCATTACTCAGAGGGGAGGAGATCCAGGGACATGGGGTGGAGTTGTTTGGGACTCCTCACCCATGAGGTTCCGCCACTAGTTCCCTGGAAAGAGTCTGGAGAGAACGGTCTTCCAGGTGGCCCTTTTTCCCCAGGCCTACCCATTCCTCAGTGTTTGGTTCAACTTGACTTCGTAGCAGAAACTTGTCCTGTATTAGCCACTCATGAGAGTATTAACTGGGACTTAAGGAATTTATCAATACATGGAGATTGGAAATAATGGATTGTTCATGGCTGAGAAGTGAAACTGGCTAAAATGAGTAGAATAACACTGAAGCAGAGATCAGCAACCTAGGGCCCACCATCCTGCCACCACCATCAGCCTGCTCCCTTTCTTTTCTAAATAAATGAACATAGCATACACCTACGTTCATTAGGTATTATCTGTGGCTGCTTTGGGCCTACAATGGCGGAGTTGAATAGTGTAACAGAAACCATACAGCTTGCAAAGCCTAAAATATTTATGATCTGGCCCTTTAGAGAAGAAGTTTACCAATCTGTACTGAAACAACCATCTCCCTAAAGATGAGAAAGAGAATAAATATCTAGAAATAAAATTATACCTGGAATAGTCCACAGAGAGTTCAAGTGGCAATGTTGAAGCATAAACATAAAGCATAATACTTCAGGCTCAACAAAATGGAAAACCAGAATGAGGAGCTCAGAGTTATCTTTGTGTCTATGGTGACCTTATCTCAAAGTCTCTGGAAATTTCTCTCACCTTATCCCTAGTGCTAATCCTCTTTCTGAGAGCATTGTATATCCCTAGGGGTGTAACTCTACCCACATGAGATGTTCCCAGAACAAGTCACAACCCATGAGAATGCACCTTCACTCTGTCGTCCCTAAGAAGTGGGCACCATCTCTGATGAGCATGCACCTCTATATTACCTCTAGGATCAGAGACCCTTGGACACCTCCAAACTCTTGGGAGTCTCCCTATTGCCCGGTAAAGGATCTTAATGAAGTAGCCTTCCTCATCTCACCTTCTATTCCTTGTCATTTTTTCTGTCCTTTCTTCTACACAGAAACAAAATCTTGGGCTCAGACAGAAGTCCCCCCCAAAATTATTTGTGCAACATCATATAAGCAATTTATGAACATTGTGTCCAGATTTCAAAGGAAGTATGAAGGTAACAGAAAATCACACATTTGAAGCTAACCTACCTGAGTTCACATTTTTACTGATCATGTGAGTTCAGAGTAGTGAGTTCCCCTTTTCGACTCATTCTCTTCATTTCTTAAGTTTAAGTAGTAATATGCTCCCCACCTCATAGTTTTGTTGTAAAATGTAAGTAATATATTGTGTGTGGGGACACCTGGGTGGTTCAGTCGGTTAAGTGTCTGCCTTCGGCTTGAGTCACTATCCTAGGGTCCTGGGATCAAGTCCTGCATCAGGCTCCCTGCTCACTGGGGAGCCTACTTCTCCCTCTACCTATTGTTCCCCTGTCATTGGCCCCCCCCCCTCTTCCTAATAAGTAATTAAAATCATGTGTGTGTGTGTGTGTGTGTGTGTGTGTGTGTGAATATAGATGGGGGTGGGAGTGATGATCATTTCCATAATCTTTCTCCTTACTGTTGGCCCAGATGGCTCAGATGTAGAATTTTCTGAAAATCCAATTCTGTTAAGCAGACACCTGGACAAACAGCCCATGCCATTCCAATGGTGATAAAACTTCACTCACTTACCTTGCAAACACTAGGGGCACAGAACTATATTCATGAATTAGTCAACAAAAACGCAAATTTTAACATTAACTTGGTGGCCGGAGTAGGAAGTTAACAGAGGGCCCATTGTCCCTACATTCCCTGAAAAGTTACTGATCTTGTGAATTCAGTTATCTTATTTGGGGTGGTTCTTGAGGAGGACATGTTCTCTACACAGGGTTGTGAAAGCCCCTTTTCTTGTACTGGCCTTGAAATGGATTCCACTGAATCTACTGGGGACTCCCCCAGTGTGTTTCTGTGCTAACATCCATAATAATAATGGTGGTGGTTTTGGTGATGCTGACCATGTTACTTACCACTTCATGAATACTTATTCTATGCCAAACAAGGCACTAAGTGCGATAGTACATTTCTCATTTGACCCTCCCAACAAGCCTGTAAGATTGGCCTATAAAATTATTCCCATTTTACTGATAAATTAAGAGATTGGGAAAGGCTCAGGATTTTCCCAAGAGACAGCCAATAAGTGGCAGAGCTGGGATTTGAACAATTCATTGTCTAATTTCTGACCCTGAATACCTAAACACGGTGCAAACATTTGGCACAGAAGTTTCTCTGATTTTGTGAGGGGAAAGAAATCTTAGATTCCTTTCAGCCCCTTGCCCCTCTCTTTATAGTTTTTGTTTCTGTCCTACTAGGGCCCTGTTCCCACCCAATCCCCCAAGTTCATCAGTCTTCCAAAGTCCTCTCTGCCCAAAGGCCTCTCTCACCCAGCTACACTCTCTGGTACCCTGTTGAACCAAAATCAAATTATACTTATTTCCTTTTCTTCACAGGCAAAAGGTTGTCCTTTTGCATGATTGGTTGCTATGTCCAGATTGGAAATTAGATTGCCTTTTCCTAGCATCTAAAAAAATCAAAATGCACAATGGCATGACCTAAGGTGATTTAGAATGCCAGAGAAAGCCTACTTGCCTCACCCTGAACTTTTAGCACGATAAAACTCATCTCAGAAGTAGGATATATTTCCTAAGAACCAAAGAACTCTAGAGCTAGAAAGACCTGAATTTATGGAGAAGAAAACTGAGGACGAGATGGTGAGGCAGGAAAGAAATGAATAGCAATATGTCACTTCCTCATCAGGTAGTCTACCAGGACCTTTCACATATAAAATTCCATCTTCACACCAAACTCTGGATGTTTCAATGCCATTATTGTCACCATGCATCAGATATCAAGAATCTGAGAAGAAAGTAAAGTCTAAAAGGACAAAAGTAAGTAGAGTCAAGTCTGCTGGGCCCATTGCACCTCATTGTGAAGTAGAGAGCTAGGACACTGGTGTAGGCCAGGATGTGGCAAAACATGAGAACTGGAAGAAAACAGAGGTAGCTCATGAATTCCAATGCCAGCTCTGAGCACGAATAGGAAGACACACCTAGGCTTCCTGCATGTTGCTTTGCTCCTCAGTAAACTGGAGATTAAAAAGTGACAAATCCCACAAGCTTGTGATGAGGCGTGCCTCCTGGAAGTAATGAGATGAGCTTTTACAGAGAGAAATGCTGTACATTCCTTGACAGTCCTGCTCTTCCTAGAGATCCTGACAGCAACTTCAGGCCTCAAAGCACTCAAACAATGACTCTGACCACAGATATAAGGATGCAAAAAAAAAAAAAAAAAAAAAGCCCTAGCTATATCCATAACAAATAAATTTTCAGGAAAAGAATCAACCAAAATTTTCAGGACATAAGCTTGGGGATGGGTCTCAAGTATCTGAGAATGATAATCCCGGTGGGCTAAGAGTTCAGACCAGGACAGCCAAGAGCCAATTAAATAGATCACAAAAGAGCACTGGAAATGCAAATGAGATGGGCCTGGGGCCCTATCAGAAGATGGGGGTGGAGCCAAAAAGTATCAAATAATATTATATAGAATATATACTCCAGAGCTAGGTAGGGGACTTAAAGAAAGAAACTGATGTAAAAGACAACAAGATGGTATACAAATTCTACTGTTGGGCATGAAACAACAAAAATGACCATGCTTTTCTATTTTTAAGAAGCTTATCTATATGTTAAGTCATCAATAATCAAAATTATAATCCTAATAAAAATATCTGGCTTGCAAAGTTTTTCCATAAACACAGTCTTCCACAATCCTCTTGGCAAATGTATAATACAGGCAGAGAAGATATTGTTACCTCCACTTTGGGGAAACTGAGGCTCAGAGAAGTTACATGTCTTGTCCAAGGACATAAAACTGACGAGAAGGTAAGTGAGAACTAGAACCCTACTTCTGGCAAGTGGGTCACAACTGGCTCATTAAAGTAGAGTAGAGCCAGTAGAGATTTTTAAACTCCCACTGCACCCCAGTGTTCATAGCAGCAATGTCCACAATAGCCAAACTACAGAAGCAACCAAGATGTCCTTCAACAGTGGACAAAGAAGATTTGGTTTGTATATACAACAGAATACTACTCAGCTATCAGAAAGGATGAATACTTACCATTTACATCGACATGGATGGAACTGGAGGGTATTATGATGAGTCAAATAAATGAATTGGAGAAAGACAATTATCATATGATTTCACTCATATGTGGAATATAAGAAACAGTGCAGAGAATTATAAGGTAAGAGAGGGAAAATTGAATGGGAAGAGAGCAGAGAGGGAGACAAGCCATGACAAACTCTTTTTTTTTTTTAATTCCTTTTTTTTTTATTTTTTTTAACTAATTTCTTTTCAGTGTAACAGAATTCATTGTTTGTGCACCACACTCAGTGCTCCATGCAATACATGCCCTCCATAACACCCACCACCTGGCTTCCCCAACCTTCCACCCCCCGCCCCTTCAAAACCCTCAGATTGTTTTTCAGAGTCCATAGTCTCTCATGGCTCATCTTCCCTTACAATTTCCCTCATCTCCCTTCTCCTCTCCATCTCTCTATGTCCTCCATGTTATTTGTTATGCTCCACAAATAAGTGAAACCATAATTGACTCTCTCTGCTTGACTTATTTCACTCAGCATAATCTCTTCCAGTCCCGTTCATGTTGCTACAAAAGTTGGGTATTCGTCCTTTCTGATGGAGGCATAATACTCCATAGTGTATATGGACCACATCTTCCTTATCCATTCGTCCATTGAAGGGCATCTTGGTTCTTTCCACACTTTGGCTACTGTGGCCATTGCTGCTATAAACATTAGGGTAGAGATGGCCCTTCTTTTCACTGCATCTGTATCTTTGGGGCAAATACCTAGGAGTGCAATTGCAGGGTCATAGGGAAGCTCTATTTTTAATTTCTTGAGGAATCTCCACACTGTTCTCCAAAGAGGCTGCACCAACCAACAGTGTAAGAGGGTTCCCCTTTCTCCACATCCTCTCCAACACACATTGTTTCCTGTCTTGCTAATTTTGGCCATTCTAACTGGTGTAAGGTGGTATCTCAATGTGGTTTTAATTTAAATCTCCCTGATGGCTAGTGATGATGAACATCTTTTCATGTGTCTGATAGCCATTTGTATGTCTTCATTGGAGAAGTGTCTGTTCATATCCTCTGCCCATTTATATATATGATTATCTGTTTTGTGTATGTTGAGTTTGAGAACTCTTAACTCCAGGAAACAAACAGGGTTGCTGGAGGGGAGGTGGGTGCAGGGATAGGGCTAACTGTATGATGAGCATTAAGGAGGTCACATGATGTGAAGAGCACTGGGAGTTATATGCAACGGATAAATTATTGACCCCTACATCTGAAACTAATGATGTACTTATATGTTGGCTCATTGAATTTAAATTTAAAAAATAAAATAAAAAATAAAAATAACAAAATAAGAAAACTCACAGCGGCCAGCCTACATCCCAGACCAATTAAATCAGATTCTCTAAGGGCAAACTCAGGCTTTAGCTTTTTTTTTAAAGTTCCCAGGTGATTCCCGAGTACCACCAAGGTAGAGAAAAACTGTCATCATGTATGATGATGATGACAGAATACCAGGAAACAATTTAAAAGCCACATGGAAGTATTTAAGGGAATGTAGAATACATTTACTTACAAAATTACAGTTCAGCTACAGGGATTGAGTTTTCTGTTTTGAAAAAAAACAAAAATGGCATATCTGGGCTCTCTACTCTGTTCCACTGGTCTATGTGTCTGTTTTTATGCCAGTACCATGCTGTCTTGGTGATCACAACTTTGTAGTAAAGCTTGAAATCAGGTAATGTGATGCCCCCAGTTTTATTTTTGTTTTTCAACATTTCCTTAGTGATTCGGGGTCTCTTCTGATTCCATACAAATGTTTGGATTATTTCCTCCAGCTCTTTGAAAAATGCCGGTGGAATTTTGATCAGAATGACATTAAAAGCATAGATTGTTCTAGGCAGTATAGACATTTTAAACAATGTTTATTCTTCTGATCCAACAGAATGACAGAGTAGAGAGCCCAGATATGGACCCTCAACTCTATGATCAAATAATCTTTGACAAAACAGGAAAAAATATACAGTGGAAAAAAGACAATCTCTTCAATAAATGATGCTGGGAAAACTGGGCAGCTATATGTAGAAGAATGAAACTTGACCATTCTCTTATACCATACACAAAGATAAACTCAAAATGGATAAAAGACCTCAATGTGAGACAGGAATCCATCAGATTCCTAGAGGAGACCATAGGCAGTAACCTCTTCGATATCAGCCACAGCAATTTCTTTCAAGATATGTCTCCAAAGGCAAAGGAAACAAAAATGAAGATGAACTTTTGGGACTTCATCAAAATCAAAAGCTTCTGCACAGCAAAGGAAACAGTCAAGAAAACAAAGAGGCAACCCACAGAATGGGAGAAGATATTTGCAAATGACAGTACAGACAAAAGGTTGATATCTAGGATTTATAAAGAACTCCTCAAACTCAACACACACAAAACAGATAATCATATAAAAAAATGGGCAGAAGATATGAACAGACACTTCTCCAATAAAGACAAACTAATGGCTATCAGACATATGAAAAGATGCTCATCATCACTAGCCATCAGGGAGATTTAAATTAAAACCACATTGAGATACCACCTTACACCAGTTAGAATGGCCAAAATTAGCAAGACAGGAAACAATGTGTGTTGGAGAGGATGTGGAGAAAGGGGAACCCTCTTACACTGTTGGTGGGAATGCAAGTTGGTGCAGCCTCTTTGGAGAACAGTGTGGAGATTCCTCAAGAAATTAAAAATAGGGACGCCTGGGTGGCTCAGTTGGTTAAGCGGCTGCCTTCGGCTCAGGTCATGATCCCAGCGTCCTGGGATCGAGTCCCACATCAGGCTCCTTGCTCGGCGGGGAGCCTGCTTCTCCTTCTGCCTCTGCCTACCACTCTGTCTGCCTTTTTTAAAGATTTAAATAAAATCTTTTAAAAAAAAAAGAAAGAAATTAAAAATAGAGCTTCCCTATGACCCTGCAATTGCACTCCTGGGTATTTACCCCAAAGATACAGATGCAGTGAAAAGAAGGGCCATCTGTACCCTAATGTTTATAGCAGCAATGGCCACAGTAGCCAAAGTGTGGAAAGAACCAAGATGCCCTTCAACGGACGAATGGATAAGGAAGATGTGGTCCATATACACTATGGAGTATTATGCCTCCATCAGAAAGGACGAATACCCAACTTTTGTAGCAACATGAACAGGACTGGAAGAGATTATGCTGAGTGAAATAAGTCAAGCAGAGAGAGTCAATTATGGTTTCACTTATTTGTGGAGCATAACAAAAAGCATGGAGGACAAGGGGAAATGGAGAGGAGAAGGGAGTTGAGGGAAATTGGAAGGGGAGGTGAACCTCGAGAGACTATGGACTCTGAAAAACAATCTGAGGGTTTTGAAGGGGCGGGGGGTGGAAGGTTGGGGAAACCAGATGGTGGGTATTAGAGAGGGCACGGATTGCATGGAGCACTGGGTGTGGTGTGAAAACAATGAATACTGTTATGCTGAAAATAAATAAATAAATAAAATAGATAGATAGATAGATAGATAGATAGATACTTTTTAAAATAAATAAATAACAGAATTTACAGATCCAAAATCTTTGCTCTTGGCCAGAATCTCCTTTGTTCTAGTGATAGCTTCTATTCAAAACATGTTTGGAGTTTTGTGTTTTGGAAATGTCTGTATCTTTTTTTTTTTTTTTTCAGCATAACAAAGAAGGAAGTTTACAATAACATCCAAAAGAATAAAATACTTAGGAATAAAAGCAACCAAGGAAGAAAAGACTTGTACACTGAAAACTGCAAAACTTTACCAAAAGAAATTAAAGAAGATACAAGTAAATGGGGAAACCTCCTGTGTCTGTGGAAGATTTAGTATGTTTAACATGGCAGTATTGCCCGAAGAAATCCCTATCAAAGAGATTCAATGTGATCCCTATCAAAATCCCAATGATGTCTTTCTAAGAAATAGAAAACCTCATCCTAAAATTTACATGAGATTTCAAGGTACCCCAAATAGTGAAAACACTCTTTATTTTTTTTATTTTTTTTTTTTATTTTTTCAGTGTTCCAAGATTCATTGTTTGTGCACCACACCCAGTGCTCCATGCAATATGTGCCCTCCTTAATACCCACCACTAGGCTCACCTTTAAAAAAGAAGAATGAGGGCGCCTGGGTGGCTCAGTGGGTTAAGCCACTACCTTCAGCTCAGGTCATGATCTCAGGGTCCTGGGGTCGAGTCCCACATCAGGCTCTCTGCTCAGCAGGGGGCCTGCTTCCCTTCCTCTCTCTCTGCCTGCCTCTCTGCCTGCTTGTGATCTCTCCCTGTCAAATAAATAAATAAAATCTTTAAAAAAAAAAAAAATAAAAATAAAAATAAAAAAAAAAATAAAAAAGAAGAATGAAATTAGAAAATTCACACTTCCTTATTTCAAGACTTACTACAAAGCTGTAATATTCAAAACAGTGTGACACTGGAGTAAGAACAGACATATAGACCAATGAAATAGAATAGGGAATCCAAAAATCATTCCTTCACATATATGATCAAATGATTTTCAAAAAGAATGCCATTCAGTGAAGGAAAGACAGTCTTTTCAATGAAGGGTGCTGAAAAAAACTGCATACTTACGTGCAAAGAATTAAGTTAGACCCTTACCTCACAACATATACAAAACACGAACCCAAAATGGATCATGGACCTAAATGTAAGAGCTAAAACTGTTAAACTTTTGGAAGAAATCATAGAGAAAAACTTCATGACATTGGGTGTGGCAATGATTTCCTGGCCATGGCACCAAAAGCATAGATAACAAAAGAGAAAAATAAATAAAATGAACTCCAGAAGATGTAAAAACTTCTGTGCACCAAAGGACACTATTAAGAGAGTGAAAAGGCAGCCCACAGAATGGAAGAAAATATTTGCAAATTGTATTTCTAATAAGGGATTAATATCCAGAGTATATAAAGAACTCCTACAACTCAACAACAGCAAAACTGAAAGACTCCATTAAAAACATGGTCAGAATACTTGAATAGATATTTCTTCAAAGGTAAACCAAAGGTCAACAAGCACATGAAAAGGTGCTTCAACATCACTAATCATCAGGGAAATGCACACTAAAACCACAATGAGCTACCACTTCACACCAACTAGGATGGCTATTAGCAAAAACAAACAAATAATCCAGAATTTTAAAAGTTCTGGCGTTGTAGGGATAGGGTGGCTGGGCGATGGACACTGGGGAGGGTATGTACTATGGGGAGTGCTGCAAATTGTGTAAGCCTGATGATTCACAGACCTGTACCCCTGGGGCAAATAATACATTATATGTTAATTTAAAAAAAAAAAAGAAAAAGAAAAGTGCTGGCATAGATACGAAGAAATTGGAACCCTTGTGCATGGCTGGTAGGTATGTTAAATGGCATGGCCTCAAACAATTAAACACAGTTACCAAAGGATCCAGTAACTCCACTTCTAGGTGCAGACACAAAAGAATTGAAAGCAGGGACTTGAACAGATATATGTATAGCAGTGTTCACAGCAACATTAGTCCCAATAGCCAAAATACCCATCCATGGACAAATGGACAAACAAAATGTGATATACACAATGTATATTGTGTTTTGGAAATGTCTGAATATACAATGTACAATTATCTCATCTTTAAAGGGAATACAATTTTGATACCTGCTACATGAATAAGCCTTGAAAACATTATATCCAGTGAAATAAGCCAGACCACACACACACACACACACACACACACACACAAAACAAATACTGTATGATTCCACTTATATGAGGTACCTAGAGTCTTCAAATTCATACGGACAGTGGAATGGCTGTTAGCAGAGGCTTGAGGCAGGGAGGTCATGGAGTTTAATAAGGACAGTTTTAGTTCAGATTGGTGAGAAAGTTCTGGAGAGGGATGGGCTGGTGGACGCCCTTGAACTAAACACTTAAAAAAAAGGCAAACTTGTAAATTTTATGTTATATATACATATGTATTTTTCCACACACACACACAAAAGAGAAAAACCAAGGTGTTGGCAGGGCTATGTTCCTTTCTGGAGGCTCTAACAGAGACTCCATTTCCTTCCCTTCTCCAGAATCTAGAAGCTACCTACTTTCTCGGTTTGTGGCCCCCCTTCCTCCATCTTTAGGTCCTGCAACGAGAGCACCAGTCCTCATGCCACACTGCTCTGACCTGTGTCCTCGGTCTTATCTCCCTGTCCCTCTGGCTCTCCTCTGCCTCCCCTTCCATTTTGAAGGATCCCTGTGATTATATTGGCCCCATTGGATAATCCAGTTTAATCTCCCCCATTTTAAAGTCAGCTGGATGGCTGCTTCAATCCCATTCTCACCTTTAATTTACCTTTGTGTACAACCTAACACATTCCTGGGTTCCAGAAAACTACATGCTCATCTTTGCAGAGAAGGGGGACAGTCATTCTGCTTACCACAGGAGCCATTAACATTACTTTTGCATTACTGTAAGATAATAGATATAAGCAGAACGTGGAATAAAGGAACAAGCAAAATTATGGCTTCTGAACTGAGCTTGACCTCAGGTTTGGAAGAAATCACAGAAACAGTAGCAAACCACATCAGAGAAGGGATTCCAGGTCGGAGGCTGCTCACGAGCCAAGGAGGTGTGCATATCTGAATCCCTGGAAATTTGAGCTTTAAAAATAAGTGTCAGTGGTAACAATTATGGTGGAAACAATAAATAGTTGCTTTATCAAATATATATGTAATTTCAATCCATTTGGTTATTTTAGTACACAAGATTGTGTTTCACCAAAGTGGGGTCTGATATCTGCCTCAGAAAGCCTGGTTTGATGGGACAGTTCATGGGAAAAGGAAGAAACCTGAGTGCTTTCTGATCGTTTCGTGTCAAAATGGTCCTCTGGGGTTCTAGAAAGTCAATGCTTAACATTTCCTTGGCTCTTCTTTGAAATTAAAGATTCAAGTTCAAGCCTTTCTTGATGAATGCTACTGTCATTTTCAGTACTTGGTGATTTGTTTGCAGCACGAGCCTGAGTGTTCAGTGTCGGGGACAATGCCTTATGATAGCATAACTTAGGGACTAGTTTTATTCCTCTACAAGTTGTAAAAAAAAAAAAAAAAACTTGCAGCCAGGACTATGTCTTTCTTGACATGTGTCTCCCTTCCCCACTATCCAGGATGTGCATAGAGTAGGGAACAGGTAGTGGTTAGGATGGACTGAAAAAGGTGGGAATTATCAGATGAAGGTATCAGATCAGTCGGGAACAGAAGTGAACCCCTAGAGCCCAGGGTGATAATGATTCACTGACACAGGAGGAAGGAGGAAGACCTGGGCATAGCAGGCAGGCCAGAGCACCCCTTTGCTGGGTGTTCCTGAGGCTGCCTGGAAAGCTGGGACCACCAGGAACCAGGAAATACAGCACTGGACCTGAGGCTTCCTGCTGAGAAAAGATGAACTTTCCAGAGCCTCTTTCTCATGCCTAGCTCATGCCTTCTCCTTTCGAATTTAGAGGCAGTCAGCTCTAGAAGATGTCCAGGTCAACAGGGGAGAGTGGGAAACACGCAGGAATGGTCAAGAAGAGATGAAGTCTACAGCACTAGGGCTGCTCTGCCCTCCCCTCTGACAGCCTGCCTCACCTCTGCACCCAGGGTGCCAGGCCAGCCATCTGCCCGCCAGGCAAAGAACGGCTCTTGTACCCAAGAGTCAGGCCATTATGCAGCCTGACTTTCAAGTGGCTTTTTATAGAGTGCTCAAGAGATGGGCGTGGCAAAACGAATGAATACCAATGAGAAAGGCATCTGCTTTGCCAGGGAAATCAAGTTTATTAGCAGGTTACAAGGGAACGCCCTGGCATTTCCGAGGGTTCCCTGGGCGAGTGAAAAAGGAACAGACCACGGTGAAGAGAAGGGTGGGCAAGGAACAGCCTGCGGGGGGTGGGGAAGGGTGAGTTTCATGGCTGCCTTATTGGGGCGGCTGGAGCCATGTTCTCTGCCCCTTTTTGTCCAGAAAGCCAGTGTCGGGTCGAAGCTCTGGAACCTTGTGCCCTGCCTCCTTGCTTCTCTGGCAGCCCCTGGGCTCTAGCGCACGAAGGAGTTGCAGGGCCCACAGCGCGGGCGGGGGACACAGGGCGTGCAGGGGGCACAGGAATTAGAGACACAGGACCCGGAGGATCCACATGCATTCGTTGTGGCACAAGGGTTGCAGGGCAGCCTGGAGAAAAAGAAAGACGTGTAAAAGGTGAATCGAGGGAGGCTTGTAGTATATAGAAGAGCAGAATGCCTGTGGGATTTGACCTGTAACAGAGAGAGCCACAGATTCACCTGCTGTAAAGCTCCCTATCAGATTGCTAATGTCTTCCTACCACATAGTGCCCAAAGTACTAGACAGAAACTCTAGAACTCTGGCTTTGACTCCCAACATTGTTCATTTGTAGATAGTGAGACTAGGAAAGTCGCTTAGCCTCTCCAAGCCCCAGTTTCTTCACCTACAGAATGGAAACAGTACTGATCCAACCGGCTTGGCAGTAACTACAAGGTCAGATAAGGTAGCGTATGGAGATGCACCCTCAACACAAAACAGTCTTGTAAAATGCAATAAACATCATTGATCTTATATCTATATGACCACATTTGAATGCAAATAAATAGCTGCACAATTGTAGTTTGTCCATCAAACAACTCTCTTTTCTGTATTTCTAATGATGGCTATATTGTGTTTTCTGAGTTCTGTTTGATCATGTCTGGTGTGGAGTCATAATTTCCTTTTGAAAGGATGCAATCTTTGTCTGGAGTCCAACGCAGAAGCACACTTATGTGAGCATGGTTTCATTAGATATCTCCAGCTAACTACTCACTTGCAGTCCTCGCTCTCCAGGAGGCCCCGGTACGTGTTGATCTCGCACTCCAGCCGGGCCCGCACGTCCAGCAGCACCTGGTACTCCTGGTTCTGCCGCTCCAGGTCACTCCTGATCTCAGCCAGCTGAGACTCCACGTTGGTGATCATGCATTGCAGCTGGGACAGCTGGGAGCTGTAGCGGGCCTCGGTCTCTGTCAGCGTGTTCTCCAGGGAGTCCCTCTGTGTGGGGAACATAAAGCAGGTCACAGAGCCACTCCTCAGGGAGCTTCTCCATGGGATTCCAGAGAAGCCCCAGGCTTCACAAGGTCAGGAGAGTGTGGACAGTACCCTGAACAACACCCACCAGGTTGTGCTGGGCCTGCAGCTCGATCTCCAGGGCGTTGACCGTGCGTCTCAGCTCAATGATCTCCGCCTGGCAGGACTGCAGCTGCTCCGAACTGGACACCACCTGCTTGTTCAGCTCCTCGGTCTGAAACAGCACAGGGGAGAAGACAGGGTCAGACCCTGCCTCAAGAGCCCTAAGGGGCCAAGGGTTCTGAGCGGCCATGTGCTGAGATGCCCACCTGGGTGGTGAACCATTCTTCCACGTCCCTGCGGTTGGTCTCCACCAGAGCCTCATACTGACACCTGGTCTCATTGAGGACGCGGTTCAGGTCCACAGCAGGGGCTGCGTCCACCTCCACGTTGAGGCGGTCTCCAATCTGGCAGCGCAGGGTGTTGACTTCCTGTGGATGCAGAAAAGGCAAGAGTGACTCTCCTCAGTGAAGAATAAACTTGAGCCCCATTAGTCTATTTCTTTGGAAAAGAGACTTTGAGTGGAGCAGTCTGTGACAACTCAAGGCAAAATGCTCTGTGCTCCATGTGGCAGAGCTCCCTCCTCACACAACTGTGCCATGGCACTTGGGCTCAAATCCGAGGATTTGCTCGGATGCCACCAAAAGATGGACTAATTCCCAATGTTCCCAATTTGCAGACTGACTGCAGAAGACCTCATAATACAAAGAATTCACTGTACAATTTCAGATTGTATAGCAAACAATTCTTGCCATCAAATAAGATCATGGCATGGCCCCTCCAGGAGAAAGGAGGAGCCCCAGAACATTTTTCAATAAGACTTTGAAAGAGTGGAGATTTAGATCTACCAGGTTTGATTCTGTGACTTTTGGGGAGAGAGATGAGTTGGTAGGGCATGAATACAGCAATGCTGAGGCTCATTCAACAGCTCAGTGATCAATCAGAAGCTGATGGAGAGACTCTAGGAAACTCACATGACGCACCAGTTTTGAGTGAAAGATACACCTTATCTGAGAACATGGATAGGTTTCATCTCTTGTTTTTTCATTCATCCTGAAGTTTTGGTGTTTTTAAAGGAAAATCATAAAGTCAGCCCCAACCTCATATTCCAGTTTATGCCATCCCAAATCACTCAGTACCTGAGGCTGAGCTAGGGTACTTCATTTTTCATTTCTGGTCTCACCTCCTCATGGTTCCTCTTGAGGCACAGGAGCTCCTCCTTCAGGGACTCCACCTGGGCCTCCAGGTCGGATTTGCACAGGGTCAGCTCATCCAGGATCCTGCGCAGGCCATTGATGTCTGACTCCACTAGCTGCCTCAAGCCCAGCTCTGTCTCATACCTGCACAAGGACAAGGTCAAATCAGTGACCAGCAGACCTCCAAGACGTACAGAAATTACCTTTGATAGCCCCCATGCACTTAGCCTTTCCATTTTCTGCAATGAGTAGACCCAAGAGACAGAGGGTTCTGGAATCTCAGTCCAGACCAAATATTGATCCAAAAATAAACAGATCGATTTGAGTCCTCATCTATTTTTGTGATTCCTTTACTTGGTTCTCCTCAATCCCTATCGGATTCTTCACGACCGATGGATTTGGAAGTGTGGTTCAGTAAAACTATGGAAAATCCCTTTCACTTATCCAGAGATGAAACAAAAGGAATGACATCAGTGTGAAATCTGAACAACTCACTTGGTTCTGAAATCATCCGCAGCCAACTTGGCATTGTCGATCTGCACCACCAGCCTGGCGTTCTCAGACTTGGCACACAGAATCTGAAAGCAAGATTCTACTGTGAGGGCCACTTGAACTTGAGAAGGTCTTATTGTTCAAGGACAGTCAGTTGCTGTTGCACCCTCACAGAAGACCCCCTCACCTTCTGCTGGAGCTCCTCAATGGTCCGGAAGTAGGACTGGTAGCTGGGACACACATAGGGCTCCTGCTGCTGGCACCGTTCCCGGATGCGGCTCTCCAGCTCCGCATTCTCCCGCTCCAGCTGGCGCACCTTCTCCAGGTAGCTGGCCAGACGGTCGTTCAGGAACTGCATGGTCTCCTTCTCGCTGCCATTGAAGGAGCCCTCACAGAACCAGCCGCAGTTGCCCACATTGGCGGGGATGTTGCAGGCCCCGGGCAGGGTGCAGGTGTGGCAGCTGGGGGGCACACAGGGCCGGGAGGAGCAGGTGGAGCGGCAGCTCACGTTGGGCAGGCAGCAGTTGTAAGGCATGGTGCTGGAGGGAGAAAGGCACCTGGCTGAACACAGAGTCCAAGTTCTCCAAGGAGCTTGTGGATTTCCTTCCTCTGACAAGGATTTATATTCCCTTCACAGAGGGTGTGGACATAGTATGTAATGTCTTTTTTCTCTCTATGTCTTCTCTGGTTTTCAAATGCCCTTCCCTCAGTCTGTTATTTGCCTTCCTCAGAAGAGTCCCTTGTCCCATAAAATTCTTTACTTGGGCTTCTTGCTAAGTCAGGACTCCTCTTCAGGCAGTATACCCATAAAATCAGAGTTTTGTGGTAGATCTTAAAAGAGGCCACACAGTCTGGCCCAGGTATCTGCCCTTGTTAATGGGGAGTTGGTCCATCCAATGACATTCTTCTGTGTTATGTGATCCTGTAAACCCATACTCAGACTCATTTCCTGGCCCACCTGGCACTTCTAGGGAGGGACTGGGATTGAGTCAAAGAAGAAGTTTCATTGAACTCCCTTTCCATCTGCTTTAAGGGAAGAATCCTTCAATAGTGCACCATTCCAAGCCTTATAAGCCTTGATGTGGATAAGGACTGAGTTGGGCCATGGCTGAGAAGGATGGAGAACTGTTTGTGGAATGCCTCCTATATTTTGTGTACATGGATTATAGAAGCATTTCAAAGGAAGAGGCTCTGATCATTGCTTTAAGAACAGGGAAGTTTCTGGAGGAAGAGATCATTTGGAAGGATTCCTGAGAGAATCATATAAATGTATTTTAACTGTCCAGGAGAAGTATCTGGGACTGGCTTGGAAAGGAAAAAGGCACTGCTAGTCAAACCTTACCACTGGTCTAGCTTTAGACCAGGATGAGCAGATAATCGGGGAAATCGAGAGATTGCCCAAAGGAGGATGATCTTAAAACTTCATGTGTATTGACCTTATATTCCATCATATGCCCATGTTGGCTTTAATATTTTCAAAGAACAGTTTTACAATTTCCAGTTAAACTTTCTAAGATTTTGCCCAATCTTCTCAGTAAAATCAACACACCCAGAAGATGGGCCACATCCCGTCCTGGAACCCCATCCCCAGCCTTACTGAGTTACACGCAATCTGGTTTAAGAACCAAATGTTAAAAGGCACTGAGGAGGGCTCTGTAGTGGTATAATTGAATCCAAGGACTAAGGCACCAGGATAGAAACTGCTGAGACAGAGCAGAAGCAAGTTTGGCAGAGCAAGCTTGAAGTCATACAGGGTTGACTTGGGAGGGGAGGGAAGGCACCAGAAGGTCTGTGGAAAGGGGTGGCCCAAGTTCTGAGTATATAAAGGTTGCATAATTATAGGCCCCACTGGGGTACCCCCTGCATCTTGGGTAGCAGCATCTCAATTTCCATTGTGGCTTTGGCTCCCAGCCAGAATGGTAGTTTTATTGACAACTTATTGGAGTCCTTCTCCCCAACAAGCTTTCATGATGGTATTCATGCAGCACTCCGCTTGGGTCCCAGATAAAAGGTCCTCCATCTACCCTCTCCAAAGTCATTATCTCACCACTTATTATAATGCCATTCAGACGGAAAGCCCCACCACACTACAAAGAAGCCCAGACTTATAATAAAACCAAAATTTCTTTGTTTTCCTCCCAGACAATTAAAGGGGCAGAAATAGGTGGGTCCTGAGGCAGGCACCACTGAGACTTTCCAGAGGAAGGATGCAAGGCCAGGCAGAGGGAGCATCTGTCTCACTTGAGCATCTGTCTCACTTGGGACAGATGGAAAGGCCTGTCCATCAGACTGATGAGTGTTTGCTTAGAGGGAATAGCACTGGCATCCTGCTTCCTGCCTCTTGTCAGCCTGCTCCAGAGCACTGGCTTTCCAACCCAGAGCAGTTCCTCACCCCTGCCTTCCTCCCTACCCAAGGACACTGGCCGCTGAGCACAGAACAATGGCCGCAGTTTTTCAAGTTCTCTGGCCGAGCCCACTGATTGGCCAGCACAGCCTCACAGGGGCTTTAGTCCAAGGAGAGTGTTTAGGTCTAAGAAAGAGAAGATTCAAGAATTGGGTCAACAAAAAAGCAGAACTAGAATTTGCATGCAAAGCCAAGAAACCAGGGAAATGGAAACCAGGAGCAGTGCATTGAATAAGAGATAACAACGGACCAGAGAAGCAAGGAAAGAATCCTCAGAACCGTTGCAGCCATGCTGCTCCGACAAAGTGAGCCCATCTTCAAATGAGTGCACCTGGAGAATGCAATGCTGAGAAGTAGCCAAGACGACCCAAATCCATGGGCAGAAGACTGACCCACCCTGCTGAGAGTCCCACATGATGTAAATCAAGATGATTCAGAAAAGATCTACAGACATGGGATCACAGCTTCTGAGGCCTCCAAAAGAAGTGACCTTTCCCGAGGTGCCCAGACCAGAGCATCACCTCCATGATCCTGTCTGAGATTTGTCTGTGGCTGAGAAATACAGGATTGTCTATATGCGGCAGCATAATCAGAAGGGGACAATGCCTCCTGTTCCAGAATGAGTAAGGTGTGAACAGGAGAAAGGAAGAAAGGAGCAGAGGAGGACAGAGCTGCACTGGCTTCAGATCATGGCCAACCAGAAACCACACCAAAGACACAGGAATGAACAGGCTACAACCAGAGATTCTTTTTTCCCTGCTGGCCACCCCACAGATGCAATGGCACAAGGATTCAGGAGAGGGACAGGAGACGGAGTGACTGGTGAGTGAACACAATGCTGCCATCCCCTTGTAAATCTTGCCTCTGCCTTGTAGTGTTTTTTAAAATTCCAGTAGGCTTGAGTGAATTTGCTTCTTGAATTAGTGGAGGGAAAGGGACTCCTGCACTGTAAGGTCTTCGAGAACTCACACAGCCTAGGAGTCAACTGTGTGTACTCTCTCGATTTCCTAATTGAAATATCTGCAAATTGTACTCACTCAAAGAGAAACTGAGTGGTCAAGAGACGATCAAGCCCACGTTCTTTCTTTAGATCAGTTTTATTCAAAGCACATTTATGGTGCAGCTTCTCCATGCTGGGCACAGGGATATATTGGAACAGAAGAATCATCGTTCTGGTAGAGGATTATATTTTTATGAGCAATTCAGGCTCATATGGGTCCCCAAAATATCTGAGAAACAAAAGGGTGAGATATTTAAGAGATGTGAGATGGACATGTCTGGAAATATGTTTGTATTTAATGTAATTAGGAAATTGCATATACAACATTAAGGGCAGAAGTCATTTATTGAATCTCTGGCAGGGCTGGGGACAGGGACAGGGGGACAGGGACACGGGGACAGTGGGGAGATGACATGCTGCAGTCCTCTGTGAGCTCTCAGTCCTGCTGAGCACACATATGGGCCCACAACAACCTCTAGTATAAGGTGATATCATTGGACCCTACCGTCCCAAAAGTTTCTTCCTTATTCCTTCACTTCTTTCCCACACATATTCCTGTCCCAGCCTCCAGTCGGATCATTTTAAACCAGTGTCTGATTCTCTGCCTGGAGATGGGGGATGAGACCATTTCAGATTATTTACCTGTATCCCGAAGGAGACTGAGTAGTAAACCCTATTCCCTAGGTGACTCGGGGGTAGGATTCAAAGAAGCAGTCTCCTCAGAGCCTTAATCCCTTTAAGAATCCTGTCTTCCATGAGGTCTGGTTATTATTTTTTTTTGGTAGTTGGTTCTTTTTGCTTTGGACACCACAGTCGAGTGGTCTGGCTGCCCCGCGGGATCCCCAGAGGCATCGTGGTACTAGGGTATGCTTCCAAGCACGTGGAAGAGTTCTCCAGGACACAGTATGGGGTAGCAGAAGAAGAAGAAGCAATATTAAATCAAGCAAGTGAAAGAGGAAGTGTCAAAGGGCCTGAGACTTATGTGGGAAAATGGGGGTGACGCGTGAGCCAGCTGGTGAGCAGGCACACGCCGGCCACCCTTGGGATGAGATCTACTACCAGGAGAGGCATCTTGGTGGAGGGCCTCGGGGCACGTGTTTAGCATGTCCGGCAACCCTGCAGGGAGAAAGGAGAGGCAAGGGAGGGAGCTTTAGACACAAAGTCCAGCGTAAAAGGGGAGCCTCAGCTGAAGAAGGCTAGGGGACGGCCAAAGGACAGAAGCTCGGTCTGAAATGTGGTTGGGATGGGGAAGATCCGGCAAGATGGGAGTAAACACAGGAAGATTCTCCTTGGGGAGATTCCCAGACCCTATAAAATCCATCAGCGCCACCTCACCGCAGGATCAGACAGTCGGTCTGAATGGGCAGTCTTAGGCAGATCTGCCTCCAGCCCTTAGCAGTTGCGTACAGGGACCGGGCAAAGGGCTTGAGAGACAGACCACAGGGAGACCTCATGGGCTCATTTCCCTCCCAACCCTGAACTTCTCCCCCTGCAAAATGGGGACTGTGGAGCCTGCTCTGCCTCTCCCGGGCGTCTGGGGCATTTCAAACTGGATAGCCTGTGTGAAAGCACGTTGTAAGTGGTGAAGGGATGGATAGGTAAGTGATTCGGACTGTTTTTCTCTCCTCTTCCTCAGTAGACAGAGTATTTTTAACAATGGCGGGGGGGGGGTGACCTTCTTTCATGATTTGCAGTCATTAAAATTGCCAGGGTTCTCAGACTATTTTGAAATGAGGTACAACCTTTATTTCTTGTGCTGCCCTTTGTGGCAGAAATTCTCAGCAGTGGTTCTGCTAGCATAAACACTCTACCATTTCCTTCAAGGAAAAGGAACCAAAACAATGAGGTGATTATGGTTCTGTCATCCTGCCCACACAATCGGAGACTTGGGCTACGTGCAGCACAGTGGTTAGGAATACAGTTGCTAGAGGTAGACAGCCTGGATCTCAATCCTGGCTTCACCACCTACTAGCTGTGTGACCTTGGGCATGTTCCTTAATCTCTCTGAGCCATGGTTTCTCACTCCAAAACAGGGATTATATGAGTTTATATACATAAATGTATCTGTAACTTAGATGAGTGCCATGGCTCAATGAATGTGAGCTTCAGTGTTGGTGACGATGATGGTGATGATGGTGGTGATGAGGGACTGTTTGGTCTATGAAGAAGCTCTTCACACACACCCCAAACAGAGTGATGCCTCCACCCAGCATTTCTTCCCAGGAAACCCAAACCACTTCACACATACATTACGCACCACACACAGACACACACACACACACACACACACACACACACACACACACAATGTCTCATCAAATCTCCTCTTTTAAGTATAATCAAGGGGCTGGACATGAACTTAAGAAGCACAGGTCAATTACCCTGGGGCCCCACTGACTCATTTCATGTCACCAGAAGAATCCCTCAACCACTCAATGACTCACCTTCTCTCCCTCTCCTTAAAAGGGAAAAGCAATGCTCACCTACTGTCACGGTGCAAGAATAAGTGGGTTTGTTTTGTTAGACTGCTTTGAACTTGTTGGATGAAAGGAGCTTTTAAAGTACAAAGGAAAAGCAAAGGTATTTTGGCCAGGTGCTAAATTAAGACTTACCAAGATTGTTCTTTCTTATTGGGACCTACCCTTAGAGATGTATCACCTGAGACACCTGGCTCAGTGGATTAAGTGTCTGCCTTCGGCTCAGGTCATGGTGACCTGGATCCCAGGATCGAGCCCCATGTCAGGCTCCTTGCTCAGCAGGGAGTCAGCTTCTCCCTCTGCCTGCTCTGTCTGCCACTCCCCCTGCTTTGCATTATTTCTCCCTCTCTCTCTTACACACACACACACACACACACACACACACACATAATCTTTTTTTTAAAATCCTTAAAGTGACGCCTGGGTAGCTCAGTGGGTTAAAGCCTCTGCCTTTGGCTCAGGTCATGGTCTCAGGGTCCTGGGATCAAGCCCCGCATCAGGCTCTCTGCTTGGTGGAGAGCCTGCTTTCCCCTCTCTCTCTGCCTACCTGTGATCTCTCTCTCTCTGTCAAATAAATAAATAAAATCTTGGGAAAAAGTCCTTAAAAAGAGAGACAGAGAGATGTCACCTGTACCCAAATACCTATACAGCTTCGAAAAAAGAACAGAGGCAGAGTGGAGAAGGGAGGGAAGGGTGTGACAGCCTCTGACCCTTCCATATTCCCTGTGTTGGAAGTCCTGGTGCTTTCCAAGCAAATCAGTCTTTCCCACACAGATGGTGGCCAACAGGTAGGATTTTGGATTTGAGAACAGTCGGAGGCACAAAAACCAGGGCCTGGCTTAAGATCTCTCCACCCTTCAGGCTTGGGACTATGGTCACTCCTCACCAGGATGGGCTGGACTTTGTAAATTTCTCAGCAGGCTACTCTGATTTGGAGATCTCACAGAGCAGAGAGGAGACAAGAACCAGCTTGTGGGGGTTGGTGTGTCAGCTCTCCTTGAACACTTGTAACCTCACCAGTGAATAAGACCTAGACCTCGGGGGGTCATAGAATCTGGGAACTAAAACACCCTCTACAATCATCTCATCCAGCCCCATCAGATGCCTGAGTATCCTCCTCAACACCCCCACCAGGTGGTTATAAAGACCTGCTTGTATGCCTCCAATGATGGGGAACTCACTGCTTCCCATCTCTGGGCAGCTCTGACGATGCTCTCTGGAGACATGCTGTTCTTGGCCATGGCTGCCTAAACATGGAGCTTCTGGTTCATGTGTCTACTGTCTACAAGGTCCAAGCCAAGCAGCTGCCAGTAAGCTTGTTAGTGGAGCTCATGAGGAAGCTTGGGTGGGTCCATTTGGCCTTCTCTAGACTGATAGTCTGACAGGCTCAGCAACCATCATCCTTTAATACATTCAGCATTTCATAACGTGCAGGGGAAAGGTGCTGCCTTGATCCGATGAGATACTGCTCACACACAGAATCTATAGGAGGCCACAGCCAACTCCTTCTACAACACATCTGGCCCGTGAGGGGTTCAGTCTCCAAAGAAACGCCCTAACCCTGTGATTCTCAAACTTGAGCCTGTATAGAATCACCTAGAAGGCTCAATAAATCAGACTGCTTATTCAGAAAGTCGGAGGTGGGGCCCAAGACTTTGCATTTCCTAAAAGTCCCCAAGTAAAGCTGGTTCTACTGGTTGGAACACTTTCAGAACCACTACCTCAAAACTTCTCATGTTTAATATTTTTCCCTACAGTACCTCCAAAGTATAGGCTTTGGGCCTAACTCAGGGAGACCAGGGTTCAAGTCTTGATTCAGCCACCAGATGCTCCCTCATTGCGGGCTTTGGCAGGTCTCTGTTGTCACAAGATCTCTGAATCCCCAGGACTGTGCCTTGCTTGCCATGGGCCCATGATCACAAAAGCTTACTTTAAGTAGAACATTCTAGGGGTCCTGGCAGAAACTCTGACCTGAGCTTCTCCTTTGCACAAGGATGAAGGCTCTGCCCTGATAAGGAGAGATTTTAGCTGGTGCAAGTATTTTAAAAGCTCTGTGAATCCAGCTCTAATAAGTTTTAGATACTTATGGATACCCAGTTACAGCTGGGTATCTGTCAACGGTGTCATTTTGCTGCAGGCCGATTTTCAACTGTGGTCCTGGCTGCCTTTGCCATCTCCCAGGACCCCTTCTGTGAGGGAGCCCCCAACCCCTGCTTCTGTGGGAACAGCTGTCTCGAGGGGTCCCTCGGCAACACTCTTGGCATAGGATGGAGACACTGACCACGGGCCCTGGACTCTTCGTGCTGCCGAAGTGAGGTTTATTAGCAAAATAAAAACAAGGCTACCTACCACTTCTCAGACTGTGAAGCAACAGGAGAAAGCAAAAGAAGTGTTCAGGACACCCTAAAGAGAGGAAGCCAGAGCTGAGCCGCTGGACTAGAAAGCCCATCAGCAGAGAAGCGTCGCCGGGCATCAGTCTCCTGCCCTATAGGCCAAGGGAGCAAGCCCTCGGGGGTCGGGCCTGCGGAATGGAGACAGCGGAGCTGCAGACGGTTCCCATCTCCTGAGTCCTCAGGGCTGAGGAGTGTGTCAGCATCGAGGTGTCGAGCTGGAGCCACAAGAGGCCCGAGGAGGCCCAGAAAGGCAGGGAGAGCAGGGGGTACAGGCTGCAGGGGTTGGGCGGGGGGTGCTGGAAGCTGGGGTCGCACACGGGTTGCAAGGGAGCCTGCGGAGAGAAAAACGTGTTTGAAACACTGACGTCAGAAGTGCATGAAAGACAAAAGTACACAGGCATTTCAAAATCGGAAAAGCAAAAGGGGATTGTAGACCTTGGAGTTCCAGCTGGGCCTAGAAAGTCCACAGTGGAGCTGGGACCAGAGCTCATGGTGCCCCTGTGCAAAACCAGCCCTTCCGGATGCAGGTAAAGGAACATGGACAAGAAAGGCAGAAAGGCTGGCCAAGCAAAAGCAGCTCAGCTGCCCTCCTGATTGACACATAGCCCCCTGTCTTGTTCCTTATTGCTTAATGGGGTGTTCTATCCACCTTACCTCTTGCACAGCACAATGGGAGGACAAAATGAAAGAAGGGTTGCCAATGCCCTTAGCAATGTTTTTTAACATTGAGCATCAAGAATCCCTGTTACTAGAATACTTCTTCCAGAGAGAATTTAACAAAACCTAAATACACTGAGCTTTCAGTATTTCGGCCCCCCTGTGGCAGTGACTGGCATCTGGGAATATAACGTGGTCAGCAGAATGGATGGCATGAGCTGAAAAGTTCCCTCACACCTTCCCTTATGTCCAAGCAGCTCACCAGGCTTACCAGGTAGCAAGTTTGTCCCCAGAGATGCAATCTGCCATGCCACCCCTCCTTTCAAATCATCCCCACAAAAGGGCTTTGTTTTTATACATGACATTGGCACAAACATTGGGATACACACTTGCAGTCCTCGCTCTCCAGAAGTTTCCGGTACGTGTTGATTTCGCCCTCCAGCCGGGCCTTGACGTCCAGCAGCACCTGGTACTCCTGATTCTGCCGCTCCAGGTCACCCCGGATCTCAGACAGCTGCTCCTCCACGTTGCTGATCAGCACCTGCATCTGGGCCAGCTCGGTGCCGAAGCGGGCATCAGCTTCACACAGGGAGTTCTGCAGACAGTCTTTCTGTAATGGCAAAGGTGGAGGCAGGTGGAAAATTGTGGACTGTAGCTCTCAGTCTCTCCAGTAAGACTGTGATACCCCGGGGTATTGCCAGACCTGGAGAACAATCTAGCTCCTGTTAGAAGACCTCAGATAGAATAACCAACAATGTGCCATTGCTCTTCATTGCAGACACAGGATAAGTGTGCAGGACCTGCCCCATATGGGTGAATGTTCATTCCCCAGCATCCACATCTATGAGAAGGTTCTTGCACAGGCAAGGAATTTGAGGTTTGAACTGTGTCCTGGTCTATATTTAAGGGGGGCCGGTACTGAGCCAGGAACTGCTCTTGGGAGTGGGAGCCAAGCAGAGGCTTCTAGGTGTGCACAGGAACTCACCAGCGTGTGCTGGGCCTGAAGCTCCACCTCCAGGGCGTTCACCGTGCGTCTCAGCTCCAGGATCTCTGACTGGCAGCACCGCAGCTCCTCGGAGCACGACATGTCCTGCTTGCTGATGCTTTCAGACTGAAGCACAAGCCACAGAGACATGATCAGCAACCTTCCCATGGGAAAGCCGGGGTCCCTCCCAGCTCTGAGGCAGCACCCTCACCTGATCCTGGAACCACTCTTCCAGATCATTGTGGTTGGTCTGCACCACGGCCTCATAGTGGCACCGCATCTCCTGGAGCACACTGCTCAGGTCCACGGTGGGCTCAGCATCCAGCTTAATCTGGAGCTTGTCCCCCAGTTGGCTCCTCAGAATGTGGACTTCCTGTGGGCACAGGAGGGGGACATCCCAGTCATAGAGTCCCCACTGCCCTCCACCCCAAAGCCTCATCTCCCACTATCTACCCTCCCCAGTGATTTCCCTGTGCTCCTCTGCAGATAAGGCACTAGCCTAGCATTAGCCTAGCAACTTCCAAAGGCTGTGGATGAAGAGCAATTTTCTACTGAAAGCTGGAGCTCACCTCCATAGCTTTTGAGGTTTAACCACAGGGCAAGGCCTGCAGAGCTTCCATCCTGAGCAGGAAGAAGAGCTTCACTGCTCCCCCCAAACGAGCCCGAATTCATCCCCAGAAAGTCTGACACAAAGGGCCATGTACCTGCTCATGGTTCTTCTTAAAGCAGAGCACCTCTTCCTTGAGGGATTCCAGCTGGGCCTCCAGGTCACATTTGGCGAGTGTGAGGTCATCCAGTGCCCTGCGCAGGCCACAGATGTCAGCCTCCCCCAGCTGGCAGAGCGAGTGTTCCGTCTGGTACCTTTAGAAGGAATGATATAGGAGTAGGGGGTAGAGAGCAAAGGGGCCCCAGGACACTGGCAGCCATTCTACCAGCATCCTTCTGCAGTCTAATTGTGAGCTGCTATTTTGTAGGTGGCACACTCCTAGCCCAAAAAGCAATGGGGTATGTCCCATTCATTTGACACTAAGCACCACTAGGCAGAGCGGCCAGTACTGAGGGTGCTGGAGTAGACACATGGTCAGCATCTGCCCTCAGGGCCTGATGGCCAAAGACAGGGCAGCAGAGTAATCTGACAACTGCCATGCCAGGTGATCCCCACAGACCCTCCTCTTCCATGCCCCCTACTAAGGCAGACTCTGGGTCCTCTCTCAGATTGGAAGCCAAACGCTTCTAATGGGAGGTTGGAAATAGCTTTCTTTAGCCCCAGAGGAGTGAGGCTTCTACAGAGCTCTAAAGAAAGACAATAAAACACAATGCTCCTTCCTGTTCCTGGGTTGGACCTTCTCAGGTGGCATAAATCTTTTGACCTTCCCAAGCCTCCATCATCATAGACAGTGGAGCATGATATTTGTTGTGAGTTCCTAGTGCTAGTGCTCACAACTGGCTGGGCTGCAGCATGGAAACACCCTCATGGAGGCAGCAGAATTTGGTAGGAAATGGCCTTCGGGGTAGGAAATGTGGTGCCGGTTCCAGTCCTACCACTCAGTAGCCACGTGGCTTCAGACAGGTCACTTCAGGGCCCTGAGCTTTGGTACTTTCACAAGGATGGAGCCATTACTGCCCTGCCTACCTCCCCAGGTCCTGGGAACAATAGCAGCAAATGTATGATGTATTCTCAAACATGCCGTGGACCATAAAAGCTAAACAACCGAGGGGCAGAGGAGTGTTCTTTCAAGACCTTGGACATCATGCCCTCTCTTTTCTCCTGCTGTAACTATCAGTTTGGGATCTTGGTCAATTATATCTCTGATGCGAACTGCATCACAAGAGACAAGAAGTTAGGCTAGGCACCTGCCTCCTCCCTCTGCCTGTTCTACCCCAACTCACTTGGTCCTGAAGTCATCTGCAGCCAGCTTCGCATTGTCTATTTGCACGACCAGCTTATTGTTCTCAGATTTGGTGCACAGGATCTGGGGAAAGAAAGTAGGTTTAGTAAGTCCCTATCCCCAGAGCCATCAATGGCCTCGGGTCAAAAGAAGTTGCATTGGCTGAGATTCAAACGACAACATCCTCTTGAACAACACAAACTCCCAAACATGTAAGAAATGCTGCTGTGATACACGGTTGGGGCTATGCTTGAGGATGCTTGGCAGAGACAAAAGGCATATAGCCAAAAGAACTGGGAGATGGAAAGGAATAGCAAACTGAACATATAAGAGAGACTTAATTTTATTTTGCCAGCCATGATACTTAGCCTTATATAAACAAGATCTGAAATCTAGGCCACAGAACAATGAGCTAGCTGGTTATGAAAGCTTTAAATGAAGGGGGACAGATTCTCAATCAGAAGTCCCTTATGCTGGTTGGCCAACTTCCCCAAAGGTCTTCTGTGAATCTATCCGGGTTTCTGTGATCCCTATTTGACATGATTTGCCTTCCTATCTCCAAAGCAAAGGTGTAGTTTCTTTTTTTTTTTTTTTAAAGATTTTATTTATTTATTTGACAGAGAGAAATCACAAGCAGGCAGAGAGGCAGGCAGAGAGAGAGAGAGGAGGAATCAGGCTCCCCGCTGAGCAGAGAGCCCGATGCGGGACTCGATCCCAGGACCCTGAGATCATGACCTGAGCCGAAGGCAGCGGCTTAACCCACTGAGCCACCCAGGCGCCCCAGGTATAGTTTCTTAAGAAGCATTGGATTGATTATCAAAGGGGCCAGGAGCTATGCAGAAGAGACAAATGCTACTGAATGGACATATATTGGTTCATAAAGGACACTAGAATACACTGCCTTGTACTGCGCCAGAACTTAGGTTGCACTGTTTTTGCAACTACAATGTTAGAATTTTTTTTTAAGATTTTATTTATTTATTTGACAAAGAAAGATCACAAGTAGGCAGAGAGGCAGGCAGAGAGAGAGAGAGGAGGATGCAGGCTCCCTGCCAAGGAGAGGACCCAATGTGGGGCTCGATCCCAGGACCCTGGGATCATGACCTGAGCTAAATTAAAGGCAGAGGCTTTAACCCTCTGAGCCACCCAGGATCCCCAATGTTAGAATTTTAAGTACCGAGACTAAGTAAACATAGACTCAGAATCCTGGAGAGATTCAAATCCAACATCTCATCTTTTACATATTCCCATTCATCTGCACTTGAAAAATTATCTTCCCACAACCAAAAAAAAATTTTTTTCAACAGTGGCTGTTTCTACTTCCAATCCAGGCCCTGAAAATTGTGTGCAAATGTCAGTAATCTTTTTCTATAAAGGGCCAGACAGTAAATATATAAGACTTTGAAGGCCATGAATCTCTATCACAACTATTCAACTCTGCCATTAGAGCACAGAAGCAGCCATATGCAATACATTAATGAATGAGCATGGCCATGTACCAATAAAACTTTATTTATAAAATCAGTCAGTAGGCCAAGTGGGCCATAGTTTACCAAACCTTGATCTGAAGCACCACAAACCTCACCTTCTGCTGGAGCTCCTCAATGGTCTGGAAGTAGGACTGGTAGTCTGGACACATGGTGGACTCGTGACATTTGCTCGACTCTTGGATCATGGTCTCCAGCTCCTCATTGTCCCGCTCCAGCTGGCGCACCTTCTCCAGGTAGTTGGCCAGACGATCATTCAGGAACTGCATGGTCACCTTCTCATGGCCATTCGGGGCACCTTCCACATAGTTCTCACAGACTCCAACGTTGCCGGGAATGTTGCAGGTCCCTGGCAAGGGGCAAGCGGTGTGGCAGCTGAAGGGCATACAAAGGCTGGGTTTGCCCAGAGGGGTTGCCCCCACACGCGCTCGGTTAGCATGTGCCAGGATGGCTGACAGGCACTGAGAGGCAGCCTTGGTCTCCGGAACCTGTCCGCTGAGAAGATAACTACAGTGATGAGAAGTCATGGTGCTGAAGGCCAGACGTGTGCTTTGCCTACAGTTAGATTTGCTTGAAGTAGAAGCCTTCTTCCTCCAGACCTTATATAGGTCTGTAGTGGGTGTTGGTGCAAGAAAACAGGCATTTTCCTCATTAATATTTATGTTGATTCTCATACAATCACCCTATTAGTCAGTGATTTTTTGTCTCTTATAAAGAGTTAATGAGCTCATGAAAGAGGCCTTCACCCACACAGGATACTTCCCCTCACTGCAGGGTCCTAGAACACAGAGAAAATGAGGTCTTTTTCAAGCCACATTCTGTGGCTTATGTCTCTTTCCCCTCTGTCAGCTTATGTCTGTGAGGTAATCAAGAACCGGAGTCTCCTAAAATCCCCTCAAAATCTCTCCCACTCCAGTATTCTTTTCCTGCCTCCAAATCTTCCCGTCATGGCAAAGTCTAAAATGGTCATCAATCAGGCACATTGAGGAAAGCAAAACAAATCACAATTAGTTTCTTTCAGCAGGTGTGTATAGAGATCTCCACTGTGGGACACAGCTTAGCCTGCTTGGAGGGAGGGGCTTAGATTTTAGTAAAAGGAATAAGAAAGTAAATGACCTTTACTATAAATGCAATAAGAGAAGGGGTTTAAAAAGAAGCTGCATAGATTTTAAGAAGAGAGCACACTGTGTGACTAGAAAAAGACTTCATGGAACAGGGAGCATTTAAGATGTGTTTTGAATGATAGTTTCCAGGATACAGTGGGACAGAGACCATCACTCATAGAGACCAAAATGAACAGAATCAAACGTGTCTGGAAAATGGAAGATAGTATAACTGTGCTGGCATTTATAAGGAAGACACATATACCAGCCCTGGAAAGTTGCATTCAGTCCAGGTTGTGGGAAGACTTGAATGCCAGGACCACCCCATATATAGCCTTCAAGTAAACCCAAATCAAAGGTGGGAATCTGTCCCTGGAAGCTGACTCTCCCCAAATACGAGGAAAAATAAAAATCCATGTTCCTTATGGAGGAAAGTAATAGAGAAGAGATGAAAGTCTCCAGTATCATCATTAGAGGACAACATCAGGCCAGAAACAACAAAAGAGAAAACTAACTTCCAAATTGATTTTGGTGTCTGAAAACTGAAGAGACACTTTTTAATTACCATGGGTCAAAGGATAATGAGAAATTAAAGTATTTTAAACTGAATTAAAATGAAAATAACACCTATCAAACTGATTTGGGCAATTAAGACTTCCCTGTGCAAGCATGAGACAAATTAGCTTAGGAGGTGGGGGAAAAAAATTCATAAATGAAACAGGGTAATCTGTGATTCTCAAGAAATAAAATTATGTTTTTGTGTATTAGAGCCTATAGGCTAATTAAGGCAGGCAGTGATTAGTATTTTATGGTGTCTGTTCTCAGGCACCTCCCCCTCCTTTCCGGCAGCTTTCCTTGTAAGACATTGGTCCTCTCACCCACTGACTCCCTCTTCACCTTGTTTAAGAAGATACGTACTCAAGAACTTTGATCTTCCATCTTTTGAAACTTGGTACATTTCTTTGAAATGCACCTACCTTGATGGTCCTTTACTTAGCAGACTGTAAAATAAAATTTAAATTTCCTTAATCTTCAGACACACTCAGCGCATCAGAAGCTTTATGGCCTCCTCTATTCCTAAACAAATAAGCCAGTGGCCAGTTGTTCAGTAAGCTCTGGAAAAGGGCAGCCAGCCAGCTTCTAGGCTATGCTAACGAAGACGCTGCTTTGACCCCATTCCTGAGATGAATGCATTCACCAGGAGGGCCCTTGAGGCAGTAGCTACATGTTTTAGGTAGCTCTAAAACATGGAATATGAGCCAAAGGAGATCTCAAAGTCCTCTAGTCTAAAGCCCTTTGGCATTAAATGTCTTCTGATAACCTTCCAATTCATTGTCCAGTCCACCGCTCCCCAGAAGGCCCCTCCCGTCATTGGCCAACTGGGCCCCTGTGGCTCGGTTTCCCAGGCTTTGGGCAAGATGCTAGAGTCAAGAGATAATAACAGCTAGCTCTGTCTTCTGGAGTTATAATACAGGGGACAGTTAGAATGTCCTTTATGCAGAAAGACATATCTACCTCTGTGCTGTTTATGGCTCTTGCTTTCATTTGTTCCTGCATTCATTCAATAAACATTGAGTGAGGACCCATACTGTGCCAGGCAGGGTCTGATGTTGGATGCTGGTGGTATGCTAGCAAGTAAGTCAGAGAGTTTGCCTTTAGTTAATTTACTTTCTCGTTCTACCCATGGGGTCCCACAGAGGGTAAATCAATCATTCGGCCACATGGCAGACCTTCAATTCTTTCTAATCCCCTTGCCATCCTGAATACATTCCTATGAATACATCCCATGGAGCCTCTGTTACTCTTTTTTTTTTTTTTTAAGATTTTTATTTATTTGACACAGAGAGAGAGAGATCACAAGTGGACAGAGAGGCAGGCAGAGAGAGAGGGGGAAGCAGGCTCTCTGCTAAGCAGAGAGCCTGATGTGGGGCTCAATCCCAGGACCCTGAGTTCATGACCTGAGCCAAAGGGAGAAGTTTAACCCACTGAGCCACCCAGGCACCCCCTCTATTACTCTTAAGTGAGGACCCTAGAATGGAATTTCTGATGAGCTGGCATTAAGAGGCTGCCAACAAATGGCCCAGCAAACCTTCTTGCCCAGGACTCCTGTGTGCTCTATGCTGATCCCAACTCTCATATACAATATGATGTCTCATATACAGTCAGTGAGACCCATGGGAACACTTCCCCCTTAATTACTCTATGTATGGATATGGGCAATATTTACCAAGGCAGAGGCTTACCGCCATCTGTGAATTTGTCCTAGTGAGCTACTCCAAGTGATTCAATATTCATATAACCTCCTCCAATGTTCAAAGCCCTTTCAAGGCACCATGAGGATTGCAATGATGAATCAGAGAAGTGCCCATCTCTGAAAAAGCTCAGAGCAGAAAGAGAAATAGTTCATGTCACTCAAAGGAAAGAAAAGTCACAGAGAGAGCTGCAGGCATGGGATGGGGGGGTTGGACATCAAGAGACTTTATCTCTTGAAAGCTTGAAAGAGCTTGAAAGACAGGTAAGATCTGGACAGGCAGAGGAAAGAGGGAAAGAATTTCTAGAAAACAAAGATAACCACAGGCACACACTTGGAAGCAGAACCATAATGGTGGGCTCCAAAGAAGCAGGGGTGCAACCTCAGGAATGCGAGTATGCAGCCAACAGAGGCCTGCCCCAACAGAGATAACTTTGAATGACAGAAAAATGTAGACCCCCAAGAGTCAAATTGCATTTTTAAAGCCTATAGAAGTGGAATTTATACTAATTTATGCAAAAAAAAAGTCATCTCCTTATATTTTTATAACTTCTACACAGTTGATTCTCAAACTTTAGGCTGTATCAGAATCATCTGGAGGGCTTGCAGACAGATTGCCAGGGCCCCATGCCAGGGTATCTGATTCAGTAGGTTTGGGGTCAGGCCCAAGAGTCTGCATTTCTAACAAATTCTCAGGTGATACCAACTCTGGGGTTTGGGGACCACACTTTGAGAACAGGACCTCTGTTCTACAGAAAGAGAAGAGCTTTCTGGTGGCCGTCATCCTATATAAATGAAGCCCAATGTAGCAAACTGGTATTTGATGCATTCAGGAGGGGCCAATGTTTGCGCACACTTGAAATGTGTTAGCATGGGTTGTCTTTAATATAATAAGCAATTCTGTTTGTTTTCATCTTCCTAGTTTACTCTTCTTCACAAAGGTTTGTTTTCTAAGAACATCTAAGACAGAAGGAGAAGGGAGGGACCAGAGGGGAAACCCATACAGTGTTTGTTAAACCTGTGGGTATGAAGTCTGTCCACAAGAAACAATGTCTGTAGCGGACAGATGAAGGTCAAGTGAAGTGGTACTGATTAATATCTACTAGGTGCTGGGAATCTGGCTTGGCAGTCACACAGAATTTCATGACTCTCTCTCTCACACACACACACAACTACATATTCAGAGTTGAGACACACTATCACGTTTGACTACCTACTATGTGCTCCCCAGTATTGTACCTCAGGCTTTAATCCTTTCGATCACACTGCAAAATGGTTGCCAGTATCCCATTATAGAATAAGCAAAAAGCTCAGAGCAGTTAGGTTACTTGTCTGAGCTCACAAAACTAGAAAAGGAAGTCTGAGAAATATTAGCTCAGGTCGACCAAGACCCTCAAACCCAAGCCAAGGCTTCTTGCCAGCCACCACGGACACCCATTCCATCCACGTGCTCCACTCATTGAACCAGTGCCGCAGTCCCCTCTGGGCTGCACACTCATCCAGAGAGCTAGGAGTATAGCGGGGAACAGGACAGAGTCCTCTGAAGGTTTTGACTAGACAAGAGAGATGACCAAAGGGTAGTTTAGGAAAAGCAGCGCCCAGAATGCACCCTGGGATGGAAACACTGAATCTCCATTCTGCACAATCTCCAGCACCTAGTGCAGTGCCTGGTACATAACACATACCCAGGAACTGTTCAATGAAATGGTGAAAGGCTGAAGTGTGTGCAGGATAAACTCAGTACAGAGGAGACGGGGCAGACGGAAGAGGAGAAAGTTCCTACAAGATCCCTAGCAGCATGTGGTAAAATCAGGAGTGCTGACAGAGAGGCAGAGAAGACAAGAGGACTCTACCAAAACACTACAGGGTTGAGTGATATGGGGGTGGTCAAAAGAGAGACAGCAAAAGTCTTTGAGGTCCCTGGGTTCCTGGGACAAGAATGGGGTGATAAGGGAAGCCGGGAAGTCAAGGCAAAGAGCTGGCTCGAGGGGGAGGATGCGGACTTCAAGTTCTGAGAGTGTGAAATGTGGCCCAGCGGGACTACCCACCAGGAGGACCGAGGGAAAGGCCTGGAGCCACACGAGAGCAACCTGAGTGGCTTGGACTCACTGAGACACTCTCCAGAGTCTCTGAGATTTCTTACACCTGGCAGGCAGGTAGAGCCTGGGTTGAGCTAGCCCAGAGGCTCCTACCTGAACCAGGCAGTGATTCTCCAAGGGAAAGTCCCCTCTCCCTGCCAGAGGGGACATGGTGAGGAGGATATTTTGGTTAGAGGGAGTGTCATTTAAAAACAAACCGCCTGTGTTCTCAATGAGCTTTTAGCCATGACGGGCCTCGGTATTCATATTTTTGAGAGCTAAAACAACATTAAGTGAGAAGTGAGGGTTTTTTTTTTTTTTTAATATTTGTTAAAGAAAAGCCACAGATAAGGAAGAAAGAAAGGCTGAGAAACACTAAATTAGGTGACAAGAAAACAAAGAAATGATTCAATGAGATGAACTCGGGGAGATTATTATAAGTGACCAACAGAAGGGGCAGATTTGATTTTGTTCTTAGTCAGGAAGACGAAGGAGTGGTGAGGCAAAGCGTTAGCGATCGCACATCATGGACCACAGCGCACAAAAATTAGTATCTAAATAAAAAATGTTCCTGTTCGGAAAAGTCCAGAATTCCACCTCAGTACTCTTGGCTTCCAGGAGTACACGGTGGTGGGAGCAGACATGTGGGCCCTTCCCCAAAGCTGGCTCAGTGACTGCCAGCCTCTGTCCTGGGGCCTGCAGCCAGCTACCCTCACTCCTTCCACTTTGCTGGTATTTGGGAGAAATGGCATTTGGAGTAAAAAACAGGCAATGAGTGGAGAGGCCTGCAGAGGCCTGCCTGGTGTTATTGTGTGAAGCCTGGAAAAAAACATTACTGATCAGCACATTGGTAGTGCAGAGGCAATAATCTGAAAACTAGTGGGCTTGGAACTTAACTAGGTGGCTCAAAAGAGGATCTGGTTCCAAGCCAAGAGAGCAATAGTCTCAGGGGGGGGAAAAACAATCAACCTCATTGAAATCTAGACACAAAACTAGACACTGCATCCAGGGTTCCTATCAGTCCAATATGCGAGGACAGTGGAACCAAGGGAGGCGGGAGGGCCCAGGGTGGAATGTACAGACGCGAGAACCGGTCTGTGAATGGAGAAGTGCTTGGGTTTTGGCACCAGAGGGCGCCCTGAGCTGCCGGGCATCATTACGGATGATTGTAAAACCAGTGTCCAGGTGCCCTGGGCCAGGCAGGATAGCCACCTGCCAGCTAAATAGCCACTTGCCAGCTTCCCTAGACTGCAGTGCCCCCTGTGTCGGAATAGCCTTTCCTATCACATCCACTAACCGTGGGGGTCCCAAATTAGAGTGCATGCAGATTGTGACCTGGCCGGTCAAGGCAGGAACAGGCCAGATTTTCACGACCATGTTACATGAAAAAGTTATGGCCACTCCTTATAACATACGATTCTTGTGGGTTACTTATTAGAAGGAGGCCCACAGGAGCCCACTTGTCCTCTAACAGCCCAAAGAATGTCTTTTGTTTGTTTGATTGGTTGGTTGGTTTGGGTTAGGCCATTTGGAGAGAAACACTAAGCTCCAATAACAGAGCTTAGTGTTGAGAGTGGTTGGTTTTCCTTATTGCTTAGAAGTGGACAAGGAGGATGGTCAAACTTCCAGGCCACCGACTTGGAAATACATGGCCCCTGATCCTGCTAATGGGTTCTGCTATCAACTCTTCAGTCCCGCTTTCCTTCTAAGAGGAAAACGTCATCCCTGTTGGTTCCCAGGGAGCCCCATAGGCCAATATCCACTGAACACCCTCTCTATGCCAAGAGCATTGTATGAATTATCCCTCAACAACAGTGAAGGGGAAATAACATTTTTCTACTTTGACAACTGAAGAGTAGGTCTCAAAAGAGTGTAGTGGCCTGGCCACTGAACTGGGGTCACAGAGGGTGGGATCTGAGCCCAAACTGGCCCAACTCCAGAGCAAGTGCTCTTTCCGCAATACTATGCTACCATGCAGAAGAACCGAATCCGCCTTGGTCTTTGGACCAGGGTACACAGGGGAGCCAAAATCTGAGAGTTTTATTCTTGGACACGCTCAGCCCATGCCAGATGCTAAACTGACTTGGACAGCAAAGAAGGCACATAATCTCACAAGTGCTATGCTGCCATGCCTGGCTGTGACCCACCTGAGTCTGGGTCAGAGCCATGTCCAAGTGGCAGACAGGCATACGAAGCACTCACACCAACTGCATTCCTCAGTCAGCATCGGTGCTCCAAAGGCATCAGCAGTGAAGACCGGCACACATCTCTCTGGAAGAAAATATGCCCAGGACCCAGACAGCTGTCCCCAGAGCCCAATCTAAGACAGTATGTGATAACACCATGCCTCCGTAAAAGGGACAATCTGAATGAGAGAGAGAACTTGGCAACCTGATCAGGGCAGTTCTCAGCATGATCTCCCTTTGGCTAGCTTGGAAATCTAAGTTGTGTGATTTTGCTCTTGGACAAAATCAAGAGTCTGAAGATGCCAAAAGCATGATAGAGACATGTTAGTCCTGAGCTGTTCTAAAGGAATTCAAACCTGGCAGCCAGCATGACTTGCTTTCACCAGTCCATAGGAATCGATGGGCAAGGTAAGTACACATCCCGTGTCAGCAAAGGGCCTTCATCCAGAGGCTAAGACCCCAATGCCCCCAGAGAAATCCTGGCAGCAAAGAGACATGTTGGAGCTAGCGACCACCCAAGGTCTTGAGGGCCAGAGCTCTTTATCTCCCCATATACATTGCCAAACACCAGAAGTATAGAACTTAATGCAGGAAGGAGGTTTATTGGCCATTTTGTACAGGAATCCAATTACATCTTAGGAGAGGCTGAAGCATTGGAGTAGAACCAAAATCCCAGAAGAGGTACTGGGAACAAACAGTAGCTCAAGTGAAAGACAGTTACAGCTTTGGGGGAGAAACACAGCCTAGGGACGCACAGGGAACGACTGCTTAGAAGTTTCTGTTACACTTTGATTCAGTGAAAATGCCTCCAGTGAGTTTGGTCTTCCTGGAAGGAAGACTAAGCAGGTGAGGGCAGCCAGTCTTGACCTTCCATGCTGGCATCCAGACCTTCAGAATTGGGCCTCAGCGCTGGTGCCACCGGCTTAGAGAGGGCTGCAGGTGGCAGGGGCACAGCCTGGACAAAGGACACAGGAGGCAGCCATAGAGCAGGGATTCATGGGGAGTCTGCAGGGAGAGAGAGAAAGAGAGAGGAAGAGTTAGACACAAGAGGTGCAAAGGTGTCTCAGGGACGCACGGAAAGGGCAACACCAAATAGGTAAAGGACTTGGGTCTACCACCACGTCACAGGGCGGCATGAACTCCATATGACCAGTTCCTCGTCCACCCTCATCTATGTTTTTCCACATCCAGGAGCCCTCTGGGGGGACTTGCCTTAGGAATCAGCTCTTCATATAACAACTGACCCACAGGGGAGTCTGCACACAGCAGAGAGCTGAGTGCGTCCCTTAGCCAGCATGCACAGGGAGCTTTGTTCTTTCAGATGACATCTCCTTCCACAACCCCATCAGTTATCTCTGAGGACCCGCCTGACCATCAGGTATGTATCTTGGGCAGAAAAAGACCCAATCACACATACTTGCAGTCCTCGCTCTCCAGAAGTTTCCGGTACGTGGCAATCTCGCACTCCAGTCGGGCCTTGACGTCCAGCAGCACCTGGTACTCCTGATTCTGCCGCTCCAGGTCACCCCGGATCTCAGACAGCTGCTCCTCCACGTTGCTGATCAGCACCTGCATCTGGGCCAGCTCGGTGCCGAAGCGGGCATCAGCTTCACACAGGGAGTTCTGCAGACAGTCTTTCTGTAATGGCAAAGGGGGAGGCAGGTGGAAAATTGTGGACTGCAGCTCTCAGTCTCTCCAGTAAGACTGTGATACCCCAGGGTATTGCCAGACCTGGAGAACAATCTAGCTCCTGTTAGAAGACCTCAGCTAGCAGACCTCAGCTAGAAGAACTAACAATGTGCCATTGCTCTTCATTGCAGACGCAGGATAAGTGTGCAGGACCTGCCCCCATATGCCCCAGCATCCACATCTATGAGAAGGTTCTTGCACAGGCAAGGAAGTCGAGGTTTCAACTGTGTCCTGGTCTGTATTTAAGGGGGGCCGGTACTGAACCAGGAATTGCTCTTGGGAGTGGGAGCCAAGCAGAGGCCTCTAGGCGTGCAAAGAAACTCACCAGCGTGTGCTGGGCCTGAAGCTCCACCTCCAGGGCGTTCACCGTGCGTCTCAGCTCCAGGATCTCCGACTGGCAGCACCGCAGCTCCTCAGAGCACGACATGTCCTGCTTGCTGATGCTTTCAGACTGAAGCACAAGGCCACAGAGACATGATCAGCAACCTTCCCACGGGAAAGCCAAGGTCCCTCCCTGCTCCAAGGCAGTGCCCTCACCTGATCTCGGAACCACTCTTCCAGATCATTGTGGTTGGTCTGCACCATGGCCTCATAGTGGCACCGCATCTCCTGAAGCACCCTGCTCATGTCCACAGTGGGCTCCACGTCCAGCTTAATCTGGAGCTTGTCCCCAAGCTGGCTCCTCAGAATGCTCACTTCCTGCAGGAACAGAAGCAACCACATCCTGAGTGAGGAAAGGGCTTTGGACAGAGCAGATGGCACCTGAACCTCTCCTCCAGACTAACTGCTTGAGGGGTGCCCCCACTTGTGTGCTGATATGAAAGGTCTTGCCCACGGTCCACTGGGAAGAGCCCATTTGGACACCTTCCTAAACTGACAAGACAAACCTTTATAAACAAGAAACTCTCTTTCCACCACCTCCCACACAGTCAGCCTGCCTCCCAGACCCAGATCAACTCTTCATCCCAATGCCAACTGAGCCCAGGTTCGAATCCTAGAGCCCCAAGCTGAGCAGTGCTCTCCTTCCTGCCCAGGGCCCTCCCCCAAGGGTCTGCAGCCCCAGGCCCAGACCTGTTCGTGGTTCTTCTTGAGGCAGAGCAGCTCTTCCTTCAGGGACTCCTGCTGGGCCTCCAGGTCAGCCTTGGCCAAGCTCAGGTCATCCATGAGCTTGTGCATCCCACACATGTCTGCCTCTATCACTTGGCGCAGGGCGTGCTCACTCTCGTGCCTTCCAGCACAGGAAATGCAAAGTCAGCGGGACACCAAGGACATGTCCTCTCAGCTGCCCCTGGTTCCCACCAACGTGGATCCTCATTTCCTCAATTCATCAACATTCACCCTATTGGATCCTGTAGCTACAGAGCTCATGGTCAGGACAACTATCATTATGCCCACTGGATGGGATGAAATGGGAAACTGAGGCTCAGAAAGAATAAATGGATTGTCCACTTGGTCAATAATAAATACGCAGATTCAACCAAAGTGTTCAAACGAGAATGCAGTGTCCATCCGGCTAAAAAAGATCATTCAGCTGGAAAAGAATGGCTTAAAAGTAAGCCTTCTGGACCTAAAGCTTTCTAGTTTATCCCATGGATTAATCATTTTTCAGGATTTTTACACCTTTCTCATTCATTCAATTGCAACTCTTGAAAACAAGGAACTACAGTGACAATTTCTCCCACCGATGAATTTGGCCAAGAGTCAGTGCATCTGTCAACAGCCAATGCATTGAAAGTTTATTCTTACAATGACTTGATTTTGTTTCTGGCTCTAATACCAAGTTCTCTTATCTTCTAGATGTGGGGAGAAAATGACATGGGACCTGACCAATCTAGATGATTCTTCCTCTTTTTGTTTCAATGCTTTTGTTCTTTTTCTCCTATATAAGGACAATTTCTAGTAATAGGTTAAATTATGGTTTGGAAAGGAAGAATGTGAACACTTAGGTATTGATCCATTAATGCTTCTATCCAGCAACTATTTTCAAACATCTACTTTGGGCAAGTACCATGATGGGCACCTAGAAATAGAACAAAAAAGAGGAGTCACTCTGAGCCCTCTTCTGGCCCTACTTACTTGATTCTGAAGTCATCAGCTGCCAGCTTGGCATTGTCAACTTGGATAATCATCCTGGTATTCTCAGCCTTGCTGCACAGGATCTGAGGAAAAGCAGGAAGACAGTTCACACACAAAACATCATACTCTGGGCCCCAGCTCTACAGGTAGCATCTACACTCATATTCGAGAGAATCCAAGAACCCAAAGCTCCTTGAGCCTTCAGGAGCATGTCCTATGGGTGTGAAGCTAACAAATCTCTCACTGACTTGGTTCTGGGGCAAAGGTATGTTTAATGGAAAGGAGAAAAATGCCATGCCCTTCCACCTTCCTCAGACCCAACGCACCCCAGGCTACTCTAAACCTCACCTTCTGCTGGAGCTCCTTGATGGTCTGGAAGTAGGACTGGTAGTCTGGGCATATGGTAGATTCATGACATTTGCTTGACTCTCGGATCTTGATCTCCAGCTCCTCGTTGTCCCGCTCCAGCTGGCGTACCTTCTCCAGGTAGTTGGCCAGACGGTCATTCAAGAACTTCATGGTTACCTTCTCATGGCCATTCGGGGCGCCTTCCGCATAGTTCTCACAGACTCCAATGTTGCCAGGAATGTTGCAGGTCCCTGGCAAGGGGCAAGCGGTGCAGCAACTGAAGGGCATGCACAGGCTGGGTTTTCCCAGAGGGGTCGCCCCCACACATGGTCGGTTGGCATGTGCCACGGTGGCTGACAGGCACAGGGAGGCAGCCCTGGCCTCTGCCCCAGGCTGGGTCACAAGGTCCATGGAGGGGCCATAGACACTTGTTGGGGCAGGCAACCTGGTGCTGCCCGGACACTGGGATGAGCTGATGTAGCAGGAAGTCATGGTGTTAGGCTGAGGTTGCACAGAAGGTTGAGAGCAGCTGGAAAGGCCAAGCCACTGAGTCTGACAACCTCCTTCCCTCCTGGGCCTTTTATACCCCCATCCCAGGTGGGTGTTGGCTCCATGCTTTGACCTCAGTGCCTCGATTCCCTCCCTATTGTTGTACGGTCATCCTGTTACTCAGCTGTTTAGTTTACTATTAAGAGTTCACCGCCTCATTATAGGAATGTTGATGAATTTGTGGTGCCCTTTGATTTTTTATATCAGGTTATCTATTGACAAAAGGTCAGAGATTTCTATTTCTACCCAACAATCACCAGCAGTTAATTCAACTTCTAGACATCCTTCTCTGGACTGGGCCAGTATCTCTATGGATGTGGACACACTCAAGGATAGACTCTTTCAACCAGTGATCTTTGTAGCAAAAGGGACAATGACTCCTGTGATCAGGCTCACCCAGACTTTCCTTGGAAGAGAAACACTAGTTTATAAAACTGGTAAGTCTACAGATACTTGATCATTGAGAGGTCCGATTTTTTCTTTCTTCTATCCTTTACACTGCACACTCCCCTTAAGAAGCTTAAAAGCATTAATGCATCCAGAAACATTAGAACTGGCTAAGTTTTGGTTGACTAGTCACAATCAGTTTTCAGTCATTCACTTGTTCAGCATGTTTCCTGAACATTTCCTAGAACTTGGGCAGTGTGCTGGCTCTTGAACATGCAATGGCCCCTATTCTTCAGGAGAAAAGGGTACCCCCAGAAACCTCACGATGTCTTCAACAAATTTGAATGAGAACCATTGATCAATGGGAATTGGTGTAAGAGAGGATCCATGGTCCTAACCAAGGATATTTCTAGTATCTAGAGCAAAGCTACTAACAAACAACAACAACAAAACAACAATAACAACAACATAAAAAACCTTTTATTTGACCCAGAAAAGGGAACTGGGAGGGGGTATCGCTCAGTGGTAGAACATCTGACTGCAGAAAAGGGAACTGGGACCAGAGCTCAAAGGATATCTAAAGAAAAGTTCAAGAACTAACATTTATGAAGATGTAAGGTACAATAGCTATTCTGTGGTATTCTTTCTTATTTAATCCTTACTACCTATGAGGCAGCTAGTCATAGCCTCAGTGTGCAGGTGAAGAAACTAAAGTCCATCTTCCAATTCACAGAGAAATAAATTGTCAAGAGCTTGATTCTGTCTAAGGTCTATGGGGCCCATTCATTCTCTTCCTACCCTGCCATGACCCCCAGTGAGAACAACTTATGTACTGCCTGTGTTGTTGCTTTGTTGCAGGACTTAGTTGTTGGGCAACTTAGTTGTTGGACTTAGTTGTCGCAGGCTTAGTTGTTGGGCTAGAGGCTAATGTGAAAAGAAATAAAATATCTGAGGATCCTTGTGTTCCAGCAAAAGAAGATACCTACACACAGAGCAGAAAAGACCAAAAAATGCACACAGAAAGTCATATAAAAAGTCAGGAGTCTAAAGTGGGCCTCACATCCCAGAGATTTTTGTTAGAGACCAAAGCAACCATGGGCTGTGAGGTCAGAGGTCACCCCTCCAGAGTGCTAGAGGGAAAGTAGACGGACCAAAGAATGGAGGAAGAGTTAATCAGAGAACAGCCCAGGAGAATATAAACAGGTCTTTTCTCTAATTCCTAAAATTCAAGAAAAAGCATCTCTAAGAAAACCAAATGGGAGGCAGTGGGTATAAGTATCGGTGAGTCCTGGGCTCTTAGAATTCTCTCAAAAAGAAATAAAGAGATCTGGAATTCTTCCCAAAAGGAAAACCCATTGTGGGGTCAGTGCCAGTTACCCTGAGGTCACCAGTGAATAACCCCTTACAAACACTATAATTAGGAGACATCACCAGACTTGGCCTTCCCATCCTTCAGAGGCTTCTAGGTCCAATCTGCATAAGTTCCATCTTCAAACACCTCTTTATTTCTCTCTTGCCTCATCCCAATGCATCACTTTAATCCAGAGAATTGGACCATTACAGTCATTTCCTTTGATTTGCTAAATAAGCTACTAAATAAGTTGTGGCCCTACTTCCTGGAAGGACTTATCCCATTGACTGAAATTATGGTTCCTTCCATCTCAGGACACACGCCACTTGTTACTTCTTGGGCTTCACAGCTGGAGTGTTGATGCCCTCCCTGGCACCCCTCTCTAAAGTCCTGGCTTGGACTCAGCGTGGTCTGTTTTACATAATGACACTGATGCCACCTGTTGCTCTTAAAGAAGAGGGTTCTGCTGATTTTCTTTTGTCTCAAAAGAACTGGTAGTAAGTGGAAGGCATGAGACAGGTGTTTGAGATGGTGTGAGCTGGGGAGGAGCCCATCCTTGACATCCCAGTCTGCCTCCTTTCACTCCCTGTAAAGAGACCAACATATGGGCCAGGTTGTGTGGAGGGAAGTCCTGGCGATGAGTTGTGAAAAGAGAGGCAGTCTAGCAGCCCTCCTTCATTCACAGGGACCGCCCTGTCGCTCTTTGGGAGTACAAGTTTTAGAGTTATAGTTTGTCTTCAGGGCTAGGTGAAGCCCTGGGTCGAGAACAGCATCATTCAATGCCGGTGCTGGGACCTACCGAGACAACTCTTTGTGAAAGAGAAAGCAGTGAAATTGGAGCAGCCCAGGGTTAGGATCTAGTCTGCAGCTACCTTATCTGTTGCCAAGGGGAGATTCTGAGAGTGTCTAAGGAAGCAGGTGCTGTCCACATGCAGCGTGCTCTGTGTGTGTTGCACCAGGAAGATGTCAAACCACAGCAGGTGATCCATCCTGACCCATCTGTGTCCATATACCTTCAGACATGTTGGATGCAGGGGTTCCAGGACGGACACCTTCAGGGACATTTGTGAGGAGGGGGTTCTAGGATGGACACCCAGAAGGCCACCTCAAGAGGCTTTGAAAAAGACCAAAAGCTGCCACTGTCTTCTCTATTAAGTGAGATTTTATGATATGATTACTTGGAAATCCTGTCTGATTTAAGGATCTTTATTAATAGTTTCTGCTTTATTCTTATCCCAGGTTCTCTAGGGCATCAGAGACTAGCTGATAAAAACAATTATCTGTACTTCCTCTCTCCAACCCCTGATAACAGGTTTCCTTTATAACACTCTAGGGCAGCACATTTGCCTTTATTTATCTCCTACCCAGGCCCATTATGAAGCCCTTTAATGCAGCATAGCAGTGTAGTTAAGGCCAAGAACTCTGGAACCAGCCAGCCTGGATTCAGATTTTGGTTCTACCATTTACTAGCTGTGAAAACTTGGCCTGGTGGCTTGACCTCTCTGTGTTGAGATTTCTACATATGCAAAACAGAGGCAGTAATAGCACCTAGCTCATAGACTTGTTTTAACTATTAAAGAGTTTGATCTCTGTAAACCACTTAAAATAATGTCCGGCACATGGCAGAGTAAATACTAAAATAAGTGCTAGCTGGCTTTTTTCCAGTGGCTTTTAATCATCGGTTTAGATGCTCACATCATTTGAAATTTTAAAATGCTTATTAAATTACCATTTTTTAACTATGTAAATGAGCAAAGATCAAAAAGGTTGATGTCACAATGTTGGCAATGAATAGAAAACTGGCATTGTCAAACACTGTTGGGTGGGCCAGTAAATCATGCAGCCTCTTCAAGGCAGTTCAGCAACATCTATGCAAATAGCAATTGCGCATCCCCCACGATCCAATAATTCCACTTCCAGGAATTACCCCAGATGCACTTACATAGACACGTGCATAAGAATAACAAGAATATTTATTGCAATATCTGGGGAATCATAGAAGACTAGGGAGAAATGAAACACCCACCGGAAGAAGCCTGGGTAAGTGAATTGTAGTATATGCATATAGGGAAAAGCTTGCCACCATTGCAAATAATGAGGTAGATATGTAGAGATACAGATATAGTAACATAGAAATGACACCTGCAATGTAAGCTTCAGTGAATCAAAGGTCAAATGCTCAACAAGATACCCAGTATGCTACTTTTTATATTTACCCAAAGGGGAATACATTTATGGTAAGAATGAATCTCAGACCATAAAGTCAGGTGTAAAAGATACGTAGCTTTACTTTCTTGTGCTTGAACTAAATTGTACTTTTAATCTTCATCCTACATGACACCAAGTGGCAGAATCATCTTGAGGACCCCCTCCCGAGAGGTGACCCTAAGTTCCAGGGGCCTTTTCTCCAGGATGTTGGGAGACAGGAGGTGGGCAGGGATCAGCCCTTGGCATTGTCCTCAATCCACACTGTAAGAGAGACCCATGTGGGCCCTTCTGCCCAGTTCTCAGCTATCAGAACACCCCGGTGTTGCCATGGTATCCTCATCCTCACCCGCATGACCCTTGAGCTCTTGGGGCTCCCTTTGCTCCATTTGTGCTACTCTCTGATCCACAGAGTCATGTCTCAGCTTCAGTACCATCCTGGGCCTCAGGATTGTCTATATTTTCTCAGGCCCTCTGTCCAAACGCCCCATGAACTATTTCTCCCCTAGGGTCTTGGTGCCTCTCCAGGTTCTACCTGGGAAAGGGAGAACAGATGCCCTCTGGTCCTACCTTCCCCAACCTATTATCCTCCTGACCCTTGACTCTGTATCCCAGCCTGGGGAAAGGGGTGGTTCAAACAGGGGATCCTCCAGCATCTACATGCTCTTCCCTTTCCCTCCTCTTTGTTCCTCAATCCCAGATGCCTTCCTCTGACTGGAGGGTGGGACATTTCCCCTTACTCATCTCATCCAAGTCCATTCTCTTGTCAACTCAGGGCTTGGACTCATGAGACTCAAAACCTCTTCCCTGTCTTCTGCTATGCCATCCTTCTCCCAAATCGCTGAGAGCTGCTTGGGCTACAGCTATTAGAAGGGCCCAGGGTACGAGGAAATATAGTGATGATCATCTGTTAGAACCTCAAAATTTGCTTCCTCTCCTCTATATATATACATACGGAAACTAATTTGTGGAGGAGGACTATTTCCATGGTGTAGGCTTCACTTCTGTTTTCAAGTTTTCACAAGATGTATGTTCTATGTGTATAATTTTTGTAAGCTAGTTTTTTTTTTTTTTAAAGAAGGCTTTCTACAAACAAACAAACAAACAAATGCTTGGTGTTTTGTGAGAGTTTGCACATCCTTGGGGGCCATTTCCCCTTTCAGGAATCTGTGACTTTTGTGCTGAACTGGTTGGGTTCAGATGTTGTTCTGCCCAGCATTCAAAAGCCCCTTTGCCCTCCACAGTCTCATCTTTGAGTGGTGATTCTTGGGACATTAGGCTAGGAGCCATGTCCTCTATCATGTGCCCCCAAAGGCTTGAGGATTTCCCCCCAATGTTGGGAGTCCATTTCTCTGAGCTTCTCAAGATACCATGTCCTATGGATGTGAAGCTAACAAATCTCTCACTGACTTTGTTCTGGGGCAAAGGTATGTTTAATGGAAAGGAGAAAAATGCAATTGTAGAAACATGTAGAGTGGATGATTTTAGGAAGTTGGGAAAATATGAAATTCTGAATAACTCATTGTCAAACTATTTATTTGGTCCACTTCACAGTTTTTATGCAATATAAATAGGTAAATATTGGGGTGCCCAGGTGACTCAGTCAGGTGAACATCTGACTCTTGATTTCGGCTCAGGTCATGATCTTGGGGTTGTGAGATCAAGCCCTGCATCAGGCTCTGTTTTCTGTTTAGAATCTGTTTGCTCCTCTCTCCCTCTTGCTCTCCCTCTGCCCTCCCCCTGCTCACTCTCACTCTCTCTCTCAAAAAAATAAATAAACAAACCTTTAAAAATAGGTAAATATTGACAACCCTGCATTATTTTTCACACTGAAAACCTATTATTAAATACCCTAATTCTGAATCATTCTTAGGGTCAAGTGTATCTCTCGGGATTCATGTTTCTCAGCTGAAGAGTTGCCTTCAAGAGAAAGCTTCGTCCAGGTTCCCAGAGCATTCAGTCAGTGTTCCTCTTCTCCACTCACACTGAATCCTCAGTTTACCTTAAACATATCCCTCTCCATAGCTTGCTCTGTTGCCAGCATATGTGGAAGACCCTTGGAAGCAGGGATTTTGCCTTATTATTTTTGTCTTGTTCATCTCTGTAATTCCCAACACAAGAAATCAAAGGAAATGCCTAATCAATGAAAACATGAAAGAAAGAACTAAATGAACTCAGCTCAGAGCCAATCGCACTCAGTTTATCCTCCAGTGTGCCTGGTACATAGTGATGCTCAGCAATTATGTGATGAATGAATGAATGAATGTAGTATGAACCAAATAGTAGCTTCTTGCCCCAAGGACAGAAAATCCTTGAATTCTAAACCCTATCATCTTAAATCAAATCAAAATCAAGATAATGTTTGTTTTCATCTAGGAACATATTTCTATGAAAAGTCCTACAGAGCATTCAAAAGCAGATCATACTGAATTATGTATTTAGCCCATGTCCTTTTGGGAAAAGAATAGAATTATTTAATGACAGAATCAATCACTTTGATTGTACTGGGAACAGTCCTTCTCTGCTAATGGCATAGTCCCCCCTTCAAAGTCATCCTCGACCCCTTCTCAGATAACTGATTTGACCCATGAAATGTTCAAAACAGACAAGGCATTTAGGAGGAACTAGGCAGCAGTGAGCGGGGGCAGATTAGCTCATTCAGGAACTGAAAATACACTGTCCTGTAAGGTTTATACTAATAAATCAAATGGTTTACATGGTTTCAGTGACCATTCCCAAATTATACTACGTCAGTGACCCTGAGTATGAAAAGTGGGGCTATCCAAGGCTCACATTGCAGGGTGTCCCTGTATTGTTTTCTGATTCAGTGTACTTTCAGATGTATAATACAGTGATTCAACAATTTTATACGTTATTCAGTGTTCATCATGATAAATGCATTCTTAATCTCTTCTATCTATTTCGACCCTCTCCTCATCTGTATCCCCTCTGGCAACCACTGGTTTATTCTCTGTATTTAAGGGTCTGGCTTTTTGTTTTTCTTTTTTTTTTTTCCTTTGTTCATTTGTTTTGTTTCTTAAATTCCACATATGAGTGAAATCATGTGGTATTTGTCTTTTGCTGAATAACTTATTTCACTTAGCATTATACCCTCTAGAGCCATTCATGTTGTTGCAAATGTTAGGGTTTCATTCTTTTATACAGCTCAATAATATTCCATTGTGTATATATACCACCTCTTCTTTAACCATTTCTCTATCAATGGACACTTGGGTTGCTTCCATATCTTTGCTATTGTAAATAATGCTACAATAAACATAGAGATGCATATATCTTTTCAAATTAGTGTTTTCATTTTCTTTGCTTAAATACCCAGTAGTGGAATTACTGGATCATATGGTAATTCTATTTTTAAATTTTTGAGGAAAGGAGTTATCTATCTTTTTATAGTACATCAGTAGTTTTTGATGTAGTGTTAAATGATTCATTGGTTGCATATAACACCCAGTGCTCATCACAACACGTGCCCTCCTTAATACCCGTCACCCAGTTACCCCATCCCCCACCCCCTCCCTTCTGTAAACCTCAGTTTTTTCCCAGAGTCCAGAGTCTCATATGGTTTTGTCTCCCTCTCTGATTTCTTCCCATTCAGTTTTCACTCCCTTCCCCTGTGGTCCTGCATACTATTCCTTATGTTCCACATGAGTGAAACCATATGATAATTGTCTCTCCCTGATTGATTTATTTCACTTAGTGATTTCCTCCAAGCCCATCCATGTTGATGCAAAAGTTTGATATTCATCCTTTCTGATGACTGAGTAATATTCCATTGTGTATATTATCCACACCTTCTTTATCCATTCTTCTGCTGAAGGGCATCTCAGCTCTTTCCACAGTTTGGATATTGTGGTGCATATGAACACTGGAGTGCCTATGACCCTTCTTTTCTACATCTGTATCTTTAGGGTAAATACCCAGTAGTGCAATCGCTGGGTCATAGGGTAGCTCTATTTTTAATTTTTTGAGAAACCTCTACACTATTTTCCAAGATGTGTGGAGGTTTCTCAAAAAATTAAAAATTTTGCAATTCCCAACTTGCATTCCCACTAGCAGTGTAAGAGGGTTCCCCTTTCTCCACAACCTCACTAACATTTGTTGCTTCCAATCTTGCTAATTTTTGCCATTCTAACTGGTGTGAAGTGGTATCTCATTGTGATTTTGACTTGTATTTCCCTGATGGCTAGTGATGTTGAACATTTTTTCATGTGTCTGTTAGCCATTTGCATGTCTTCTTTGGAGAAGTGTCTTTTCATGTCTTCTGGCCATTTCTTTTCTGTTTTTTAATTTTTTAATTTTTTTATAAATATATAATGTATTATTAGCCCCAGGGGTACAGGTCTGTGAATCTCCAGGTTTACACACTTCACAGCACTCACCATAGCACATACCTTCCCCAATGTCCATAACCCCACCACCCTCTCCCCCACTCTCCCATAACCCTCAGTTTGTTTTGTGCGATTAAGAGTCTCTTATGTTTTGTCTCCCTCCCAATCCCATCTTGTTTCATTTATTCTTTTTCTACCCCCCAAACCCCCCACATTGTATCACCACTTCCTCATATCAGGGAGATCATATGATAGTTGTCTTTCTCCAATTGACTTATTTCGCTAAGCATAATACCCTCTAGTTCCATCCACATTGTCACAAATGGCAAGATTTCATTTCTTTTGATGGCTGCATAGTATTCCATTGTGTATATATGCCACTTCTTCTTGATCCATTCATCTGTTGATGGACATCTAGGTTCTTTCCATAGTTTGGCTATTGTGGACATTGCTGCTATAAACATTTGGGTGCACGTGCCCCTTTGGATCACTACGTTTGTATCTTTAGGGTAAATACCCAGTAGTGCAATTGCTGGGTCATAGGGTAGCTCTGTTTTCAACTTTTTGAGGAACCTCCATGCTGTTTTCCAGAGTGGTTGCACCAGATGCATTCCCATCAACAGTGTAGGAGGGGTCCCCTTTCTCCACATCCTCACCAGCATCTGTCATTTCCTGACTTGTTAATTTTAGCCATTCTGACTGGTGTGAGGTGGTATCTCATTGTGGTTTTGATTTGTATTTCCCTGATGCCAAGTGATGTGGAGCACTTTTTCATGTGTCTGTTGGCCATCTGGATGTCTTCTTTTCCTGCCCATTTCTTAAAAGATGATTTATTTGGAGGGTGTTGAGTTTGAGAAGTTCTTTATAGATCTTGAATACCAGCCCTTTATCTGTATTGACATTTTCAAATATCTTCTCCCATTCTGTGGGTTGCCTCTTAGTTTTCTTACATTTACTCTGCTGTGCAGAAGTTTTTTATCTTGAAGTCCCAAAAGTTCATTTTTGCTTTTGTATCCCTTGCCTTTAGAGACGTGTCTTAAAAAGAAGTCCCTGTGGCCAAAGTCAAAGATGTTATTGCCTATGTTCTCCTCCAGGATTTTGATGGATTCCTGTCTCTCATCCATTTTGAGTTTATCTTTGGGTATGGCCTAAAAAATTGGTCCAGTTTCATTCTTCTATATGTGGCTGTCCAATTTTCCCAGCACATTTATTGAAGAGACGGTCTTTTTTCCATTGGCTATTCTTTCCTGATTTGTCAAAGATTAGTTGACCATAGAGATGAGGGTCAATTTCTGGGGTCTCTATTATGTTCCATTGATCTATGTGTTTGTTTTTGTGCCAATACCATACTGTCTTGATGATTACAGCTTGGTAATATAGTTTGAAGTCAACCATTGTGATGCCACCAGCTTTGGTTTTCTTTTTCAACATTCCTCTGGTGATTCAGGGTCATTTCAGGTTCCATACAAATTTTAGGATTGTTTGTTCCAGCTCTGTGAAAAATATCAATGGTATTTTGAAAGGGATTGTTTTGAAAGCATGGATTGCTCTGTGCAGCATAGACATCTTAACAATGTTTATTCTTCCAATATATGAACATGGAATGTTTTTCCATCTTTTTGTGCCTTCCTCAATTTCTTTTTTTTGCTGTTTTTTTTTTGTTTTCTTAAATTTTTTTTATAAACATATAATATATTTTTATCCCCAGGGGTACAGGTCTGTGAATTGCCATGTTTACACACTTCACAGCACTCACCAAAGCACATACCCTCCCCAATGTCCATAACCCCACCCCCCTTCTCCCAACTCCCCTTCTCCCAGCAACCCTCAGTTTGTTTTGTGAGATTGAGTCACTTATGGTTTGTCTCCCTCCCAATCCCATCTTGTTTCATGTTTTTTTTTTAATTTTTAATTTTTTATTTATTTTCAGCGTAACAGTAGTCATTATTTTTGCACCACACCCAGTGCTCCATGCAATCTGTGCCCTCTCCAATACCCACGACCTGATTCCCCCAACCTCAATTTCTTTTATAAGTGTCTCTCTTTAAGAAGGCAGCTCACTCATTCAAAGGAACAGAGGATAAATGTGTTACGTGATAAAATGAGAGTTGCTTTACAGCCAGTGAAATTCAGATCTGAGTCCTACATCAGCCACTTGCCAAATTACCTCTATAGTCAAGCTATTTAACTTCTGTGAGCGTCACTGCTTCATATTTTAAAAGCAGTTATAACATCTGCCCTACAAGAATGCTGGAGAGTGGTATTCTGTTCTTGGGAAGAAGAGACAGCATTTAACATTGGGTGGGAGGAAGACACAACTATGTAAAACTCCATTTTACAACTGTGCCGTTAAAATAAACTGAGGGTTTTGGAGGGGAGGGGGTGGGGTTGGGTGAGCCTGGTGGTGGGTATTAAGGAGGACACCTATTGCATGGAGCACTGGGTGAGGTGCATAAACAATAAATTTTGGCACACACACACACAAATTAAATTAAATTAATTTTTTTAAAAAGGAAAAAAATTTTTTTAATTAAACTGTGCAGTTATATTCAAATATTTAACCATCAAAGAGGAGGAGAGCAAAGCAGGCTCTGTGCAATGTAGATGTTGCTTTTCACAAGAAGGAAAGAAATACAAAGTGAGGGGACTGAAGCTGGGCAAAAGTAGGAAACTGGATCGTTCCTGAAAGGCAGTACTCCAGGGGTGGGCACCAATACAGCAGTTCCCATCTCATTCATTTCACTTCTCAGAAAAAAGCAAAAGTTGCAGAGGAAGCTTTCCAGTTCATGGGGGAAAAAAAACCAAACCAGTTTCTGGAAAGACTCCTGTTCCTGCCCCAACACAGGCCAGTCAATCCACTTCAGACAAAATGGTGAGTTGATATCATAAGAAGTTCTTCCTGAACATCACCCCTCAGCACCAGGACACACTCAGGACTGGTATCTATAGCCCAAAATGCCAACAAGCAGTTTGTCCCCATGGCTGCCTTGAGCCATCCCTGTCTTTACTCTGACATGGGTGGTCAATGTGACTTCATTTCTCCTTGTTGCTTTTTTCTTTTATGATGATGGCACAAGACCTGAGAAGCAGTGAGGCTAATAGGAGCTATTCTTTTTCCTTTTTTTTTTCTTCTTTTTTTTTTTTTTTTTTTTTTTTAGCTATTCTTTTTTAGCTGTTAACCACATTTAGAAGACAGGGCTGCAAATGGTAATAATCTGTATTCCCCCCAAAACAAAGCCTCCAAAATGGAGTTCTACAAGAATCATAGTAGCCTTTAGAATTAGTGAGTGCCTCTGGGGACTAGAGTGTATTCTCCCATCACTTCAACAATGGTGGATCCAAAGGAAGAAAAAAGGAAGTAAGAGCACCCACAAAATTGGGCCCCCTGTTGTTGGATAGATTCAATAGAAAGGAGTTGCTAAGAAGGCTCTATCTACCCCTTGGAGCAAAGTTTTCTTTTTCCAGAGCAAAGTTTGCTCTGGAAAGCAAGTTATTAAGTGCGCCATTTTGTTTCTGATTGTATTTAGCTGCTGGAGGAAATTCATTTTAGCTGCCCAGAGGAAAAACCCTGAGGCCCTGGGTGAACTCTGAGCAGTTTGGCTCAGCACTCACATTCCTATTTATATGACATTGGCTCTGGATGAAATTAATATGGTGCTTTCTCCTTTTCAGACTTTTTAAATTTCTGTCATCTCACCCATAGAATCCATGACAGATCTAGGATGTAAGTAGGAAAGATGACATATCTTTCCCTAGCAGGGGGGAAACGCTGAATTACATGATGATTCTCAAGCCCCGTAACAAGTCAGAGATAAAGTCAGGAAGACACATTCGTTCTTTCAATAGATGTTTATTAAGCATCTACTCTTTACCAAGCAGTGAGCGAGGCTCTGGGGAAGCAGCAGTGGACAAATGCTAATCTCCAGGAAGCATTTTAATGAAAAAACAATGGAGAAGCGGGCAATTTTAGTTGTTGAGAGCTACCATGGTGACACTAAGCCGGACAGAGGATGACAAGGCTGTGGTCATTGTGGACCAATGGCCAAGCAGGCGCCCTCAGAAGAAGTGACATTTCTGCTGAGGCCTGAATAACAAGAAAGAGGGAGAAAGCATTCCAGGGAGGAAGAAGAACAGGCACCAGCCTCAGGCATGTCCAAGGAATGCACTGGCCAATGTGGTGGCATCATGATGAGGAAAGAGAGGGTAGGAAGACATGATGTGGGGGCATAGAAAGTAAGCAAGACTAAAAATTTTGAAACAATCGTAATGCTGTATTTTCCATTACCCTACATCATCAAGTCTGTCACACAAAGCAGTGTGACCTATTTAATCAATAGGTTTTAATATTTCAGGAGAAAGTACTAGAAAAAATAAAGTTAGCATTCAAATTTTACTGTAAAATTAAATGAAGAGATAGATATAACCAGATAATTGTTAGGAGAGTCGAGATTTCTGGAGAAGATTTTTTTTTTTTTTTAATCTGAAAGTTCCCTTTACATAGCAAGAGGCAAGCCTGGTCCTTTGTCAGAGATGAAACTCTGAGTGAAGAGGCTCAGATATGATACAAGGGAAGCTCCCATTTAACCCTAGAGAGGAAATGGAGCCACTTCCAAGGCAGGGAGGCAGGAGGATAGGAGAAAGGAAGTAGAAGAGGAAGTAGTCAGATACGTAGTATCTAGTTCCATTGCCCCCTTGCAAGAACCATTACCCAAGGCTGGAGATGTGATAATTAGTACATTGGGAAGAATCCCAAACACAGAAGTTTGTTCCTCACTTTCCTGGTCACAAACTGAAAAGTTTTCAAACTAAAATTGGTATTTGAAATGCAAATGCAATCTCGGGTCCCACCCTATCCTCTCCTCCAAGATACTTCCTCAATCTGATCCTATCCCAGAGTCTCTCCAATGTAGATATCCCCAAGCCACCACTGGTGGCTGGGATCCAGCCACTAAGGTCATGGAACTGATCTGGGAAAATTCAGAGCTAAAAAGGAAGACTCTCAACTAAGATTCTACTTCTCCTGATATCTTGTGGCCTTTGAAAGGCCTCTGCATAGAGAAAGTCAGCAATAGTTAGAAACCATACTGCCTGGATGTATAATAAACATTTCTCCTTGGCATCCCCTCACTTTAATCGCCCCTGCTGGTACAGGGGAATTCAGAACCGGCTCCCAGTGCTGGCTCCACAGGCTGGCCCAGGCACACAAGTGTTGCAGGGTGTGCAGCTTGGACGAGGTGCGCAGGGGGTAGTCACACAGGAGGCAGAGGTGGAGCATGGATTGCAAGGGAGTCTGTGGAAAGATAGAAAAGGTGAACAAAGTTAGGGATGGGAAATGAGTGATATGTGATGGAGAACAAAGAAGAAGTCCCCACTCCAAAACTACAGGACAGGGACCCAACAGAAGCCCTGGCCATTGACCCCTACTGTGCATCCCTAGGACTAGACTGAGTAATCTTAAAATGCCTTCCAGAATGAGGTTTTCTATATGAGAATCAGGTTCTATCCTACAGGATAGAAAATACAAAGAAGGGTTGACAAGAGAGCAAAAGCAAGTCTTGCTGGGGACTATACTCAAATCCCCTGCTGGAAGTGTAGCCACATGTCTACATATCTGCTCTCCCCAGTCAGTGGCTAAGCCAAGCAGCCCCAATGAAGACCTGGCAATGGACAGTGGACAGTCACTCCCTTCACATTCTCTCAACAATGCATAGTATAAGAAGAGGACAGAGCAATGGGTCACTCAGCAGAAGCATAGACTGCCTTCTTCTTTGTAGACAACACTGCCTGAGAACACTACCCTGAGAATCTCATTAGAATTGAACAAATGATTTGTCCAAGTGCCTAGATCACACATACTTGCAATCCTCACTCTCCAGAAGTTTCCGATACGTGGCAATCTCGCACTCCAGCCGGGCCTTGACGTCCAGCAGCACCTGGTACTCCTGATTCTGCCGCTCCAGGTCACCCCGGATCTCAGACAGCTGCTCCTCCACGTTACTGATCAGCACCTGCATCTGGGCCAGTTCAGTGCCAAAGCGGGCGTCAGCTTCACACAGGGAGTTCTGCAGACAGTCTTTCTGTAATGGGAAATAATGGGGTTAGAGACCAAGATGTCCCAAAATTCAGCAGTGAAAATCATGGCCAGTCTCACCATGGGGCACATTCCAAGAGGTGACAGGACATTCCCACAACTCTAGAGGAATCACCGCCAACGTCACCATGACTTTTCACAAAAAAATCTAGCTTGAGGAGCAGTGTCCTGGTCATCCCTGGATTCCCATTACCTGACAAGTAGAAACCCAGTGAAATCTTGTGGAATGAATGAGTGCCTGAACCTCCACATGTTATTCTAAAGAAAGTGGAGTTGACTTGTAAAAGGAACTGCTTTTCAGGATCAAACTAACCTTGACAGCAAGACACCTTCCCCAAGGACAGAGGGACCCAGTCCCTGAGTTCTGCCTGTCAGTGGAACTGATGAGTGGGACTCCTGAAAGATGCCACTAGCAGGCCATGGTCTGTGGCCCTAGCAGCGTGGTGCGGGTGTAGGACCTTACCAGGCTGTGCTGGGCCTGAAGCTCCACCTCTAGGGCATTCACTGTGCGTCTCAGCTCCAGGATCTCTGACTGGCAGCACCGCAGCTCCTCGGAGCACGACATGTCCTGCTTGCTGATGCTTTCAGACTGAAGCACAAAGCCACAGAGACATGATCAGCAACCTTCCCACGGGAAAGCCAAGGTCCCTCCCTGCTCCAAGGCAGTGTCCTCACCTGATCTTTGAACCACTCTTCCAGATCATTGTGGTTGGTCTGCACCATGGCCTCATAGTGGCACCGCATCTCCTGAAGCACCCTGCTCATGTCCACAGTGGGCTCCACGTCCAGCTTAATCTGGAGCTTGTCCCCAAGCTGGCTCCTCAGAATGCTCACTTCCTGCAGGAACAGAAGCAACCACATCCTGAGTGAGGAAAGGGCTTTGGACAGAGCAGATGGCACCTGAACCTCTCCTCCAGACTAATAGCTTGAGGGGTGCCCCCACTTGTGTGCTGATATGAAAGGTCTTGCTGGGAAGAGCCCATTTGGACGCCTTCCTAAACTGACAAGGCAAACCTTTACAGACAAGAAACTCTCTTTCCACCACCTCCCACACAGTCAGCCTGCCTCCCAGACCCAGATCAACTCTTCATCCCGATGCCAACTGAGCCCAGATTCGAATCCTAGAGCCCCAAGGTGAGCAGTACTCTCCTTCCTGCCCAGGGCCCTCCCCCAAGGGTCTGCAGTCCTGGGCCCAGACCTGTTCATGGTTCTTCTTGAGGCAGAGGAGCTCTTCCTTCAGGGACTCCTGCTGGGCCTCCAGGTCAGCCTTGGCCAGGCTCAGGTCATCCATGAGCTTGTGCATCCCACACATGTCTGCCTCCACCATTTGGCGTAGGGAGAGCTCACTCTCATGCCTTCCAGCACAGGAAATGCAAGGTCAGCAGGACGCCAAGGACATCCCCTCTCAGCTGCCCCTCCTTCCCATTTCCTTCACCAACCAGAATTCTCATTTGCTCACTGTGCTCATTTCTAGCCTCAGAGATGAATTAAACTCCACCCTTCTACTCATTCTGCTCACGGTCTAGCAAAGCACTCCTAGTGGGTATCATTTTGCCATCGGGCACTGAGGCAACTTTGATTCCAAAAGATTACCTGGCTTCCCTATGACAATGTATCTTAGGATCCAAGACCGGACTCACACCAGCTACTATCACTTCACCAGAATAAGCAACAACCAGGTGCCAAGTCAGCACTTTGCTCCCTTATTCCTTGTATTGGACTACTTCTCTATCTCTGATCTTTGTTTAGTAGAAATATCTGGTATTTGAGGCCCCATAGGTAAATCTGGACCCTGGCCCATCTGTAAGTTGATCCTCTAATTACATATGAAATTCAGTGACTGTCCTTGCTCAGTTTATTCTTGAAGCCACCTTATTCTGCCCCCAGTTAGTGAGCTCAGGAAGCCTTGTCTTCCATTTTAGGAAAATAAATGAAGAAAGGCTAACTCTAGGCTATACTATACATGCTAAACTTGGTGGTATTTTTTTCTCATCCAGCTTCTATTAGTTTTGTTTGTAATTAAAATTTTTGTTTGGTGAATTTAGAAAGGAAGACATAAGACAATAATTCTGTTAATCAAGTGTTCGGCCATTGGGAGTTAGGGTGGAGGAAGGAGTCACTCTGAGCCCTCTTCTGGCCCTACTTACTTGATTCTGAAGTCATCAGCTGCCAGCTTGGCATTGTCAACTTGGATAATCAGCCTGGTATTCTCAGCCTTGCTGCACAGGATCTGAGGAAAAGCAGGAAGACAGTTAGCACACAAAACGTCATATTCTGGGCTCCAGCTCAGGTAGCTTCTACACTCATATACGAGAGAATCCAAGAACCCAAAGCTCCTTGAGCCTTCAGGAAATTTTTGCCTCCCAAGCCCTTACCTTCCTCAGACCCAGCACACCCCAGGCTACTCTAAACCTCACCTTCTGCTGGAGCTCCTCAATAGTCTGGAAATAGGACTGGTAGTCTGGACACATGGTAGACTCATGGCATTTGCTCGACTCTCGGATCTTGGTCTCCAGCTCCTCATTGTCCCGCTCCAGCTGGCGTACCTTCTCCAGGTAGTTGGCCAGACGGTCATTCAAGAACTGCATGGTTACCTTCTCGTGGCCATTCGGGGCGCCTTCCGCATAGTTCTCACAGACTCCAATGTTGCCAGGAATGTTGCAGGTCCCTGGCAAGGGGCAAGCAGTGCGGCAGCTGAAGGGCATACACAGGCTGGGTTTGCCCAGAGGGGTTGCCCCCACACGTGGTCGGTTGGCATGTGCCACGGTGGCTGACAGGCACAGGGAGGCAGCCCTGGCCTCTGCCCCAGGCTGGGTCACAAGGTCCATGGAGGGGCCATAGACACTTGTTGGGGCAGGCAACCTGGTGCTGCCCGGACACTGGGATGAGCTGATGTAGCAGGAAGTCATGGTGTTAGGCTGAGGTTGCACAGAAGGTTGAGAGCAGCTGGAAAGGCCAAGCCACTGAGTCTGACAATCTCCTTCCCTCCTGGGCCTTTTATACCCCCATCCCAGGTGGGTGTTGGCTCCATGCTTTGACCTCAGTGCCTTGATTCTCTCCCTATTGTTATAACATCAGCCTGTTACTCAGCTGTTGAGTTTACCATTAAGAGTTCACCGCCTCATTAAAGGAATGTTGATGAATTTGAGGTGCCTCCTGGCTCTTTGATATCAGCTTGTCTGTTGATGGAAAGTCAGAAGCTTTTCATCGTTTTTCAAAGAACAAAATCCTTTTGGCCATCAGAGGTTTATTCCTTGACTAGAGTTCACACTGAAGGCATGATTGCTCCTTTTGGTCACAGGAGTGACAAAAGAGATAAATCCCTATGACCACAGTGGTGCTCACCTGGGCTAAGAGTAACCCAGCCTTCCCTATCCAGGGAAGAAACTGCTTCTTTGCTGGGTTTCGATTACCAAAAATTTCACATTACTTCTTTCTTCAGTTGTGTATCTTTGAAAATTAGTTTGAGGAACAATAAAACTTTAATAAGTCCATTCATTGTACATGTATCTCCTGGCACATTCTATGTGACAGGCACTATGCCACACACCTGCCATACAGTTATTTAAGCCTGGATTATTTCCTGTCCATCAGGATGCAACTCAAACTTGGGTAGCCATTGATGTTTTCAATAGGTTGTTCTGAGAAGCTCATCAGTTTGAGGATGACCCTGAACTTTGCCTGATCTGGACCAGGAGAGATGAGTTCAATAAGCCAGAAACAAATTAAAATGAACAATAATCTTTTTTTAATCCCAAACAAGAACCTGGTCATGGAACTCAATGGGGCACTGAGTTATCGGAGTTATCGATTATGGGGGTGGTTTTCCTGCCTTACTTCCTTGATTCTGAAGTTCTTCATTGAGCACTTACCATATGTGTTGGGGGATTTATCAAAAATATTGTTTAATCCTTCCTACCATTCTATAAAGTGGATATTCTTATCTTAATTTTACAAAAGAAATAAATAAGGCATTAAAGTCCAGAGATGTGAAGTCATTTTTCCTAATCTCTACCCCCACTATGAAGTGGCAAAGCCTGTTCTCAGTTTCTTTTGACTCCTGTGTGCATTCTTTTTCTCTTAACCTTGACCACCACCTCATCCCTCATCCCACCCCCCAAAAGGAGAACAACTGTGTCATTGCCAGAACTAAGAAAGATTATAAGGTCTAGAAACTGGGTTAGAAGTTAAAATTAAAAGACAAAATAAGAATCTGACATTCTATGTGATTCTTTGCATCTCAGAAAATACAAATGTTGGAGTACCAAAGCAGTAGGGCAGGGTTTCTTCAAGGGCCATGCAGAAAGATGCCCAGGAGAAAGCTTCATCTCTATTATTGTACTACATCCCACACCCCACTAGCTCTTGGTACTGGGGGAACAAAGCAACTGATTGCTAAGGTCCAAAAACTTTTCTCTCAAAATTTGTGGCAGGAGATAGATGGTCCCCTAGGACTGAGAAAGACCTAATGTGGAATAAGACCCCCTCAAAGTGGTTATAAATATATCTTTGTGAAAATGAATATTTTCCAGTCCTCTGGGCATTGAGCAAAACCTGAACAAATATCTCTATAAGGGTGAGATATGTATCTGGGAAACCTAAGCTATTGGAGTTCTAGCAAGAAGAAATACAGAATTTGAGACTTCTTTCCAGATTGGGTTTCCCAGGAAAGGTAACTGGTGGTCAGCTCTGTCCTAAGGGTTACTCAGAGCTCATCAATGAATAACTCTTTATAGACATGATAATTAGAAGACATCACCAGGTGAGGCAGTCTCACCCTTCAGAGGCCTCTGGGTGCAATCTGCATAGGTTACATCTTCAAACATCCCTTTGTTACTCTCCTCTGCCTCATCACATAGCAACAAGCTTCTCTATAAACCAAAGAACTAAACTTATAAAGTCTTTTTTTTTCTTTTTCTTTTTTTTTTTTTTTTTTTTTTTTTTTTTTTACTCACTAAATAGAATCTATCTTTTGGCCTTATTCTCTGGCAGGATGCATTCCATTAACTAAAACTCATTATTTCTTCCATCTCAAGATACACAACACTTGTTACTTCATTAATGTCACTGCTGCAGGTGTCTACATCCGGGTGACACTCCTCTCTACTGAGGCTTCCTCATGGTCCTGGCGTGCACTTCTACTGAGTATGCTGTTTTGCATAATGACACTGATGTTGCATGTCTCTTTGTAAAGTTGCTTGGTTTCACTGATTTGCATTTTTCTCAAAGAAGGTCAGTGTGAGGTGAGGATCCCTTCCCTCATATCTAAGACCATCTTTCGTCCTGACCCTTTGGAAAGAGTCCCTATGGCCCTTATTGACCAAATATGAGCCAGATTCAGTGACAAGAAGTGGTGAAGATGGAGTGTAAGAGACAGGAACTTTAACCCTGCTTCACTCATGATGTGCACAAAGTTATCTCACTGATTCTGACTTTAGAAATACCAGTCTCTAGAGGCAGGAAGCCTACTGCAGATGGAAAGCCCAAGTGATGTCTTGAGATGCTATTTTCAAACATGGCGTAGTTACAGATGGATGCATCTCAACCAGTGGGAGGGAATGATGTGGACTTGTAGACTAGCACCCAGAAATTGTGCCTAACCCACAGCCTACCTACCTTTCTATGTCATGGCTGCGGGAAGATGCATGGAGCTTCGAAGTGTTCATGCCCTGTGTAGGAACTTTACCCATCATATAACACAGTGGTTGCAAAGGTTGAAGCCAGCTCCTGTGTGTGGAGCCTCATACTGTCATGTCTCTTCAATGTTAGAAAATGGTACCAGAGAGAATTAAAGGTCAAGAAAATCATGAAGTCTCTCGAGAGAAGAGTAATAAATAGTAATAGTAAGTAATAAATAATCAATTTATTATTCTTGGTATGCAACTCTTCAGGCTTTGACAAATGGGAAAGATCATGCAGGTGGTGCCACACTCACTCTGAGGTCTGCAAACATGTCGCCATCTTTTTTCCAATTATCCTGTTGATGGCCCAAGAGCAAAATCTACTTTTCTTTCACAACTGCCTATTCTGTATACCAAGCAATTCTCTGTCACACCAGCTGCATGTCCTATATATCAATTTAATTCTGATGTTATCTACATGGATTTAGCATCAGATCTCACAAGGTAAGGACTCAGGCCCACAAGACTCTCTCTACTTCAGACACCAATCTCAAGTCCCAGTTTGTCACCTGTCCTTCTGAATGACTGGCTATAAGTCAGGGTTCCTATGACCCCTTCCTTGGGTTTGATAATTTGCTGCACTGGCTCACAGAACTCAGGGAAATATTTATGTTTATAGTTTATTATAAAGGACACAGATGAATAGCCTAAAGAAACACATAGGGCAAGATATGTAGGAAGGGGTACAGAACTTTCAGACCTTCTATGAACAAGCCATATTCCCTAACCACCACATGTTCGCCATCCTAAAACCTCTATAAATCCTGTACTTTGGGGACTTTTATGGAGGCATTATTATGTAGGCATGATCGATCACTGAAGTGAAAAATGCCAAGATTCTAACAGCTTGGTCTTTGTGATGCCCAGCCCCCACCCAGAAGTCCCAAGAGTGGCTTCATTAGAACAAAAGACACTCCTATCACCCACAAAATACCAAGGGATTTTGGAGTCTGTGTCAGGAATCAGGGTCAAAAATGAAATATTAGAACTAAAGATGCTCCTAATGTTCTTATCACTTACGAAATTACAGGAGTTTTAGGAGTTCTGTGCCAGGAACTGGGACCAGGAGAACAATATACATATTTTTTTTATATAATTTTCACAGCAATGGGAATAGAAAATACCCAAACCTCAATTTCTGAGCTGCCTGACTTCAACCAAGTTACATGACCTTTAAATGTCTCTGTTTCCTCCTATGAACACTTACAATGATATTTATACCCAGGGCTACTGGTTAAGAGTTAAGGTACCAGCTAGATAGAACTCCTAGCATAATGCCTAGCACAGAGTAAGCACTTAATAAATGTCAGTTCCCTTCCACTTCAGGGTCTCCAACTATCACCACTACCCCCTTTAAAAGGCCTAGTGTTCTCAGAAAAATAAAAATCAGGATGGCTTATAAATACATGAATGTATGCTAACTTTTTGATGTAGTTCCACTTGTTTTTTATCTTGTTGCTCGCACTTTATGTGTCATATTCAAGAAATCGAGACCAAGACCTATTTTTTTCCACGTTTTCTCCCAGGATTTTAATGGGGCTGGGTCTTGCATTAAGTCTTTGATCCACTACGGGTTAATTTGGGTGAGTGGTATAAGATGGGGTGAACGGTCATGTTTTCCGGACCATTTATGGAAGAGACTGTCTTTTCTGTATTGAGTATTCTTGTCTCCCTTGTCAAATATTAATTGGCTGTGTATATACATGGGTTTAGTTCTGGGCTCTTGATTCTGTTCCATTGGTCTATGTGTCTATGCTTATGTTAGTGCCATGCTGTTTTTATGTCTATAGTTTTATAATATAGCTTGAAATCAGGGAATATAATGCCTCTTGCATTGTTCTTCTTCAGACATCAGTATTTTTTTAAAGCTCCCCAAATGGTTCCAGTGTGCAAGGCTAAGAAGCAGTGACTTAGAAGAACAAGGAAAGAGAGAATGGGAAAACCATTGTGTATTTGTGAAAAACATCACTTTGGAGCCACTCAGGTGTCATTCTGGCTCGACTAAGTTTTTTAAGCCACAGAGTTTTCATTTTCTCCAGTGGAAAGTGAAGGTTATAAAATCTTCCCTGGGAGTTACTTGGGAGGATTTACACACCCCAGAAAACAGATTTCAGTTGCTAATGAAACTATTTCTAATACAGCAGGATAAGACCATAAGAGCTTATGTGCAATTCCGAGATCCAAAACATTCTGAAAAGTGAAGTTCGCTCCTAACTTTTTTGTCTTTGTCTAGTGTTTATTTATCCCACTTAGTAGAACTATCCATATACTTCACGGCAGAATCGGTAAGGAGTTCATTCACAAGGTCTTCCCCACAGTTATCTGAGGTCTGGGAGAAAGATCCCCCAGCCACTGGGGCTCTGTAAGGAATTCACTCTCTCATGCTTTTGGGGTATCTTTGCAGTGAATTCCAGGATTAATATGTTGAATCTGGTGTGGTTGAAGTCTGTGGGGGTAGAGCAACACCCCTGTGCTATGTGGGTACCCATTCAACATGTCCATCACTGGCATAGGAGGGGCAGTCACAGAAAGGAAAGAGACACTTCAAGGCTCAGCTCCTTCTTGGTCCAGCATCTGGGAAGGAGCTCTTGGGAGCCGAGGGGCTGGTTATGATGTCCAGAACACAGGGAAATAAGAACTAGAAGGAGAGGATCTCAGACAAGATCACTTTCCTCACAAAACCATGCGATTAGGACAGGTCTATATGTCCCACAAGCAGACGGTGAGCCAGGTCATCTAAACTCATGACCCATAGATCCCTTTTGCTGTCATCAACATGGAGCTGAATCCTCTCTCAACCACCCGTCTCCCACACAGTGGCAGGGAACCTGGGGTCCTTTATTCACTATTGACCAGTATCAGAGTGATAGAAGGCTCCCAAGTCCTGGCTGTGGTGCTTGGAACAGTCCCTAAGGGCAGGTGACCCAGACGGCAAGACCAAATTATTTGGCCCCTTCTCCATCCCAGAAGGGCCTCCTTCTAGCGCTGACAAGGCAGGATTAGGACTTTGTTTTCATTTAAGGATGGGGTATTTCTAGACAGTTTCTTCTCCCAGCTCTGCCTCTCACTAGCTAGGTGGCCCAAAGCAAGTCAGCCAGTTCTTCTGGTCCCCAGTCCCCCACTGAAAATGCAGACTCTAGAAGAGACCATGGGCTTGAACAGTTGAGCACAACCCAAGTAAGAATTACATTGCACATTTTGCAACCTAACACACACACACACACACATTATTTTCTATTCTGTTCTCTATTCTGTTCTCTCTCTCTGATCAAAATCCACTAAAATGACTTCACAGATCATCAATGGGTTGCAGCCATAGTTTCCAATACACCACACCCAGTAACGCTGTAATTCAGTGAAATAACCTGACAACAATAGACACACTCAGTAGGCAACTTCACATGTTCATGTATTCATTTAATTTATTGGCCAGGATCCAGAAGAGAGAAGCAGCTTCCCAACTGCTCCAGAAGGAAAATGGCCCCACTAAGAAAACTTGAAAGTCAAAACACATGTGGAAGTCATGAGAAGCTGCAGAGCCGCAAGGGCGCCCCACCTCAGAGATGAGCCATTCAGGAGTGGGCGTCAGCCACAGGTGAGTCCCTGAGTTCCTGCATCCCTCTCATGTGTGGTGACAGGAGGATCCCCACTGCCCCAGGTAGAGGATCCACTGCAACCCTGCCAGCCTCTCATGGACACGAAGACTGGGCTCAAGAAGGAGGTGTTCTGAGGCCGTGTAGGATGCAGGTCATGGGATGCCCTTGTGTGTTTCCTGAGGGAGTGACATGTGGACTGAAGACATTCTGCAACCCAGACACTCAACACCAAGGCCCCAGAGACACCAAACAGTAGAACAGAGAGGAGCAAAGGTGCTGGAACTAAATAAAAATACGAGTGACTTCAACCCCCTCCTGCTTCAGCCAGAGACAAGAGGGGCTGTGAGCTCCTCAGGGGTACAGAGCTAGTCAGCCACAGGGTCCAGACGGTGGCTCAGGGCTCCTGATTCCAGAACGCTCTCTTTCCCCTACATCAAACTTCTCCTATTAAAAAGCCAAATGGTGACTATTTTAGGCTTTGCAGGCCATACAGGCTGTGGTTGTAGCATAGGACAAATGCAGATGGTACAGAAGCAGATGAGAGGGGTCGTATTCCAATAAAACTTTTTTGACCGAAACAGGCAGCAACTGGATGTGACCTGTGAGCTGTCACTTGCCAACCCAGCTCTCCGCAGCACAGTGAATGAGGCCTAAAACTTGGATCCCTCAGAGCACGTGGGGTTCATGTCAGCCTGCCCTGGAGCTGAGGGCTGAGGGCTGGGGCACTGGACCTCGGACACTGGGCCCTTCACTGCACTGAACCATTTAGACCAAGACCAGAAATCTATCCAGAAGCTCTTCAACCTCAGAAGAAGACAAAGCTGCTCAGACAGTGGTGGTTAGTGTGGTGGTGTCACTGTTCTTTCTGAATTTGGGGGTGAAATGGCTCTGAAAAGTGACTCAGCTGCCATAGTCCCTAGGGGATGTCACAAGAGGGACCTGTTGTCAATGCCGATTTTTAACTGACATAATTTGAGCGCTTAGGGTCTGCCAGACATCATAATGGACAGTTAAGAGGCATTCTGTCCCACTGACTCGTGGAGGAGATAGACTGCCATGCATGGAGTTAGGGGACCCATCACAGTGGCACAGCTAGTGGCGGCAGGACTGGGATCCCAGCACTGGATTTGTGAAGCCAAAGTTGCTGATAGTTTCCCTTGTGCCAAGAGGCGCATTGGTGTATTTGGCTACTTATTTACGGCTTAGGGAGAGGACTTTTCGGAAATGAATTGATCTGGACCAGCTGTTCCAAAAGATAAAATTCAAACGATTTTAGGAAATTTTTACTTAGCAAAATTGAGATCGTTGCGGGATTGGTACTAAAATCTACGAAACACACAAAAAATTGTTTTCTTATTCATGATCTTCCCAATTTTCAACAGGCATCTCCTTTTCTGGTTCTATTGCAGACATCCTTCCCAATATCATAGGGAGGGTACCATCCAGTGCAGTTCAGTCCACAGACTATCCTGCCGATTCTCTTAGTGTGTCCGACAGCTGGGCCTTTCTGGAAGCTTCCCTGAACCCAGCTTTGCCCTGGTCAGCCCTCACTCCTACCCCGAGAAGGGGGCCTTGCTCTAGGGCAGTGAGACCCAAGGCTGTGCACCTGTCCCCTTGATGGCCTCAGGGAAAGTCTCATCTTTGAAACACATGTCCTTTCTTTTCCAGTCCCCACTCAGGGAGGATCCAGCGACCTGTGGGAGTTTCTCTCAAACATCAAATATGCCAGCGGTTTTACTACTTTACTCTAGTCCTGCCTAAGTTTTCCTATAAACTGGAGGTCATTAATTCCGAATGCTTAGAAATGAGGACAGAATTCCTCTGAGAATCCCCATATGTGTAGCCCTGGGTCCACTTTCCAGGAGGTTCTGGTGCTGGTGAGTATAACGATCTCTCAAAGTCTACACCCCTGGTTTTTCCATCCATCAAAAAAGAGAGATGGGCTAGGCAGGAGGATAGCTCGCAAGCTCCCTCACTTGGTAGCACCATCCAAACACAGAAGATGGTGGCCACCCATGTCCAGCAGAGGGGGCCGCACTCCGGGCTTGGTATCATATAAAAAGCTTTAACAGGCATTTTGGTGGTCATACAGGTCTTGGCAAGTTGGATGACAAAAGGGTGGAAACAGAGACCTGGATGAATTGGACAGGACGCTCTGAGGGAAAAGAAACCTGCAGAAGTCCACAAAGGGTCCAAGGGCCCGGACTCCTGGCCTGCAAGCCCTGTGTGCTTGCTACGGCTCTGGCCGCAGCCTGGGGTCTGTGATGTTACTGAGCCACATGCTCCAACAATAAGGCAATTCTAAGTTTGGTGGTTTCCGGTTATTGTTGTTGTTGTTGTTTTTTTAAGGGGAACTATATCATCCCAGAATCGAATTTCAACATCTCAGAGAAAATGCCTCTGCTCTTAAGAACATGAAAGGAGGAGAAAGGAAAAATATTTATTAGCCTGAAATAATAATAAACCTTGGTCCTAGGAGAAAACATGAAGGGCTCAGAGAGACCCACCAGACTTTGATTCTCATCTGTTGGTTGTATGTCTGTGAGCACATCTTTCCAACTCTCTGGGCCTTAGACTCCTCATCTGTGAATGGAAGAGGCTAGGCTAGATCATCTGGAAGTCTCCTTATGATTCTGACAGTTTAGGACAGTGCTGGTGAATAGAACATTCTGGAATAATGGAAATACTTTACATCTGCCCTATCCAGTATGGTACCCCATCGTGTGAGCACTTGAGGCACGGGTTGTACAATTGAGGAACTGAATTTTCCATTTTATTTAATTAAAAATTCAAAAGCCATCTGTAGTTTGTGGCTTCCATATTGGACAGAACAGGCCCAGGATTTTAGAACCAAAGATCTGGTTCTGTTCAGTCTATTGTGTTTATCAAGCTAAGCACATTCTAGGCAAATTTGCACAGGGATTGAAAACAAGAACGGCCGATGGTTGGTACTCAGTTACAAGATTATCCAGTTGGCCAGAAGCTCCTCCCCCTTGGCATTCCAGCTCGATGAAATGTTCCCCTCACCTCCACACTCACAAACCACAGCTGGCTAAGCAGTGTGTTTGTGTGTCCCGTAAGGCTCGAGGCCCTTCCTGCCAGGTCTGCATGCAGGATCATGTCCTAAGAGCCCCAGGCAGTGGCAGGAGCCAATCCGTCTCTCGTCATTTCTTGGCAAGGCCAGAAGGTAGATCTTTAATAGAAACATCACCTCAGCTCATTAAGGAAGAACGGTGTGTTTGGAGGTTGAGGTTCAGAAAGGGGTGCGAGATTCCCATTTCTGGCGTTCTCCTCGTCATCTGCCATGGCCAGCCTTGCCAAGTGGGGTTCTTTACTGAGCCTCTCACATTGACCTTCCCACTGTCACAACCTGAGCTGAGGTCCCCTTAGCTTCTTCCACACACTCGTATGAGCTCTCCCCCTGCCTCTCAGTCATCCTTTTGACACTCCTTGGTGAAACTTTCTAAAATATCACTCCAGCCATGCCATCCTGGGGCCCAGAACCTGCAGCAGCTCTCCCGCTGCCTTCGGGATGGAGTCCGGGCTCTTTTGGGTACACAAGGCGCCTCCCCCATAGTCTGATATCTCCCTACCACATGAGCTTTATTCCCACCAGGCTTCCACAGGGACACCTGCTGCCCCAGCCACTCACGACCTCTGCTTCTATGCAGGCCCCACACGTGGCTACCTCTCGTTTGCTCTGTAGACATTCAGGCCCATCTCAAATGCCACAAGCTGCTTGAGGCCCTTCCTACTCTCCCCAGTCAAGTACTTTCTCCCAGTCTTTGCTAGTGTGTGCTCTTTCTCGGTGGGAAGGTAGCTGTCCAACAGAGTGTTTCAAATAAATTTTTCAGTGGAAACAGCAGGACCTGGGTTTGAATCTCTGTCCTTGCATGGAACTTTGGGCAACTGACCCATCTTCCACTCCTTGGTTTCTCTTTTCTAAATAGACACGATGCCTCTCTTACATGGTGATTGTGCGAGCTGCTGTAGGCTGATTTACGTAATGTGCTCAGCACAGCTCCTGGTGCATCGTAAGTGCTCCGGAAGGGGTTGTCATGATTATTACTATTGTCATTGTTGTTTTTGTTGTTATCTGGCCTTTGTTGAGGAAGAGTGGGGCCTTATACACACTGCCCTCAGCCCCCTCTCCAATCCTAGACATCTAGACAGTAGGGATCACTTGCAATTTTTGTAACCCCTGCATCCAGCTCTAGTTTGCAAATATGAGGACTCAGAATTATGAATTGCTTGAGTGTCCCTGGGGCCTAACAGCCTATACGGAGTCCTGGGTCCACTTCTTACTAGCTGTGTGACCTTGGGCAAGTTTCTTAACCTCTCTGGGTCTCAGTTTCCTCATTTACAAAGAGAAAATAATGGTACCTTTCTCACAGATTGTCGCAAGGAGCAAGCAAGGCATGAACAAATGTCTGGAGGGCTACCCAGGGGCTCGCCGGCTCCTAACACCCAATCTGCACATAGGAGGCCATAGTAAAGGTTATTTGAATGAGTGAATGAATGATCGTATTGTACCAGCTGTAATGAGGTAGAGGGGTGGGGTTATAACAGTATTCTCAATTACAGTAGTTTGGCCTAGGTTTCTGGCTTAATTATCTCCCTCTTCTCTTTATTCTTTTATTACTTGGCTCTGGACCGATGGCCTAGCTTTACGTAGTATATGGCATGTGGGTCTTTCTAGCGAGTGCCTCCCAAGCCTGTGGAAGCAGACGGGACATAAAAATAAATACAGAGTTTGGTGACGTTTCTCTTGAGCCCAGCTGAGTAGAACTGGCTGGTGGATACAGCAACAAAGCGACAAATAGAGAAAGATGTGTTTGCAGGGCCACTGGATGAGGCTTTATTTACCAGTTAAAAGAATATGCTCTTGAGGCCGAACAGACAACCATGAACATCAGCAAAGAGCAATGGGCAGGTGGAAGGGAGAGGCAGCGTCTAAGAAGTGGGAGCTAGGGCGCCCCCTGCAGGTCATAGCGGGTTGCACAAGCCCACCTCCCAGCACCGCTGCTGGAGGGCTTCCTTGGGGCCTGGGACTGTGGTCAGACTCTGCCTGAGGAGGCTCCAGCCACCCAGCTCTGGTGTCTTCAGGATCCATCAATATGAGAGACTTCAGAAGCGGCTCTGAGGGCAGGGCACGCAAGGCACACAGACGGTGCGGGGCACACAGACGGTGCGGGGCATGCTGGGGGAAGGTGCACAAGGAGGACAGGAGGGAGTGGAGCATGGGTTACAGGGCAACCTGCAGAAGAAAGACGTGTGGGGCAGGATTAGAAAAAAGTCCAACTCAGCAACACATGCCGTGGTTCTGCCCCCCAGATGCCTCTCAAACTCCCCCACTGCTCACCTTCTCCGCTCAGCTTCCCTGGTCCCACCTCCACCATCTTTGCCTGTATGACCCCAGCAGCCTCCTCATTGGTCTCCCAAGCTCCACTCTTGACCCTCCTAACTACTGTCAACTTCGAGGGCAGAGCGATCTTCTACAAATACAAATAGAAGTGTGCCTCTCCCTGCTCCATGTGGGCCATGATGAAGAACAGCTTCCTTCAACTCAACAGCCACATCCTGGAAGCCCTCCCTGATCTCTCTGTATGAAGTCCCCCAGAACTACCATGTTCCTCCTCCCAGAATGATTCATGATTATTCTGTTACAGTCTGTGTCCCCTAAAACAGTGAGGTCAGCAGCCATGTACGTACGCACACCCTACAAACCTGGCCTGGAGCAGGAACGTCATGAAAATGTGTTGAATAAGAAGAGATAAGTAATTCATGCAGAAGGCATACATGGCAGAGAAAAAAGGGTGATCTCAGAGACTGGCAGATGTGGGCTCAAAACCAGAAACAACATACTAGACAATATATGGGAACCAGATAGCCCAGAAACTGGACAGGCACCCAGGGACCATATCCAGCCTGAAATATGTTTCGTATGGTGCTGTATTTTTTTCTAATTTGTTGAAAATATGTAAAAATAAGAAGAATTTGATGTTTAAAAGACATCAGGATTCCCAGCTTCTCTTGAACAATTGAAAGACCTAACAATACTGGTTGTTAGCAATGGCCCCGAGGCGGGCAGTGCCCTCACTGGGTTAGGCACAGCTCTCTGGTCCTCCACAGTCCCACAGTGACCCATGTCACTCGTGCATGGTAACAGCCTGCTCCCTGAAGAGGAGCAACTCTTAAGCAACTCTTGCCCCAGGGGGTGAGACTAAATGACAGAAAAGCAAGGCTGAATGCAGAATAAGAAAAGGTCTACAACAGCGGTCAGCCCACCAGGTGTCCACGGTCCGAGGCATCCTGTGCCCAGGTAACCAGCAGGCCGTGCTGAGCCTCCCTGCAATGCCCAGCTTCTGACCCTCCCTACTGCTTGCCTAGACCATGGCCAGGGCCTCTTGAACACGCTCCTTGCTGGGATGCCCCCGCCCTGCAGCCATCTGTGCCATCTTCCTGAAGAGCAGCTTTGAGTTTTCATGGACTCAGTCAAGGAACATTTACTGAGCATTTACTGTGTGCCAGGTGTAGGAGATAAAGAAAATTTATAATGTCTCTGAGTTCTAGGTGTTAACCATCTCACTGGGGAGATAGACAGTTGAGAAAATTCTATCATTTCCTCCTCAAAAAAAAAAAAAAAAAAAAAAAGGCCTTTCAATTGTCTATCAAATAAGGTCCTCCCTCCCCAGCATGGACTTCGTGGTTCTCCAGGAACGGGTCTCACCGGTCTTTCCTCTTCCCCTTCCCACCATAGCTCAGTCATGTTAAGCTACCTTGTCCTCCCAAGTGCAGTAAACCTTTACCCCAAGTATGACCTCCAGTTGCTTGTCTGTCTCCCTAAACAGATGGAAACAACCTGAGAGCAGAGGGCTGGTCACCATCTATCCCCCTGTCCCCCATGGTGCCCTGCCCCTGGAAAGCCCTTGGAAGGAGTGTGCCGACACAGAAAGGAACACAACAGTCTCCAGTGGGCCGGGTTTGGGACGGCAGCACCAACACCTGCCCGACTTTCTTTGGATCGTACCGGCTTCCCAACTGTTTCTTAATCATGGCAGGGCTCCATCTCATGGGTAGGCCCAGTCACTTCCCATAGCCTCCTCCAGCCCTCGCCTACAGCCATACAGCCTCAGCCAGGCCCACTCACTTGCAGTCCTCGCTCTCCAGCAGGCCCCGATACGTGTTGATCTCGCACTCCAGCCGGGCCTTGACGTCCAGTAGCACCTTATACTCCTGGTTCTGCCGCTCCAGGTCACACCTGATCTCGGCCAGCTGGGCCTCCACGTTGCTGATCAGGCACTGCATCTGGGCCAGCTGGGAGCCGTAGCGGGCCTCGGTCTCTGCCAGGGTGGATTCCAGAGAGTCTCTCTAAGGCAAAGGGAAAGACAAAATTGCCGAGGAATAGACCTATTTTCCTGGTTCAGAAAGAACCAAGAAGAGCCACCTCTCTCTCTTTGGGGCTGGGAATGACCCCTCCCCACCTAAGTCACCATGAAAACTAATCCCCAAAAGGTTGGGGTGACTTATTCAAACTTAAGCAGCTGGCAGGTAACAAGACTAGAATTTGGGGGCACCTGGGTGGCTCAGTGAGTTAAAGCCTCTGCCTTTGGCTCAGGTCATGATCCCAGGGTTGTGGGATCGAGCCCCACATTGGGCTCTCTGCTCAGCAGGGAGCCTGCTTCCCCCACTTTCTCTCTCTGCCTGCCTCTCTGCCTATTGTCATCTCTGTCAAATAAATAAATAAAATCTTTAAAAAAAAGAGAGAGAGAGACTAGAATTTGAACCCAGATCGTGTGATCATAAATCCCTTATTTCTTCTTCAGCCTCAGTCTGGCTTTACACTTTGGATTTGAGGTTCACCAGGCTCATCCCCTACGGCATTATTCAGATCTGTGGTCTTCAGCCCTGGCTGCACATTGAAGTCACGTGGGAGCTTTCAGAGAATCCTGGGGCCTAGGTCCCAACTCCACAGACTCTGATTTCACTCATCCAGAGAGGAGCCTGAGCGTGGGAAGTGGTAAAACTCCGACAGGCAGCATGGGTTTGGAAGCACAGACCAAGCGGAGAATAAGCCTTCCTGGGGAGTTGTGTTCAACAGCGCCCACCTGCCCCATGTCGGACGGGAGACACGCCATGATGGCTGAATCTGGGCCTCCATCTGCCTCCTGAATGCCTGCCTCTAAGCACAATGCCACCCAGGGTTCCAGAGACCACCCAGTGGGCAGCACCCACCAGGCTGTGCTGAGCCTGCAGCTCGATCTCCAGCGTGTTGACCGTGCGTCTCAGGTCAATGATGTCCGACTGGTAGCTCTGCAGCTGCTCGGAGCTCGTGGCCACCTGCTGGTTAAGTTCCTCCATCTGCAATGGGGGGAGATAGAAGAAGGGCAGGTGTACCTTCCTGGGGATCCGAGGGAGGCCGGCCCACCGGCGAGAGGCCCACCTGTGTGTTGAACCATTCCTCCACGTCCCTGAGGTTGGCCTCCACCACAGTCTCATACTGACACCGCATCTCCTCCAGCATCCTGTTCAGGTCCACGGGGGGCGCAGCGTCTACTTCAATGTTAAGGCGGTCCCCCAGCTGGCAGCGGAGGGCACTGACTTCCTGAAAAGGCACAAGGGTGAAGTCAAACGGTCGCCACCCCAGCGAGACACAAAATGATGGAACAGAAGAAGCTAAGATGTCTAGGTTCGAGGAGCCCTTTGAGGACTGCAGTCCACTGTGAAACGTGCCCTGTGATCTTCCAGCGCCGGCCGGGTGCTCCCATAACAGCAGAAGCAGTCCATCGCACTCCCTGTCACTTTGGCAGAAGCTGAGAGCAACGACGGGATTTGTTTGATCTCCTTGGGCTGAAAAGGGAAACCCGTGCCCCTCTATCGCCAGCCCCCCTCCCAGCCTGTGTATATCTGGGACAGAGGGCAGCAGGAGCCTGGCTTCAATTGGTTCAAGGCCTGAGTGTGAGCAGGCAACCCCCCCGCCCCAGGCTTGGCTGCCAAGGAGAGAAAGTTGTCTCGGAGGCTGCCCGGAGTGTGTGATAATGCCTCATTAGTGGCCTCTTGGTGTGGTTCCCAGCTCTCTGACTTAAGCAGGATGAGTCAGTTACCTTAGGGCACTCAGTGAGTATGTGGTACTGATTGTTACTTTACATCTAAGCCTAAGGAGACCCAGCCAGGATTCCAAAACACTTGTTCTTTCAAATCCCAAGTCAAGAGGTTGAGAATCCATTTCAGAGAAGGAGAGGGAAAACATCAGACCTCCAGTGGGCTTTGCAGCACATCGGTGCCCAGGGTGGAGGAGTTTCCCTTCAAGGACCTGCCGGCGACGAGGGGGGAACATCAGAAAATAAAGGGTTGACCTGCAGCTTTTGGATATGCAAACAGGAGAGCAGAAGAAGAACAGGGTGGGGACAGAAAAAGGAAATCCACCTCGGAAAGGTTCAGTAAACTGGGCAAGTCCCAGAAACTTTACATGGCAGTCCCTGGGAATTTCAACCCCAAAACCTCTCATTCTTCCCGTTCGGCTTCCCAGGGCCAACGTCATCTTGACTTCAGGTCTCACCTGCTCGTGGTTCTTCTTGAGGCACAGCAGCTCCTCCTTCAGGGACTCCACCTGGGCCTCCAGGTCAGCCTTGCACAGGGTCAGCTCGTCCAGGATCCGGCGCAGGCCATTGGTGTCGGCCTCCACCAGCTGCCGCATGGTCAGCTCCGTCTCATACCTGGGCAAGGGCAGGGGCAGCAACTGAGGGCTAAAGCTGAAGACCGTAACTCAGAAAAGGCCTGGAGCTGCTGGGGCTTCTCCAGCCCTCTCTGAAACTAATGGAGAGCTGCTCCCTGAAGACTTGCAGGGAGGGGAGGGCCCGTGCGCCTCCGCCAAACTCACTTGGTCCTGAAGTCGTCCGCAGCCAGCTTGGCATTGTCAATGTGCACGACCATCCTGGCGTTCTCTGCCTTGGTGCACAGAACCTGGTGGGGGCCAAGGCACAAGAGGTGGTTAATCCAGGACAAGGAAAAGGAAAAAGATCCCAAATGAGAAGCCAGTAGCTGATGGGGTTCAGCAGCCTGTGACCCATCACACTGCAGAAGCCCTGTTTTCCTGGAGCTCTAGAGAATATTAGATGAACCACTAATCATTGGAGAACATGTAATTTATTTATTTTTTTAAGATTTCATTTATTTATTTGAAAGACAGAGATCACAAGTAGACAGGCAGGCAGAGAGAGATGGGAGAAGCAGGCTCCCTGCTGAGCAGAGAGCCCGATGCGGGGCTCGATCCCTGAACCCTGAGATCATGACCTGAGCCAAAAGCAGAGGCTTAACCCATTGAGCTACCCAGACACCCCCAAAATTTATTTTTTAAGCACTAGGTCTTCATGAATCCAACTGCCCCTATTTTGGCTGCAATGAACATTGTGGAAGGAAAGAATCTCATTAAGTCTGAAGTCATTCATGGGACAGACGGACCCTTAATAAGCACTAGCATTTACGGAAAACTCGCCGTTTACCAGAGGCTATGGTAAACACATTACTTGCCTCGATTCTTGGAATCTTCTTACCAGCGCCACCAGATGAAAGCTCTTTTCATCCCCATTTTACAGATGAGGAAACTGAGGTCTAGGGAAGAGAAGGGCCCTCCCAAAGTCATGCAGTGGTAGAGCCGAGACTAGATCCCAGTCCTCTTCTGCATTAAGGGCTCTAGCTGAACACTCAAATTATGAGATAACCCCATGCCCTAGGGAAGTGTCTTTCCCCTGAATGTGGCTTAATGAATTAACGAGATTCAAATCTGGAGCGCTAGCCCTTCTGGCTGCCTTCCCCGTGAGTCTGTTCGCTGCTTGCGCTCACCTTCTGCTGGAGTTCCTCAATGGTCCTGAAGTAGGACTGGTAGTCAGGACTCATGGTGGCCACTTGAGACTGGCAGGCCTCTTGGATCTTGCTCTCCAGCTCCGCATTCTCCCGCTCCAGCTGGCGCACCTTCTCCAGGTAGCAGGCCAGGCGGTCGTTCAGGGACTGCATGGTCTCCTTCTCGTTGCCATTGAAAGAGCCCTCGCAGAACCAGCTACAGGTGCCCATGGAGCTGGAGATGCCGCTAGAGGGCCGGCAGCTGCTGGACCAGCAGGAGCTGGAGAGGTAGGTCTTGGAGAAGCAGCTGGCGGGACGGTAGGTGGTGGGCACGCTGACAGAAGGCACGCAGCTCACGGGCTGGCAGACATAACCCAGGCACATCTCGGGCCGGCAGCTCATGCTGCTGGAACAGACAGAGGAGGGCCGTGGGCAGCTCTTGATGGAAGCTGAACAGTTGGAAGTCATGTCTGGGAAGGTCCCTTCTCCTCAGCGGCGGCCACCTGGATTGCTGGTGTCTACAGACCCCAACCTGCTTGGGCCTTTTTATACCCCTGGAATGAGGGGGTTCGCTCTAGAAAGTCATCATGGGGTGGTGTTGATGTGCATAGCCCCAGAAGAAGCTGCTAATTAATTTATAATTTGGTTTCCAATAAGGAGTTCCTTTTCTCATAAAAGAGGCTAAGCTAGTCATTTGGCTAAAGCAGGACACCGGGCTCCTGTCACTGATCACCAGGGGAGAGCTTTGGGACACATCTTCAAAGGATCAGCTCGGTGGCTGGGCCCTCATTACTAGGGCGGGGCTGCCAGGAGACCACAGCACCTGGCCCTGAGCCGCCAATGGCTTTGCCCACTGCACCCCCACCTGCTCAGGCCCTGAGAAAGGCTGGAGTTCTGTGGGGCAGCTGCTGTTCCTTTTAATGAGAGCGTTCCCTGTGGGGACAGGCCTGCCCCCTAAGGAGGAAGTGTGTGGGTGCTGGAAGCTGCATGGATAATGGCAGTGCTATGGTATAAATCCAAGGAGATAGGAAACAGAACCTCGGAGGCTTCTAGACCTGTATCATCTCTCCAACCCGGGGAGACAAACTCTGGACACAGAGCCACTATTTTTTTTAAAGATTTTATTTATTTATTTGACACACGGAGATCACAAGTAGGCAGAGAGGCAGACAGAGAGAGAGGAGGAAGTAGGCTCCCTGCTGAGCAGAGAGCCCGATGCAGGGCTCGATCCCAGGACCCTGGGACCATGACCCAAGCCGAAGGCAGAGGCTTTAACCCACTGAGCCACCCAGGTGCCCCAAGAGCCACTATTTATTCATTCAGCTTCTCAGTATAATATTAGGGTGTAAGTACTTGCCTTTTTTTTTTTTTTTTCATCTATTTCTAGAAATGTTGGCAGAGAGCCAGGGAAGGGGAAATGCCGTGTAGCCCAGTTCCCTGAAATTTGTTGCACCAACCATAACTTCCAGTTCTTTTGTCTGGATTAACTGTTCAGAGAAGACAGTAGCATCAGATAGAAGGCGGTTACGATGACGATACCAGCTAGCTGGAACGAAACTCATTGGACCAGCCTGCAAAATCGTAACCAGCATCTATTACATCTATACAAGCACCAGGCACCAAGCTTGGTGCCTAACATTAATTTGCCCACTTAATCCTCACCCCCCCCAAAAAACGTAAAATAATTATTATTGTAATAAGATGTAGCAATGGTTCTCCAAGTGTGGCCTCCAGACCAGCAGCATCATTTTGAGAATGTGTTAGAAATGCAAATTCCTCACACCCACCCCAGGCCAGCTGAGTCAGAAACCCTGAGGGTGGGGCCCAGCCATCTGTGTAAGACAGGTGCCTTTCCCAACTCACTCTATGTTAAGTGAGTTCTCCAGGTGGGCTTGAGAATCACTAAGGTATAGGAGCATCTCTCAGTACCTGCCACCAGCATTCCTCTTGCAGAAAGAACAATCTTTTTTTTATTTTTGTTTTTTTTAGATTTTATCTATTTATTTGCCAAAGAGAGAGAGCGTCCACAAGCTGGGGGAGCAGCAGGCAGAGGGAGAAGCGGACTCCCCGCTGAGCAGGGAACCCGACGCAGGACTCGATCCCAGGACTGGGATTATGATCTGAGCTGAAGGCAGACACCTAACTGACTGAGCCACCCAGGTGTCCCAGAACTGTCTTTACTTGAAAAAAATACATAAAGTTCTTGGGGTAGAAGATGAGACTCCAAATGCCTGGATATTGACTGGCAAGACATTAGAGGGAGACAAGGGAGAGGAGTTGGAAGTTCCCAGGACAATCATGGAAGCAAAGGGTGTGGGGGAAAGGGTTGCAGGAGTGAGGAGGACGGACACCAGGAAGGAGCTGAGAGGCCGTGCTGTGAAGTGCAGTCCCACCCCGAGGCATCCACGGGAACTTCAGCAAGATGCACTAAATCGAAACTCTTGGCATGACCTCCGGTCCCCATGACAGAGGAAGGACTGGGTCTCACGCCCGAGTGTGTGTGAAAAAGGAAAACAACGGTGTGCAAAGCCGAGATCGGGTGAAGGTCGGGGGCAGGGACAGGTAGCGCAAGGGCAGGAGCAGGCGCAGCCGGTTCTCAAACACAGATCTGACTCCAGAGCCTAGCCACTGTACACCAGCGCCTCTGAGGCCAAAGTCAACCACTGGGCAAAGAAGTGTATTTGAAAAAGGGAGAGAAGGGAAAGTCGCTCAGAGAAGGGCAAGGAAGTGGGAGCAAAGGAAGAAACTGAGAGCTGGGAACTGACTATGTTCAGGGTGGAGGGCCCCTTTAAACAAGGGTAGGTGGGCGGTGCCTGGGCGACAGTCAAGCGTCTGCCTTCACCTCAGGTCATGATTTCAGGGTCCTGGGATGGAGCCCCTCAGCGGGGAGCCTGCTTCTCCCTCTCCCCCTGTTCTTACTTGTTCTATCTTGCTCTCTTTCTCATAAATAATTAAAACCTTTAAAAATAAACTTATAAACATAAAAATAAAGGTAGGTAGGATGCACATGGGGGCCTGGCCCCAGACTGTCTCGTTCTCACCGTTCTTTGAAAAACTGGATTGGCCCCAGACAAAAGACCTATCAGAGCTGAATTTAGGTAGTTCTGTCATCCAAAAAATCAGTTTGCCAACCTGCCTATAGCGTTGTGTCGACAAACATAAGCAGAAGGATCATCAGACATTTGAGAGAAGTTTCCAACATTGCAGACAGAGACACAACAAAACAAGCAAACACATGGAACAGTGAAGAGGAAACTGGAGGAAACAGAAACAATGCAGAAATCTAGAACAATCTACTAACACGGACACGTGTGTGTATTTTTTAATGACCTCAGAATTAAGAACAGCAGTCATGAAACAAGAGCTGGATGTTATAAAAAGAGAAACAGAGAAGAAAAAATAACTCTCTGGAATTAAAAATATGATAACTGAAATTCAAAGTTCAGCACAGATGCTTGAGACTAAAGCAGAAAAACAAGCCAGAGCTGAGGGGTGGTCCAAAGCACCTGTCAGAGATCCACTGGGACTGAGGGCTCACAGCCTGAGACCCCCAGCTGCCGTGCAGAAAGGCCCTCGCCCTAACAAAGAAGGCCCCAACCCTGGCTGTGCACTAGAGTCACTTGGGAAGCTTTTTAAAACCCCGACACTCAGCCATATCCCAGACCAACTAAGTCAGGATTGCTGGGGGTCAGACCAGTGACCCGTCTGCTTTCCAGGTCATTCCAGTGTGTGGCTAAGAATCTGAGAATCTGTGACTTGATGGAAGCAGCATTATATTCAAAGAGCATAAGCAGATGGCGTGAATACTTAATGAGGCAAGGCTCTACAGCCTCTGGTTCGCTGCATCTTGGAGGGATACAGGATGACTTTGGAAGGGGTTTGGACCACAGAGGATGTCATTAAGGAGGAAGTGCAGCTGATGGGACTTGGAGTTCACTCAACCCTTGCATGGCTTGCTGACAGCGGGTCCCCCATGCCCGACTTTCCTCCGAGTCAGAAAAGATAGTAAGCCACAGAACGGCATCTCTCCTTTGGCTGCTTGGAATTGCTACCTGGAAGGAAAGCTCAGAAATGACACTCTGGGCAGGGAAAAGGCAGATGTCAGCCTCAGCACAACCCAGACCTCCAGTTAGAGTAGACGGTCAACAATACTGAGCCAGCTTCAAAGGCCCAGCATATGCTTGGGAAAGCAGTACGGACCTCACAGTACGCTCAGTGTCCTGGCCCCTGTTTTACTGATGAGGAAACTAAGACTCAACAAGGGGCCACCCCCTGCTAATCTCCCACAGGCAGGAAGTTCTGGGGATGGGATTTGAACCTGGATCAGTCTGACTCCATGTTCGGTGCCCGTCTTCATCACACTAACTCCATGACCCCTTCAGCAGGCCTCCTCCTACCACTGAGGCAGGGAGTGGGTACCCTTCCTTTCCCACCCCCAGACCCCCTCTGACAAGGCTTAATCCAGATCCGGGCACCTGAAACCCTGTCTGGCCCAAGGAGGTGCCCAGTGAAGATTTGTTGAATGAAGTGAATGATCAAGAGACCATCATCCTCTTCGGGGTGGGGGGCTGAACCTCAACAAAACCAGGCATAATGTTCCAAGAAGACCAAAGTCGAGGCAGTGGAGGAAGTCAGGAGTGAGGGGGCTGAGAGAAACCAGAGCCCCAGGCTCTCCTTTATGGGGGCTTAGGAAGGGAATGACTCTAAAGTCAAATCAGGGTGAATGACATCAGGACCCCTTCAGGGGTAGGAGTCTCAGGCCCGCTGGGTCATCTGTCTTTCCATAATCCAATCTCCACCTTGTGTGCTGTTACAACTCTCTTAACATCACTCAACTTCCATAGTGGTGCTCTTGGCATCTTATGAGGAACACTGGATTATCTGGAGACAACGCACCTTCCTTTCTACCTGAGGAAGTTTTACCTTCGTTGTCATGTCCCACTGGAATCCATGGAGTTTGGCATTTTCCAGTTTGTTGGGGGAGGATAGTCTGGACATAAATGAGAACCTTTGGGCAAAAAGGTTCCATGTGGAAATGCTCTGGTACCCAAAGGCACTGTATGCAGCATCAGATGCCACAGGCACACTGAGCACGATGAGTCTCTTACAGACAAGAATCTCTGAATTGTAGCTGGAGGTCACAATGGCCAGCTTACTCGTGCACCGGAAGGGGTGTAGGTCTTGGAGGGACCTGCTGAGCTGGAGAGCTATATGATAGTATCACGGTGGAAGGAAGGAAATGAAAATACCCTGGTGTGGGCTGTCTATGTTGCTGCTCTTTTGAGAACCACAGGCATGAAATGAAAACCAGCTTAACATGCTTCACCTTGGACTGCCTCCTGGCTTTATCCACCTTCCTCTGGGATCCCAGAGTGGCCATGTAGACCAAGGAGGGAAGTGGGGGAGGTCTGGTAATACGGATCACCATATAGGAATCTTGAAGAAGCGTCTTCATCAGGAGAGCTGAGCCACTGAACAAAAAAGCCCCCTGGGAGGCCCTTAGTCATCCCAAACAGGGCCACAGGATCTGTCATCCCCCGGGTCATATGCGGTCAAACATCCCTATCCACCTGGCCAGGAGTCACCCCTCTTCACGCAGCAGAGACACACAACAGGGACACCGGAACGGTGCCGTTAGGCATCGAGAGCCAAAGCCAATACACTTTATTATTCTACCCACAGAGGTGCTCTAGTATATTTCAGAACCCACAACAACAACACCCAGAAGGAAACCTGACCCAGGAGGCAGCCTCAGAACAGAGAGCCTGGCTGGCACCCACTGAAATGATGAGGAATTGAGGCTTCCAGGGACAGCCAGCCTTAGCAACAGGCTTGGAGAGACTTGGAGGGATATATTTGCAATGAGCCCTCCTGGAGCCAGGCCCTGGTGCCCCGGGCTCTGCACAGAGAGAGGGGATTGGTCTTTAGGGTCAGGGTTGAGCAAAGGCCAAGTTCAGCCCCTGGAGACAATGACCTCAGCTTTCTAGGCCAGTTCCTCTCAGAACCGGCCCCCCGGGCAGGGCACACAGATGGTGCGGGGGCTGCAGGTGGAGCGGACCGCCCCAGGTCCGCAGGAGACAGCGGGAAGGCAGGGGAGGCACGACTTGGCAGGAGTGTGGTCAGGGGCACACGGGTTACAGGGCAGCCTAAGAGAAAGAGAAAGTTCACATTACTGTGATTTTTTGATTCAATAACTCAGAGCACCTTAAAAATCACCCAGTCCTGCCCCCCTTGTTTTACCAATGGGAAAAGGAGGCCCACAAAGGACTGGCCGGGGTCACGTGATAAATTTATAGTAAAAGCAGAGCTCAAACTCCAAATGCTGGGCTCTCCCCAGGCACCAAGGCGTCTCCCCAGAACTTTGTAGACTGCATCGGGAAGATGCACTCACTTGCCCTCCTCGCTCTCCAGAAGGCCCCGGTACGTGTTGATCTCGCACTCCAGCCGGGCCCATACGTCCAGCAGCACCTGGTACTCCTGGTTTTGCCGCTCCAGGTCACTCCTGATCTCGGCCAGCTGGGATTCCACGTTACTGATCAGGCACTGCATCTGGGCCAGCTGGGAGCTGTAGCGGGCCTCGGTCTCTGCCAGGGTGGATTCCAGAGCATCTCTCTGTGAGGGCAAAAGGAGAAGGTGAGAGGTCAGAGAAGATGCACTTAATCCTCGTGGGTCTCAGTGAGTCCTCAGAATCCAAGAACAGAGACTCAGAGAATCACTTTGAACCCGGAGGAACCATAATCAGACATCTCATCTGAGACTGCCAGTTAGCCCCTGGAGCCTCCCTGATCTAGAGAGCATCTCCCCTAGTAATGAGATCTCTGAGGAAGTGATAATTACTCAGAATGAACCTATTTACACAAGGACAGGAGCTACTGTTGCTATAGGTCTCCCGTCTTTTCCCCCCAGGACATTTGTGAATAGGGGCTGGGACCTCATTCCACCCTACACAGAAAATTCCTAAAGCACGAGAACTTGAATCCCCAGAGTCGGCCTGTGTGGTCAGAGCATGGAGGCCCAGTGGGCCCATGTGCTGCTGCGTTTGGTCCCCCAGCAGCCCTGCTCAAGCCTCGGGCTCACCATGCTCTGCTGGGCCTGCAGCTCGATCTCCAGGGCGTTGACAGAGCGTCTCAGCTCGATGATCTCCGCCTGGCAGGACTGCAGCTGCTCCGAGCTGGACACCACCTGCTGGTTCAGCTCCTCAGTCTGAAACATACACACACAGGACCTAGTCAGGAGCATCAGGACTTAGCTTCAGAGGTCCACGGAGACCGCGCAGAATCATGAGCCAAGAAGGACCTTCCAGAACACCCACTCCAACCCATTCATTTCGTCCTTGAGGACGTTATTGCTAAGAGGACAGCAACCTGCCCAAGGTGCACAGCAAGGTCCAAAGAGAGTTGAGGCTCAAACCTGGTTTCATGATTCGGAGCCCCAAGGTCAGTTCTGTTTGATACCCCATGTCTCTGTTGCACTGACTCTTTCCAGGTACCTACCTGAGTATTGAACCATTCTTCAGCATCACGGCGGTTATTCTCCACCAGGGTCTCATACTGGCACCTCATCTCATCCAGAACACGGTTAAGGTCAACAGGTGGGGCAGCATCCACCTCAACGTTGAGCCGGTCACCAAGCTGGCAGCGCAGCGAGTTCACCTCCTGTGGCACAAATCAGGGTCAGCATCAATTGTCCCAACCCGCTGCCTCACTCACCCTCCTCCCCTACTCCTACCTGCTCCCCATGCTCACTTGTTCCCCTGTGCTCACCTGTCCCCCTCATGCTCACCTGTTCCCCCATGCTCACCTGTTCTCCAATGCTCACCTGTTCCCCATGCTCACATGTTCTCCAATGCTCACCTGCTTCCCCCATGCTCACCTGTTCCCCCATGCTCACCTGTTCCCCCATGCTCACCTGTTCTCCAATGCTCACCTGCTTCCCCCATGCTCACCTGTTCTCCCATGCTCACCTGCTTCCCCCAGGCTCACCTTCCCCCTTATGTTCACCTTCTCCATCTCCACCTCCTTCCCCATATTCACCTCCTTCCCATGCTCACCTGCTCCCCTCCTCCCCTGTGCTCACCTCCTCGTGGTTCTTCTTGAGGCACAGCAGCTCCTCCTTCAGGGACTCCACCTGGGCCTCCAAGTCAGACTTGCACAGGGTCAGATCATCTAGGATCCGGCGCAGGCCGTTCATGTCTGACTCCACCAGCTGCCGCATGGACAGCTCCGTCTCATACCTGCCACATACGTAACAGGATGCCTGAAGCTCCATTTCCTTTTTATGTCCAAGTCAGATCTGACCCCAGGCTGTCCTCATTCTGTGTGTCCCTCCTTAATACCTCAGTGACTTAAGACAGCAAAAACCCTGCATCCTGGCATTGCCAATATCCAGGTCTACCAGCCCCCAACCAAGGAGCAAGCAGGACACTCACTTGGTTCTGAAGTCATCTGCGGCCAGCTTGGCATTGTCGATCTGCACCACCAGCCTGGCGTTCTCTGCTTTGGTGCACAGGGTCTGGGAAAATAAAGAAGTGACATGTGAAAGGAAGGACAGTCTGCTAGCCAGAGCTCCCCAGAGCTCCCCAAAGCTGGCAAGAGCCACCTCCAGAGGGAAGGAATCAACCATCTCTGGATTCCTGGCTTCTGAGGCTCCGTGAAGTCTTAAGGGCACACAGTAGGGATCAGACAGGGAAGCCTCTACAGCCCCACCCAGTGTAGAGCCTCTGAGACCCATAACCCGGCATGGACTAGGGGAGATGAGGAAATGCTGCAGCCAAGACTGGCAGGGGGGCTAACTCTTGCCTTCCTAACTCCCAGGCCACTGGGGCCTCAGGGCAGGTCCTGAACAGCAGCATACTCTCTGATTCCTTGGTCACAAATGGTCCCTCCCAGGAGCCAGCAGGGACCCTCAGAGGATGTGGGCTGGGCAAAAAGGAAACTGCTGATGGGTTTTTCCTTCCCTGAGTTCTTTATAGAAAATCTGACCTGCTCCAAAGAAATGAAGTCCAATCCCCTCGCCTTAAAAAAAAAAAAAAAAGAGGGGGGAAAGAATTAAAACTCATAGAGATAGACCATGCTAGCAAAGGTTATACAGTCAGTGAGTTCACAGAGCCTGGCTCCACCAGCTGCCAGCCGGACCACCTAGAATAAGTCACTTAATCAGCCTGAGCTCTGGTTTTCCCATCTGTAAAATGGGCTAATGATATCTTCCTCATCAGATGACAGGGAGGAGCAGATGAGACCACAGATGTGCAAATGTGCACACGCTCCATGATCTCTGAAGTGTCCCATGGGAGCAGGGCCAACAGCATGGGTGTCCTAGCTTCCAGTCCGGGGCTCATGGCTTCAGACTCCCGAGCAGCCAGAGACACTCTGAGCCCCTTACCTTCTTCTGGAGCTCCTCAATGGTCCGAAAGTAGGACTGGTAGTCAGGGCTCAGGTAGGGCACCTGCTGCTCACACCACTCCCGGATGCGGCCCTCCAGGCTGGCGTTCTCCCGTTCCAGCTGGCGCACCTTCTCCAGGTAGCTGGCCAGCCGGTCATTCAGGGACTGCATGGTCTCCTTCTCGCTGCCGGTGAGGACGCCATCCCCAAACCAGCCCCCACCCAGGTTGTAGCTGGTGGTAAAGCCTCCGGCCGGGAGGCAGAGAGCAGACAAGCAGCCAGCCGCCCTGCTGCTGCTCCTACCCAGCCCGACGGAGCACGCCGAGAAACTCCGGGCCCCGCGGGAGAGGCTGGGGAGCTTGCAAGAGCTGCTGGAGTACATCGCGGACACGCGAGCAGAGCCGCCGCCAGCTCCCCCCAGGCCCCTGAGAGACCCTGAAGAGAAGCTGGCCTTGAGGCACTTGGAAGCCATGGCCTCAGCCGCCCAGACGCAAGTGAGAGAGGTCTTCAAGGCCGGATGCCCCCCAGTGCAGAGAAGCCGCTCTTCACCCCAGGTTTATACCTCTGCTCCAGTGGGCGTTGGCCTTTACAAAGGGTTTTCTCCTCATTAAAGTTAATACCACTTTCTAGAAGAACCCCTCATTACCCTGTTAGTTAGCTTCCCATGAACATTTCCCGGCCTCGTAAACTAGGAGTCCCGTTGAACTGACGGCCACGTCGCGACGTCTCCTCCGCCCCGTGCTGCCGAAAAGACCAAGTATCCTCAGTTCTTCAAAGGGGCCTGTCATCCAAGCCCAGACCTCAGCCTCAGCCTCAGCCTCAGGAGGTGTGGGAACCCACAGCCACAGTCTTGACTTTCTCTAGCTTCATCTCCTTTTATGGGCCCGGGGGCGGGGGGAGGTGTAGAGGAGGCTCCTGGGTTGGCCCCTGGGTGATGGAAGAGCAAGCCTAGTTATTGCAGGAAGCAGAGACCTCATGCCCAAGGAGACACAGAAGGCTCTAGAATGACCCTGGAAATAGGGCCATGGCGACCAGTTATCCCTGTTTCCCCAGGACTGTTCTGGTTTTAGTACCGAAAGTCCCCTAACCCTGGGAGCTTCTCAGTCCCATGCAAAATGGGAAAGTTGGTCACCCCAGACAGAGCAGAGCCCTGGGGGACAGATACACCCCCACTTCCTCCCTCCCTCCCTCCCTCACAAGGAAATCTGACTGGTTGTATAGCCCCGACATCAGCCAAAAAAACTAGAGGTCAGCTAACTGAGCACCAGCCCGTGGTGACACGTACCCTACATAGGAAGATATGTCTCCCAGGCCCTGTATGAGAAGTGGGGCAGCCTTTCTTGCGGCTGCTTGGGGACGGAGACAGAATGCCGGGGCATGATCACAGACCTCCTCAGGAGACACAGTCCGAACTTCAGAGTTTCAGCTCTGCTACAGGAGTTGTCTGGGCAGATGTCCAGAAAGCTTGACAAGGGTGGGTTCTTTTTCCAGAAAACCCAATGTACCAAGGGAGCGAGGCCTGGGAGAGGGGCCAAGAGCTGAGCCAGAGGACAGGTGGAGCTTCAACGGATGGGGCCTCATCAGGAGGAGCCCCATGTAACTTGCCTTCCAGGCAGCCCTGCGGTTTGGGGTCCTGTTGGCTCTTCTAGGGATAGCTTTTACCTTCTTGTCAGGAGAACAGCAGCAAGCTGAGCTCCAGCAGCCTTCCTGGTGTGGGACTCACAGCTCTGCCATGCATGGTCTCACTTCCCCCTCATGTTGCCCTGTGAGCCCAGGCTTGTCACCCCCACCTCAGAGCCAAGGAAACATCTAGAACAGCACCTGCTCGTAGTGAGTGCTCAGGAACGGCAACCACTATGATTACTGGTCCCCACATGGGTGGAGTCTTGCTGTAGTCAAGGTGACAAGGCTAAGAAGCTGTCACTGGGGAGTGTGGATGGGCTCTGAGCACCTGGGCCACCATCCCACAGGCCGGGTGCCTGTGTTTGGGGGCCTCAGATCTAGAACTCTCATGAGTCACCATGCCCTTCCCACACCCAGGAGCGTGGTGAGACCGGCACCCGCCCAACAAAATCCCAGGACCCATTGGCTGCCTCACCTTCTCCTCCCTGGAAATCCATGCCCCAGTGCAAAGGACGCAGCTGAGCTGAGAGCCCGGATGAGCCACCTTTGCCGTTCATGTTTCCCATCCATGTGCGTACAGGGCTCCACCCACGCCCTGCTAAGTCACAGCCTCCCGTGCTCTGGGCTCAGTGAGGGTTACCCTGGATCCACAGGACCCAGAAAAGCCACAGCAGCCAAGGCCTGGGAAACCTCATGCTGTTTACACACCCCTGGGGGTCACATGGGTTCCTAGGCAGGGCTCCACACGTGGGCTGCCCAGAACAGGTTTGTCTCCCCGACACAGACCAATTAATGACAAGTCTAATGGTACCTGCCATCCGTCGCTAAGTGCTTAGGACTGCCAGGCCTCGTACTGAGCTGTCTCCAGGCATTGTCTCATTCACAGGTCACAACAATCTCATGAGACTAGCATCGCCAATAGCCCCATTTAGTAGATGAGTAAACTGAGGCTTGGAATGTTTCTGGAGCCTACCCCTGCTCCAGCCCCACTTTGCCCTCCGGGCTCTGAACATCCATGGCAGTGACCAGTGGTTAATCTGCTGACCCTCCCTTCACTGATGTGCTCAAATTGTCTGGTGTTGGAGCCCTATCTTCCCAGGGAGACTTGTACATTCTCGAGGGCAAGGACAGACCTCCTATTTCTCTTGAAATATCTATTGTTCAAGCACAGTGCTGGTTTCCAGATGTCTCAGAGGGAAAGGATAAATGAATGAATGCTTCGCCTGTGGTGAATTGTGCTAATTAAGAAAGCAAAGGAAAGATTTTGAGGGAAGGGGAATATAAGAAAAGGGGAGAGAAGGAATAAGGTAGGAAGGAGAAAAAAAGTGGGTAGGGAGCTAGAAGAGAAAGACACTTCCAAAGTCAGTCTTACTCTCTCTACTGCTATACATAGGGAAACTGAGGCTCAGAGATGGAAAGAGATTAATTTTATAAAACATAGAAGTAATATGTTTAGGGACGCCTGGGTGGCTCAATCAGTTGAGCTTCCAACTCTTGGTTTCAGCTCAGATCATGATCTCAAAGTCACAAGATCAAGACCCACATCTGGACTTGGGCTCAGCAGGGAGTCTGCGGGAGAGTCTCTCTCCCCCTCCCCTCCTGCTCCTCCCCCTGCTCGTGCTCACTCGTTGACTTGCTCTGTCTCTTAAATAAATCTTAAAAAAAAAAGTAATATTAATCATTAATACTATGAGATAACCTCTAAATCATTCTGGACTATTTCCATTCTTCCTTAGCACTCTTCTTATTAGAACAAAATAATTACCTGGAACCTCTTATTGGCAAGAACCAATCTTGCTTAGTAAGTCTCTGAATTACTTTCCCTCCAGGACCTGCGTCCTCTGCTGAGATGGGCTCTGCACTGTCTCCAGAACATAGCCATGCTCTAAAAACCCTTTGCTCTCCTCCTTCCTGCTCTGCCCATCCTTCAAGGCCTCCCCAATTCCAAATCTCCCGTACACCCCCAGCCCTCCTTGATCTCTCCCTGTCCTGAGAACCCGAGAGCCTGCCCCACACGCACACTTGCCATGCCCAGTGCTGGGAGGGGCAGCACAGGCGTCGTGTCCCCAGCTGGGCCATCAGGTTCTTGAGGACAAGGCCTGGGATCCCACACTGGGTCCAGCTGCCTCTCCAACGTCCCCACTTCTCCATAGATGTGCCCCTGCTTCAGCACTGGGTTTCCCACACGCGGGGTGTTCAGTACCTATCTGTTGACTAATTGACCTGAGTGTGTGTCAATGAGCCAGGTGGCATCTTGGCATCAGTATCCACAAGATCAGAAATGCCTTGAAAAAAAAGGATTATGTTCACTCTGGGGAAATTCGATAAAATGTAATGTGTCCTATCATCTCTCTCTCTGCTATCGAGAAAAGAGCAATGACATGGGCATCTAAAAGTTTGAGAGGGCATCCTAAGCTTGCCCCTCGCTGCGCCGGTGTGGGCCCTGGCGGTGCTAAGATCTGGTCTGCCCAGTAGTGAGGAATTTAAGCTAGAACTCAGTTAAGGGTAGGTTACGAGGTTGAGACTAGGAGGGCTTCCTTACCCAGTGCAGATGCTCTGAAAATTTCATGAAAAGCTAGAGAAAGCTACATAGAGAAAGCACCCACAATCCCACATGACGGTGTGAGCGCCCGAGATGAGGCATCCCATACCCTGTGGAGTGAGCCCATTCAGACAATGCTCGGAGCAGGGGTAGGAGTTGGCTGTGACTGCTGGTCCGGACACAGCCTTGTGTGGTCTGTCTGCCTGCAGCAGCAGGAGGGAGGCAGCTCGGGCGGAAATCAGAACAGACGTCCATCCCTGCCCATCCCTGGTTGTCTCCGTGCACCAGCACGCAAGGGTGGGACACGCTCTCTGCACCCCCAGCAGCCCACCTCTCCTGTCCGGAGCCTCAGGCCAGAACGGAGAAAGGCGGACCTCAAGGGTATGGAGCACAGGGAGGAGCAGGACAGGGCAGGGCTGCCCCGCTGACTTTGTCCAGCAGGTAGTAATGACTCAGGTCGTTGGGGAGGGGTGCGACAATACTAGGGAAAAGAGCACCAGCATCCCAACAGGAATGGCCGGACCATGGCCTCTTCTTTGTCACTCACTGCTGTGTGGCCCGGAGCAAGCTGCTGCCTTCTCCAGCCCTGTGTTCTCCACAAAGAATAAATCAGAGGGACAAAGAATAAGCCATGGGGCTCTCAGACGTCTCACAGGTCATGCTTCTCTGCTCAGAGGGGTGTCTGGGGCCGGCACAGTTAGGCTGGGCTCCAAGAAGGGCACGGCTCAGCCAGGAGAATTCAGGGGCGCTCTACCTTCTGCCCCACAGCGAGCTTCCTTCCCTCTCCTCCCTGTCTGACCCCCCACAAGTCCTTGTCCCTGCCGCCCTGTATCATTTCAGCCCTGTATCCGGCACTGGGAGTCAGCTGGCCCTCCTGCCTTCGTCCCCGAGCTCCCCTCCCTGAGGTGGTCAGTCCAGGCTGGCTGGCTGCGGTCTGCCTCTCCCCACTCGGTCCTGGAAACTGCTCTCCTGAACTGTCACCAGGGTCAGGCCTGGGGACGAGCCAGCAGGGTGGTGGAAGCTAGACAAAGGAGGAGAAGCTGAAGGGGAGGAGAGGGGGCCCCCAGATCCAGACAGGGCAACTGAGGAAGGCTGGCTTGAGGAACTGAGGAAGACTGTCCCTTGTGGGGCCGCCCCAGGGGGGTACCCATGGGCAGGGCCGAGCCTGTGGGTAATGGCTACGCCCATCTGTTCACACAGGCCAGGGTCTGAGGTATCCCCATTTTTAAATATTTTAATCGTCCTGTCACTTCCTACCACTCAGACGCAGGAAGACAGACCTGAGACCCTTGATCAAACATCCGCACTAGCTAACCTCACAAGAACAGAGTCAAGTTTGCAATGCCAAGAGAACACAGTTTATTGGGTATATTTCCAGAGGAAACTAGTTTTGCATAGCATAAAAACAGTGAAGTCCAGAAACACAATATAAGAAGTATTTTGGTAGAAAAAAATCTGCTGAGCGGGGAGCCTCTCTAGGGAACGGGGGGGGGGGGGGGGGTCCTTTAAAGCTGAGAGCCATAGGCATGTCCTTCCCGAGGCTGGCTACAGCGGGCAGGGCTGCAGGTGCTCCCTGGAGGAGATGACTTTCCCATCTCTGATCTCCTCGGTGATGGTGCGGATCTGGGTGCTGACCTGGGGAGCCGGGCCGCAGGGCACAGCTGGAGCACAGGGCCCGGTTGAGACGTAAGGTCCCCTCATGGAAGGTTTGCATTCCGTAGCACAAGGGTGCGCAGGCAGCCTGAGGAAATGAAATCAATCAGAGGGCATTGGGCATGGGGCATGGGACTGAGATCCCCGTTAAATAGATTTAGGGGATAGAGTGACTATAGGTGGGTGACAACGACGAATGGCTTCAGTGCCTCTAAAAACCCCAAGGGCTACAGGGATGAAGACAAGGAGCCCCCAGCCAAGCACGACGGTTGGGGATGAGCTGTGGCAGCAGGAGGGGGCAGCTTGTCCCCACTGTGATGACCAAGCTGGGACGACAAGGGATCTCTAGAGAAAGGCTTTGAATAGATCCCCGTCCTCTGTGCACTAACCTCTGCAGAGACTGACACCCTCTCCGAGGCCCCGAGGGGTGGTCCAGGGAGCCCTGTCCCCACACCTGGCTCTCTGGGACCCACAGCCACTCACTTGCAGTCCTCGCCCTCCAGCAGGCGGCGGTAGGTGGCGATCTCTGACTCCAGCCGGGCCTTGACGTCCAGCAGGACCTGGTACTCCTGGTTCTGCCGCTCCAGGTCACACCTGATCTTGGCCAACTGGGCCTCCACGTTGCTGATCAGGCACTGCATCTGGGCCAGCTGGGAGCCGTAGCGGGCCTCAGTCTCCGTCAGCGTGGATTCCAGGGAATTCCTCTGTAAGGGGAGAGAGGAAGGGCTGCTCACAGGAAGTAGTCCCACCCAGATCCCCGAAGCCCCGGGTATCTCCAAATCCTGCCCAGGTATCTCCACATCCTGCATGATCACACCCCAGGATAAGTCCTGTGCCAAGGCTGGTGGGTCTGGGCTTGCCAGGAGCTGCAGCTGGTCCCTCAGGCAGAGGCCACTCACCAGGCTGTGCTGGGCCTGTAGCTCGATCTCCAGGGCATTGACTGAGCGTCTCAGCTCAATGATCTCCGTCTGACAGCACTGCAGCTGCTCCGAGCTGGACACCACTTGCTTGTTCAGCTCCTCGGTCTGAAACGCAAGAGGCCCCAGAGTGTGGTCAGACCAAGGGACGCTCCTTTCAAGGAGAACCACTGCCCCAGGAGCCTATGGTCCCAGGCGGCCCCAGCCCCACCTGGGTGTTGAACCAGGCCTCCACGTCTCTACGGTTGTTCTCCACCAGGGCCTCATACTGGCATCTCATATCATCCAGAATCTTGTTGAGATCCACTGGGGGGGCGGCATCTACCTCCACGTTCAGTCGGTCCCCAAGTTGGCAACGGAGCACGTTGACTTCCTGTGGAGGGGAGGCATGGTGGCACCAAGATTGTGGAAAGGACGCTGGATTGAGGGTACAGGAGGCTGGGTTCAAATCCTCCTCCCTCCGCGGCCGGCTGTGTGACCTCAGACTTGGATCTTAACTTCTCTGAGCCTAGGTCCCTTCATGGACATACACCTACCTCCTCTGGGGATACAGGAGAGTCAAAGATGATGCAAATGTCAGGCAAATAGAAGAAATGTTATCAGGCACTAACGTCCAGAGGAAGATTTAGTGTCATGGGCAGGAATATGGGATCTGTGTGACCTTAAGCAAGTGACTTAACTGCTCTGTGCCTCGTTTTTCTCATCTGTAAAATGGGACGATTGTGAGGATGAAATGAAGTGAGAACAAAATGCAAAGTATTTAGGGGTGCCTGAGTGGCTCAGGTGGTTAAGCCTCTGCCTTCAGCTCAGGTCATGATCCCAGGGTCTGGGATGGAGCCCTGCATCGGGATCCCTGCTTAGTGGGGTCCTGCTTCTCCCTCTGCTGCCACCCTCCTCCGCTTGTGCTCTCTTTCTCTCTATCAAATAAATAAATAAATAAAATTTTTTTAATGCAAAGAGTTTCAGATAGCTCCTGGCATACAGTATGCCCTCAACAGATGCCAGCTGGAGTTCCTATGGGAGCCATGGTCACCGTCGTTGTGCCCAAGGGTCACCCAGGTTGGGAAACGCTGGAAGGTTGCACAGCACCAGCCTCACCTCCTCGTGGTTCTTCTTGAGGCACAGGAGCTCCTCCTTCAGGGACTCCACCTGGGCCTCCAGGTCGGCCTTGCACAGGGTCAGCTCGTCCAGGATCCGGCGCAGCCCGTTCATGTCCGACTCCACCAACTGCCGCATGGACAGCTCTGTCTCGTACCTGCATGCGCAGAGCCCTGCTGAGTCTGCAGGGAGGGAGCCAGGCACAGGCTGCCCTCCATCAGCTGAGGGGGCTGACTTGGGGTCAGAAGCACAGTGAGCCTTTCCTCGGACCCAGAAGGGATCCAGGGCCTGTGCTGTATTCCCACTTACGGTTCCCTCTGGCCTTCCTCCCGGCTCACCAGCTCCCAAGGCCGAGGAGAGAGGCAAGGGAAAGCACAGCAGACCTTCCCCACTGGGGCCCACTCACTTGGTCCGAAAGTCATCAGCAGCCAGCTTGGCGTTGTCAATCTGCAGGACCAGCCTGGCATTCTCAGCCTTGGTCAGCAGGATCTGAGGAACAAGGGGCATCCCGTGAGCTAGGAAAGGCCCCGCAGGGTGGGGTGGGCGGGCGGGGATCACCCAGCTCACAAAGGCCATGCTTCTAAATCCCACCAGTACCCTAGGTAGCCCCAGCCCTGAGCCCATGTATGGAGGAATCACCAGTCCAGGAGGGCCACCCCTAGAAGTAGGCCCCAGAGTGGCACGGCAGGATGCCTCAGGGCGAGGTGGAAAAAACCAGGCCAGCCTGGATTCTGATTCTGCATCTAACACTCAGAGGCTGTGCAATCTTGGGCAAGTTACTGAACCGCCCTGATATTTAACTTCTGTATCTGTTAAATGGGTCCAGTAATAGCTATCTCTCCAAGATGAGGAATAAATAATCCAATGGATACCAAGCATCAGGCACGGCGCCTACATCCTGTAGTCGCTGGGTATAGGCTATTGCCCTTCCTAAGGCTGAGATGGTGAGGAGGGGAGAGGATGGCTGGCATAGTTATAAGCAAGCAGAGGACTCGCACAGACGTGTGGGTCTCCCAGGAAACCAGGACTCCAGACAGAAGAGCTTGCCCTGGACAGAGAATTCCCCAAGAGCTACCATCTCTGGGTAGTCTCTTGAGATGAGACAGGGACCCCCAGGGCTGGGGATGCTGGAGAGGGGCCAGGTCCCCGTTACCTTTTGCTGGAGCTCCTCAATGGTCTTGAAGTAGGACTGGTAGTCTGGGCAGATGTATGGAATCTGAGACTCGTACCACTCCCGGATGCGTTTCTCCAGCTCTGTGTTCTCCCGCTCTAGCTGGCGCACCTTCTCCAGGTAGCTGGCCAGGCGGTCGTTCAGAAACTGCATGGTCTCCTTCTCGCTGCCGTTGAAGGAGCCCTCGCAGAACCAGCCCCCACTCCCAACAAAACCAGAGGGGTGGCACCCAGCAGACAGGTAGGAGCCAGGAAAGCAGCTCCCAAGGCTGGACAGGCCCATCCTGATGGAGGAGGCAGACCCCACAGCTCCAGCAAGACTGGGGACCCTGCAGGAGCCCACAGAGCGGACGGAGGACACCCGAGAGAGGCCGCCTGCTGGGCTGCATAGGCCCTTGGCAGACCCAGAGGAGAAGACCGGGGAGCAGACCTGGGTGGCCATGATCCTAGCAGAGGCAGGTTATAATTTAGCAAGGAGCTTGGGTTCTAGGCTCCCAAGGCCTCTCTGGAGTATTTATACACATTCTCTGTGGGGTGTTGGCATGTTAGTCTTGGGAAAGCCTGTTCCTCTTCCAGAAAGCTAATCTCATTAGAATGTGAATTTTGCCACCCATCCAGAATTTCTTACCTTATAAAAAAATTTTTTTTTTTAAATTTCGTTTGCTAAGTCAGGACTCTCATCTGTTGTCATTTCCTGGGAGAATATGAATTTTATTGCCTCTTCAAAGTCTTTGCACCAGATCCCATAAATTGGGAGCGGCCTCACAAATGACATTTGGTTCCTCCTCTCTGTCCTGTGCCTTCCCCTGAGCATCCTGGTCACCCCACTTGTCACCCGCACCCACTTTCCCTGCACTCACAGGTGCTCAAGGATGCCCGGACCCCCGGGATGGTTAAAAGGGAACTACAATTCATGGAGCTCCTACGCGCCAGGCCCTGGTTACTTCCTCTATACCTCGCAACAGTCCTGGGAGGTGACCGATCTGTCTCCATTTCACCGACGTGGAAACAGACGCCAAATGGCCAAGAACAAGCTTGCTCAAGGAAAACAGGCAATGAGTGATGGAGCCTGGAACTGAGACCAGGGCTCTCTGATCCCAGATCCTACACTCTTGTCCCAACACTTCTCTCCTACAACCAAGGGCAACTGTAGGCACCCAGAATTTAGGGACCAGAAACCTAGGTCTGAATGGTGACTCTGTCATGTGAGCATATGTCCCTTTCTGGCATGCCGGAACATCCTCATCAGGATGGTGGAGGTCATCAGCCTACCCTGCCTGCCTTACACGGATACGAGGAACATCAACAGAACAGAAGTAAAAGTGTTTTTGAAAGCCACTGTGCCCTATAGAAATACTGCTTACACGGGACAGTCCTTGGTGATGGTTTATGGCTGTGGCCGGCCAAGGACCACAAGTGTGAGCCCTCTGAAGGGTTGCTTTGGAAGGCACTTTCCTTTGTGACCCACAGTTCTTTGAACCTAGAGGAGTAGAGACCTCGATCCTGGGGCAGTCTGCCCTGACCCCCTAGTCCCCAAGTCATGGGTCCGTACAGACTCTTTGGACAGGGGAGGAATAATAAGGACAAACAAAGAGCTGCCAGGGCGACCAGCGGGATGGGAGGGGCACTCGAGAAGTCACGGCCCCGGGGAAGTTCCTTCTTCCGCCTCACCAAGTGGGACTTCCCAAGGCTCCGGCAATCGGCTTGCTCTTCTCCCACACGGACTTGGTCTGCAGGGTTGGCGTTTATGGAAGCGTTTATGTGCTTCTGAAGCTGTAATTTAGCAACCTCTTAAAACGCTTTATAAGCTTCTCTCTGGAATTACTCAGGAGGGTTGGCTGTGGGGCACACGCCTCGCCCAACACAGTGGGCACCTTGACGGGAGGCCTGAGAGCAGCCCCTCCTGGGAGTGAGAGCGAGGACCTTGGGCTCCTACAGCAGCTCCAGCGTCCCTGCTGTCCCAGCACGGCCTCAGGGTTTCTGAGCCTCGGCCCTGTTGACATCGTAGACTGCTGAATTCTTCGCGGTGGGTGCTTAGTTGTGATTCCACCACCTGATGCCAATAGCCACGTCCTCCCCCAGCTGTGACAACCCAGACTGTCTCCAGACATTGCCGGGTATCCCCTGGAGGCAAAACGACCCTTGTTTGAGAACCACTGGACCATCAGGACAGGAACGGGGGCTCTGACCAGACCTCCTACAGACACTGCCTTTTACTCCTAGGAAAACCGGTGCCGAGTCTGGGTCCCTGCGGGGCCCAGGCAGGCAAGTCCTTAAGGCTTCGATATATTTCATGGGCGACACGGCACTCACTCTCAGGGCAGCCCTCACCGAGCCCCGAAGCGGCTCTTCTCTGGGGTGTCTGGCTGTCAGGCATCTAAAAGGGATGTTTTCATTTTCTGGGGTTTTTAAGCCCCTCTGCTGTGCCATCTGTATCTGAAGGTGACGCCAGGTTTCCTTCAGGGCAGCTGCTGCTCTGGCTTTTCCCATCACTCTCAGCTGCTGTGCCAGGAGGACCCCCGAGGTCCAGAGTCCAGGCAGGTGTCTTACAAGCTGTGAGGAAAGGCACATTCCCCTTCTGCAGAGAGGACCAGAGAAGGGCTTTTGGCCCCCCTAGGTCCCTTGCCTTTTTTCCATGTTGTAGGCCACAAGGCCACCTCTCGGAGGAAAGTGTGGAGGAGGTCTCCTGGGAGGAATTCCTCTGCTCTCTTCCACCCAGGAGCCAGGACCATCACGTGGAACAGATGTTCTACCTGTGTCAGGGAAGAGAAGCCGGGACTCACAGAGCTGCTTATCTCCCAGCACAGGCCCGGAGATCTGCCCATTCCACTCCCCAACCTTGGAGAAAATCCACCTGTTTGGTCTGAAGTAAACCAGGAGTCCCACTCATCAGGTTTTATTTCTAACGTTAATCTAAAATACACTGGGCTAAGAGTCAGGGCCTGGACTCCAGGCCAAGCTCAGCCCCAAACTCCTTGAGTGAGCCCCGTCCACTCTGGACCCCAGAGTCCCAGTCTGAACAGGAAGGGCCTAGACAAGGTAAGCTTGAGGCCCTTCCGTCTCAGACATTATAGGCCTTTCCTGTGCAGGGGCCCAAGCGTCACCAGATATGTTGGTGACTCTCACCACCCCTCACAACCACCATCCTTTTCTTTGCCGCTGACCTACAGCATAAAATAATAAAGAATAAAAGAATACAGCAAAAAGAGTAAAAGAATAAAGTTATGGATCATCAAGCTCATGACATAGAGTTTCATCTCTTATTGTTGTTCTGTTTCTGCACCCTCCCTTGGACCCCAGGTCACCCTTTGCCTCCAGCCTACACAGCACAAGACTATGGCACGAGCTTCCCCCTGTCCTTCCCTCATAGGCAGAAGCCACACTGAGCCACCTCCCAGGGCTGTTTCCCAGGAGCCCCCATTCGGAGGGACAGCGTCACCGGGATGACGTGTGGGCAGCCCAGCATGTCCAAGATGGAATGACATCTCTGGCCACCTGAGCCAGGACAGACTTGCAAAAAAAGGGGCTCCAATAGTGTCAGGCTGGACAGCAGGGGGGCCCTGGGCCTGAATGCAGCCAGACCTCGGCTTGAGCCACTCAGCCACTCTGAGCCTCGGGTTTCCCCAAGAAGCACCACATTCACGGGATTGTGAGAAGTCAATAGAGGGGCGCCTGGATGGCTCAGTGGGTTAAAGCCTCTGCCTTCATCTCAGGTCATGATCCGGGGTCCTAGGATCGAGCCCTACATTGGGCTCTCTGCTCAGCAGGGAGCCTGCTTCCTCCTCTTTTTCTGCCTGCCTCTCTGCCTACTTATGATCTCTCTCTCTCTGTCAAATAAATAAATAAAATCTTTAAAAAAAAAAAAGAAGAAGTCAATAGAAACATGCATGACAAATAGGAACTGGAGTCATGGACTTAAGAGATCAAAACTGTTCTTAGGGGGAGCCTGGGTGGCTCAGTGGGTTAAAGCTTCTGCCTTCAGCTCAGGTCATGATCCCAGGGTCCTGGGATCGAGCCCTGCATCAGGCTCTCTCCTCAGCGGGGAACCTGCTTCCTCTTCTCTATCTCTTCCTGCCTCTCTGCCTACTTGTGATCTCTGTCAAATAAATAAATAAAATCTTTTTTTAAAACTTTATAAATAAATAAATAAATAAAATCTTTTTTTTTTTAATTATAAAAAAAAAAACCTGTGTCTAAATGTGGTCCATATACACTATGGAGTATTATGCCTCCATCAGAAAGGATGAATACCCAACTTTTGTAGCAACATGGATGGGACTGGAAGAGATTATGCTGAGTGAAATAAGTCAAGCAGAGAGAGTCAATTATCATATGGTTTCACTTATTTGTGGAGCATAACAAATAGCATGGAGGACAAGGGGAGTTAGAGAGGAGAAGGGAGTTGGGGTAAATTGGAAGGGGAGGTGAACCATGAGACACTATGGACTCTGAAAAACAATCTGAGGGGTTTGAAGTGGCGGGGGGTGGGAGGTTGGGAGAACCAGGTGGTGGGTATTATAGAGGGCACGGATTGCATGGAGCACTGGGTGTGGTGAAAAAATAATGAATACTGTTATGCTGAAAAGAAATAAATTTAATTTTTAAAAAAAAGGAAAAAATAAAATACTCTAAATCTTGAAAAAAAAAAAAAAATCCTGTTCTTAGAGCCCATCTAGTCTGAGTGTTATATCCATGCTATATCCAAGGGCACAAACCACTCACCCTGGCTTCATGGGATAGTGACCAAGCCCAGCTGTGCAAGGGAAGACTGTGGCTGGGACTGTGTCCAGAGCAGCAGGAACCCCTAGATTAGCCCTCTGACCCTTATTCTAGAAGCTTCCAAAGCCACCTCCACTTCCTGCTGGCACAAAGTGCTGGGTTTAGGGCTATGGAGCTGACAGGATGCTCTCTGCCCACCGTAGCCCCAGCTTCAGGGTCAAGAGGCAAAAAGGAGATGCTGCTGTGGGAGCATGAAACACCCTAGCTTTGCCCAAGCCCACCTTGGAAGGCCATCAAGTTCAAAATCAACCACTGGATTTGTGGGTCCTCCTTTGGTAAAAAGAAGTTTCCATTCCCAAATGAGCTTCCGTCTGAAAGCCAAGGTTCTCCGTGGGCAGCAACCCAAGAAATCAAGCCTGAGTCTCCCTCCCAGTGGATCAGTCCCTTCGACGTGGAAGGGACTAGGCACAACCTGTCAGTGTGCCTGAAGAAGAAATCAGCGTTCCTCTTTTCCTGCTTCTCAGGGCTGTGGTTAAAAGGTGCCAGTTGCCATCACCAAAGGCATCAGAGGAAGCAGACAATGGACCATGGGGCAAACAGGTCACCTACAAATGGGCACCCAAAGGAGTAAGATCATTGTAGAAGCACAATGTCTCTCTCTCTCTCTCTCTCTCAGAGTGGACTGCTGGCTTATGCTTGAGCTTCCCAGCTTTCTCCTGGTACTTATTTGATCTCTGACACCCATACACACAGGTTCTGCAGAATTTCCCACTCTAAGAGGCATCTAAGAAATACTGATCCCAGGAGCACCTGGCTTGGCTCAGTCAGAAAAGCATGTGACCCTTGACCTTGGGGTCGTGAGTTCAAATCCCATGTTGGGTATAGAGATTACTTAAAGAAACAAAAACTTCAGAAAATATTTTTTTAATAAAAATAATTTTTAAGGGGTACCTGGGTGGCTCAGTGGGTTAAAGCCTCTGCCTTTGGCTCAGGTCATGGTCCCAGAATCCTGGGATCAAGCCCTGCATCAGGCTCTCTGCTCAGCAGGGAGCCTGCTTCCTCCTCTCTCTCTCTGCCTGCCTCTCTGCCTACTTGTGATCTCTGTCTGTCAAATAAATAAATAAAATCTTTTTTAAAATCTTAAAAAATAATAATAATAATTTTTTTTAAAGCAGAAATGCTGATCCCAATTCTTCAACACTTTAGACCCTACCCAGCCCCCTCCCACCCAGAGACGGGGAGACCCACACTGATCTTCATTTCTTTCCCCCACACAACTTGCTTCTCCATTTCTCCAAGCAACAAAGTGCCTGGGGTTCCTGGCTCCTCCCTGAAAAGCACAGTTACTATATATTCTGTTTCTAATAACCACATCAAAAGCTCGTGCCAGATCTGCTGCCAGCTGTAGGGTTCTAGTGTAGACATGCAGTAACAGGTACACAAAGTTGAAGGAAGCATCATGGGAGGAAAAAAAAAAAAAAAAACCTTCAATTAAGACATTCTGAACCACCAGTTTGATTTGTCCAAAGAATCAGAGAAAGGTCTTGCTTCTTTAGTCTTGATGATAGGAGACTCAGAGCTATTCCCAGACCTGCTAAGGATAGTGTTGCCAGATTCAGCAAATAAAAATGCATACAATATTGGGACATACTTGTACTACAAATTATTCTATTGTCTATCTGCAATTCTGAATTAACTGGGCAGGGCTGCCAACTTTGCCCTCACGGGCAACAGAGAGCTCGACTCAGATGTACCCCGCTGGGTTGTCCTCTCTCTCGTCCTGGCCACCTCAGTGGCATTCCACCCTCGGAGCAGCTGCCTTGAGCAAGGTGACTCAGATCTTCTTAGGCAAGATTTGGCAAGTCCGTCTCTGCTCATTTTCACCTTCCCAGTCTGAGCCCCAGACCTCCACCTACCCCTTGCTGCTGCCTGCCCTCACCAGACTCAGGACAGTCGGGACACATGCTAAGTGGCTGGGGTGATCTGTCCCTACCTCCTCCCTCCCCGTCTAAAGGGCTCAGAACCCATGCTCAGGGACCTCAGGAGAGCTGAGGAGTAGACCACCACCCTGAGTAGTGGCCCCTTCGGGGTCTCAAGAGCTCTACAGGGATTCTGGGGATGTGGCTTCCCAGCCTACTGCTCCTTGCACAGTCCTGAATCAGTCCCCCACTGGGCCTGGACCTCACCCAGATTAGACCTTGAAACGCCCACTTCACCAGCCCTGGAACTCCCCCAGAACTCTCATTTCCCCCCAAAATACAAAGGTGCTTTCTGTCTCCCTGCGGTGTAATGTTGGCGATTGCCCAAGGCTTCAGGATCCAGCTCCAAACTTCTGTGGCCTTGGAGGAGGCCCAGAGAGCCACCCTGACCCCCATCTTCAGCCATACCTCTCCGGTTCTCTCTCGCTGGACTCCACCTGTGGCGTCCCAGGGCCCACGTCCCTCACCGACAGCCAGCTTTTCCTGCACAGCTGTGTCGGCTGACAGTTCCCATCTGGAAGAGCCCAGGGCCTCCTGCTCAGATCCACTCAGCCCCTAACTCCCCCCACCCAGCTTTTATGGAAAATTCCAGAGCTGTCACTGCTCTCCCCAGTGTGCCTAGAGAACCTGTGGTTTGTGGGAGACGCGCAGCCAAGCCCACTGGGAGAAAGAAACAGAACCTCAGTGTCCCGCGTCCCCTTGATTCAGGTACCACTTAACTGAACTACAAAGCCAATTTCCCAAACAGCCTCTTTAATTGGATTCCCCCGTCCACATTTACAGGACCTGGTGTGCCCTTGGTCTTAGAATCTCCTCCTCACAACAGCATGTCTGCAAACCAGGTTGTGGGCACCAGGTTGTAATTAACTACGCTTTATACTGTAGATTCCACTTTCAAACTAGTCTGAGATCCCTGGATGAAAGAAGCCGCAGAGTCGTTATAGCATTTCATAAAAATGGACCAGAAGAGTGAATACCAGCTCTTTGCCAACTGCTCCCTCTCCCCACCCTCCCGTGGGTACCTGTATGGGTCTCAGCACCCACCCACCAACCTGACCCCTCCCAGCCTCTGCAGAGGATGGAGTCTGATGCGTGCTCAGCTCCTGCAGAACCTCCCAGAGGAACGGCTCAAAGGGACACCACCCACATACCCTGCTCCACTCCAGCCACTAACAGCCCCAGGAACACCATCCACTAGGAGGCAGGTCCCCGGGCAGCCCTGAGATGTGCTGACCCAGGCAGAGAGACAAGACGCTCCAGCAGCTGACATGGGAAACATGGAACTGTGCAGAGTCACACGTCCTTCACCACAGCCTTCCTGTGATACCCCTTCCTCTTCTTCCCTCGAGTTTCCCTTGGGAAGGACCTGAGATTCCCCTTCCCAGAAAGCCCAAGGCATGCTTCGTCTCACACTCTGGGTCTTTTGTGGACCCTCGAAGGTTGCCACCCAAAACAGAGAGAAAAGAGGCACCCAAGGCTTCTTGGGGCTACAGTTCTAGCCTCCACCATGCCCTGTTCTCCAGAGCTGCCCAACACGAGGCTAGGGACTGGCCAGGCCCTTGTGTCGAGACCAAGCCCAGATAGGATAGGGTCTGGGGCTCTGTCCCTCCAGCCTGGGTCCCAGCAGGTGGCCCAAGAGGAGCTGATCTGCTTCCTGGGGTGAGCCTGCCCCCTGCAGGGCCCAGGCAGGACCTACAGCCCCATCACTGAGCGTCACAAGTTCACGGCCCGCATCCGTGGGGTGGAGCCTGAGGGACAGGGAGGCACCTTCTGCTGCTGGTGCAGGGCAAGGTGGCTGAAGCAGCCAGGAGCCAGAGGCAACACAGCAACTAGCCACCCTTGGGTGGCACCTACCGTGTGGCAGCAACTCGCCTGCAGGGCCTGGCCAGCTCTGAGGCACTGGGAGGCCACAGGAACATTCCGAGGTTGATGCCCTTGTCCCCTGAGCACTGGCCTTAGAAGGGAGCCTCACTTCTTTCCCTAGATTCCCAGGGCTGATCACTTGACTCTGACAGAAGGCCAGCCACGGTCTTGGAAAGCGCCTTGGAACACGGATTCCCGCTCTCACGATAGGCCACTTCACCAGTCTGGTCCTCAGTCTTCAGATGTGTGAAATGGGCACAATGGTGCCAGCTCATGGGCCTGTTTATAAAGATGAAATAAAGAATGAAAAGGAGTTTTGTAAAGAGTCAAGTGCTAGACACATTGTTCTTCTCCCCTTTATTTTTACCCCCTCTGGGTTGCCTTCCTGTGTGCTCCGTGGCAATCATGATGGAGTCTAGCCAGTCGCTCATAGCCGTAGCCCTGAGGAGCAGGGGTGTGAGTCCAGGGTGGGCAGGGGGCACCTAGACAACCGGGGAGGGAAATATGGACCCAGCAGCCCTGATGAAGCTGTCCCCCTTCCAATGGCCACCACCTGCAGATGATGGGGAGAAAACGGAGTCCCGGTTGGGGACTGAGTCCCCTCAGCAGCACTACTGAGGTAACCTCTTCTTCCCAGTTTGGGAAGCCTCCTGGGTTGGCGGGTACAGCCCCTCCTGGGCTTCCCTCCTGGCTTCCCTGGGACTCCCAATAGGGCCTCACTTTGGGGGAAGTCCAGATTCTCAGGGTCCTCCCTGGGGTCTGGGTGAGGAAAGGGTCCCAGACCAGAGCTCCTACCGGGCCCAGAGTCCAGCTCACTTCACTGCTCCACATGGACCACTAACCTCAAACCCCACCAGGCTCCTCAAAACAAGCTCAAAAAAGTGGGGCTGCCCCCTTAAAGAGCCTTGGCCTACGTCTCGGGGAGAGGGGCTGCTCCTGGCCCAGCAAGCCTGGGATATGGACCCCAGGGGCCTTGGATCAGCCATGGGGCTCAGCCCTGAGGAGCTCCTCTGGCCCAAGTCCCTCCCTCAGCCTGGGGGACACCCCTTCCCCGGGTGATCTCAGTGCAGTGCACCTCCTTACCTCTTTCATCCCCGGGGCTCGTCTTTAACCACTCTGTCATGGATCTGCTCTCCCATCCTCCATCCAGCAGGTTTACTGAGCTCCTAGAACATTCTGGGTATGAGGAGGAGGATGACCACAAAGAACTGCCCTGCAAGAACTCACGGTTAGGGAGGAGAGGGGGAAAGCTCTCATTTACTGAGCACCAGCTGTGTGCTGGGGACTAAGCACTTGACTTTGAGCCTCCAAGGGCAATAGCTCTGGGGGCGGGGGTGAGGAAAGTGAGCCCACAAGGTAAGTCTCTTGGCCAGGGTTAGGAACACAGCATGCAGCAGAGCTGGGACACACAGATGTTCTCCAGAACCTGTGATTCCAATAACTGCTGCGATCATCATCAACACAGGGGGGACAGATAGGGACCATGGGGAGGCTGTGGGGACAGATCGGAAATGCTGGGAGTGGTGCGGGGAAACCAGAGAAGATGAAGCATACGCTGAGCTTTGAAGGTTACAATCATTTATTTTGGGGGGTGTCTACTCCCTTTGTCCCGTCAGTCAGTCCATGAGCTCCTTGACGACAGACGCCACCTCTGTTCTTCTCTCCAGGTCCCCACACCGGACCTGTCACACAGCAGGCACTCAACAAACAGCAGCTGATGAAACTGAATCGCAGACAAGGTACAAAGCTGTGAGGAGTGGAGACCAGGTCCTGTTTCTCTTTGACCTCAGCTCGAGCACAGTTCTAGGCATGGGAGCTAGAACCCGGCCCTGCCTGTTCTGCTGGAGGTGGGATCTGAAACCATCTGACTTAGTCAGCCGGGGTGGGCCGTGTCTGAGGGACCCCTGCGGGACAAAGCCAGCCAGCTGAGCCCACAACAGTCTGGGGATTGGAGGAGGAGAAGAAGGGCAGAGAATGAGGGGAGTAAACTGGGCAGGAGGCCGGAGAGGGAAGAGAGAGAAAATGAGGAGGGGCAGGGAAAGGGGACAGCTGACAGGGGTGGCAGAGCCCACCCACGTTCTGGCCTAAACCCCACAATGGAAACAGACACTGCCCAGTTCATTGTCTGTGCCTCCTGCTGGTTAGCGGGGCTGAACCCCGGCAGCAGACCAGCCCTGAGACAGAGAGACAGCCGGGCCCTCCAAGCCCAGGGTCAACACTGTACAAGCGCAGGCTTGCACACACCTGAACATACCCCACGCTCTCCGGGGGCACCAGGGGAGGGGCTGTTCATCTCAGGCAGAATGTTGAATAAAAACCTGGTCATCTCCAATAACACTAAGATGGGGATCCAGAGAGAAAGAGTGCAGGAAGGTCAGACCGAGATCACTCACAGAACAAGGGCCCAAGGTTCCCAGCCACATGGCTGGGTCACCGAGAGCGGTTTGCCCTGGCAGGACAGCAGGGAGTGGGGAGGCAATTATAGAATTCAGAGCTGGAGAGAGGCAGGAAGAGGCCCGGGGACCCTCTGCCAGGGAGGAGTTGGTGTTTTCCTCTGTGGCGGGGGTGGGGGGTAGCTACGGAAGCTTTGCTAGGCCAGGAGGAAGACTTTCCATTTCCAGCAATCGTCAGCACTGGAGTGTGGAGCAGAGATGCAGGAGAAGTTCAGACTGGAGACAGGGAGGCTGTGAGGACATTATAGCTAACAGCAACCACAGGATGAACTTGGAAGGGAAGTAGGGATTGAAGAGACCAAGGTGACTACTGGGCTCCTGGCTTGGATTACCAGGTCCTCTGGAATGGGGGACCAGGAAGGCACAGATCTGGGAGGATGAGGGGTGCTCCTTCCGACAAGTAGATCTGAGGAGGCAACGGCCAGTGTAGTGGGCCTGAGAGTCTGGCGCGGAGGAAAGGGGCCTCCCTGGCGTGTCATCAGAATGTTTTGACAATTGTGACCAAGAACATGTTCCAGATGGGCCAAGGGAAGAGTGAAAAGGAAAAAGTCTGCCTGTGCCAGAACTCAGAGGATCAGATTCCATGTAAGGAGTGAGCCAAGCAAGAGGAGGTTGCAAGTCTGAGCTGGGCCGAGAGAGGCAGGGGCACTGGGCTGCGGAGGGGAATTGGGGAGGAAGGTCAGCTCAGATGGAGGCTTCTCATTGAGTCATGTGGCTGATGCATTGAGTGCTGGGGTAGGCCAGGAGCTAGGGGCAACTGAAGGTCTGGATGTCCCTCATCTTAAAAGAAAAAGGCTCTGGGGGAGCCTGGGTGGCTCAGTCAGTTGATCGTCTGTCTTCAGCTCAGGTCATGATCCCAGGGTCCATGAGGGTCCTTGCTCAAGCAGGAGTCTGCCTCTCCCACTGCCCCTACCCCCACTCATGTGTGTGCATGCTCTCTCTCTCTCTCTCAAATAAATAAATAATTTTAAAAAAAGAAAGAAAGAAAAGGAGGAAGGGCTCTGCAGAAAGCAAGGAGGCAGAATGCTGGGCCTGGGGTAATTGTCTTGGGTCTCCTGTCTCCTCCTTCAATCAGCCCTGCACTGGCTCCTTGAAGCTTGCCACAGAGCCCTCTGTGCCTCTTTCCCACATCTCCCCATCACCTGACAGAACCCGTTGCTGACATATGTTCTACAAGGTGTAGAACTGGATCACGTGTTCCCCCATGTCTCCAGTTCACCCCATTTGTCTGTGTTTGCTGAGCACCATCATCGATGAGCCCCGATGGCTGGTCCGGGTGCCTTGTGTCCTTTCCAGCCAGGAGCTCCCTGGGCCAGACTTGTTGGGGGGGGGGGGGGGCACCCAGCCAACGGCACCCATTCACCCACCACCCCAGATCAGGACCTTGGCAGGTGCTACCCTCAGAGACCAGACCGGAATCAAAATACAGTTGCAAAAAAAAGCAGGAAACTTTATTGAATTATCTTTTCTTTTTAGTAGAGAAGCTGAGAAGCCTGAGGAACCAGGTAAGGGAGAAGAGGAAGCCCACGGGGAGAGAAGCAGGGAGCGCCCGCCCTCAGGAAAGTGCGGGGCCAGGGAGCACCCTGCGGTCTCCCCCTTTCTCCAGCGGGGACCCATCAGTTCTCTCCTCTGGATGCTGAAGACAGAGGGAGAAGATGCCGAGTGGATTTAAAGCCTACCGGTGCCTGAAGTGCGGCGACCGGAAGAGTTGCTGCTGGTGGTGGTGACTGTGACACTGGAGTTCCCTGAGACATGGAGGAGGCAAGACATACTTAAGCTGGAGAAGACCCACCTCGGCAGGTCAGGGTCCCCCAGGAGAGCCCCAAGCCCCCTCATGGGTCAAGTTGAAGGTCAGTTGATAGGGATTCATGTTATTGTCCCCAAAGCTAGTTCCCTCGAAAATATGCCAGTGGGATATATCCCAGTGGGCAGACCTAGCTCTTTTGCAAAGAAAAGAGACGAGCAAATGGCCACGTCCCGCAGAGCCCCCTCCCTCCCTCCCTCCACTGGGGAGTCCAGCACAGCCTATCTCCCAGCCCCCCAGGGCAGTGAACAGGAGCCCGACTCATCCCTCCCCACCCTCCCCTGGGGTTGTCTCCTTACCTCCTGAGGAGGTCAGGCCAGCCATCCTGGGAGAGAGAAGAGAGGTCATGTGAGCAGAAGGCACCAGAGGACAGTGGCTCACCTGTCCCCAGGGGAGCAACTCAGATCATCCTTCAGAGCCCCTGAGTTGGGCTTTTTTACCAACTCTGCCCTTAGCCAAAGGGGCAGCAGCTGGTACCTGCCAGGCCTGTCCGCTGTCTGTCTCGGGCCCCAAATCCAGCACATTTGTTGGAAGTTTTGTCCTCCTTCTGGTCCATTTGGTACCACTCCCTTCCCACAATCCCTCTCCCTGGGCCCACAAGGTTGGCCTGGTCCGTATAAACAGTCTGAAGGGAGTTAAATCACCATATTCATAGCTTTGTTCAGCTGACCTGAACCCAAGGTAATATTCTTCCAGTATGAGATGTTCTGTCCGTGGTCCCTATTCCTGCCCATCTAATCCAAAGGCCCAAGCTACAGAGTTTAAAGGGACAGACCCTGCAGCCTGCTGAGGAAATGCCCCACAGCCTGATTCTAGAAAACAGGGAGCTCTGGTCCTGGATCTGTATCCAGTCTAAGTTCAGAAGGTCCCCTTCTGGGAGGGCCATGAGGACCTGATCCCTAAGGCCCTGCCCGCTCTGCTGTCCAAGGGCCCTGTGGTCACATTCCCAAGAGGGAGACTTGAGAGGCCCCCACCTGGCATCCTGGCCCTCCAGCAGGCTGCGGTAGGTGGCGATCTCCTGCTCCAGCCGCGACTTGATGTCCAGCAGCGTCTTGTACTCCTGGTTCTGGCACTCCATCTCACTGCGGAGTTCGCTCAGCTGGGCCTCCAGGCTGCCAATGAGCCCCTGGATCTGCTGCAGCTGCGTGGCGTAGCGGCACTCCGTATCTGCTACGGTGCCCTCCAGCCCGGCTTTCTGGGGGGGCGACAAAGAAGCAATGAGGGGAGCCCGGCCAGGCTAAGTTTGAGAGGCGGTGGCTGCCGGATGGAGGGCCTCGGGTGTACCATGCTGAGCTGGGACTGCAGCTCAATCTCCAGGCCCTGGAGTGTGCGCCTCAGCTCCGTGATCTCTGTCTTGCTGGTCTGGATCATGGCAGTGCTAGAGGTCACCTCCTTGGTCAGCTCTGCACTCTGAAATTAGAGCGGGAAAAAGGTCATGGAGGAGCCCCGTGGAAGGCCCTGGCAGCCCCCGGCTCCATGGGGTAAGAGGGCTGGGCACCTTGCTGTGGAACCATTCCTCGGCATCCCGCCGGTTCTTCTCCGCCATGGCCTCATACTGCTCCCTCATCTCGGCCAGCACGCGGGTCAGGTCAATGCCCGGGGTGGCGTCCATCTCCACGTTGACCTGGCCTACCACCTGACTGCTGAACTCCTTCATCTCCTACAGCGACAGAAGAGGAAGACACATGATGCTCCCCGCCCGTCCTCCTCCTCAGCTCTGAGGGCTTCCAGCATGTTCCGGGAAGTGCTTCCGGGTCACCCAGCAGAAGGCTAAGTCTGGCTGTTCCCCTTTCTCACTAGAGGTGATTCAGCCATGGCAGCCTCTGCCGACCCTCACCTCCTCGTGGTTCTTCTTCAGGTAGGCCAGCTCCTCGTTCAGGCTCTCAATCTGCATCTCCAGGTCGGCCTTGGACAGGGTCAGCTCATCCAGCACCCGCCGCAGGCCATTGGTGTCGGCCTCCACGCTCTGGCGCAGGGCCAGCTCATTCTCGTACCTAAAGGATTTTTGTTGTTGTTGTTGTTGTTGTTGTTGTTGTTGGAAAAGCTACACAGAAATGATATTAGACCCTCCCCTACTTCTGCACTGGAGTCTCCAAGACCTTCATGCCTGGGATGCTCCGATTTCAGTATTCAGATGAGCCTCTGTCTCAAATAAAAGACAGTTTGGAAAGACCAGTGGGGACGAGGAACTCACTTGAGCCTGAAGTCATCCGCCGCTAGCCGGGCATTGTCAATCTCCAGGATGACCCGGTTGTTGTCGATGGTGGCCGCCAGGATCTGCAAAATACAAAGGGTCATCACGGGAGGGTCCATGAGCTGGAGGAGGAGGAAGAGAAAACACAGGCGGGGCTGTTGACCTCAGACACCTGGGTGCCTGATAAGGCACCGGGATAAGGCCCTGCTCTCTGAGCTCGGTGAAGTGAGGGGCAGAGCAGGTCCCTCCTCTGAGTCTGTCACTCTGACATTCTATCTATGCCTGCTCATGATGGGGAAGATCAGAATGTACATTTCAGGGGAATGACCCTGCCCAGGACTTCTTTGGTTAGTCATGTCTTGAAGGCCTCGGACTAGCGACCTCTCTAGCTCACCATTGGGACAGCCTTCTCCTTAAGGTCAGGAGGGGGTCAGCCTGGGTCCACACAGCTCATAGTAAGCTCACTGGAGCTGGCCTCCCGGCTGAGCAGAAGAGAGAGCCAATAAACACTCCCGTCCATTTGAATTCCTTGTCTAAACTCTCATATACCGAAGCAGTTAAAACCCACCCCACATAGCTGGGACCCAGCCCAGGCTGGTGGATTTCTGTTCCAACAAGCTGGGACCCCAGCGTGACAGATAGGCCTTGATGAAGCAATCTCAGCTCAGCTTAGCACGGCCTGGGCCTCTGCCTCCCCCTCCTGCTCCTCCTAGCCAGCTGAGAATAACAGTTTAAATGGGACCCCTACAAAATCAACTAGTATTCCCAGACCAGTATTCCTTTCTCTGCTGATTTGAGTCATTCTTCATGGTTTTTAAAACTGTCATGGTTTCCAAACATCTCCATGGGTTGGAATTATAGGGATCAAGTCATTAATAATAACATAACTGTTTAGGAAGCAGTAAAAATGTTGACATGAGTAATAACAGTAAAAGAACGCGTTTTCGGAGCAGTGGCCTAAGAAAGCTTATCAGGGGGCGCCTGGGTGGCTCAGTGGGTTAAGCCGCTGCCTTCGGCTCAGGTCATGATCTCAGGGTCCTGGGATCGAGTCCCGCATCGGGCTCTCTGCTCGGCGGGGAGCCTGCTTCCCTCTCTCTCTCTGCCTGCCTTTCCGTCTACTTGTGATTTCTCTCTGTCAAATAAATAAATAAAATCTTAAAAAAAAAAAAAAAAAAAAGAAAGAAAGCTTATCAGGAGTAGAGACGCTTGGTAGTAAAAGACTAGAATTTTCCTCCAAAGGCGGGGTGAGGATTCCACCACACTCCATCTTCTGGTCCTTTGGGATGCCGTGTTCCCTGGCCTTTGCAGCTCTGCCCTGCAGGAAGAAAGCTCGCCAACACCCGAGGACTCACCTTGTCACGGAGCTCCTCAATGGTCTTGAAGTAGGGGCTGTAGTCCCGCTCCGGGCTGCTGGGGCTCTGCTTCTGGTGCCAGTCCCGGATCTTGACCTCCAGCTCTGTGTTGGCCTCCTCCAGGGCCCGCACCTTCTCCAGGTAGGAGGCCAGGCGGTCGTTGAGGTTCTGCATAGTGATCTTCTCATTGCCAGAAAGGAGGCCTCCATCACCACCACCGTAGTCACCAAAGCCACCGCCAAAACCCCCACCAAAGCCACCGCCAAGGCCACCTCCAAAGCCACCTCCAAGGCCACCTCCAAGGCCACCTCCAAAGCCACCTCCAAAACCACTACCAGCCCCTCCACCAAAGCCACAGCTCATGCCGCCCCCATAGCCCCCAGCTGAGCCCCCAGAGACAAAGCGGGTTGAGCAGGCAGAGACACTGCGGCCTCCTCCTAGCTGGCAAGAGCCACCCCCAAAACCACCACCATAGCTGGCGGAAGAGCTCTGCAGGCGGCAGCTCATGGTGAGAGCAAAAGAAGCAGCAGGTGTGGACAGGAGCGGGGCTTGGCCTGGGCCGAAGACTGTGGCTCTTCCCCAGAGTGGGTGCCTTTTATACTGTCCTCCAGCAGGTTGAACAATTGCCCCATCTTCTCTCCTCCCTTCCCCACCCTCTGACTGCTGCCAGCTGCACTCTGTTTCCCACAAGCCCAGTTACCTCTGCTCTCCAAGGTGGGTTGTGCCTTTGGGGGTGGCTTTATTTTTTTTTTTTTAAATCCTTAACAAAAGGGATGATTCAGAGGGCACAGTGTTCTGCCTGAGACTACCCTTTTGACAGCTGAATTCCACTTCAGCTCTGCACTTAGGGAGCTCACTCCACAGGCTCTCAGCTCCACCCAGTACTAGAATGGGGACAGAGGGTTTGCTCTTCTGGCCCCTCTACCAGTCCTCCACTCAGCCTGGAAAGCGGGGAGGTGACGAGGGACATCTCTCCTACACCGGGCAGCCCTCAGCCCCCTTCTTTCTATTTCTAAACCCTCAGACTAGGATGTTCTACATCCTTCTCAGCATTTCTCCTACTCCGGTGCTCCCAGCGAATCTGTGGACAAACTTGGCTTGGTCCTGTAGAATTGACCCCCTTGTAGCTGTTTAGGCTGATGGCGGGCAACAGGGGAGCGCCAAGACAATCCGATAAAGTCCCAGTGACAAGGGAACTTAGGGACCTTCTAACACAGCGGGGGAAACTGAGGCACAGAATACAGAAGCAAGCAGCCTGGCACATCATAACATGACAGAGAACACACTCAGACCCCTCACCATAAGCAGGCACAGAGCTACATATACTCGCTGTGTCATTCAATCTTTGTAGCAACCTGGTGAGGCAGGTCCTACAAGTCACCCCATTTTACACAGGGGGAAACCAAGGCTTAAGAGTAGTCAGAACTAAAACCCAAGTTGGGTTCACACTGACACAAAGACTCCTTTTCTAGGTATATAATTCATATGGTAAATTGTACAAACTAATTGTGTCCAACTCCATGCATGCTTACCTATGTAGGAAGCCTCAAACACATGTACCCAGCACCCAGAACATTTGCAGCACTCCATAAAGCGCCCTGTACCCTTTCCCAGTCAATTACCTACACCCCCTGCCCCTAATGAGACCACGATTCCCACTTCTGCCCCCCTAGATTAATTCGAAGATCTCGGCTAAGAGCTCTTTTTCTCCCTAGAGAACGTTTGACAATGCCTGGAGACATTTCAGTTGCAACAACAGGGGGATCCCACAGGTATCTAGAGGACAGAGACCAGGGATACTATTAAATATCCTGCCATGCCCGGGACAGCCCCCACAACAAAGAATTCCCCAGCCCAAAAGGTCAATGGTATGGAGTTGAGAAGGGCTGGATCAGACTGCCCCCGGGGTTCAATCATACCCTTATATCAGCTGCCTTCGAGGCATGGTTGAGCCCGGAAAGGAAGTCTTGGAATGCCTGACAGGGCTCCTTCTAGCCCCCCGGTCACGGGACATCTGTCCAGCTTGTGAGCGCTTGACCAAGAGCCACATGGGAGGATATAGTCTCTGCCGAGGAGCCTCAGATGTAGCTAAAACTCAGGGACTGCTTAATCTCCCTGCCAGAGAAGGCTTCAGGCCCGAATAAAAGGGCCTAGAGGTGGCCTCTCAGAGCCCAAGTTAAATGGAGAAGTTTCCAGGGCTAAGAATAGAGAACTCTGGACTCCGGCTACAACTCCCACTCACCAAGGTGGCCAGACTTACCATGAATGGCCTCTCGGGGGTAGCCTGCTAGCCCACAGCAGCCAGGGGGTCTGCACCAAGCTAAGGACTAGGGTAGGGTGACCCAGGCTCGAAGTGATCCCGAGAACCCCTTTGCTGATTCAGCAAGCCAGGAAACAAGGCTCAGAGTCAGGGTTTCCTGCCCTTCGTCTTCTGCAGGGAGGGAAGGAGGCCTGTGTTTCATCCAGCAGCTGTCAGCACCAGGGAGGGGGCCACGGCATGCTTGGGGTCTCACAGGGAAGCCAGGGTTTCAGGCTGACCTCTGACCCTGCCCAGCCCTCCTGCCCCAAACTGACAGCTCAGCGCTCCCTCTCTCTGAAAAGCTGTGTGATTCAGCCCAAAGCAGGAGCTCTCAGGCTCTCCCTCTCTTCTCGCTCTCAGTAGAGGATCAAAACTGACAAAAAGGTGATTAATAAAACCTGCCAGGCCTGGAGTGACGATCCTCCCCCCCAGGGCTGACAGTGGGCTGAGACCAACGCCTCTTAGAGGAACAATGCCCCAGATCCTCCAAAGTCCCAGTAGTACAAACACAGGGGGGTGGCGACATGCCTCCCTTGCAGGGTCAGGGCACGGTCTCTCCCCTCCCCTCCCGTCCCCTCCCTGAGCAGGCACTTACAGTGCATAACACAGGAATGTCTTCCTCTGACCCACGGTGAACCCCAGGGCCCTTCTGGAGGAAGCTGTGCAAGGACCCATCCTGGGGCCCCAGTTTCACCGCTCCTGGCCCTGCTCCTGATGGGGCAGGAAAAAAGTCCTGGGGCAGAGACCCCCTTCTTTGGTTTCTGACAAAATCACACCAACGTCGTAAGAGGAGGGGAAGCCACATGTGTGAGCAGCCCCACAAACAAGGCGGGCTTCTCACACTGTCACTGGGTCCTCACGACAGTGGGCAAGGGGTGTTCTTGGCCCCATCTTACAGCTGAGGTTCGGGGAGGCTGAGTTACTTGCTCAAGGTCACCATGAAGGCAAGGTTCAAAGCTCGTCTCTGGCTCTCTCTACCCCGACTAATGGTGCCTTGGAGCCTTGATGTGAACTCGGTAGATGATCTCTGAATGTTACATTCTGTATTTTTTAAAGATAATAAGATGACATTAGCTAATATTTCTTGAATGCTGTGTTAGACACTCTACCTGTGTAACCTCAAAAGAACCCTATGGCATTGGGCACAACCCCTTTTCACCTGAGGACGCTGAAACCCAGAAAAGTCTAAATTCCTTGCCCAAGATGCAAACCTCTGGCTCCAGGGTCTGCATCCTTCTTCACGCCTGCCTGCTAACCCCCCTTCAGGCCAGCCTCAGCGCCACCCCACCCAAGCAGGAGTGTCCTCTGTCACCCACCATGCTCCCAGGTTTCCTGACACTGCAGGCCCAGCAGCTAGAGGGTCCTGTTTCCCACAGCAGCTGGGCCTGTGCAGCTGAAGGCCTGACGGAGCAGCCTGACTTCTATCTGTCCTACTGTGAGCTCCAAAGCTTGGGGGCTTGCGAGGTACTCAGTGCAGAATGTCAAAGACAGAGTTGTGCCAGACCCAGAATGCCAAGGCCCAAGGCAGTAGGAAGCAAGGAGAAACATGCGGCTTTCCATCTCTACCACCAGCTCCCCGGGGGCCTTATGTTGAATGATTTCTAAGTCTTCCTGTGCAATGCCTTGCTGGGTCTCTGGTTCTCAAGGACTTGTCCAAAGTTGCCAGATTGTTCACCTGCACAGCTGAGGCTTCGATCCTGTCCCCCCAGCTCTGAATTCAGGGACCCTCGATTGGCTCTTGGATCGGGCTCCTCCCTCCCTCCTGTTTCCCTAGACCACATAGGGTCTAGAGCCCAGGATGGCTGACCCACCTCCCAAAATGTTTCGAGGCTCCCCCACGGAGAAAAGGAGCCACTCACGAAAAGCAGACCTTCCCCAGACAGTGAAGCTGGGCCGTCTGGTCAGCCACCCTCACCCTCAGAAACACCTGCTTCCCATAGCAGTACTCAGCAGCCTTCTCCTGCCAAGTGTCAAGGCCCCCAGTCTTCACATACCTATAATCCCCAGCTTTCTAAAATCCTTTACACCACCCGGGGTTCCCAGGAACCCAGGGAGGTTGTCAGAGGCTTTGAATTAGGTGGAACTGAGTTTCAACCCTGTATCTGCCATCGACTGGCTGTGTGACCCTGGGAAAGTTATTCAACCTTTCAGTGGTTTGGTGGCCACAGCTGAAAACCAGACATTAGATGAGTTAGCATTGGAGAAGCGCCTGACTTGTGGGAAAACTTGGCAGGCAGAAGGTTGCTAGCCAGGCTCTTCCTTTTACAAAGGAGGAATTTCAAACTCATCCTAGGGTCGTGACCTGTCCTGGGCCTCCGTTCTGGGCCAGTTTGCTGTGCTTCCCTCTCTGGTCCCTTCAGCCAGCAAGGTGCCCACAAGGACCAGACAAGTGACAGTTGGTGGCATTCGTATCTTATTTCCCCAACTCAGCTTTACATTCCCTGAGGAAAAGGTCTTTGAGTAGCAGCCCCTAATACTACTCCTGGCAGAGGGAAGCTATCAAATGCCTAAGAAGCAGGTTCAGGGAGACTTTGCTGGCTTTAGGGGAGAGGAAATGGAGACCAAGACAAGTATCCAGTGGGGTCATCCCCGCCGCAAATCTCATGGAAGAAGCTGCCAACCCCTGATTTCCCCCTATGCTGTCAGCTGCCTGTGCAGGGACAGGTGACCACCAGGCCCACACTCACCCAAATACAGGCCCACACTAGGGAATGTCCAGAGCCATGTCTAAGGCAGGAAAAAACAAAGGAGAAGCAAGGTCATGCATTAATTCAACAAATATTTATGAAGCTCCCACTCCGAGAGCTCAGAAGTGCAAGGAGGAGACACTGCCCCTGCTGTCACCGATCTCACAGGCCAGGTTCCCCTCGGAGGTCCCACGATACAGATGAACTCATAGAGAACCTTGAGTCTGGTCCAGCCAGCCTCCCCAGTTTAAAGCTGAGGACACTGAGACCTGGAGAGGGTCAGGGACCTGGCAAAGTCCCCAGGGAGCTGCGTAGTCATGTCCCTGTGCCTGCTCTGGGAAGACTAGCCTCGCCTGAGACTAGCCTACGTCCCTAAGGCCTGGCCCCAAAGCTAGCCTCTCTCTCAGGGGGAAGGGAGGCCTGCTGCCTGCTTCCCAGATTGGTTGGAAACCAAGCCTGACCTCAGCCCAGGGGCAGGCAGAAGGCGGGCCATCTCTGCCCAAAGACTACTTAAAGGGCTCAGCCAGGAACAAGCTATCTTGGGGTGTGAGCGTCTCTCTCCAGGGTCAGGCAGGAAACAGGATACAGCAAGTCCAAGGACCTCTCTCGGATCCCAGGATCCCTGGAGAGCAGGAATGGGCCCTCCAAGGGAACAGAAGCAGCTTCCCCTCTCCAGCCCAGGGTCTGGCCTGAGAGAAAGCCCGCTGGATGAGGGGGGAAACCCCACCTTGCGTCTCTGCAGCTTTGCAGAGGTTATTTTGGCAAACTACGGGCTGAGGAAACCCTTGGTGGGTTGCTTTGAAGATCTGAGACTCCTCAAGAGAGCCCCGGAGGCCAGTGAAGCAGGAGCAGCAATCAGGCCGTTGGGCCTGGGAGACCCAGGAAGGGGTCTGGCCGTTTTCAGGATGTCAGGGACATGACAGCTTCATCAGGAGCTTAAGCCCTGTCTGCGAGAGACTGAGAATGATCTTTTTAGCAGTAATGGCTGGATGACATTTGAACAGGCTTCCCAAGAGGTGAAGAAAGGGGCTTCAGATTAACACACCCTCCTAAGAAAGATGTTGCCAGAGCCACCTGGGTGGCTCAGTGGGTTAAAGCCTCCGCCTTTGGCTCAGGTCATGATCCTGGGGTTTTGGGATCCAGCCCCACATTGGGGGGGGGTCTCTGCTCAGCAGGGGGCCTGCTTCCCCCCCCCCACCCTCCTCTCCACTTACTTGTGATCTCTGTCAAATAAATAAATAAAATCTTTAAAGGAAGGAAGGAAGGAAGGAAGGAAGGAAGGAAGGAAGGAAGGAAGGAGGAAGGAAAGAAAGAAGGAAAAGAAAGAAATATGTTGCCAGTTTCCGTGACCTGCACGACATCCAGGAAAAAGCAAAGGTTTGAACGCAGAGAGACCAGTCCCAGGCCTAGCCTCACGGATTCCTGGCTCATGCCCTCAATACCACACTTTTACAAAACCTCTGGGGGAGCAAATCAGATGCTATCCATTGAATGCTCTGCCCAGAGCCCTGCATAGTGTAGATGTTTAATAAGTTCTGTTTTGTTCCTCCAGCCCCAGAGAAGTCTGGCCTCAGAGTGTGTACTCAGGAGATGTATTCTAGATTAAATCTTCCCCAGAAAAAAAAAACAGGTGCCCTGCCCTCTCCAAACAGGATTGCTGGACAAGGAGTTTCACCCAGCAAGACTCATGGAGGTCCTCTCAGAGGGCCTGAATCTCCCCCCGAAAATGATCTGACTCTCAGGAGAAGAGAGGAAACTCCAACCTCCTCTTCCCAGCAGGACTAAGAAACCGGTTTTCCCTCTCCCCTCAGTCCTCACCAGAGCCTAGCCCAGCCACAGCACCGAGAGTTCTCGGCTTCCTCATTCCTTGCCCTCTGTCTGGGGTTATGAATCCCTGAGGAACCAGTGTCAGACCTGAGGCAGCAAATTAAGTGTGTGTGAATGTGGCTGCTCCAGTGAGCCCAAGGTCAGAGATGCTGGGTATGGGGGATCAGGAGCAGGGTTTGGACTGAGGAGGACAATAGGGGTTGATGTTTCTTTGGACTTAAGCTTGGAAAAATCTTGGAGGGCTTCCTGGAGTTGGTGTCTTTCCCTCTGATTTCCCCTTAATTGCTTTATGGGAAGGAGATTGTGACTTCAGGGGGTGAGAGGGTGGATAAGGTCCCTCTTTGCAGAAGGCAGAGATGTTGGGTGGCTCAGTCACTCTGGAGGTCAGGTGTGCCTGGAGGGGAAAAAAAGGGAGGTTCTAGGAACACATGTGGGAGGGCCAGAAATAAGGAGGAAGGTCCTGGCAATGACCTGTGAAGGGCTAAGGCCTGGGCTCCCGGAACAAGCGGTGGACTTTGAGTCATGCAGATATGGGGCCAGTCCCAGCCCTGTTGTTCACTATAATCCATGAGGTCCCTGGCAAAGTCATTCACCTCTCTGACTTCCTCATCTCTCAGATGGGAATCATAAATCCTGACCACCCACAATCACATTAAACAAGACCCATGGGTGGGGTTGCCTAGCACAGTGCCAACCCACACAAGGGTGAACCAATACAATCTATACAGTCAATTGTTTGGTAAATAATTGTTCAAAGCGACAAGTACAGTGTTGGGTGCACCCAGATGTTCTGAGGATAACCCCAACTCCTGCTTCCATGACCACTGGTTGGAATAAGCCAGAACAGCAAGTCACCTGTGCAGCCTGAGTTGGTCCTAGGTGCCCTAGGCACCCCAAAGAGTGAATTAAGACCATACAGGGAAAAAGCCAAAGTAAAAAGAGATGTCAGCCTGTGAGTCCTAGACCCACAAGGTCCCCAACAAGAAAAACTGGACATACTACCAAAGATATTTGCAAAAAGAAAAGCAATTCTTTATTGCATGGACACATGGCACAAACAACCTTGTTACACAATCCAGCGGCTTCCTGCCCGTTGCTGCTCAAAAGCAGATGGGGAGAGCTGGAGGGGAGTGGGAGGGGGAGCACTCAACAAAGAGGGCTTCACCCTTTGAAAGCAGGGACTAGGGTTTGCTCTTCTGGCCCCTCTAGCCAGTCCTCCACTCAGCCTGGGAAGCGGGGAGGTGACGAGGGACATCTCTGCTAGACCGGGCACTCAGACCTCTCTCTTGCGAGAAGAAACCACCTTCCCATCCACTGTCTCCTCGACATTGATGCGAACTTTGCCGCCGCCACTGCCTCCCAGGGATGCTGTAGGAAGAAGGAGCAAGCTTCAGAGTGGGGGACCCTCACTTTTCTCCCTCCCAAGGCAGCCAGGACCTTGGCTAAGCTCAGGGAGAACTGGACAGCACCCTGGAGAATGGCCACTGGCCAATCCTTCCAGAGTGGCCAGGAGGTCTGGTGTTGAGTCACTCATCATAGAGGCAGCTGGTAGCAAGTTATGCCCCGCAGTGAGCAAGAAAGCCAGGGATTTAACTGCAAGTGAACAGGAAGTGACTGGGGGCCTCTTAGCATTAAATGCAAGAAGGTGGGCCCTGAGTGGGCCCTGGGAAGCTATTCCTTTGACAAAGCCTGCTCAAGCTGAAAGGTTCTCAAGAAATCTTTAACCCCCACTCTGCTGGGGCTGATAGAGGGTCCCTGTGGAAGAGATGTAGATGGGCGTGTCCCTGCCCAACTGGCATGTTGGGTGTCTTTCTCCTTCCAGCCCATTCCAGAGGGAACGGTGGCTTCAACAGCCCCCTTGCCACCCCACTCAGGAAGCCTGAAGCCTTCTTACCTTCTCTGGCGCCAATGCCAGCCATCCTGAAAGAGAGGGGAAGCTGATGTAAGAGAAGGGCGTGAGCCCGGGTCTCCGGAAGGGAGTCCCCGGTGGCTGGCCAAGCAATCCACTCCAGCGGCCCCCACCACCAGCCGCACATGTGACTTCTCTAGAGGCTGGGACATCCTGAAAGCCTGTCCACACCTGCCACCCTCAAGCAGATAGATTCCGAATCACACTAACACCCCATCCGCTTCCTTTTCGCTGTCCCACTGCTGTCCGGGGAAGACCAGCCGGCCCCTCCCTCATCCCTCCCCCCTGCACTCTCGCCCCCACCTGGCGTCCTGGCCCTCCAGCAGGCTGCGGTAGGTGGCGATCTCCTGCTCCAGCCGCGACTTGATGTCCAGCAGCGTCTTGTACTCCTGGTTCTGGCACTCCATCTCATTGCGGAGCTCGCTCAGCTGGGCCTCCAGGCTGCTGATGAGCCCCTGGATCTGCTGCAGTTGTGTGGCATAGCGGCACTCCGTCTCAGCCAGTGAGCCCTCCAGCCCGGTTTTCTGGGGGCGGGCAGCAGATCAACAGACTTATCAGGCCAGGAAAGAAGCTGCCGCAGCATGTGAACCAGCATTGAATGGAGGACAGGGGAGCCCCTTGGCCGGGGCTTGGGAACCCAAGACTTAACCAGCCCTGGATGATGGGAAAGGCCAGGTGGCACTGGGGCAGGCTGGGGCAGGCTGCAGGTGAGCTGGGGGGCAGGTGGCCCTACCATGCTGAGCTGGGACTGCAGCTCGATCTCCAGCCCCTGCATCGTGCGCCTCAGGTCTGTGATCTCCGTCTTGCTGGTCTGGATCATCTCTGTGTTGGAGGCCACCTCCTTGTTCAGCTCCTCTGTCTGTGGGTCACACACAAGACCAGTGAAGCCCACAGGCATCCTAGGAGACCTGGGGAGCTGGGGCAGGGCTGCGAGGTCAGGCCCACCTTGCTGAAGAACCAGGCCTCGGCGTCCCGTCGGTTCTTCTCCGCCATGGCCTCATACTGCTCCCTCATCTCGGCCAGCACGCGGGTCAAGTCCACGCCTGGTGCCGCGTCCATCTCCACGTTGACCTGGCCGGCCAGCTGGCTGCCGTACTCCTTCATTTCCTGCAGGGTGGACAGGGCCCGTTTAGGGACAGCGGGCTGACGGGAGAGCTGGGAGCCTAGGTTCCCACAGGCCCATCCTGGCTTTGTCCCTAACTCACTGCACACCCTTCGCATTCCTGTGTACCCACCCCAGCCTCTGTTTCCTGCTGAAGGTGAAGAGGTTCAATCACGTGGGCCCCTTGGCTCTGAGGGCCTCTCTTCCTTGCCAGATGCTACAGGAGGACCTCAAGACAGTGTAACCCCCTGTCTGAGCTCATGACACAAATCAAGACAGCAGGTCACACTGGCCCCCTGGCCCAGCTATGGATCTGAGAAGGAAAGGGGTCCTGGGTCCCCAAAGGATAATACCCCTTGTTCTCCATGGGGATCCCTGTTTTGCTAGAGGGGAGCATATCTGAACCACTAAGCCCTTCTGCTAACTAGAAGGAGGTGCCGGGGCCCCACTCTGCCTCCCACCTCCAGCAGCCCTGCCAACCCTCACCTCCTCGTGGTTCTTCTTCAGGTAGGCCAGCTCCTCGTTCAGGCCCTCAATCTGCATCTCCAGGTCGGTCTTGGCCAAGGTCAGCTCGTCCAGCACCCGGCGCAGACCGTTGATGTCGGCCTCCACGCTCTGGCGCAGGGCCAGCTCGTTCTCGTACCTGGGAAGAGAGAGGGAGCCCAGAGGAAGGAAGGGGCTGTTGGAGCTGCAGGAAGGAAAGAAGGCCGAGAAGGGAGGCGGGGAGGCGGGGTATCCAGGAGGGGAAAGGAGGCAGGAGCGCACTTGAGCCTAAAGTCATCCGCCGCCAGCCGGGCGTTGTCGATCTCCAGGATGACCCGGTTGTTGTCAATGGTGGCCGCCAGGATCTGCAGGAGACAGGGAGTCGGCCCCTGGAGCAGTGTTCTGTCTTGCCTGGTGTCTCCCCACCCTGTGCCCCAGGTCAGACCCCTGGCCGACAGTCTCCCCACTGACACCAGACCCAGAAGCCTGTAGGCTCCCCAAGACAGAGTTCAGACGCCCCTCAAGTACCCACATGAGGTCTTCCTGCACGCCACCCTTCCTTGGCCGTGAAAGACCAAGGAATCCAGAGTGCCCAGACTCCCCCGTGGGAACTGTCTGGCCAGGAGGGGCTGTGGTGGGGTTCAGGGGGCTCTAACAATAGCCCTCTCAGGGATAGTCCACCAGCCTGCCCCGGTCACTGGACTCCAGCACACCTGGACACAGCCATGGACCCACAGAACATCCCCACAGCCAGGAGAACCCCAGAGGGCAGGTCAGAAAGGCATGCTGCAGCTGAGGAAACTAGTCCAAGTGGGCTGGAAGGGTGAGTAAGTGACAGGCAGAGCACATCATGAGTTCGAGGTATTCTAAGCCCGAATACTGCTTTGGGCACCAAAGATATCCTCAAAGGGTGAGGCAGGTGGTCCTGACCTTCTGGGCTCCTGAGGCAACACTTAACCATTCTTGCAAAAGAAGCAAAGAGGGACTGGATGCAGAGCCCTGCTGGCGTGTGTCACTGCCCCCACCTCGGACCCCCTGGTCCTGACCAGTCTTGGGATCTTCCCACACCACCAGATGGAGCGGATGTGTGCCAGCATCCCCACCGGGAAAGCGCTCCCTGCTCTCCAAGCTATACACCGACACTCACTGCCCAGGCAGGAAAGCATTTCCTTGAGGCAACTGGAGCGCTGATGTTACAGACATCAGCACCAGCCACCTGCTCCCGTCTCCCTGCCACCTGAGGACTCACCTTGTCACGGAGCTCCTCAATGGTCTTGAAGTAGGGGCTGTAGTCCCGCTCCGGGCTGCTGGGGCTCTGCTTCTGGTACCAGTCCCGGATCTTGACCTCCAGCTCTGTGTTGGCCTCCTCCAGGGCCCGCACCTTCTCCAGGTAGGAGGCCAGGCGGTCGTTGAGGTTCTGCATAGTGATCTTCTCATTGCCAGAAAGGAGGCCTCCATCACCACCACCGTAGTCACCGAAGCCACCGCCAAAACTCCCACCAAAGCCACCTCCAAGGCCACCCCCAAAACCACTACAAGCCCCTCCACCGAAGCCGCAGCTCATGCCGCCCCCATAGCCCCCTCCTGACCCCGAGGAGACGAACCTAGCAGAAGAAGCCGAAATAGTGCGGCTTCCACCGCCCCCACAGAGACTCCCCCCACCAAAACCGCCTCCCCCAACCCGGAGGGTGCCCCCCCTGGTAGAGCCACCCCCAAAGGTGGAAGAAGAGGTCTGCAGAAATGTGGTGCTCATGGCTGGGTGGCTGGGGAGTTCTCAGCAAGCACAGAGGCGCTGGCGAGGAGGAGGCTGGGCTGAGAGCGGAGCGCTGCCCTGTCACCCCCCAGCCTGGGGCTCCTTATATACCCCTCCGAGGAGGTTGTGGGACCGTGTCTCCTCCCCCAAAGGGAGGCCAACTCCCTTGTTCAAACGGGACTGCCTGCACACCTCTTCAAGGCTGAAGTGGAGTCTCTCTTTCTTTTTTTTTCAATGCAACAAAAGAGATGATTCAGAATGAATGGTGTTTTGCCCCCAGGGCCATGGTTTTAACACTTCGCTGGCAGGTTATCTCCACACTCTGGGAGAACCTGGAGAGTAGCGAGTAGTGGGGAGAGTAGCGGGGAGCAAAGCCGTGTCACCCTACAGCTCCCAGGGGTGGAGCAGCTCAGGCCCCATCTGTCCTCACCAGACTTCTCTGCTGCCACCAGGCCAGGACCCTCCCCGCAAGGCGGCTAGCTCCCCTCTCTCAGTTTGGGGAGAGTGCTCTGTGTTGTCCCACTCTCAGACTCCAGGGAAAGCAGTGGCCTGGGGGTGGGGGGATGAGTGGGGGGAAGCTTTGCAGGGCTTCTGGGGACAGGCTGGGTGGGAGGTCATGGGTCAATTTCCAACTAAGGTGATCAGAGAGGCCTACACATGTCACTTCCCTGACAGGTCAGGACTCTCCTCCACCAAGCCTCTTCCCCTTCCCCCCCCCCCCCCCGCCCAGCCCCCAGCCCCGTTGGCCTGGCACTCTCACAAAGGCCAGGAGGCTCAGGGCTGACAAGGCGCTGATTGATAATCCCGCCACCTGCCAACCGCACATGTCCCTGAACCTTTGCTTGCTCCCGGGACGCGTCGGGGCAAACCTCTGCAGATAAGACTGAAGCACAGTCCAGAAAACCCCTGCCTTCTCCAGAGGGAGGCATGTTCCTGCAGAGCAGGGCCACATGAACTCCTTTTGTCCCATCAAGCGCTTTGGGGCTGGGGAGGGACCTGACTCCGAGGGCTCTATGTGCCTGAGTGTTGGGAGGGAGGATTCGGGGACGCCTGGCAGGCAGATTGGAAGACACCTCTTCTCAGAGAAGGACACTGAGGCCAGAGAGGGAAGCTGAATGACCAGGGGCCTGTTTCAGGGATACATAATATATAAATCCTGGCCAGCCGGCACCGGCTCCAGGGCTCCAGGGGAGCGGGGGTGCTAGGGAGGGAAGCAAAGCTGATCTGAAGAATCAGAAGGATACTTGGTCCAGAGCTGACGTGCAGTGAGCTCTGGAGTCCCTCCGGCGGTTCAAATCCTGGCTCCATCAGTTACTACCTGTGAAACCCGTGGCATGTTCCGGTGGCAAGGGGCACTCTCAGCTTCCACCAGAGGCCTGAGAGCCCCCAGCCTGCCTCCTCCTGCCTCCCTATCTTCTAAAGAAGCAGACAGTGGGGCTCAGGACCTGGGGTTCCCCTGCGAGCTGGGGTGGTACAAGAAGGAGCTCAGGCCGAGGTGAGTGGGGGTGGATGAGCCGGCCTCTGAGCACTGAGCGCAGACAGGGCGGTATTGTCTCGTGGGTGGGTGGGTATTGTCTTTTCCTCCGAAAGAAAAATAATCAAACTCAGATCAGCCTCAGCTCATTAAAGCCTCTGCAGACATCACGGCCCCAGCAATTAACAAGGGAATGATTACACGCCATCGCCCCAGGCTGCGCAAGGGCTGGGCCCCAGCCAGCCCCTCTTCTGCACTCTGACTCCCCTCTAGCACCCCTCGAGAGATGGCTCTCACACGCTATCTGGCGTGGCAGCTGCCCCAGTCACAGATCCCTGTTTTCAATGCAAACAGCTCCTGTGAGCTCAAGGTCTTGGGCTCATTAGCCCCAGATGGGGAGGCTGGGCAAGGGTGGGGACCCAGCTCTGTTTGGCTCCAGCCCAGGCTGCAGCCCAGGGCCCTGCCCCAGGCAGCACGCCCAGGACGCTGTGCCAGTTTCTGTCCTTGGCCCACTGCAGACGTGCCGTCCCCGGGGCCTTCTCTCCTGGGGATGGCATGTGCAGCCCAGTGGAAAAGCCTGGGCTGGACTCCACCTCTGGGTGTGACTACCTCTCTGAGCCAGGTTCCCAACTTAACGTTGGGCCATCTTTCCACATATATGAGGAACTCAGGATAGTCCGAACAACAGAAGGAGTTAACTGTTTAACAGATTTAGAGTTTTGGTTTTACAAAATGGAAACCGTCCTGAGCACGCACGGCGATGCTGGTGGCACCATACGTGAACGGACTTCAGGCCACAGAACTGCCCGCTTAACCATGGCTGAGATGGTCAATTACAGTGTGTGTATTGCCGGAATACACAAAAAGACAATGGAGCCATTAACACTCAGTTTTACTGGGGAGTGCCACTGAGCATCCAGTGACACACAGCAGCAGCTCGGTCCTCGACATCCAGCCTCACTCCCCACTCCCCGGGGCCTGGATAATTCCTCCTCTATTAGGTATGTGGCTTACTTAGTAATCCAGCTGCTGCTCTCAGCCTCAGTCTACCAATCTGGAAAATGGGAATAACCCCCGCCCTGTCTGCCCCGAAGGGGTAGAGCGATGCCTGTGACTGACAGGAAACGCTCCGCAAACTGAAGCGGTCACAAGGACCAGCAAGGAGGGAAAGACCCGCCCCCTGAATCCTCTCCCCTCCTCTCTCCTTCCCTCCCTCTCCCTCTTCTCCATCCCAGCCTCTCTGTCAACAGGGCACCCCTGGTTTCAGCTCCGTAACTGAGACAGACAAGTGTCCCAGCTCTTGCCTCCCCCCACCTCCCCCCCCCACACACACACACAAAGGAAGGCTTCATTCCTGACATCCAGACCTGCTACCCGGTCACCTGTCCCACCTGTGTGGGGCCCAGAGCCCGCCCCACAGCCACATTCCAGGGGCCTCTGGGGTATAGGGAAGGGTTTCAGCTGTGACAACAGAGACTTTCATGAACAGGGGACAAGTATCTGGGCAGTCCCAGCCTGGGGGTGAGCCAGACCTCTAACATTAAGCAGGGGCGGGGTGTGGCTGTGGGTGCCGGAGGCCACAGCAGAATAGCTAGGGAGGGGCCGAAGGAGCTCCTGGCCCAAGGAGGGAAGGAAGAGCTGGGCTCTGGGGTCCCCAGTTCTGTGACCAGAAGCGAGTTAAGGAACGTCTCTAAGACCCATAGGAAACTGGCAACAAGAGCGCCTCCTTCAGGGTCCTCAGCACAGGGTACGACTGGATCTCAGCCTCCTTGGTACAGCGCTGGGCACTCTCGGCGGCCACGTGTGCCCCTCCAAGAGACCTTCAGAGGGCACAGGGTGCAGTGTTTCCCCCCCAGCCTCCTCCAGCACAGGATCAGACAGATCCATGGGGCCTAACAGACCCACTCAGCCTGAACCTCTCAGCCAAGGGGAAGTGGGACTACTTATTCACCTTTAATTGGCCTCAGTTCTTGGCAGCTGAACTGTAAACCACAGAGGCAAGACCATACCCACACAAGGGCAGAGTTAGACCGAGAAGCTGGGACTTAGGTTCCTTTGCTGGCCTGGGACCAACTTCAGGCAAGCCAGGTTGGGGGTCTGTACGGGAGGTCTGGGTCACAGCTGGGTCCCGTTCCGGGCTCTGGGCCCAGGTATGAGCTGGTGGTGGGCGTAAGGGGCTTCTGTGGGGCTGCCCAGGGATGGATGAATGTGTTAGTGCATGCACACACACACACACCAACAGGTATACCCTCTTTGGCTTTCTAAGTGGGAGGCCTGCCCCCATCACTCAGGCTCTGACCCACAAAACCCCAGGCTCTCCTTCGGTTAGGTGGAGGAATGGATCGATAGGACCTGGCCCAGAGGACTGCAGTCCCAGACCCTCACATGGAGCAAAACTGACAGGTACTAAGGATCTGGCATAAGGTGCATCAATCCCAGGAGACTGGGGTATAGGGTGGCACCATCAGGAAACTTTGTTTCTGGTCCTGGCTCTGCCATTAAGTCACTGTGTGACCTTTGACAAGTTACTTACCCTCTCTGAACCTGTTTCTTGCTCTATAAGATGTTACTCATCTGAACTGCCTTTTAGGGTTGTTTGATCAAATGGTTATATACTAGGTGCTCAATTAAGCATTAGTTTCAGACACATAAATATATACCAACCCATGAGGAAGTGAAGTGGAGAGAAAACTGAACCTGAAGAGAAAAAAAAAAACCCAGTTTCAAATCCCACCTTTGCCATGTTAGAAGAGTCACATATATAACAAAACACTTAATCGCTGACCCTTACTTTACCCATCCATAAATGGCGCCAATGTGGGGTGCCTGGGTGGCTCAGCCTGTTGAGCTTCTGATTCTTGGTTTCGCCTCAGGTCATGATCTCCTGGGTCCTGGGACCTGGCCCTGCGCTGGGCTCTGTGCTCAGCAGGGAGTCTGCCTAGGGATTGGATTCTCTCCCTCTGCCACCCCCACCCCAGTCATGCACACTACCCTTGTTTTCACGCTCTCCCTCTCTCTTTCTCAAATAAATAAATCTTTCAAAAATGGGCGGGAGCCGGGGGAGCAATGCTTGTTTCACAAGCCTGTTTTAAAGAACAGGAGGTTAAATAGACAAAGAGTTCCGCAAACAGGAATTACCCTACAGTAGCTGCTAGTGAGCACCCTCCCACCGGCCCCTGGGACAGGCAGGGTGCACTCTGATCTAAATAAAACCAAAACAGGCTCAAGAAGTTCTGGCCCATCTCTAACGACCAAAAAAAAAAAACCAAACCCAACAACCATCCTCAAGCCATAAAACTTTATTGGCAGGTCAGGGGAAAGAGTCAGGGGTAAGGTCCCTCCCTTCCCACGGCCCTACCCAGGGGTCCCCTCTGCAGGAGAGCGGGAAGCCAGGAGGTGCTGGACTCAGAGTGCCTTGGGGGTGGGCAAGTTGTTGTATTGGGCGTCCTGGCCCTCCAGCAGGCTGCGGTAGGTGGCGATCTCCTGCTCCAGCCGAGACTTGACGTCCATGAGCTGCTGGTACTCCTGGTTCTGGCGCTCAGTGTCCGCACGCACCTCACTCAGCTGGGCCTCCAGGGTGCTGATCAGAGTCTGGATCTGGGCCAGCTGGACTCCAAAGCGGGCCTCTGTTTCCGCCAGCGTGCTTTCCAGAGCAGCTTTCTGAGGAGAGGGAGAGGGAAAGAGACTCAGGGGAGACTAGTTCCCGGAGAGGGCAGGGGCACAGCCACAGCCCAGGCCATGCAAGGCTTCGTGGGCTCCATTATGCATCCCACTGGACTGGGCATACGGACCATGCTTAGCTGAGACTGCAGCTCGATCTCCAGACCCTGGAGGGTGCGCCGCAGATCCGTGACCTCCGACTTGCTTATCTGCAGCTGCTCTGTGTTGCCAGCCACCTCCCGATTCAGCTCCTCGGTCTGCAAGAAGAGAAGAGGCAGAAGGAATGAGCACTGAGGCAGAACTCTGCCTGAGAGCATGAAGCTTTCTCTCCCTGCCACCTCCCCCAAGGACACCTGCTACCCACTGCGTACCCGGCTGATAAACCAGGCTTCAGCATCTTTTCGGTTCTTCTCAGCCATGACCTCATACTGGCTTCTCATGTCACCCAGGATCTTGGCAAGGTCGATGCCTGGAGCGGAATCCACCTCCACGCTGACCTGGCCCCCGACCTGGCCTCTCAGGACACTGATTTCCTGGAAAGACACAGCAGAGATGGGCATGTTAGAGCCCAGAGCCTGCTGGGCCTGGGCCAGATCACTCCCCCATTCCCCAGATGGAAGGGGCTGGTTCAGGGGCAGACCTCAGAGCCAGCACCACCGACAAGACAAACTAGTGGACCGTCCATCCACTGCTGGAGCCCTGGGAGCCCCGCTCCACACCCGGGGCCATACCGAGGGTGCAGCAGGTACGGCCAAGGTCAAGAAGATACAGGATAAAAATGTCTTCAGCCCTGGGAAGTTGGGGTGGGATGGAGAGATGGCCCAACCTGAAACCCACCTCCTCATGGTTCTTCTTCAAGTAGGCCAGCTCCTCCTTCAGGCTCTCGATCTGTATCTCCAGGTCACTCTTGGCCAGGGTCAGCTCGTCCAGCACCCGCCGCAGGCCGTTGATGTCAGCCTCCACACTCATGCGCATGGCCTGCTCCGTCTCAAACCTTTCAAAGGAAATAGATATGGTCAGAGCAGCATTTCCTCTGAACCCCTGAAGACTTCCCCGCATCTCCCGCAGGGTTCAGGAGTCCATGGGGGGCAGTTGCTTCATGCCACCTAGGGGGAGTGAGGACAGAGTCTGGTCCCCCCACTGCACTAAGCCCCCAAAGGACCTGGGATCGCCCCTCCTTCTCTGCCCCGGCTTCAGCAACCCACCAAGGCAAACATACTCACTTGGTTCGGAAGTCATCTGCAGCCAGACGGGCATTGTCAATCTGCAGGACAATCTTGGAGTTCTCGATGGTGGCACCAAGAATCTGGAAGATAAGAGGCAGGAAGTTGGCACCAGTTTAGTGTACTGGCACTGCCCACCCCCTTTCTTCCTAGGAAAGAGAGGAGAGCAAATGAGTATGCCTCTAATCCCTAGAGACCAAAGCCCAGCCATGTCTCAGCCGTCCGTTGGCCAGCTCTCTGGGAGGTCTCGAAATCAGTCCAGGCCCGGGAGCTGCAGCAAGAGAAACCATCATCAGGGACGCTGAGCCAACAGTAGAGCACGGGTGCAGGAGGACAGGGAGGTAAGTCTGGGAGGAAAGTGTCTGAGAACTGTACCCAGGGAAACTCTAAATGGTCTTATGGGAGGCAGTGTCTAGCGATCTGCCGACCAGATGCAGTGTTGGGGTCCTTTTGTCCATAGCCCCATTCAAAGCACATTCTGCCTCAGGAAAGTCCCATTTCTTGGGTATCAGTTATGTGCCAAGCACTTTGCCCCTCATCTTTCACGCCAGGTCAGTGGGTATGCCTATTTTATAGAGGCAAGAAATGAAGCTCAGGATTCCTTGTCCAAGTTCACCCCGGCCTGAAATCCCTCTGCTGTGATGGACATATTTACGCCATTGATTAAGGTACTTGGGTTTATGTTTTTCAAAGAGCAAGTCATGACTCATTAGTCATTGTACTGGGAGGTAATTTGCATAGTTTATTTAATGAACTTGAACAGAATATAAAATATGAGATCACCCACAGTACAGTAAGTATTGTTTCAAGAAAGTTTCGCTAGGGCACCTGGGCTTTGCTCAGGTCATGATTTCAGGGTCCTGGGATGGAACCTTGCACAGGGCTTCACACTCAGAGGGGAATCTGCTTGAGGAAACTCTCTCCCTCTCCCTCTGTCCCTACCCACACCTCTCTCTCTCTCTCAAATAAATAAATCAATGAAAGAAAGAAAGAAAGAAAGAAAAGAAAAAAAAAAAAAGAAAAGTAGGGGGAGCCAGGCTTTCTCAGTCGTTGAACTTCCCAGGGTCCTGGCTCCCTGCACCAGGCAGGGAAGCCTGCTGCTCGCCCTCCCACTACCTCTGCTTGTGTTCCCTCTCTCGCTGTGTCTGTCAAATAAATAAATAAAATCTTAAAAAAAAAAAAAAAAAGGAAATTTGCTTCCATTTTGGGTGTGTGTAGGACAGAGAATGGGTGAAGAAGATACATGGTAAAATGTATTATTGTCAGGTTACAATTTAAAGTGTGTAAGCAGTATTCTATTTTGTTGTTTACCACTCTAGCTGTCCCTCCTTGTCCACACGTCTGGTTAACCTGCTCCATGCTCGAGGCACCCAGCACCTGGCCAGCACTGGGCGACATCGTGGGGAGCTGCATGTTTGGAGCCCCAGCACGTGGGATCATTACATGTCCCGCTGGTTACTGATATATTTCTTCCAGTCACCCTGCATGCCTTTAGGGGCTCCCTGTTAGACCTATGGCTCCAGCACCCCCAACCCCGAAAAGGACGGGGCTGAGGCGGGGGGGGGGGGGGGGGTGGCTCTGCGTGTGTTATCTCGCCTTTACCAGATCCTTAGGCCATTAGCATATGTCCCCTCCCATTCTTTTCTGAAGTTTCTAACTATGCGGTGCCCTCCTGCCCCCAGCCCGGGCGGGGCAGGAGGGGCTTCAGCCTGAGCCTGATGGAAACCAGAGCTGCCCCACCAGAGAAAAGGAATGCAGACGGGCCCATACCGGGGGCAGCAGAGGGTAGGTTCGGCCCGGGGTGGACTGCATTCCTCTCAGGCCAAATTCCTGCTTGTCCCTGCTGCAACTGCGCCCCCAGCCAAGGCCCCTGGGCAGCCTACAGCCTGGTCCCACCTCCTCCCACTCCTCCGGACCCCATCTCCCAGGCCTCCCCACCCACCAGCCCCGCCCCCGCCGCCTCGGCACACCCCACCCACTAACCCGCCCCCTTCCCGATACCTAGACCTCCACTTCCTGCCCCATTGTCCAACCCCTCCTTACCTGCCCCTGCTCTCGGCCCCACCCTGCGGCCCTCCCACCTTCTAACGGGCTAGCTCCCGCCCGGCCGGGTGGTGGCGCGGGTCCCTCCTCCGGCCTCGCCCGGCCCGCGGGGCTGGCCAGGTTTGCGCTACAGGTGCACCTCCCGCAGCTGGGCCGCCGCCCACCTTCTCCCGCAGCTCCTCGATGGTTTTGAAGTAGTGGCTGTAGTCGTGGGCCGGCCCGGGCCCCTGCTTCTGGTACCAATCCCGGATCTTCACCTCCAGGTCGCCGTTGGCCTCCTCCAGGGCGCGCACTTTGTCCAGGTAGGAGGCCAGGCGGTCGTTGAGGTTCTGCATGGTGAGCTTCTCATTGCCCGCCAGCAGCCCGTCGGACCGGGCCCCAAAGCTGCTGCCGAAGGTCCCGCCGTAGCCCCCGCCGTAGCCCCCGGAGGACGAGGACACGAAGCGGGCGGAGGACACAGACACGCCGCGGCCGCCCGAGCCCCCGTGGATGCTGGGCGCGCGGAAGGCACTTCCCGCCCCGAGGCGCAGGGAGCCGCCGCCCAGGCCCCCGAAGGACGAGGTGGCGGACGACTGGCGATAGCTGTAGGAAGTCATGGCGAAGGAGGACTCGGGCGACACTGGTCAGAGGAGCAGCGGTAGGCGAGAGGAATGGCGAGGGCCTCACCTGGCGCCTTTTATGCCCGGGGCGGGCGGGGAAAGGGGGAGGGAGAAGGGGCGGATATCTGAGCCCCGAGGAATTTGCAGGCTCCTGGGTACAAATATGGGCTTTCTTCCAATTGGTCAGTTCCTGGCGGCTCTACCTCCAGCTCTTCCTTCCCGCGGCCCTGCGGGGAACTGCCCCACCCCAACTCCTCCGGAGCCCCGACTGCACTGCTCCTCACCTCCCAGCGCACTCATTCCTTTCTTCGCCCCCATCACACACAGAGACGCCCTCATTCACATTCTGACCCTCCCCAGTCTTGAAACCCCCCAGGAATTAAGTGCCCCAGAGAGTAGACTCCTAAACCCTGTCCTCCCTCTAAACCCGCGTCACTCAGAGACCCCCCCCCCCTCTGGAATTATGTTCTGAAGCCCCTTTCTGGGGATTGGAGTTAAACACTTTCCTTCAATACATTCAGGAGATTCCTAAACCCCACTTGGAATTACACCTCTCAGAGCCTGCCCCTTGGGGATTCACCCACATCCTGACTTCCTCTCAGTCCCCCAGAGGAGGGTGCCCTGGCCGCTGGCCTCCAGAGACAAAGCTGCCCCACCCTGCTGGAGCCAGACAAAGCCCAGGGGCCACCAGAGGCTCCTGGGGACAGCTGCAGGGAGGCTTCTGTCCCTGGACTGTAAGGGACTTCCTGGCAACCCCAAGCTCAAGCCTGCCCCCACCTACCCCCACTGGGGGCCTCTTACCTCCCACCCCTCCAGAACAACCCCAACCTCCAGCTCCAAAATCATGCATTCATTCATCACAGATTTCCTGAAATCATGATGGGGGGATCTGAGCCTAAAGGAGGCAAATAACTTGCCCATGAGACATGTAGCACCTGCCACCCAGAGAGGGAAAACGGGTTGGGATCCCTCCCTCCTTGTGAGCATCTGGAAGGAGTGTGTCAGGCTCAGTCCTGGATCTAGTCCCTGGATCAGTGAGTGGGCTGCTAGGCCCTGCAGGGTGCTCCCAGACAAAGCAAACAGCTTTGATAATAAGAGGAAGGAGCCCTCCTCTCCATGATCCCCGCTCTTCACCCTGCTCAATAACTCTACCCATCCTTTCTGATCACTTGAAAGGGCCGGGCCCCCGACCAGACACTGCCTGCGCCTCACCCCAGTTCCTGTCCCCAAGTACCTCACCCCTCCTCAGAACTGCTCCGGTGGTTCCTTAGGTCAGAGCAGTCACATAGTTGCAAGATGGGGGCCCCAAGCCCTTTGGAGACGCTGTTAGGGAGGTGGGCCAGCAACAGGCCTCAGTTTCCCCCAGTGAAATCTCAGCCCTCCTTTTACACATCATCACCTGGATCACCTGTGGCTAAAGGAAGACTTGTCCTAGCCTCACCATTCCCCAATAAACTGCCTTCCAGCCACCCACTTATCCAGGAACAGGGGCAGGAAACTGCCTACACACCCCGTAATCCATCGGAGCAGCCCTGACCCACTCAGGAAGGCCAGCCTGAGGCTGTTTAAACTAGTGAATCAGACCTACAAGTGGGTCCGAGGTGCCTGAAAGGGAAAGGAGACGGGCGTGATCCAAGCTGGCCATGAAAGTAGGGTGCGGCTGGGCCTTCACAAAGGTTGTAGCCGCCAGGGCTGGTCTGAGGTGAGTCACCCTTTATTTGACCGTGAGAAGGAGGCCTGTTCCTCATGGGCCAGATAGTTGCTACGCACACCAAGCCCCAGTTGGGATCTCTGGTTTTCTGGCCTGATAGGAAGGACTTTGTGTTAAGAAACAAAATAACAGAACCAACAATCCCCACCCCCAGATATTAAGGGGTTGTGAGTTCCTTAAACTCCAGAGGAGCTTCGGGTCCCAGTGCCCACCCCAGGGCCATAGTCCTAAGAACAACTGACTGGGGGTGTCCAGGTTACAGTCTCCGTAGGTCTCATCGGATCCTCTGGTAGCCCCGCCCATTTCACACAAGAGAAAACAGAGGCTTCAAGAGGAGTAGTGACCTGCTGGGTCCCCAGCCAGGTGTGTCAGAGTCCGGCTTCCAGCCTCTCAACCCTCAGCCCTGTGGCCTGGGTTCCTGAATGTGACAGAGGCTCTGCTTTCCCCTCCAAAGAGGTCCCAGTTCTAGAACCACTCCTTTGGGTCCCATTTCCAAAGTCGTATACCAGTTGCCAGGGCAGGAAGCCCCAGACTGAAATGCAGGTGGAGTCAGCAGGAATCCCCCATTCCCAGTCTCTTCCCAGCAGAGTCCCCAGCATCTTCCACCATGACCTGTGGCTTCTGACCAGTTCTCTGATTCATCAAGAACTCAGGAGAACGATCTCTACAGGCTGCCTTCCCCAGAGATGGAACTGAGGGCGTCAGTAATGGACTGCCCACCACCAGGAGTCTCAGATCCGCTCCTGGCCGTTTGAAGGCAAAACCTGACCAGAGACACTCCCTTCCCAAGCTCTGGTCCCTGAGCCAGGATTCTGTCTTCTCCATGGCAGGTGCACACAGGGTCAGGAGGGGGAAGGGAATATAAAAGCATGAAGGGACCCCACAGTGGATCCTGCCCAGCTGCCCCCAACCTGCTGCCCCAGGAATTTGAAATCATGAGGTCCCTTCAGGAAAGTGGGGCTCCATCCAATAAGATCAGAAACACTGCTCGTTAGAGAGTATCAGTGCATGGTACCCAAGTCTCTGATGCTCTGAGTCACTTATAAAATAGAGATAAAAGTAATAATAGTAACAACCTGGTTCATGGGGTTGTTTTGAGGGTTAAATGAGATGGTGCTTGTAAGGGTGCCTGACACATACTGAGCACCAAAAAATGTTATTATATAATCTGAAATAGTAATATCACGATATTTCATAATATTATATAATAAATACTTACATGTATTTGTTTATTATCATTATAAGTATTCAAGCCCAGACCTTTAATACCCTAAAGCCACAGCACCAAAGGAAAGCTGTGTTCCTCTCACAGGATGGAGGTCGGGTCCTTCATCCACTGGCCTGGAGCAAGAGCCATCAAGCCGGGAAAGACATAGGGTCACCTGTTAAGATCCTAACCTGTCCTTCCTATTCCAATATGCAATTATTTATTTAGTCAGTGAGTCATTCAAGCGAAGCTCTAAGATCAGCCCCACAGAGGAGGTGGGCTCGTGCACATGAACAGAATTCATAAGCTGGAGGAAAGAAAGAAAGTGGAGATCTCATGAACTTGCTTGTTGTGTAAATTGGCAACCCTTCCCTAGACACCATCCCCTTCTCCAGGGACGGTGAGCACGGATGCTAAAGGTACTTTCTGACCTGTGCCTCCATTCATCGACCCTGTATCTGTCCCCTGTCTGCCAGGCATAGTACTAGGTGCTGAGATACAGAAGGATATACAAGCTTTTGCTGCCTCTCAGAAGCTAACAATCCCCACAGGGGATTATAGAGATGGATTAGTTTTGATGAAATGTGTTAGACTGAATACTCACATTAATTTCCACTCCTTCCTGAAACCGTGTTAAGCTGACAGTTAAGGAATATTGGAGAGAATAAAACAAGAGGCAAGAGAGGATGATTAACTCCTACAAAACGTTGAAACCCCCAAAATGATAACTCACAAGAGACAGGAGAAAGCTGAGACCAGAGCTTGGGAGCATAGGGAAAGGAGGGCGGGGCAGGAAGCTCAGAGCTCAGGAACTGGGGTGCCAGGTCCCCTGAGTGGGGCAGTGGAGGCTCGGACTGAACAGTCTGGCTGTAAGTTTCCATAAACAGCACCAGGCTCCCTTCCCAGACTCCCTCCCCAACCAAAGGCAGCCAGGAGAAGACAGCAGCTTTCCATCTTTCCACTCTTTCCCATCAGCCAAGGCAGAGTTACAAAGTCCTATCATGGAAGGTATTAGGGAAGCTGGGGGGGCCAATGAACTCCCTTAAACATGGCAGGAGGGGACCTGTTGTGGCCACTTTGCGGGCTGACTGGGCAGGTTCTTCCCACAAAAGTCCACCAGTGCCACACTTTCTCATTTACCCCAAAGAACCGCTCTACCCTGTGTTCAGGGAGGCGTATGAAAGGATGCTCTCGGAAGCGCCGTTTGTCAGGGTGGAAAGACGAACCACTGGTGACAGTTGAGTAAACTGGGTAACATAAACAGAATGAGTAATGTCAATTTACAGTGACACAGAAATCCCTAAAGAATGAAGTCGTAGATAAAAGCGGCAAGAGAGCAACACACATGATAAATTAATGCTGGCATTAATGTACATATGATTATGCACATATGTGTGTGATGCACATATGATTATGCACTCAGTGACATATGATGTACATATGATTATGCATGTAAGCATATATGATGTGATTGTGCATGTAAGTACATATGATGTAATATGATTGTGAATGTAAGCATATGTAGTATACATACGGTTGCGTGTGAGCACATATGGATGTACATATTATGCACATATGCACATGTGTACATATGATTATGCACGTGAGCACACATTACATGTGGTTGTGCATGTAAGCATATGTGATGTACATATGACTGCATGTGAGCACGTATGGATATACATATCACATGTGTACATATGACTAGACACATAAGCACATATGATTATATATGGTTGTGCATGTAAGCATGTATGATGTGCCTATGTGCCCATAAGTACATATGGTGTACATATGATTGTGCGTGTAAGCATATGTGATATACATATGACTGTGTGTGAGCACATATAGATGTACATATTATGCACATATGCACAGTATGATTATGCACATAAGCACATATGGTTGCTTGTGATAATGCATGTAAGCATATGATGTGCCTATGTGCCCATAAGTACATGTGGTGTACATATGATTGTGCTCATAAACATATATGATATACATATGATTATGCATGTAAGCATATAGATGTGGGAGGAGATGCACCAGCCTGAAAACAAGGGATTCCTTTGAGAGAAGCCGAATGAAGGCTCATAGTCAAGGGGAGGCTTGTGTCAAGGGGAACCCACACTTATCTCTGCTGTTCTTATTTTTATAAGGATGTATTCATGTGGAACCTGTTTCATGTTATGTATGAACAGGTAATAATATCTTAAGAAACATTATACGATTGACATTGAGAACCAACCTCATTTGACTCCTCTCCATCGGTGCACCACTGACATCCTCGTCTCATACACTAGGGAGGAAGTTTTGGAAAGGGCAGCAGCAGATGTGGGGAAAAGAGAGACCCCCCCCCACCCAGGGGTGGAGGAACTCAAGACCTTGCTCCAGCTAGGTGCCTGGTGCTATAGGGCCCCAAGGCCAGCAACCCAGGTCTGGCTGCCTCCGTGGTAGCTCATCTCAGTCACTCCCCGCACCATGGGAAGCCAGGGAAGGTGAGGCTGGGCAGGCCAGGTCAGGATGGCCCCTGGTGTTCCTCTTCAACCCCCAGGGGAGGAAAAACCAGCCTGACAGAAACCAGAGCCAATCCTGGCGGAAGGGAAGAAGCTCTCTGAGTCCTAGGGAACTGCCCCTTGTCCAGGCAGTGGGGGAAGGGAGAGGGTCAGCTTCCCCCCCCCCCCCAGGTGCCACATTCCACACTCTGGGAAGACCGGCTGCCTCTCCCTTCCACCCCACCCCTCCTGAGGGGCTCAGAGTACGTGACCAGCCTCAGGCTCCTCCGCACACAAGGAGGGACTAGGCGTCCTCTTGGCCAGGGGTGCGTCTCTCTGCATCTGTCCTGGCCGTGGGCTCTCTGGGCCCCATCTGGAGCTCTGTGCCAAACCTCAGCCCATCCCACCTGGGCTGGGACACCAAGAGGGCCAGACGCGAGACTGACAGAGAGAAAGAAGAGTGTCTAGAAAGAAGAGTGTCTGGTGTCTGCCCTGATTCTGTCCGAATGGTCCTCCCTTTCCAGCCAGCTAGTCCTTCCCACCAGGGAAGCTGCGCTGCCTCCCTCGGGGACAGAGACTCTCAGACCTGGGGCTCTGTCCATTTCAAAGCTCACCGGATCCCGTTAAGTAAGAGCTCTACAGAGCCCTTGCTAGCCACACCCCCACAGGACTCCCATCCGGCAGCTGACATGGTCTTCCTCAAGATCAGGTGTGGCTCCATCACACTGGCTGCCTCAGCTGCTTCTGGGAACACCTACTGTGAGCCAGAGGCCAACGTGTGGCCATGAGGGCCACATCCCTGCCCTCCAGGAGGGACCAGGCCCTTCCTCAGGCCTGGAGAATCCTTGCTCCTCACCTGCCTCTTCCCCTTCCCTCCATGTCAGGAACTCCAGCTCCTCTTCCGAGCCCAGCCTGGGCATCATCTCCTCCAGGACGTCCTTCTTGATGCACTCAGGCCAGGCCAATTTTTCCCACTACTGCCCCCCTCCCCCAACAACCCCTGAACTCTCCACATTAGAGGCACAGCCCTGTCTCCCCAACTAGATGACCTCGGAGCTTACCCCACCTCTGGCCCAGGGGCTGACTCCAGCCCTAGCGAATGATTAATGAAGATTTGCTGAGAAGGAAGACACGGAGAAACCCTTTTTTTTCATTCAACCAATAATTATGGACCACCCTCTCTGTGCCACACACCTTTCAGATTCTGGGCATCGGGAACAAAATGGTCAAAAACTCCCTGCCCTCCTGAGCTTTCAATCTGGGTGGGGCGAACATACAAGGGTGCATGGGGAGGAGTTAGTCGGGGAAGGGGTGAAGAGCCACTAACGGAGAGTGGCCATCGAATTTGGGAGGGCCAGAACAGAGGAAGTGGCACATGGACAGAGAAACCTCAATAAGGCAAAGGAGCCTGCAGGCCCCTGGGGGAGCAAGGCAGGGGCAAGGTCCTGGAGGAAGAAGGAGCAGGGTGTGTCCCAGGAACTGCCATCACCCCCTGCCTGGGAGGGGTACCCTGGCGGAGGGGTGTGCAGGAGAGGAGGCCAAGCCAGAGCACAGAGCAGGGGCTGCAGTCCTGTTCTCAAGGGCTGGACTTTGTCCTGAGAGCTTTGTTCAGAGCAGCACTGGGACCGCTGGGGCTGCTCTCTGGAGCTAGGTGGGGGGCAAGGGTTGAAGCTGGAAATCTGATAAGAGACTCTTATAAAGTTAGAGATGCTGAGAGCTTATTCTGGGGCCATGGGGGAAACCGTGCATGCGTACATGTGAGAGGTGGTTTGGGGGCATTCTGAACAGGGGGAACGGGTGCGTTCCCTTGCAGCAGAGGGAAGAAGAGGCATCCAGGTGACTCCGAACTTGAGGTCTGAGGCTGGCCTTTGCATTGTAGTCAGAGGACAGGTCGGCAGGGGCCACGGTTTCTCTGATGCCCCTCCAGATAGACAGTGATCACCCCAGGGTCATCCCCAGAGCTGGGTCCTCAAGCAGCCTTAGGTTCTCATTGGGTTCCTCTCACCAAGCACCAAGCCCTCACTGTGCCCAAGCCTGGCAACGCTGACACCCCCCGAAGGAGAGGAAGGACGAAGGCTGTACCCACCCAGGAAGCCCACAGATCGGGGAAGGAGTAGGGAGGTGATCTCTGACTTAGGGTTTTCTCCATTGTCAACAAAGCTACAATGAATGGATATCACCTCTATAATCCGAGATGAGGGGCGTTTATATATTCTCAATTCTGACTTGCCCCACGTTCCACTGGCTTCAAGTTGGCAAGTGGGGCCCCGCAGCCTTGGGGTAGGGATGGTCAGGTTAGCTGAGTTTCTGGAAAAGCTGCTTCTTCCTCCGAAAGGAAGACAGGCGGGGGGGGAGGGGGGCGCGGGGGCATTCTTGAGAGCAGCTGGAATTTAGAGCTGCTCTAGAGACAAAATGCTGAGCCCCCCTCTCCTGGCCTCGCCTGGCCCCTCCTGGCTCCAGCCGGCTGCAGCATAAACATTTGTTAGCAGACACCGCAAAGAATCCCATGGCAAGGTGGGCTGCCAGAAGCTGGGAACACTAGGAGTGCCCAGGTCTGGGGTCTGATGGGTGAGATGCCCTTTATTCAGAGAAAGAACAGCTGAGGCCCCACCCTCTGCCAGGCACCTGGTATCAGTGGACAGTGGATTGGGAGAGAAAGGGTATCTATACCCCAGCCAAGGCGCACACACACACACACACACACACACACACCATTACCAGAGGACAAAGCCTCATTGGCTCCCATGGGCACCTCACGGCTAGTCGAGGCAGGACCTATCCAGCCCGGCCCTCACCAAGGTGCCTGAGCACCAACCTGAGGCCTTCCGACCAGGCCAACACTGAAAAGGCATTGGGAAGCAGCTAGGAAGCCCTCCAGTCCTACCTGAGACTCAGCCCCCCACCCTTGGAATGTGCTAGAGTTGGGGAGGGGATACTTCCTCTGCAGACCTCATCTGGGATTAGGGCAGGGGCCTGCGGAGACCAGAACATCCAGCAAAGACATCAGCCCTAGCTCAGTAAACACACAGCTAGGGCCCCCGGCACACAGAAACCAAACAGACGCCTTCACACACACAGATCGGTATCTGCGGTTTCTGAAGGAAGGGTTTGAGCTCAGGAAGGGGAGGGGGAGGCTTCAGGAACATAGAACTTGCCAGTTTTGCCAGGCCTGTTTTCCCTTGTCCTTCTCCTCCTCCTGACCACTGAGAAGCATTAAGCTTCCACTAGGAGGGGCGCCTGGGTGGCTCAGTGGGTTAAGCCTCTGCCTTCAGCTCAAGTCGTGATCTCAGGGTCCTGGGATGGGGCCCCACATCGGGCTCTCTGCTCAGCAGGGAGCCTGCTTCCCCCTCTCTCTTTGCCTGCCTCTCTGCCTACTTGTGATCTCTCTCTGTGTGTCAAATAAATAAATAAAATCTTTAAAAAAAAAAAAATCTACTAGGAGCCTAGCGAGATGAATCAGACAAACTCCTACCCTTGTAAGATGGGAGTGTCGGAACCTCCTCACCCAGAGGTTTCCAAGCGTGGCCCGCAAAGCCCACAGCAGAGAGCAGCTGCTGACCAGCCACACTCACACACACGTGTAGTCACGTATACACACACACTCGCCCACACTCTACTCACTCATGCACACACGCTCGCACACCCTCGCCTACCCTCCACACTCACTGTTATGTGTTCACATGCTCACACGCTCACTCATAACCTCAACGCTCATACACACGTGTGCACACTCACCCAGGGCAGCTCAGCCCTCCCTTGCGCTACATACATACATACATACATACAAACCGCTTCCCATAGGATTTTGCTTAAGCAGAAGGTCTCCCTCTTTGAAACTCCCGTAGCTGGTGCATCAGCCCAACTCCCTCTGTCTGCAGATCAGAAAACTGATGCAGCAGCTGATATTCCACCTGGCCCTGCTCACACAGCTGGTTTCCCGCTGAACTTGGGCCCCACAGGCAGGTGTCCCAGATCCGGACTGTCTGCCCCTAAGGGAAGATCCGTGCTCACAGAAGAGTAAGGTAAACACCACAGGTTCCGGACAAGGGTTAGAGAAGGGATGCAAATCAGAGGGCTCCTGGGGCTCAGGGAAGGACAACGCCCCAAGGGAGGCCTAGGGTGAGCAGGGAGGGCCTCCTAGAGGAGGAGGGCTCTGAGTAGAGCCCGGGGCGAACCACCATAAACAGTGAAGGGAGTGAGCTCACGGAGGTGGCAGATGGGCGGAAAGTCCCAGGAACAAAGGATCCAAATCTATCAAGTCCTTACTACGGGCCTGACTCTCTAAGCGCAGGACATACACTGACTTGTTTAAATCATCAGGGCTCCTATGCTGTAGACACTGTGGCCAATAGCAACCTCCCCCTTTCACTGACTAGGAAACTGAGGCCAACTGGCTTAAGCTTAGAGTTTGGTAAGTGGCAGAGCTGGGGTTTGAACCCAGGAGGCCTGGCCCTATGATTCATGGTCTAACCTCTAACCTCTGTGCCAAAAAAGGATGAGCACAGTGGAGGCTGCAGAGCTGACTCAGACAAGGAAGGACCTTGCAGACCAGACTACCGGATTTCTTTCCTTCTTTCTTTTTTTTTTTTTTTTTTTTTTGGAATGCAGAAGCAAGGTGACACATGCAAAGTGTCAGATGATTCAGACAGCCACTGCAGGATGCCCTGAAGCTGGGACCCCAGGGCCATGATCCCAGCTAAGCATCCCCATACCCCCCTTCATTCCTTCCCTCTGTCGCCCCCCCCAGTCCAAGCCTTATCACCTCAAGAGCCAGCAACAGCGGTGCCTCCCTCAGGGCTGATCCCCACTGCCTCTCCCAGTACCAGGCTCCTCTGTCTCCAGCCAGCTTCCTTCAAGTCACTCTGCGCACAAACTGCAGTGGCCGCCAGCTCACAGCAGTGACTCCCCGCCTGGGGTCCTTAGACTCCCCCTGCGGGAGCATCACCAGAAGAGCTTGTTTAAAACGCTGATGCCTGGGTGCCCCCCACCCCGCCCCAGGGTTACTGAATCAAATCCCTGGCAGTGAACCTACATTTTCAATAAGTACCCATCTTCTTTTCTTTTTAAGACTTTATTTATTTACTCGACAGGGAGAGAGACACAGCGAGAAAGGGAACACAAGCAGGGGGAGTGGGAGAGGGACCAGCAGGCCTCCTGCCGAGCAGGGAGCCCAATTGCAGGACCCCGGGATCACGACCTGAGCCGAAGGTAGACGTTTAATGACGAAGCCCCCCCCCAGGCGCCCCCAGTCCACAGCTTCTATATGCCCATGGCTCTGAGGCTCACTGCAGCTTGAGAACCACTAGCGTCAGAATGAGATTCATCGAACCGCCATGCTGGAACCATGCAGGAGGCATAGGAAAGACACGAAGATAAATCTGCCTCAAGAGCCTAGATGTAGCCAGCTTCCCTGCCAGCGAGGGAAGGCTATGCATAGCCAAAGCTCAGAAGGAAGAGACCTAATTCCAGGCCCAGCTTTGCTGCATTCTATCTGGGTGACCTTGGGCTCAGGTGAACAAAGCCTCACCTTGTCCAGCTGCCGAACTGTCAACAACCGTAAGGGTCTGAGATTTACTCTTTCGGCAACCTGACAAGTTAGCCTGCCACAGTTTTCTGGGTGCTGACAGACCAGAGATTCCTGGGTCAGAGACAAAGGATCTGATTGCTCAAGGCATAGCAAGCAGCTGCAGTGTGGTGTTTGCGCTGCTGACACCCCTCACCCTGTCCATCAGGGACCATGGGGTGATGCAAAGCTTGACCCAGCTGGGTGCTCTATATTGCCATGGGTTTTGATTCACAGGTGAGAAACCCCAAGCTTTGGGAAACCAGATCTTTTTTAAGGAGCAGCAAGCAGACCTGGGAGGTTTTCGCTCCAGCGGGAAGCATTGTCATTATTACGCGGAACAGTGGAAGGTGCTCTCTCTACCCTCCAAGGCAGTCAGCTCCTAAAACATTCTGGAGAAGACAGACCACATCGAAAGCCATTCAGTGCCCCTGGTCACGAGGTGTACAGAATACATGGGACAGATCTGTGGATAATTGTCTCCCAACATAAATGGGAATTCTTAGTGCATGGAGCTTAGAAGCTGTAAACCAGGTCTCACAAGAGGAAGACACCCAGCCCAGGAGACATAATTACGGAAGAGATAAAGCAGGGAGGCAAGGCACCAAAGTCAAAGGTGGAAAGTGATAAGCAGCTAGCCTTTCACAACAGACTTTGCGGAAATGACAATAGGGAAGGTATTTGCAACCTTCATCATGGGCCAAGGTTCAATATCCTTAACACATATAAAGACTTCCTACAAAGAACTGAATAAGAGATCCATAACCCAGGAGGGAAAGAGCATAAAATAAAATCAAACAGTTCCTAGGAGAGAATATACGAACGGCATTTAGATACATGAAAGCATCTGGCCTCAGAGTAAGAGAAATGCAAATTTAGACCATCCTAAAATCTCATTTTTTACAGGTGTCAGATCAGCAAAGAGGAAAAGGGTTGATATCTTACTGTATGTTGAGAACAGGGGGAGCCAGATACCCACACGTTGTCAGTAGAGGTAAAATCAGGAGAACCTGCATGAACAGTGATTGGCAATATCTATCAAGATTTTAAATCTCACTCTTTGTCCTGTCAACCATTCTTACAGGTGTTTTATCTTTCAGGTGTAGTTTTGCACACGTGCAAAATGACACCACGTACCAGGATATTCATCGACACATTATTTGTAGTTGCGAGAGTGAAAATACCGGTATATTCATCATAGGATACCTCCTGTACAATAAGATATTGTGCAACCTCCAGAAAGAATGTGTCCAGCAGACTGATAGGAAAGATTTTTTCAAAATATTTTATTAAATGAAAAAGTAAGACCGCAGAGCCATGTGCATCAATGGCCACCCCTTGTATGCGTGCTCCTGGGGAGAACATAGCCGCAAACAGGTTTTTAAGTGCAGGGATATGTTTAGAAAGACACATAAGAAAGTGACAGCACAGACTGCTGCTTGTAGCCGGGGCTGGAACACAGGATTCACAGGAGGCAGGGAGATGACCCTTTCATTGTATATCCTTTTTGTCCTTTTACAATTTTATATTCTACTGAGCGTGTATTACCTCTTCCCAGAACTATGCATAAAACATATTTGTAATTTTTTTTTAAAAAAGCAGACTTGAATGTTTGAATCTGCCAAGAAATGTGGAGGGGCCAGAACCCTGGGTCTGTACCTCGCACAGCCTCAAGCCTGCAGCCCCTCCGGATCTCAGTGGCTGCTGGTGGCCTCTGCCCAGAGCCGTGACCGGGGAAGCATCATTTACTTCTCCATTCACTCATCTGACCAGGCTTGTGCTCTGAGCCAGACTTGTGCTGGGTATGGAACACAGAGCTGAGAGACCCAGGCCCAGCACCCAACCAGCTGCGCAGATAGTCGCCAAGGGGAAAGTGGGGTAGGAGAGATCTGTACAAACAACAAGGCAGAGGCTAAGTGGCATTGTGTGGCCATTAAGATTAATGAGTGACCATGTAGTGAGACAGCGACAAGCGTGGCCTTTGAAACGAGCCACACCTTGGTTTCCTTAGGCTAGCCCAGTTATTAAATCTCCCCTATAAAATGAGGCCTGGATTTAATTCATGGATCCACTATTTATTTTAAAGCCACTCAGCAGGCACGGGCTATCATATAAGCCATTTTATAGGGGAGATTTAATAACTGGGCCAGTTACAGCCAATAAGATCAGTCTCAGAGGGTTTGTTGGGGAGAAGTCAAAACGGTGCGTCAAGAACAGTGCCCGGGGAGACACCCAGGTAGCTCAGTCGGTTAAGCAGCTGCCTTGGCTCAGGTCATGATCTCAGGGTCCTGGGATCGAGCCCTGCATCAGGCTCCTTGTTCAGCAGGGGCCCTGCTTCTCCCTCTGCCTGCTCTGCCTGCCGCTCCCCTGCTTGTGCTCTCTCTTTCTCTGACAAGTAAATAAATAAAATCTTTAAAAAAAGAAGAAGAAGAAGAAGAAGAAGAGGAGGACGACGAAGAAGAAGAACAGTGCCCAGCACACAGTAAGCCTTCAAGAGTCAACAGTGCTCACCCCTGGCAGGAAGACTGAAGGTGATGTGTCCATCATCCAGGCACTGGACGGCCACTCAGCAGGCACGGGCTATCATATAAGATCCCTTGGAAGCCGCTCACAGCTTCCACGCTTGGTGGAGAGGAGGTAAGGGCGAGGCAGCCTTCCCAAGAGCTGAGGCTTCGAGGCTGAATAGTGGGGAAGGGGGAGAGGGGCTGTTAGAATGGTCTGGGCCTAACCAGTGAGCCGAAGGGGGTTGTTCAGGAGCAGGGAACCGTTCAGGGTGGCTGGGGAGTCAAGCTGGAAGAAATAATCCGAACTTGGAGGCTGGCGCAGGCCACAAAGGGGAAACAGGCTTCAGATCCACCATTTGGAGCAGGAAAGGAAGATGAGAGGGAAGGAGTGGATGGTGCGGATTCTGAGGAAGTCTGCTGTGGGAGTCACATGGGTGGGAGGGGGCAGGGCTAAATGGAGGGCACCCCTGGGAAACAATTACCAGGGTATTCTGGGCACCGTACCCGAAAAAAGCAGTGCTAAGTCCTGGAGGAACAGTCCTGCCCCAGCCCCACCACCCTTCAGGGGCCAGTCGGCCTTGTCACCTCGGAGGCAGGCTGGGTTTATTTAGACATGGAGTGGGCCCTGGCCTTTCAGCTTCCCCAGGGCTGTTCCCCCAAAACACAGCTTCCTACAGCCACACACCAGGAGCTGGTTGGTGCTGCTTCCGTCCTCAGGTCCCGGTCGGCCCCTCCCTCAGCCCTCACACGGCTAAGCCCCACCCTGCCTCCAGGCGCCACCTGCAGTCGGCAGAATAATGGCCCTCCAGAGACACATGTCCCTAGAACACCTGAACCCGCACCTTCTGTGGCAAAAAGGGACTTTGTCGATGCAATGAAGTTAAGGGTCTTGCACTGGAGAGAATATCCTGGATTATCGGATTATCCCACTGCCGGGCAGCCACCCTCCCTGCCTGGTATCCTGGTGCCTGGTGCTGCCAGGCCTGGCCAGCCCCCACACTCCTTCCCCTTCACTCTGCAGCATCTGGGCTGGTGAGTGACTCACCCTGCATCCCTCACACCCTGCCCTGTCCCTGACCCCAGCCAACCTGGCCCCTCTCAGCTCCACTGCTGCGTGGCTCCAGCAATCTGAGCAATGCCTGCCCCACGCTCTGCACCCCAGAGTCCAGACCAGCACACCCCTGCCTCAGAGAGGCACAGCAGGGCTCTGCCATTCCCAGCCTGGATCCCTAGGGAGAAGGTTATACAGAGGACAGGGCCTAGTGGCTCCAGCATTTACAACACTGGCCATCCTAGACCAGGTACCCGGCTGCCTCTTTCCATCATTATGTCCATTTCTTACTACCACCTCCCAAGGGAAATGATGACCACCCATTCTACAGATGAGAAGAGGAGGTACAGAAAGGCTGAGTGACTTGCCCAAGGCCCCCTCAGCAGGTAGTAGTGGAGGGGACTTCAAAGCCCCCTCTCCCATCGCAGCACACCTTCCCATTTACCCCGAGCCAAACTCACAGCAACCTGAGAGTGTAGAAAACAGGACTGGATTTAGAGTCTGAAGCTCTGGTTGGAAGCCAGCCTCCCCCTTATCAGCTGGGAGGACCTGGCCAAGACCTCCGCCTCTCTGAAACTGTTCGCCATCCTAGTAACGGGGACAGTGGTCCTGCCTGCCCACCTCCCTGGATGTGGGGAAACTCAACAAGAAGAGGTAGCTTCTGGAAAGGGCAGTTTCGAGGAGGGGGTCCCAAGGTTGATTAGAGGTCTGGCATCTTGAGCCACGGAAAGACGTGTTGGTGTCCACTGTGGAGCCAGACACAGCATTGCACAGGGCAGGCTGCCGCCTGCGCGGGCTCCCCCACGCTCCTCAGGCCGGCTGCCCGCCCTCTGTCCTCCCCGTGCCGAGCTTGCTCCGCCCCTGCAGCGGGAGCCCAGGGGCGGCCAACTCGGTGCCACAGCGGCCCCTAGAGGCCGCTCGGAGAAGCTGCCCTGCCACCAGGCGCCCTCCCTCCTGCCACCTGACCCCTCTTTGCGGACCCTTGATCCTGCTCATTTCTGAAGCGAGAAGAAGGACCAGAGGGGACCTATGTGGGCAAGGGCAGACCCCACACTTCAGGCTACTCCCCGGCCTTCCTACGCACAACGAAAGGTCATTGAGCTGAGAGAGACAACAGGAGAAGGAGTTCGGGGACTGCTGGAAGTCCAAGGATCTGGATTCCAGCTGTGCGACCCCGGGCATGCGTCCTTCCATCTCTGGGCAACAAACGAGCGCAGGAGGCCATCTCTCTAAGGGAAGGTACTTCCCCTTATCTAACACTCAGTTTCCCCGTGTGTAAAATGGCCACAAGGGGCCGCTGCAGCCACAGCCGTGAAGGAAGCTGGCACCCGCGTCTCCCCAGCCCAACTCCCTGCCCTTAGTGCCCCTGTGGCTTCAGCTCAGCCTCCTGCCTCCCAGTACCAGACCTGCCGGAATCACAGTGTGACCCGAATGGTTAAGCACTTCCAGGAATAGGACAATCTTCCTAATCCAGTTCTATTGGGAGTGGAATTGATTACGACTCTTGGAGATCAACCCAAGGAAAGCAGGGCAGATAGGAGCCTATATCCAAGGAGACCTAGAAACAGCCCTAAATCTTTTGCAAAGGGCTGAGACAGGATGCCAAAAGAAAAGCCACTAGTCACGGAATCCCATGTACTCGGGTTCAAATCCAGGAGGATCGTGAGTTTCTCCATAGCTCTTGGTCTAAGACAAGTCACTGAACCTCCCAGAACCGCCCAATGGGAGTAGACATTCTGCGGGAGAGGTGGTGGGTCTGTGTTTGGAACAGGGGACCCTCCACCAAGATCTCCTATCCCCCAGCATTTTCCCCACACAGTAAGAAATGTGGGCAATGGAGAAGCCTTCGAGTAATTTGACATTGGGAGATTGCACAGCCCGAACACAGGACCTTCAGTGGTCCCACTTCCCTTGCATGGTTTTCTAAACCTTTCCCGATCCCTGAATCCTGCAAGCTTGACTCCATCTCATAGGGTTACATCCGCTCTGAATACTCGTTGCTTTTTAGTAAGCCTTCCCTGGGTTGCCAAACTTTCGTCTGAAAATTCCAAAGCATCTCAGACATCAGCAAGAAGAGAAAGGAAGGGAACCAAGGTAAGAAAAAAGAGTATTTTGCTTTCCTGGTGTTCGGACCCAAGAGAAAACTAGAGCAGCGTTTCCCTGTGACAGAGGAGAGCTATGACATTGGAGAGAGAGGTGAGGCCCCGCAGGAAGGAGAAAGCTTGGGAAATGCGAGTTTTCTGTGAAATTGATGAGTTTCAGGGACACCTAGGTGGCTCAGATTAAGCATCTGCCTTCGGTTCAGGTCATGATCCCAGGGTCCTGGGATCATTTCCCGCGTCCTCGTGCTCCTTGCAGTGGGGAGTCTGCCTCTGCCTCTGCCTACTGCTCCCCCTGCTTGTATACTTGCTCTCTCTCTGTCAAATAAATAAAATCCTAAAAAAAAAAAAAAAGAAAAAAAGAAAGAAAGAAAGAAAGAAAGAAAAAGAAATTGATGAGTTTCAGAATCACTAATCAATAGAGCCAGGGGTTCCTGCATCTGTCACACTTGAGCACATGTGTTGAACAAGCCCAGACTTCAGCGTCCCCACCAATCCCCCTTGTCTCTCAGCAGCCCCTCCTCACACTCTGCCTTGGGAAGCATGGTCTGGGTCCTCTCTTGTGCCACACTCAGTGCCATTTCCAGGCCTTGACAGGTGCAGGTCCCCCAGCCTAAAATATACCCTTCCACCCCAGCAAGCCCAGCACAACCTGGATAAACCCAATCATGCGTTGGGTCCTAGACCAGTACTTCCTCCACGGAATGTTCCAAGACTAGGTCAGGCACTCCCGCTATGTCCCAGAGCCCCCACAGACTTCCCCCGGCAGGTTCTCAGCACGCTGCACGATGGCTGCTGGTCCTCACTGGTCTCCTTGACAAGACCCCACAGGGCAGAGCCTGTGTCTGCATGGGGCACTCCCGTGGCCCCAGCAACGAGTAGCGTGCCAGGCACAGAGCAGTCCTTCAATAAGCACCTGCTGAATGAAAGGGACAATGACTTGATCAAAGTCGATCAGGGCTCCACTTGGGGCTCTCCGTGAGCAGGGAGCCCGGAGGCGCCAACTTATTCTCCACCCCCACCTCACCTTTGGGTCTGTCGCAAACTTGACACTCTCCTATGGGGTTTTTGTTTTCGTGCTTCCCTGCTCTGAGGTCCCCAACACATCTCAGCCATGCTGAGGGGAACCCACGAAAGGATCATGTTCTGCTCGGTTTGGTCTGAGTCCAAGTAAAAATGGCATGTCCTTGATGCTGAGGGTGCTGGTGGCAGCAAAGATGGGTTCAGAGATTACTGGGGGAGAGATTCTAGGAAGTTCAGGAAGATCAAAGCCACCCGGCAATGTATGAAGGTCAAAAGCAGGTACCATTGGGGCAGAGGGATTCTTAGGCACCAACTGTTCCAGTGGCTTCATCCCCTCACTCATTCCTTTAACAAGTTCAGACAAAATGCCCTCAGGGGGAAACTGAGACCAGAAACTACAGATCTCACTCTTGGTTGTTTGCACGGTTGTCTCAAAACATCGGAAGCCTATCACTGACCTAAGAAAGTTCCAAAAATTGTTAGAGTCCTGGTGGGCAATGCCTTGGTATATGTGACTTGGGCATGTGACTCCCCTTCTCTGAGCCTGTCTGCTCATTAACAAATGGAAGCAACAGTATCTCCTTCCCATGGCTGTTGTGAGAAATGAGGTGTTCTGAGAAACGGTGACACACGGAACGTCCCTGTCCTGCTCCTGCCACAGGATGCTCCCCAGCTGCCTTGGCCAGGCTCGACCCTCCATGGACCAAGCTCACAGCACCTTTCTGCAATTTCCGACCCTCACGTCTGCCTCCAGCATGAGATGGAGAGCCCCACGGGAAAAGACACTGTATCCCTTTTCCCCCCAGTTTTGTTTCTTTCTGGCCCCAATGCAGAAAAGTCACCAGAAAGATTTGTGGAATGAAGGAATAGATGAATGAAATTATTTGAAGAGGAGATGAAAATAGAAGATCTAATGAGAGTCTCCTAAAGAGGCTGCTTTGAGACTCCCACCCCCGCCTTGCCTTTCCTAACTTTATTTTAATATTTATTTATTTATCATTTTTTATTTTTTATTAGATTTATTTATTTGAGAGAGAGAGCAAGCATAGTGGGGAAGGGCAGAGGGAGGAGAGAGAATCCCAAGCCAACAGTCCACTGAGCAAAGGGCCCGACACGGGGTTCAATCTCACGACCCTGCGATCGTGACCTGAGCCGAAATCATGAATCCAACGCTTAACCGCCTGAGCCACCCAGACAGCCCTTTCCTCACCAACGTCTAACCTCACGCTGTACCATGCGTCTTGGCTTGTACTTGGTGGACGTGTCCATCTCCTTGAACTTCCCCTTGGTTTCATGAGACTCCCTCCTCAGTCCCAGTGGTCCCCAGCCTAGTAAGAGGAGCAGAGAAGGAAACATTGCTCCTGCCTGGACCTGAGGTGGGGAGAGAGCACCAGAGCCCCAAGCCATGAGGCCAGCAGCAGCCTCTACCTGCAGGAGAGACTCGCAGGGGCAGGGGCCTCAGTGAGATCAAAGCTCCGGAGAGTTACGAGTCTTGGAACAAGAACCGTTGGAGCCCAGAGGGTTTTCCAGGCCATCCAGCTGTCACTCCTCATTCCTCCACCATCCACTCATACCCTTTCTTCCCTTTGGCAGGCACAGACCTAGGGCCTTCTTGGCAGGGGGGAAACTGAGGTCCCAGGAAAGAGCCCACATGTGCGAGGCTGCCCATCTTCTCAGTTCTTTGTGCCGTCACTGCTTCCCACACAGGACATCTCTGACAAGCTTCTGCTTACCGGCGTTGCTTGCCTCTGTGTTCACAGAGGCTCAATAATTATTTGAGGTGGGACAGGGTGGGAAGAGCAGCAGCTTTGGAGATAGGCCAAGCTGGATTTGAGGCTCAGTCTCTTAGAAGCGGTGCCACCTCAGATGAGTTACCTGAGCTCTCTGAGCTAGAGTGTCTTCTTCTGTAAAATGGGCATAATCATCTCCGCTTTGCTGGAACAGAGTTCTAGATTCACATCTTGGCTCCACCCCTTACAGGCTGCGCAATCTTCTTGGCAAGTCATTGACTCCCTTGAAACATGTTTCCTCCTGCATGAAACGAAAACACGAACGGCATCATGAGGTCGCTCGGAGGACTGAGGAAGGTCATATATAGGAAACGCTTAGCACGGCGCCTTGCTGATGGCTAAGAGCTTGATAAATATTTCTCCCTGCCCCTTTCTCTTGCTCTTGGTCTTTGTCACCCAGCTCCTTTGCAAAGGGAATCTCCACGTGGTGGCTGTACCTCCCCAGTGTAGAAGCCAGAATTAGCCTTCCAGGCTCCCTGGCAGCTGGAACAAAGATGCATGACTCAAATCCATGGGTTGGGGGGGGAGGTTCCACATTGACCCCAGCTCCCAACCTAAACCTCTGGCCTAAGCCTGCAAACTAAGAGCTAATAATCTGATGAAGGAGGTGTCCATGGCATCCATTCTGGCAGGAGCGGCCACAGAGACACCCAGAGCAGTAATGCCCAAGCCTTAGCGGTAGCACCGAGGAGAACATGCCACTGAACCTGGGCCCACAGATGATGGCAAGCATGGGACTTCCTCCAGCTGCATGACCTGCCAGCCTCCTTCTTTGGGAGTTCTTCCAGGGGATTCTCTGACATACCAACCATCCCTTAACAAACTGGCTTCAGAGTGTGGCTTCCAATCTATGCAGGTAAAAACCCTGACTGATTCAGAATTTAACTAAAGGCTCCTAAGAAATCTCTGCTTGGGTGTCCGACTCACTTAGCGTGCTCAGGCTATCATACAGAAATACCACAGACTGGGCAGCCTCCACAACAGGAATTTATTTTTGCACAGTTCTGGAAGCTAGACATTCGAAATTACGGTGTTGTAGGTTTAGTTTGTTCTGAGGCCTCTCTCCTTGCTTGCACATGGCCGCCTTTGCACTGTGTTCTCCTGTGGTCTTTTCCTCTGTAAGAGCACAACCCTGCCATCCCCCTTGGTGTCCAGATTTCCTCTTCATATAAGCACACCAGTGAGAGTGGATTAGGGCCCACCATAATGGTTTCGCTTTAACTTAATCACCACTTTATTTATTTTTTTTTATTTATTTATTTGACAGACAGAGATCACAAGTAGGCCAAGAAGCAGGCAGAGAGAGAGGAAGGGAAGCAGGCTCCCTGCTGAGCAGAGAGCCCGATGCGGGGCTCGATCCCAGGACCCCGGGATCATGACCTGAGCCGAAGGCAGAGGCTTAACCCACTGAGCCACCCAAGTGCCCCTTAATCACCACTTTAAAGGCTCCATCTCCAAGTTCAGTCACCTCCTGAGGTAACAGGGGACAAGGCTTCAACATACAGATTTAAGGAGATACAACTCAGCTCATAATGGTGTCAACAGACCTTGTAATTCAGCGTGCCCCCAAATGACTCATCTTCCACCCCAGCTGGCCTCCAGTCAGAGACTTCCCATCTCAGTGGGGAAAAATTCCTCTAGTCTAGTTGCTCAGACCAAAGATTCAGAGACATTCTGGACTCCCTTCTTTTAAACCAGCATCAGTCATTCAAAAATCCTGTGGAAGCCACCTTCAAATTATATCCAGAACCAACTGACCTGACCATCTCTGCTGTGAGTGCCACAGTCTCTCGCCTGCATTACCTCCCTCCAGACTGGTCTCTCTGCTTCCACCCCTGGTTCCTTGACCACTTACCCAGCAACAGCCAAGGAGATCCTTTTAAGCCATCATTTAGATGGTGCCACACCTCTGCTGAGACCCCTGTGTGTTAGTCGTGCTCACTACGACTAACTGTAAGGACCTCAAAAACCTCACTGGCTTAACATGATGAACGTTTGTCACTTGCTCACATAAGGAACAACCAGGTTGGGCAGCTCTCCTGAAATCTTCCCTCCAAACGATGAAATCAGGCATTCAGGCTCCTTCTATCCTCTGCCATCTACCATCTTGGAGTCCTTTTCTGTCGTTTTTTTGTTTTTTTTTTTAAAGATTTTATTTATTTATTTGACAGAGAGAAATCACAGGTAGTCGGAGAGGCAGGCAGAGAGCCCGATGCGGGACTCGATCCCAGGACCCTGAGATCATGACCCGAGCCGAAGGCAGCGGCCTAACCCACTGAGCCACCCAGGCGCCCCATTTTTTTTTTAATATTTTAATTATTTGAGAGGGAGAGAAGGGGGAGGGGCAGAGGGAGAAACACACTCCCCCCCTGAGCAGGGAGACCAATCCGGGGCGTGATCCCAGGACCCTGGGATCATGACCTGCACCGAAGGCAGACAGACACTCAAACGACTGAGTGACTGAGGTGCCCCTGGACTCCTTTGCTTTCAACTGGGCCTTCAGTTGAAAGCTGAACACGCTGAATTACAAGGTCTGTTGACACCATTATGAGCTGAGTTGTATCTCCTCCTTATCTTCCCATTTCACTGAGCATCAAAGCCAAGTTGTTCAGAGTGACCCCACAAAGCCCTCTATGATATTGCCATGCCTTCCCTCTCTGACCCCCATCTTCCACTGCTGATTTCCTCACTTGCTCTTTTCCAACTACACTGGCCTCCTTACTCATCTAATATTATTAAAATATGGAGCTCTGGAAGCCCAAAAGAGGCAGTGATGCGATAGGAGTTGTCTAGTTTCTTCTAACAATACTGGAGAGATTAAAGAAAGAGTAATATGCTCCGATTCCTAAGTCTGGACTTTATGGGCAGTCAGAAGACCAGGAACTTTCCATGGCTACACTAAAAAGGTCTCTTATTCCCTGTAATTACCAGGCTGGAGTAGGTAAGAGTTCATCTCAAAGGAATTCCCCAAGTTGCTAAGTCACAGCACCAGTTGAAATCACAACCTTGCCAAGTCTCCTACATAAAAATTAGACTGTTGATCTGGAAACAGGGGCACTCACAAAATTGGAATGGGCTTATATGAAAGGATTTCATTGACTTACAATAGCCCAAACTCCAAGTTATCCTCATACTCCATGTTACCACTCTTTACTCCCTCCAAAATTATAAATAAGCCAGAGCTCTGGAAAAGAAGGTACATTATAAAATCAAAGCTTAGAGAGAAAGGGTTACCCACCAAGAGAATTTCAAGATGTTGCCAATCTGTATCAGCAGAAATGAGAAGACTTGGGTTTGAGAATTAATTTTCATTTTTAATCAGGCTGAGTTGACCAGTATGGAGGCATTGACCAGAGATTCACAGCTCAACTACTAGCTCGAGTATCTGGGAGTGGGTCTAAATATTTGCTCAGTTGAGTGGCAGACACTGAACTCAGTGGTGGCCTATACAAAATAAAATTGAGTTTCCAGGGACACCGGGGTGGCTCAGTGGGTTAAAGCCTCTGCCTTTGGCTCCGGTCATGATCCCAGGGTCCTGGGATCGAGCCCCATGTCAGGCTCTCTGCTCAGCAGGTAACCTGCTTCTTCTCTCTCTCTCTGCCTGCCTCTCAGCCTACTTGTGATCTCTCTCTGTCAAGTAAATAAGTATAATCTTTAAAAAAAAAATTGAGTTTCCAGAAAATTCCTGTTTTAATAAAGAAGAAAAAAATGCAACCAGTTAGGGAAACAGGAATGTTGGAGTGGAGTTATCATGTGGAACCCATTTAACAATTCTCCAACTACAAGAGCCCAGAAGACACTGTGTAGACTCTGGCAATTAAGAAATACCTAGACAAGGGGCGCCTGGGTGGCTCACTGGATTAAGTCTCTGCCTTCGGCTCAGGTCAAGGTCTCAGGGTCCTGGGATCGAGCCCCACATAGGGCTCTCTGCTCAACAGGAGCCTGTTTCCCCTTCTCTCTCTCTGCCTGCTTCTCTGCCTACTTGTGATTTCTGTCTGTCAAATAAATAAATAAAATATTTTTTAAAAAATAAAATAAAGAAATACCTAGACAAGAGGGAACACAGAATCTCTAAAAAGCACAGTAGCAGTGTTCTCCGAGGATGTGGGTGAGAGATACTCCCACTGAATGAAGATCCCTATTTTGATAACAATGGAATTCTAAGTGTCAGAGGACAAGTAGGGGAATTTTAATGCTGGAGGGTTAGAATAGTAGATAGGATGATAAAAATCTGTAGGGATCTATAATTATGGTCAGTTGGTCAAGGGTGTCTAAGACCAAAATATATGAGCAGCCCACCAGGGTCCTGATTCAGCCAGGATTCCATTTTAAGTAACATAAACAAACCTCACTTTTTTTTAACAGAAAGGAATTTAATACAGAACATTAGTTGCTTACAAAATCATAAGAAGACTGGAGAAGCAGACTCTAGATTGGGCCTCAAGGAATAGCTCCCAGGTTAACATCACAGAACCAGCACCCAAGGGAACTCCTGGTCTGTCACAATCAGAAAGCCTGGGGATCTGTAAGCCAAAACTGGATCTGTTGACCCCAGAACCATATAGTACCTAGTAGATATATACCAGCAAAAACATTGCCCACTCTAGACCTCTCCCCACTCGACTCATGTCCCACTGAAGCATACGTGATTGGGAAAATCTAAATTACACCTACAGCCATAGCTATAAGGGAGTCTGGGAAAGCCAGGTCTAAGATTACCAGGCTTTAGAGTACAGAAATGTGCCTGGAAGCATGTGTGACCAATATAAACTAGTGGGTCTTCCATATGTGCCCCCAATTCCCTATCCCACACTCCAAAAAAAAAAAAACTTTGGGTCAAAAAGAGGCCTGTATTAACCCCATGATAGAGAATGACAGACTCATCTAATTCCAAAACCAGAACTAGCTCAGGGATGCAGAGGACTTTGAATAAAGGGAAGTCCAGGTATCCTTGAGGAAGGTCTTTGCAATAACATCATAAGCACATAGTGTATGTCTACCTCCAATCTTCCCCACAGGAACCAGTGGGCATTTACAAGAGTAGCCATATATTGGGGGAAGAGAAATACCCAGACCTTTGTGGATTATTGGACACTAACTCCACACTAACTCTAATTTCTGAAAATTGGAGGTTGGCATAACAACTCTGTGGTTTACCAGTTAGACTGGAAGCTAATGTGGGAATATGTTATATCATTTTGATTACTGTTCTTTCCCAGGTACATCCAAAAACTACATTTCCCAGCCTCCTTTGCCACTAAAATGAGGTTCTGTACCATGTGAGCCTAAACTTAGAAGGGAGTTATCTGAGCAAATGGGCTCCACTTGGGGCAGCCAGTTTGCTGGCATGATGACAGAGAAAACATGGTTCTGAGGTCTTAGCTTGGATGCTGTTTCTTAATTCAGCTGGCCACATCCTGACTTGGAAACTTCCTACTCATGGAGAGGCAGCAACTCCCTTGGCAGACCCATTCTGATGTGTCATTTGGGGAGATGTTAGAAATTCAGTATTGATTTTTTTTCTCCCACCCTCCTAATGATTTTTCAAGTTATCTAGAACTCTTACAAATCCCTTACTTCTTAAAATAAGAAGAGGGAGAGTAGCTTTTGTTGGTTGCAACTGAGAATCTGACCTGTACAAAAGATCAGATAGCAAATGGAGTTTTGATTTAAGTCTGCTTCTTGTGAACCCAATAGTACACCGGACCTATCCTGTTGTTATTTCCTAGTGTCTGAAGCAGAATCGATATAGTCAGTAAATGGCTCCCTGATTCATACAGTAAGGATTATTGTGGTAAGAAGAGCCAATAACACTACACTACACCGCTAGGAGAATGACAGAGATTAGTGCCACTGATTTGATAAATTCAGCATTGCAGACTCTGATCACTTCCCAACTAACTTGCCATTTTCCCTGTGTAGAATACAGACAGTTATTAGGGAATGATTACTTTATAATTTAACACATAGGTATTCCAATAGCAATCATTGATCCAGATTTGGTCTACTTACCAGAACAGACCACCATCATCCCTGGACTCTGATGTGGAAAACTCTTTTTTCTTTACCCTAATAAGCAAAGAATAACAGAATGTGTTTGCTTTCAGTTACAGAGAAAGCAGTACTTCATTCCCAGGATATTCAGAGAATCAGACTTGGGGTATAGGCAACCAGAAACATTGCTCAAATCACTCTAAAGGATTGTGCCAAGAAAACACTACTGCCATTGTTACTGGGCACAGAATTGCAGCTCAAACAGTTGATGTTGGGCACTGAATATCCCTGCAGAGCCACCATTTCTGTTGCCCCAATAAACCATGTGTCTCTGCATCAGCTCTGTTCCTGCCATATTAGATTCTACCCAGCGCTTCCTTCACATTCAAGTCAGTCTTGTGTGGGAGCACCTGACTGGCAGAGCTGTGTCACATGCTCATGCCCTTGCTGCAAGGGAGTTTGGGAAAACAAGTTTCTGGCTTTTCCCTTGGGTAACCTCAGACTCAAGATGGGCAGTTCTCCAAGTAGAGGTAGAGAGAAGATATAAAGTGGTAGGAGAGAAAGACAACTAGGAGCAGGAAGAGAACCAGGAAACAGAGTAACCAGCTGCACAGTAAGGGGTGGAGTACTAGCAAAAGAATCACAAACTCTCACTGCTCCAGCATCCAGCTAGAGCCATCTTGGACCCAGAGATACCACTCAGCTTCCATCTTCATAAACCCCAGGATCTTGACTTTTCCTGAGCTTCTGTGCCATTGGTGTCCTATGTTTACCTTTATGTAACCTCTCCCCCAATAATTTGGCCAATCGTGGCAAATTGTGTTTTCCAAAGATCAATATATCCCCATTCACACACTGATCTTCAGTGTGATACTGACACTCCTCCATCTTGAGATGGAGTTTATATTTGTTTTCTGTTTCTGCTTAACAAATTACTGCAAATGCAGAAGCTTAAAGCAGCACCCATATATTAGCTCACAGCTCTGCAGGTGTGGCTGGTTCTCTACAAAGAGTATCACCAGGTTGAAATCAAGGTATCGACCAGTCTGAGTTCTCATTTGGAGAATCCGATGAGAAATCCGCTTCCAAAGTCTTTCTTGTTCTTGGAAAAATTCAGTTCTTTGCAACTGGAGGGCAGAGATCCCCTTTTTCTTGGTGGCTTTCAGCTCCTAGAGGCCATCCACATTTATTGCCACATGCACATTTTATCTTCACGCCACCAGTGACATGTCAAAACCTTGTGCTTCAAATCTCAGACTTTCTCTTCTATGACAAGCCAGAGAAAACTCTTTCCTTTTAAAAAGCTTATGTGGGGGATGCCTGGGTGGCTCAGTTGGTTGAGCGTCTGCTTTCGGCTCAGGTCATGATCCCAAGGTCTTGGGATCGAGTCCTGCAGAGTGTTCTTTGCTTGGTGGGGATCCTGCTTCTCCCTCTGCCTGCTACTCCTCCTGCTTGTGCGCACGCTCTCTCTCTCTCTCGCTCTCTCTCTCTCTCTGAAAAATGAATAAATAAGTCTTTAAAAAATAAAAAAAAATTAAAATTAAAAAAAATTAAAAGCTTATGTGACTATGTCAGGCCCACCAGGTAATCTGTCTAAGGTCAACACATTAGAAACATTAATTACTTTTCCAAAATCCGTTCGCAGCAGTACCTAGATCGGTGTTTGTTTGAATAACTGGGGTCATCTTAGAATCCTTCCCACAGCAAGGTCTATGCTTCCTCTCTTGGATCTGAGCAGGTCCATGACTACAGTAGAAGGGACACAACATGACTTCTGAGTCTAGAGAATAAAACAAAATAGCTTCTTCCCGGCTCTAGCATAGAAGAAATCTGGCTACCCCAAAGCTGCCCTGCTGGAGGGATCACACTGAGAATCTCCATATAGAGCTGCTAAGGAGCCCCTGTGGGGCCAGCCCCACATCTGAGTCTTTCTAGCCCATGGGCCAGACATATGAGCAAGACTTCAAATGACTCCAGCCCTTAGCCTGTGAGCCACAGTGACAAGTGGAGACGAGGTGAGCTGTCCCCACCAAGCCCTCAAACAAATGTAATTCTTTTAAGCCTCCAAACTTTGGGAAGGTTTGATAAGCAGTTGTAATTTCTGAAACATAGGCTGAGGGGCCATCTGTCCCTAGTTAGAACAAGGAGTTTTGTATCAGGCCTGGTCAGAATCCCTGGAGAACATTGTTGGCTGTTGTTTTGTGGAATATTCCTTACTGTGCCTTGGAGCACTTTATTTGCACTGTATTTGTTACCATCTGTGAAATCTTCCAAAGCAAAATCACATTGGTTTTGTCCTGTTTCCCTCTGTACCTAACACATGACCTGCTAATAGACTATGGCACACCATTTGCACAAACTGCCCTCAATTATGGCCCTTCCTATATCCATGCCCTTGCCATGTGACTTTGTAGCTCCCACTATCAAGAAGAGTCTATTTCCCCTGCTCTTGAATCTGGCCAAGGTTGAGACTTGCTTTGGACAGTAAGATGCGGCCAGAGTGATTACTCTGAGCCTAAGCCTCAAGAGGTCTTGCATATTCTACTCACTTTCTTGGGACACTTGCTTGGGGTAGCCAGCTGGAGGATGAGAGTCATGTGCCTCACTCATCCCCCAACGCCCCAACAACACATAGCCAAGCCCCAGAGGCAGAGCCACTAGCCAACTTATAGCTGACCATAGATGCATGAAGGAAAATAGAACTGCGAGTCTACACTGCCAACTGCAAAATCATGAGCTAAATAAATGGTTGTCATCTGAATTCACTAAATGTTGGGTTGTTTTGTTACAAGCAAAGGTCAACTTACAGAAAACCTAACTAACACGCTTCAAAGTGGATTCAGTGGGCTCTCCCTTCACCTCCTTTCTGCTCTTTTTTTTTTTTTTTTTTTTAAAGATTTTATTTATTTGATAGAGAGAAATCACAAGTAGACGGAGAGGCAGACAGAGAGAGAGAGGGGAAGCAGGCTCCCTGCTGAGCAGAGAGCCCGATGCGGGACTCGACCCCAGGACCCTGAGATCATGACCCGAGCCGAAGGCAGCGGCTTAACCCACTGAGCCACCCAGGTGCCCCTTTTCTGCTCTTTTTTAATCCCAAAGAACAAATCAGTCAAAGCCCAAGTTTTATTTGCAGTAGGAATGCTTTATTAGGAACTTGAAATCAGGCAAGGAGTGGGATCACCCCCAGACCAGACAGTGGAAGAGAGGTCTCCCCAACCCTCCCAAGGGAGGGAGTCAATGGGCAGAGAGAGACCCACTCAAGGCAGTCCCAAATGAGCTCTGGGGCTCGTTGCCAGCTGTGCCTGATGCCAGAAGACAATGAGCAGGCTTCATAGGGAGGCCGCCTGTCTGGAGGACACTCAGCTGGGGCAGGGCCAGGAACATTTACAGGAGCTCTAATATTGATTCTGGTAGCCTGTGGAGAGAGGAAGAGAGGTAAGAGTGTGAAGAGAGAACTTAGAAGAGGAGAAAGAGAGAATGAGACTTAAAGAAAGAAGGGCACACTGGGAGCAAGGAGACTGGAGCTCAAAGAGCTGGAAGAACCCTGGGGTCCCAGTGGCCCCCATCTAATTCCTAAACCTCTCTTGCAGCGGCCCTAACATATACTCTCTCGTTTCTTTTTTTTTTTTTTTTTTTTTTAAGATTCTACTTATTTGATAGATAGAGAGAGCACAAGCAGAGGGAGCAGCAGATGGAGAGGAAGAAATAGGCTCCCCACTGAGCAGGGAGCTGGATGTGGGGCTCAATCTCAGGACCCAGAGATCATGACCTGAGCCAAAGGCAGATGCTTAACTGACTGAGCCACCCAGTCTCAGCCCCAATACCCTTCCATTTCTGAGGATGAAGGTTCATGAGCCTGGCCCTTCCTCTACTCAACAGCAATATTAGTAAATTTCTTATATACTGAGGCAAGGCCTCAAACACATCCATGGCCCTGCAGTGCCACTTAACATACAAAAACCACATCAGACACCTTAGAGAAGGAGAGCTCCCACACACCTCAAGGCTTCTCTGAGCTAAACATTCCCAGTTGTGTTACCCAGGCTTTTACTACAATTTCATATTAAATTTTTATTTTATAAAATTCAACATACAAGAGGGGAAACTTTCTCTGACCTGGAGACCACTTGACTGTGTGACTCTTCTACATTTAGATTATTATGTTCAGTATCTGTTTTAGATGGTTGCACCATATAACAGACTTGTATGAGCCAACCATTGGCTACAACACCTGAACCTCTTTTCTACCTGAACTAATGCTGATCCAGGTCTCCCCACCCTCATGATGATTAAAAGTACTGGCTGTAGAGACCCACAGAGCTGAGTCCCTCAATTGTTAGTTTTAGGACCTTGAATAAGCTACATATCTTCTCTGAACCTCATTTTCCTTATCTCTAAAATAGGTAAAACAATACCCACCTCATAGTGTGGTGGGAAATATATAAGATAATGCACACTTTCCAACCCATCTCCTATGCTATTGAGACTCAGAACATGTGTAGATTTGGTCCTAGCCTCACCCAAAACTGTCAAAATTAATGAATGATAATTCAGAAATAAATAAATGTATTACACCTCACTAGAGTGTACACACCTCCCTAAAATCTAGATCTGTTCAGAATATTCATTTCCCAGAAAGCTCAAAGATACTCAAAAAGGGGTGGTAACTTGACAGCTTAAAACCCATGTCCCCCTGACCTCATAAGCTAGAGTTGTCCCTTACCTTGTTTATCATCACATTCACCAGATTTGGAGGAAGAGGACTGGGACTGAGATGATCTTCCACTTCCTTTGAATCCACTGCCTTCTTCATAGCCACTACCACTTCCTCCTCCAGAGCTACTGCCTCCACCATAGCTGCTTCCACTTCCTCCTCCAGAACTACTTCCTCCACCATAGCTGCCTCCACTTCCTCCCCTGCCTCCACTTCCTCCTCCAGAACTACTTCCTCCACCATAGCTGCCTCTACTTCCTCCTCCAGAGCTAATTCCTCCACCATAGCTGCCTCCACTTCCTCTCCTGCCTCCACTTCCTCCTCCAGAGCTGCTGCCTCCACCATAGCTGCCTCCACTTCCTCCTCCAGAACTACTTCCTCCACCATAGCTGCCTCCACTTCCTTCCTTGCCTCCACTTCCTCCTCCAGAACTACTCCCTCCACCATAGCTGCCTTCACTTCCTCCCTTGCCTCCACTTCCTCCTCCAGAACTACTCCCTCCACCATAGTTGCCTCCACTCCCTCCTCCAGAACTGCTTCCTCCACCATAGCTGCCACCACTTCCTCCCCAGGATCCTCTTCCATGACTGCCTCCACTTCCACCTTGATATCTATTTCTGCCACCTCCAAAGTGGCTTCGTCCAGATTCATGAGATTCACTGAGAAGGAAAGATAACACAGAGAGAAAAATTAGTGACCCCACATACATATTCAAGGATGGACCTGGACAGAGTCAAGACCCAAATATGAGTCTTCCTAAGGTTTCCTTCTGCAAAGCAGAGGACAGGCCGGGCTGGCATCACAACTTGAAGAGAGAGCCTCCCTCTCCCTGGAGCAAAGACTAGTCCCTTCTCTCATCTTTACCAACCTCCTTTCCCAAAACCCAAATGCCTTGAGGTTCCTTTACATCAACCCATCAGACCCTTGTGTACAGGAACTTCCCCAGATGCCTCTATCTAGAGGGACAGATATAGTGTCAGGAGCATAGAAATTCTTAGGGATTCCACAGAGTCCCAGGGAACTTACAAGTCCTCCTGGCCACCCTCAAGGAGGTTGCGGTAGGTCTTAATTTCCTGTTCCAGCCGTGTCTTAATGCTGAGCAGAAGGCTGTATTCTTGATTCTGGCATTCAATCTCTTGCCGGATCTCCGTGAGCTGGCCCTCCAGGTTACTGATCTGCCCTTGCAACTGCTGCAGCTGGCCACAGTAGCGGTTCTTGGTGTCTTCCAAGGACTTCTCCAGGGCTGATTTCTAGGAGGCAGAAGGAGGCTGTAAGAGGGATGCTACATCATAGCCCCTTCCCTTCCCACTCCAGGGATCATGCCAAGCCTTCGGTGCTTCACCCTGACAGAGGGTCTAGAGCAGAACTACCAACCTTGCTGAACTGAGACTGCAGCTCAATGTCCATCTCCTGAATGCTGCGCTGGAGCTGGGTCACCTCCTTGTGGTTGGACTCCATCTCCTGGCCACTGGTCATCACTTCCTGCTCCATCTGGCTCATCTGAAAATCCAAGAGCTCAATGAGAATCAGGCTGCACCAGAGACTTCCATGGGCAAAGTTCTGCACCCAACCCCCAGACCTTTACCTCTGGGGCCAAGAGTGAACCAAAAACAAAGACAAGTAATCCTGAGTTCTGGGTCTGCTAGCCAGCCAGGGTAATCAAATTCCCCCAACTGAACATTCCCTCTCAGCAAGGCTTCAAGACTCTTCATACTTGTCCCCAAACCACCTTTCTAACCTTATTTCAAACTGACCCCCAAACACATACACACTATAGACCATGCTCTCGTGTGCCAGGGTCTATGCTAAGCACTGGAGGCCCAAGGAGGAAGGGAGTCATCAGAGAGCTCAGTGTGGCATGAGAAGCATACTATGTACCTCTACTAGATTCTGAGGGCACATAGCCTTACATGAGTTGTTCATGCTCTGCCTGGTTCACATATGTAATAATCCATAAGCTTCTTGAGGGCAGCAGTCTTATCTGGCTCATCTCTGAGACATCAGGACTTCACATAAAACCTGCTACCGACAGGCTACCCAATAATTATGTTTGTGGTTTAATGAATGAAGATGGATAGGTGACAGCTGTACTAAGAGATGGAGGGGTGGGCGAATAGAGAGATGGGGTGGAGGAGTGGAGGGATCCGTGGAAGAGAGAGAGAGGTTGAATGGACAGCCCACTCTGCTCACCTGAGTCTCATATTGCACCTCAATGTCCTTGCGGTTCTTAGCACTGATCCGCTCATACTCTTCACGCATGTCATTGAGGATCTTGGTGAGATCTTTGCCAGGAGCAGCATTTATCTCCACACTAACATCTCCAGAGTTCTGCCCAGTCAGCTGATTCATCTCCTGCCAGGAACAAAGGAGATGTGAAGTCAAGGGGTGAGATCCTCTCCACCAACCTGTAGCCTTCACCTTCTCCCTCCCCAGAGGTTCAAAAAGGAGGCACAGTTGTGAAGGTAAAGCACAACCACCATCATAGGCAGTGCAAAGGAGGCGCTGGAAGTGTCCTCATATGTCAGGGAGAGGGTGTCTCCCAAGCAGTGCCCCATAGCTGTCCCCTCACTGTCTCTGTATTTCTGTTCCTCCCTCTCCTCAATAAGCCACAAGTACCCAGGGCCGTACCTCCTCATGATTCTTCTTCAGGGCCATCATTTCCTCCTGCAGAGACTCATACTGCATCTCCATGTCAGACTTTTGCATGTTCATATCTTCAAGCACCTTCCGCAAGCCATTGATGTCAGCATCCACTCCTTTTCGTAGGCTGTTCTCCATATCATACCTGCACACCAGCCACAGTAGGGAATGAGGGCACCTGTCCCTATAGGGACCTTCACAGCACTACAGGGTGGGGAAAGACTGATGACAACAGAGGGAGTGGGAGCAGAACTCACTTCATCCTGAAGTCATCCAGTGTCATGCGAGTGTTGTCAATATCCAAGAGAGTCTTATTACTGTTCACTGTGATGTTCACAATCTAAAAAAAAAAAAAAAAAAAAGAGGAGATGGCATGGAACTCATGCTCCCCTGCTATGATTCCCTGCTGGGAGGGCAAGAAGCCAGGCAGAGCTGTAAGAGATGAGGACTCCATCCAGGAAGACGCTTAAGAGATAGAAGGAGCTTCCAACAGCTGGTACGACCCACAGAACTCTCATGGGCTTCAGCAAGGATGTTCAGTGTGGCATTCATTCATTCATTCATTCACTCAACAAATATTTAAAGATATATTACAAAAGACACTGTGGAGTTTAGAGATCAATGAGATATTTCTCCTCAAAGAGCCCACAGTCAACTACCACATCCAAAGTTATCATAGAAGAATTCAAGGAAAGGAAAGATGACATAAGGCTATAGGAGATCAAGAAAGACTTCAGGAAGGAGGTGAAAACTGAATTTTTCCCTGCGCAGCTAAGATTGCACATGGATAAATAGATGGAAGAGGTTTGGGGTAGAAGAAACAGGATGTCTAGAGGCTGTTTATCAGAATTTGTAAAGGCAAGGGGAACAGGTGGGAACAGCAAATTGGCTAGACTGTGAACTCCTCAAGACAGAGACCAAGTCTGCTACATCACTATGTCTGCCAAGGGCAACACTGAGGTTAGTCATTCATTAAACTGACTGAGTGAATAAATGGATAGATGGACATTTGGATGGATGGATGAGTGGATAGATGGCTGGATGGTGGGAGGGTGGGCAGAAGGGGGAAACATGGGGGAGAATGGAAGAGTAGATAGATTACTTTTATCCCCAGAGTTCTAGATCCTGTTCATCACGTAAACAACGAGCATGTGTACCTGGAAAAATTGAGACAAGCCTCTATAGAGGTCCAGGAGAAGTAGGAAGGAAGAAATACAGCTTCTAATGTCCCAAACTAGAAAGCTCTAAATTCTTAGAGAGTGAGGGGAGAGGCAGGCACAGATTTTCTCCTCTCTTGAGCCATATGACCTACCTGTTTGGGGGCAGTAGCATTCTTACCTGTTTTTCATGTGATTATAGAAGTTTCAAATCAACAGGGACCTAAGAGCTGGTCTGCCCATCCTCTTCATTAAATACATAGGAGAACAGGTGCAGAGAGGGCATCAGGTTTCCCAGGATCACACAGTGAATTGATGGCAGACCCAGGACTGTATCACTGGCTCTCAGCAGAGCGCCTCCATCTCTGTGCTCCCTCCACACTGCCTCTTCATTCCCAATCTGGGCAGGCCAGGAGGAGACCCCCTACATCCAGTCCCGGGTTCACCCTTGTTCATCTAAGCCTCTCTTCTGCTCTGTTCAGACTCTGAAAGTGAGGAACATGATGGTGAAAGCCTAGAGCCCAGGCCAAAATCCCAGCCCTGGTACTATCAAGAACCAAACAGTTTGTTTTTGATGAAAGCATAATATTTCTTAAAAAATGGATTCCCGGGCACCTGGGTGGCTCAGTGGGTTAAGCCGCTGCCTTCGGCTCAGGTCATGATCTCAGGGTCCTGGGATCGAGTCCCACATCGGGCTCTCTGCTCAGCAGGGAGCCTGCTTCCTCCTCTCTCTCTGCCTGCCTCTCTGCCTACTTGTGATCTCTCTCTGTCAAATAAATAAATAAAATCTTTAAAAAAATAAAAATATAATAAAAAAAAATGGATTCCCTATTACCTAAGCCTAGGGTCTAACATCTGACCTTTTTGAAAGATGAAGCGTGTGAATGTGTGTGTGTGTGTGTGTGTGTGAGAGAGAGAGAGAGAAAGAGAGAGAGAGAGAGAGAGACAGAGAGACAGAGAGACCAGGAGAGAGGGAACAGAGTTTCCCCACTTACCTGGTTCTTGAGGTCTTCGATAGTGTCATAGTAGGACGAGTAGTCCCTGTGGAAGGTCCTGGGTCCCTGCTTGTCATACCATTCCCGAATCTTATTCTCCAGTTCCTTGTTGGCATTCTCCAGTGCCCGCACTTTATCCAAGTAGGAGGCCAGCCGGGAATTGAGGTCCTGCATGGCGGTCTTCTCATCAGCACCCAGAATACCACTGGCACCACTGTCAAAGCCACTGCCAAACCCCCCAAAACCTCCTCCAGAACCACCTCCAAAGCCTCCTCCAGAGCCACCACCAAAGCCTCCTCCAGAAACCCCACCAAAGCCTCCTCCAGAAACACCTCCAAAACCTCCTCCAGAAACACCTCCAAAACCTCCCCCAGAACTACCACCAAAGCCCCCAGAGCCCCCAAAGCATCCTCCAGAACCACCAACAAAGCCCCTAGAACGTCCATCAAAGCTACCAGCACTAAAGCCTCCCCCAGACATCCCACCGTAGCTGGAGCCAAAACTGCCAGCACCTCCCCTCCCACAGGCCCCAGAGCTCCCAGCTCCATAGCTACTGGAAGAGCTGAACCGGCCCCCTCCTCCACTAGCTCCCGAGCAGCTCATGCGGCTGAAGGAGGACATCATGCTGCCCCCACTGCCCCCAGAGCTGCTGCGGCTCCACGGGGAGGACATGAACTGTCTGCAACTCATGGCTGGCTCGTCGGGTAGGAAGCAGTCGTTGGAGCGCTGCTAGCTCCCGAGTGCAGGGTACCAAGCCATCCCCAGGCCTTCCTACTTATACCCCCAGCTGAAGGTGGCACGCCTAGGTGTGCCCCTCTGTCTGCACCAGCCTCCCCCTTCGGACATGAAGGAGATCTGGGTTCGGGAGGCGGCAGGGCTGCCCCAGGCTCAGCGTCCTTTGGTGACTGCCCAGAGGCAGCCCAGCCTCTCTCCATTGTGTGGGGTAATTTGGTGATATTAGGCTGTCAGGGGTGCCATAAATCAGCTCTGCTGCCAAGGGGGTGACCTAGATCTTGGGATTTGGTCTCTGGCTGGCCTGACAGCAGGTCTGAGGCTTAGCCCCTCTGGGAGGGAAACTCCCAGGAGTAGAGTCACCTCCCACATTGATGATTATCACTGTCTGCACCCGCCCCTGCTCCCGACTTAGTGCCCACTTGTGGGTGGTAGGACTGGGGTACCAAGGAGTTGTACCCTGCCCGCAGAGAGCAGCCAGTGAGAGCGAGAAGACAAGCCCCAGCCTCTCAGAGCCCAGGTCTGATGGGGAGCCCAGTCCTTGCTCCCAGAGACTCCAGTCTGATGAAGGAGACAACTGGCATGGCAGAGAGGCCAAGACGGTGACAGAGCAACATGACCACCAGCACTCGGAAATGGCAACCCGGGCTCACACAGAAGATGCAGGAGAAGGACCAAATACATAAAGTGGTGCTGGTGCTGGCTGACCTTTGAGGATGAAGGCAAGGGCCTTGACTATCCTGGTCCTCCAGCAGGGCCCAGTAGGGGCTATGGAATAGACCTTGGTTGATTGCCTAGCCCGTACTGAGCACTGGGAGGGATACAGAGATGTGGGGCTTTTCCAGCCCTCCTGGAACTTGCAAGCCCCCTACTCCGGCCAGAAAGTGAGAAGCATGTTCTGGTGAGCAAGACCAGAAGACAGAGATAAGGAAGGTGGGGGGCTCTGGTGCCAGACTACCTGAGTCAACCCCAGCTCCCCACTCACAAGCTGTGTGACTCTGGCAAGTTATGTATGTGTTCCGTGCCTCTGCTCCCTCCTCTGTAAAAGGATGTTGTTAATGGGGTGCCCGTCTCCTAGGTTGAGACCCATGAGAAGTGCTCGAGAAACGGTGTGACTGCCTCTGGTCATTCAACTCCAGCAGCCCTCTGGACTCTGCCCTCACCTGGATCTTTGCCATCGGCTCATAACTGCTCTCCCTGCCTCTCTCAGTCCTGACTCCTCCTCCACGCAGCAGCCGGAGTGGTCTTTCCAAACCCAGACTTGACCACATAACTCCAGTCACTACCCTTCACCTCCAAGATAAGGTCCACCTTCCTGGCACTCAAGGCTCATACTGATCTTTTCATCCCAGCCCTAGCCGCCATCATTCCATTATCGGGGATGATAATGCTCAGAGCTTCCAGCTTGCTGCAATTCAAATATCCCTCCATCTTTTCTACCCAGAGACTCCTACTCATCTTTGGTGATCCATTTGTGTGACCCCTCTTCCATGAAGCCCTCTTGCATCCTCTTTCTCTGGCTTTGCACTTTGCTCGATTGTTCAACTGCTCCTTGTCCCAGTACCCAGCACCATGTCTCATCCAAGTAAGATCCCAACACTTATGGAGTAAAGGAGGAATAACTGGTATTCCAGGTAGGAGAAGCTAAGATCTAAAGGTGAGAAGAGAGACACCAGGGGGTCAGCAACAGCTTCTGGAAAAGGCAATGACCTCTGGGCTGTAGCTACAGGATGCTCAGGCTTCATAAAGGACCAGTGTTTCTTGAGATGCTTTCAAGCAACACACGGAGACTATGAAATAATATTGAGTCACTTGGTGAAGAAAACATTCCTTTTTCTATTTTTCAACCTTCCGATCAGTCAAGGAGAAAATCCCAGTTGGACCCTACAGCCCCTTCAACATACCTCCCTAGTTGCCAATCACCATTTCACAAACCAAAGCTGGCCTTGGGCTCAGAACCTACAGGAACCAACAGCATCTAGTTAGAAGTTAAGTATTTACTTACAACATTTCCTTCTATTTCCGGTGAGTGATTCTGATTTTCATTTTTTGGTAGTAACAGTATAGGATTTCCTTCATAAGCATCTATTTGTTAAAATGACAGGTAAGCTGATGTACCAAAATTCAGTAACTATTTAAATGGGGGATACAAAATACTAATGTCAAATATTAAATGTCAAATAAAAACTTAGTCCACAATAGCCGAACTATGGAAAGAACCTAGATGTCCATCAACAGATGAATGGATAAAGAAGGTGTGGTATATATACACAATGGAATACTATGCAGCCATCAAAAGAAATGAAATCTTGCCATTTGCGACAACATGGATGGAACTAGAGCATATCATGCTTAGCGAAATAAGTCAAGCGAAGAAAGACAACTATCATATGATCTCCCTGATATGAGGAAGTGGTGATGCAACATGGGAGCTTAAGTGGGTAGGAGAAGAATCAATGAAACAAGATGGGATTGGGAGGGAGACAAACCATAAGTGACTCTTAATCTCACAAAACAAACTGAGGGTTGCTGGGGAGAGGGGGGTTGCGAGAAGGGGGATGGGGTTATGGACATTGGGGAGGGTATGTGCTTTGGTGAGTGCTGGGAAGTGTGTAAACCTGGCGATTCACAGACCTGTACCCCTGAGGATAAAAATTTATGTTTATAAAAAAAAATTTTAAAGTTAAATAAATAAATAAAAATAAAAAATTAAACAGGGAGTTCAAAAAAATCTTGACAGCATTGTGTGAATGCCTAAGACATGGGAAACTTACATACATCACGGGTGGTGGCAAGCGTGTTGTTTGTAAACCTTTCCCAGGCTCCTGCCAAGCTTGCTGGTGAGCCCAGCACCTGCTTGAGATATGACTGGAGCCCTGGGAAGGCCCTAGCCTTTTTTACCTTCTCCCCTAGTCCCTGTGTGAGCCTGCCACCCCGGGATGTGCACCCCATGTCCCAGATGCTAGAGCCGGACAGAGGAGGGGTTGGCAAAGCTGGGTGAGCAGGGGAGGCCAGAGCCAGAAGAACAGCCCCTCTGGGGTCCTGCACATGCATGTTCAGCAGAGGCATTCATGTCGGGGTGGGGATGGCCCGAAACATCCAGGTTGGGGCAGTTAGGGCCTGCCTCCCTGACCAGAAGCTTCCAACTGGGGTACCTCTACCCAGGTGGCTTTGGTGAGAGAGCCCATTTCCAACCGGGGTCCAGAGCCCTCCAACTCCTGTCCTCAGCCACCTCCTTTCTCCACCTTCCTGGCGACTCGAACCCACACACAGCTCAGAGCAGCATGTGGCAACCCGCAGAATTCCAGGGCTGCCTGGTGGGGCTGGAGAGGGGGGTGCAGATGGGGATAAGACACCCATCTGCCCGGGGGACAGCGAGGTGAGGACTTCACAGTTCATGTGCTCAATTGTCACAGCCGGCTCTCCCCTGAATTTTGGACTTAGCTGGTCAATTTTTTACTTACACTGAGGGAACCCTGGTCACTGCCAGCCCTGCTCTTCCCTGAGGGCTACGAAGTCCAGGCCCTTCATCCACCTCCGGACTGTCCCTGCGCATCTGTTCCAGGGCTTGCCACCCTCTCTCGAGCTCTCTCTCAGTCTCTCTGCTCCCTCCATCCGGCACCCCTCACTGGGGCTCAGGAGGCCAGGCCGTGGAGTGGAGAGAGAAGGGACTGCCTCCCAGCCCTGGGACCTTGGTCTCAGCCTCCTCATGAGAAGCCCTCCCACTCACGGTTGTCAGGGGCCATAAATACAGTGCGGGTATCAGGGTTCGCCAGGAGGGGTTGATGGATGAATGCCCCACTGCTCCCCACATCTGCCAGTGCCCTCCACATCTGGCCCTACTTCCGGTGTCAAGAGGAGCCTGCTGTGCTGGACAGTCCTACGGCCCGGAAATGAGGCCCTCCTCCCGTAGCCCCTGGGTGCTGTCCACTCCCCCCACCCCCCACCAAGTTCCCTGTCACAGGGATCCAGACCACGGAAGAGGAGCTCAGGGATGGGGGAGGCTCGCAGAGCCCTGGCCCTAGTGAGTGATTTCTTCTAGCTCACTCTCATACCCTCTCAGGGCTCAGGGCAGCCCTCTGAGTCCCAACTGAAACCCCTCCTACAGGAAACCTCCACAGCACGAGTAAGAAATGACGCACACTCTGCTCAGGGCACCCTGGTGCCTGAGACCCAGGGCGGGTCCCCAAGGCCAAGGCCACAGTCCACACCTGCCCACCACACCAACCCCAGCAGTGCAGGCCCTGCCCACAGTGGGTGGGGAGAGTGGGACACAAGGGGCTGCTCAGATTCAGGCAAACAGAGGAGCAGAGAGGAAACCAGATCCACCTACAAGGTGTTCCCAGAGGGCAGCCGGGAAGGGGGCTGGGGACTGAGGGGGCAAGGACAGAATTCCTCGGGCTTGCCTGCAACCAGCCGCTCACACCTCACACTTGCTGTGTCACTGAGCTCCAGGTGGGGCCCAGGGAGCACCCTGAGTCATCATGCGTGGCTGTTCTGGGAGGCAGGCGTGGGCCCGCCGGCCAGGGGCTCCATTACCCATCTAGGCAGGGACTGCTTACTGGCGCAAGGTCAGGCGCCTTCACCTGTTTGCCAACACTTCTGTCCTCACATCTTAGGTGACTGCCACCACCCCACATAGCCAGAACCCATGACACAAGTGGCCCTGGGCAAGGGAGCCAAGACATACCTAGCAAAGAGGTTCAGAGCACCAGCTCTTGGAACCAGACAGGTCTAAGTCCAAAGCCAAGTTCTTCCACCCATTTAGGGAGAGTTGCTTCCCCTCGCTGAATCTCCATTTCCCCACTGTAAGTTGGGATTCTTTTCTTAAGTGCTTGCTCTATTAGAGGCATTGTCCTGAGTGCTGGGGATAAAGCGGTGAGCAAACTGGGCATTTGCCCCTGCCTTCTTGGACAGTTATGGGATAAAACAGATCCTCAAGAAGAAATGGATAGTTCAAAACCGGGGTGGTAGAAAAATGGGGAGTATGCAATGAAGATAAAGTCCATCTGGGAGATTGGGGAGGGCCTCCCTGGAAAAAAGACACTTAAGTAAAGAGTGAGTAGGAGTAGGTCAGAAGAGGAGCATCCTCGGGAAGGCATAGACAGCATGTGCAAACATCCTGAGGTTGGAAAAGAAGGACATGACTGCAAAGGCAAAAGGCCAGTGTGGCTAAAGGGTTGATGGTAAAGCTTAAAAGAGCTAATGTAAAGCTACTTGTGTGGGTCCAGCACCTAGTGGGACATGTTCCTCTCCGTGACACTGTGCCTGCCCCCTAAATTCCCCTGGAACCCTGTGGACAACTTGGGTTCTCAGCCCTCTCTCTTGTTATCATTCTACCCCTCTGGTCTGTGGAGCCCCTAGTAAGATCAAGGACTTATGCTCAGTGGAGGTTGGAGAGGAGGGCACACAAAGTTTGGAGGACCATGATTTCATCCATCAAGAAACTTCCAGGGCTCCAGACAAGACCCCATTCCTTTGCCTGCCCCGTTGTATTTAATCCTCACAACTGTTTAATGAGGTAGATACTAATTTTAGATCATTTTACAGGTGACTACATTGAGGCTCAGAGAGGCCAAGTGTCTTGGCCACAGCCACAGAGCTAAATGAAGAGAAGGTAGAACAGGGCTTATGCTCCAGTGAGTGGGAGCTAAGACGGACACACGGTTCAGGGCTCCTTCTCTCCATCCCCAGCCTCACACCCCTTTTGGGGCCCTCTCTACCTTCCTCTTCACTTGGCCTCTCTCCTTGTTTCAGTCTGTCTCAATGGCCCCCCCCCATGTTCCTTCACTCATGAAAGAGCACATTTCAACAAATATGTGTGAGTAAGTGAATGAATGAATGGTCCTCACTGCCTAGTCCTAGCCCAGAGCCTTCACTCTTGTCTCTGACTCTGTCTCTGTTTCTGACTATCTCTCTATCTCTCTCTGTCTCTGACTCTGTCTGTCTGTCTATATGCATTTGTTTCTATCTCTGTGTCTCTTTTTACTCTTTCTCTCATGCCGAGATGCCCCAAAGTTTGGAAGCATACCTCCAAGGAAAAAGCTTCCTTTCCCAGCTCTGGCCCTACAGCTGATGGTACCACACAGGGAAGTCCCAGCAGGAAAGTGCTGGCCCAGCAAAGGGCAAAGGAGGAGCTGCTGGTGCATGTCCTATCTGCCCGAGGCCAGGCCCTTGCCCCAGAAGTCCCTAACATCCTCGTGTCCCCTCTGTGGCACCATCCAAGCTCCGTGAGGTGGGCCAGGCTGCAACATCAGGACCTCCAGCCTCCTGCGCCTAGGACGTCCTTGGGGCTGCGCCCTCTGACACTCAGTTGTAGGACTAGTTTGGCTACATTACCCAAATCAGGTACCGGTGGCCTTGAAGAAGAGCCTTTCCCCAAATCAGATAACTGCAGGCTGACATGCTACTTAGGCCCATCAAGTTCCCTGGACATAGTTGAGTTCCTTTCACAATACAAAGGGCCTCCAAAACTAAAGAGGACCCAGTATTTCAAGGTGGGCCCATCCATAAGACAAAAACCTCAGAGTCAGCCAGGAAAAAATTCATACTGGTCCCATGGGGCTCTCAGTCTGGTCCCATCCCTGAGCCAGAACACAGGAGGAAGGAAGCACAAGCCTGGTCAAGGACCAGAAGCCTGAGCACCTGGTCCACTTTCAGTCTCTATGACCTCGAGCAGGCCACCATCCCTCTAAGTTGAGAAGGTTGGGAGAGCGGTCGCCCACACTCCTCCAGCACTGCCCCTCTGTACTCTGAGAGGGCATGGAGAGAGGACCACTGCTGCCAACTGGCAGAGGCAGAAGGGAGCAGAGAAGCCACGTGACCTGCCCCAGGCCTCCCACAGGCAATTCCTTCTGCCTCCACTAGACTGTGCTGTGGAGTGCTCGCTTCGGCAGCACATATACTAGACTGTGCTGTGGAGTCACTTTCCTGGTTTCCTATGGTTCAAATCCAGGGTGGCTGTCTGGAGGCAGTCTTGCTTGCTATTGTTGTCAGAGTCTGGCCCTGGTCTTTAGGTGGTTCTTGTGGTGTCAGACCTTGTGAACAAGATCATGGGTCAGCAGCAGGACTCAAAGCGTTGACTCCACTCTTCCCAGTGCATTATAGTGGTCAGGGACCCCAGAGAGGGAGGTCTCCATGTGAGCTCCTGGCGTGGCGGCTCTGTCTGCTCTTTCCCTGTGGGGCCCAGGCAGGGTGGAACCCCCTCAAGGCCCACTGTTTGAGTTCCTTCCCTCCCACTATTGAACCTGCTTTCAACAGGTGGCCTCCAGCCACCATCGTTACCATCAAGCACGCCCACTCCCCCTATATTCCCTGCAAACAGATTTAATGGTAGCCAGTCAAGAGGAGGGGAAGTTCACCACACCACACTCAAGTCTAAAAAAATCTCACATTCTCTATTCCTCTAAAGCAGATCTCTTTTGGGGGGTGGAAACTTTAATCGGCCACCACCTCCACAGCAGAGTGATGTCTGGGAATTCTTACACGATCTGGAATGTTCTAGGCTTCCATCCTCATGGGTGACTGTTGACAGGTTTGGCTCTTTTCCCAGGTCCATGTGGACTACCAAATGGGAACCACTCCCCCAATTCCTGCCATACATGAGTTTATTGCCCAACTGGGAACACTAGTCCCTGGGGTCTGGCATCCCTAAGGATATCACGTGGGTCTTATCACACTTAGGGCCACAAAACCATCCCTTCCCAGTATCCAAGGAAACTCCTTCCAACACACTCCTCCCTGAGTGGTCCCCTCATACTTCCAAAACTAATCATTCATCTCCAGAATGGAGCACCCTCCCCCAGACATCACCCCAGATAAACCCTTTCTAATGCCAAAACTCAGGTAAAAAGACATCCCAGAGTTTCAGGAACACAAAGCAGGTCTCTCTTCCCTGGGGTGAAGATGAGGTGAAGAGAAACCAACATCACTTCATTCCAATTCCTAATAACTCACCCTATTACTCTGCCATTTATAGAGCAACAACTATGTGCCAAACACAATGCTAAACTCTTTCCTGCATGAGATCATCCAATCTACCATTGGCCTTATGTGGTAAGGGTTTTCATTCCCTATTTTGTAAAAGGGGATCTTTTCCAAATTCTTCCAGGCTAGTCAGTGTGGAAGCCAGGACTCCAACCCAGGGTGTCTAATTCCAGAGCCTAGGCTCTCAAGATCCCAGATCCCTTGCGATCCTTAGTTCTTGAGAGAACTAAGACTTTCTTTAACCCCGGTCCTATCCTTGGTTCTGCCTAGAAGTTTCATTCACACAGCCAAATGAATGAGCTCTTGAAATTGACACAGTGACTAGTCAACTCTTTCCTAGCTGGAGGCCATGAGCCCCACCCAACCTCTGGAATCTTCACTATGCACTCAGGTGAGATCCTCCCTTTCTCTCCCTTTTCCAGCCCCTTACAGAAAAAAAGACACTTTGCACCAGAGAAGTCTCCTGCCACCTACAACCTGGTTCTTAATGTGCTTTCACTTACTGGATCCCCATAGTCACTCCAAGAAGTTGAGTTCACCTTGCTTACTAGATAAGTGAGGAACGGAGACTCTCCAAGATCACAGAGCTAATACAGAACAGAACCAGCATTAGAATCCAGTCAATCTGTTCCCAAAACCTGTAAAACTACCCTCATCATAGATGGAGAATCACCACACACGAGAGATAACTCACCCAATATTGTTCACAGTGAATGAGCCTGCACAGTGCCAGGCCCTCTGCTAAGGGGCTTCATGCATTCTTCCAGCAAATCCTCACAAAAAGCCCATGAAGTAGGTAGTGTCACTGTACCCACTTTACAGACAGGGAAAAGGAGGCTTGGAGATGATAATCAACCTGCACTACATCAACTGATAGCAGGCTGGTTCAGCCCCAGCTCTAGAGGCAAGAGCAGGTGGGATGGAGGGAGACAACTTCTCAATAAAGCATGAGTTCTTACTAGGTTTGTGGACCTCCACTGATAAGTTTAGGAGACCCATGAACCTCATGAGTTATGTGCAAATGTGCGTGTGCTTATTGGGCTGGGGGAGGAGAAAAGATATATGGTTTTCAATATATTCTCCAAGAAATCCCTGGTGACAAATTGTTTTTAAAAAGTCTTTAACCTTTCACAGTGCCTGGCACACAAAAGGCATGTTGTGTGCACTTTATTGGCAAGAGAATAAACAAACTAATGAATAAGTGAGTAAACAAATGAATGAGTAAGTGAATGAATGTTCCTCCATGCCCTGGGAGACACCACGAACGACCTAGGACACACTTCTTTCTGTATCTTTCGAGATGGTGAAATCCATCCCAGGACCTGAGCCCAGTCCACCCCCAGGCCCTTTCTCCCAGTCCCAGAGGCCGCAGCCAGGTGCTAAGCTCCAAAGAGATGCTTCCCCCGCTTTCTCCCCACCTCTACTCCTAACAATGACCAGGCAGAGGCGGGAGTTGTGCAACTCACAATGAAGCTTTATTGATTGCCAGGAGGGGGAAAGGGTGAGGAAGGACTCAAGTGTGAAGTGCTTGGCGGGCAAGAGAGGGGATCCCCCAGTGAGATCTGTGTCCACATGGGGGGCCTCCTAGGCCTGAGCAATGCTGAGCAGCCTCAGTTCTTGGTGCGAAGGACCTGCTCGTGGGTGGACACCACCTTGCCATCGTGCACATCCATGACCTTGGTGCGGATCTGGCGACTGGAGGAGGTCACTGGGGAACAGGGAACAGAGGGTGTTACCAGCAGGAGACAGGCAGTGGAGAAACAGAGTGGGGAGACCAGGGAGTTGATGGGACTTAAATGAACTATCTCCCTGCTGCCCTCTACCCTCACTATCCCTTAGCTCACTGCCCTATCCTAGCACTGATATCATCAACACATTTTTTTCAGACTAGAGCTCCCTAAGGTCAGGAACAGAGTCTGTGTCCTCATACTGGAGGCTCTTACAGACTCGGACCAGACTGGTTCAGTCCAGATCCACCCAAATGGACTGGTCTCAGGGGAAGAGTCACTTGGGGGCAGGGGGGAGGGGGCGGGCTGTCCTTGGTGCTGACCACCAGAACCATGGAGTCTGCCACAGACACCAGTGGACAGAAGTAAAAAGTAGAGGCCACCAGCTCCTAACGCTAAGGAAGATTTAGAAAATGGCTTCTGCTTCCCAAAGAGGTTTATTAGGGATCCTGGGTGAGAAAACTCTAGCTCAGCCCTTCAAAAAGCCAACTCCCTAGACCTGCTGGGAGACAGGAAGTGGAGATGAGTCCAGGCCTGATGAGGAGGAAGGTCTTACCGTCTCTGGAGGACTGAGAGCCAGAAGAGAACTGGGAGGAGGAGAGGCTGTGAAGACAGAAAAGGGCAAGATCATTAGACACAGGTTGTAGAACAGGTGAATGGGGAAGAGGGACAGGACTGGGCTGGAGGGCGGTGCACTCACTGGGCGTCCTCGCCCTCCAGCAGGCGGCGGTAGGTGGCGATCTCCTGCTCCAGCCTTGTCTTCACGTCCAGCAGGATCTTGTATTCCTGGTTCTGCTGCTCCATCTCGCAGCGCAGTTGGGCCAGCTGCTCCTCCACGTTGCCGATCAGGTCCTGGATCTGGGCCAGCTGCATGCAGTAGCGGCCTTTGGTCTCCTCCAGGCTGTTCTCCAAGGATGCTTTCTGTAAGGGAGGGAAAGATCAGGGAGTCAGGGATCAATGAGGGTAGTCACTCCCTCCTGCCGGTTCCGGTTCCCGAGTCCAACCCATGCCTGGCAGCTAGCTCGCCTACCATGCTGAGCTGGGACTGCAGCTCGATCTCCAGGTTCTGCACCGTGCGCCGGAGCTCGGAGATCTCGCTCTTGCCGCTCTGCACCAGCTCGCTGTTGGTGGCCACCTCGCGGTTCAGCTCCTCTGTCTGCAGAAAAGAAAAAAAAAAAAAAAAAGCCATTCACACTAGAAGTACCTGGAAGGCCAGTCTTCTGGGTCCCTTCCGCCCAGGATGACACCCACCTTGCTGAAGAACCAGTCCTCGGCGTCCTTGCGGTTCTTCTCCGCCATCTTCTCGTACTGGTCGCGCATCTCGTTCAGGATGCGGCTCAGGTCCACGCCGGGGGCAGCGTCCATCTCCACGTTGACATCTCCACCCACCTGGCCTCTCAGAGAGTTCATCTCCTGCACAACCAAAGCACAGTCCACAGTCAGGATCCTCATGGTGGTTCCCCAGTCAGAGATGTTCCTGGCCTGAGCATTGCCCTCCCCCATCTCAATTCCATCCCTTCCCTCCCATTCATCTTCTAAGCCAGCCCTCACCTCCTCGTGGTTCTTCTTCAGGTAGGCCAGCTCCTCCTTCAGGCTCTCGATCTGCATCTCCAGGTCGGCTCTGGACAGGGTCAGCTCGTCCAGCACCCGGCGCAGGCCGTTGGTGTCAGCCTCCACGCTCATGCGCAGGTTCAGCTCCGTCTCATACCTGGAATGACCCGAAAGAAAAGGAATAAGACATCCATTTGGGCCTCACTGAAGGCTTTGTTCTCTGCCCCCTGCAGCGTCTTCCCATAACCAGCACCCCCTGGGGGTGGTTTAGGGAGTCCATCTTGAAAATGGCATGGTTGGACACAGCACCCATTGATGGCTCCGATCTGAGCATTCCTGGGGGCAGGGAATAAAGCAGTTCATCAGGCTGTAGAACTCAGGGAGGGGAGATGCTTCTGGCCCCACAACCAACAGCAGGCAAGACTCCAACTGCGACTGCCTCCTGCACTTCAAGGGCAGGTGGGGAAGTAGGGAACACCTCTCCCTAAAGCAATGGCACCCAAACCTGGCTGTGGATCAGAATCACTCAAGTAGCCTGTTAAGAATAACTGAATCAGAACTCCAAGGGTGGGGCCCAAGAAGCTTGTATTTTTTTACAAGCACCCCAAGGGGTTTTCACGTGGCCATCCTGGCAACTTGCCAGCTCTGTTTAGGGAACATGAAAATGCCCCAGCCTGGGAAGATTGGACATCCTGAGCCATCACTGCAAACTCACTTGGTCCGGAAGTCATCAGCAGCCAGCCGGGCATTGTCTATCTGCAGGAGGACATTAGCATTGTCCACAGTGGCCGTGAGGATCTGCAGATGGAGAGGATGCAGGTTGTTGGTCAAACGGACATCACTAGCCAGACTTCATCGCAGCCTGAGACATCAGGCTTGCTTTCCTACTCTCACCTGAGTCTCCCCTTCTCCCAAAGCCTTTGCCACAACAGCCTAAAGGAGAAGTCCCAGTGGTCCAGCTCTGACCCAGGACTTTGCTGACTCCTGGGCAGAAGAGTGGCTAGAAACAGCCCTGGCCTTGGAACCGAAAGCCCTGGAGTCACAGCTCCCAATTCCACTCCTGATGGGTTGCAGGGCCTCAGTTTCCCCCACCTACAGAGGAGAGGAGGGACCTAAGATTCTCAGGACTCCCTTCCCTGGTCTGATTCTCCTCTTTGTGCATCAGCCAGCTCTGCCGGTCTTCACGCATTCCTTTTCGAGCCTGCGAGATTGTGGGACCTCAGGTGGGGCTTTCCCAAAAGAGGAGACCCAGCAAGCCCAGGGGATAAGAAAAGAAGAGGCAGAAGAACAAGAACAAAGATTGAACCCTGGATTGGCTGGATTCCCTCCCTCATCATCTGATTCACCTAATCCACAGAAGACATCAGAGCCAGACACCCAGAAGCAGGATCAGTGGGGAGGGCTCCCAGGTTGGAGCAGGGGGTAGGGGTGGGGCTGGAGTCAGGTGACACCAGTCCCCCAGGCTCCCTCCTGTGCAGGCCATGTAAGGTGGGTCATCACTGAGTGTCTCTGCTGGGGTTTTGTGCCCCCCCCTTCTGTGGGGAGGGGCCGGTGCCAGGGCTCATGGGCGGCAGCCGCCACGGCCCAGACTAATGAGCTAATGAGTGGTTTGGGTGTCTAGCCTGGTCCCGTTACAGCCTCACTCCTCCCCTGTGCTGGGCAACAGGTAGCTGCCTCCTGCATTAGCAAGTGGGCCCAAGGGTTCTAGCCTCAGTTCTGCCACTGATTTGCTGAATGGCCTCGAGCATTTCCCAGCCCCTCTCAAAACTTTGACTTCTCCCTCTGTAAAGCACAAAGGCAGGTCTGGAGCCCAGAAGGCCATGAGCAAGGCCAGGGACGCTGACCAGCTCTGCCAGAGGTGTCTGGAGCCAGAAGAAGGGATCTGGGGTTGGAGTCGGCCCTGTCTAGGAATCTAAAGATGCCAGTGGCCTGGGCTTCTATTGTTCCAGTGTGAGGTCGCTGGAATGACAGGTCCTGCTGCCCAATCTGCACACCTTGTTCCGCAGATCCTCAATGGTCTTGAAGTAGGGGCTGTAGTCCTTGGTCTCAGCGGGCCTCTGCCTCTGGTACCAGTCCCGGATCTTCACCTCCAGGTCGGCGTTGGCCTCCTCCAGGGCACGCACCTTGTCCAAGTAGGAGGCCAGGCGGTCGTTGAGGTTCTGCATGGTCACCTTCTCACTGCCCACCAGGAGCCCGTCCCCACCACCGAAGCCACCGCCGAAGCCAGCACCGAGGCCACCACCAAAGCCACCACCAAAGCCAGCACCCAGGCCACCACCATAACCTCCGCCAAAGCCACTACCCAGGCCCCCACCAAAGCTGCTGCTGCTGCTGAAGCCACCACCGTAGCCACCCCCCAGCCCGCAGGCCCCCCCGGAAGAATAGCGGGAGGAGGAGACCGACAGGCCCCCGTAGGCGCTGGGGGCCCGGCAGGACCCTCCGGCCAGGACAGAGGACATGCGGCTGGAGCCACCGCCGATGCCACAGGAGCCCTTCATGGAGCTGGAGGAGGTGAACTGACGGCTGCAGGTGGTCATGGTGCCGAGGAGGGAGGTGAGTGAGTGAGCAAGCGAGCTAGTCGGCAGCGAGGAGAGAGAGGTGCTCAGGTAAGTTGGAATAGGATGTGGGTGCTTTATACTCCTGAGGAGGGGGCGGGACTGGCATTTTCCATTCCCCTTGGCTTTCATCACCCACAGGCCAGTGCCAACTCCCAGTCAGATCCCTCCCCTCCCCCGCCTCATCACGTCTATCATATTTTACTGGAAACTCATTGTTTAGGGTGTTTTTGGTTTCTCATCCCGCCAGGCGTGATTCACATAGGAGGTGTGGGCCTGCAGGCTATACTTTCCCATCCAGCCCTAGGAGCCGCGGCCCTTGGGAGCCCGAGCACCGGGCTCGGCCAGGCGGCGGGGAGTAGGGCCTCTGCACTACAAACCTGGTGACCTGGGAGAGTCCCAGGAACCAGGTGGGCCTCTGACATCCACAGAGAGGAAGTCCATCACTCCAGGGGGTACCTGGCTGGAAAAATGCCAGCATGGCAAGGTTACAGGAGGCACAGCGATGCCCCCTCAGCATCACCATCTATGGAAAAAGACAAGAAGTTCTTGGGGGTCTTCCCAGATCTGACCTGCTAGGCTGTGCTAAGAAGCCTGTACCATCCTGGAAACATGCCCAGCCAGTCCAGTGGCTCAGGCTCCCACCCTGCCACCCCCCCTTGAAGGGAAATCCAGGAGGCTTTCCCCAACCCTGGGCACAGACTCTGAGATCCTCCACACACCTGTGGGTGGGCCCATGGCATTGGCTGGCCAAGGGCAGCTGGCCAAGGACAGGTGGCATGTCAGACACAGCCAGAGCCATGGTGAAAGAGCATGGAGTCAGACTGCTGCTGGCTCTGCTACGGACCCCCATGCCACCGAGGACCCAAAAGTTCTCTGAGCCTCAGTTTGCTCATCTGTAAAATGGGGATAAATATCCTCTGTCCTGCCTCATGCAGAGTCAGCCCTGCGAATCCAGCGTGGTAGTGTATGTGAAAAGGGTTGGTAAGCCAAGTGTGGTTAGCAAGGTCTGGTTATCATTGCTGTAACCTAGTCTGGGCCCAAAGAGGGTGGAGCCACAGCCCTGGAACAGGACAGGAAGAGCCTTTTTCCTTCTAGCCCCAGGGGTCTCTCAGCCACCCCCTCCCCGGGCCACTGCAGTGGGAGAGGCTGGCTCAGGCACCCTTATTGGAACCCTTTTGGAGCTGGTCTAAGGGGTTTGAGGGTGGGAGGAAATGCAGAAGCTGGGAGCAGACTTGCGGGACCCTGACTCCTGAAATCCCTGAGGCTCAGGGGACGTTTCCAGGAGTCCATTTGGCTCTGCCTTGGAGATTTGCATATCAGGACCTCAGCTGCCCTGTGTCTCCCAGACAACCTCCAAAGGCCCCCCCTCCAGCCACGCCCCGCCCTCCCGCCAGCCCCTCCGCCCCGTGGACCCCAGCAGGCATGTTGGGAGGAATGCAGTCGTGTCTGGGGCTGCCTGATGCGTCCCATCTTCCCAGACAGGCCCCAACAGCCCCCGCTGGAGGCTCCAACGCACTTCCTAGGATCAACTGCTCCCAGGCGGGAAGCAAAACCACCCTCTTCCCCCAACCCTGACTGCTACCAAGGCAGACGCCAGAGAGCACCCCCTCCCCAGGGCTGAGGAGCTCAGAAGACAATGCTGAGACAGACAATGGAGGCTGTGGGCTCCCCAAATCTGCCGCCCAAGGACTTGCAAGGATGTGAGTAAGTTAGGGCCACACCTCGCCCCACCCACCCCTGACAGACACTCTAATCTCCTTCCAGAGGATGGTCCCCCACCCTGGCCCAGCCCTACACCTTCCCCAGTGAGAGGCAGCAGGGATTTTGGCTGAGAGACAGATGCATTTGTTAGGAGCATATTGCCTTTGGGCGTGGAGGGGGGGCCACTTACCAGAGAAAAATACAGCACCCACAGGGACCTGGGCAGTGAGAGTGGGTGCAGAGCCCAACACCAGCTTTCTCTGTGCTGCCCACCACCCCGTCTCCCCACCTGCAAGGAACCACGCATAAAATCCCTAGTGCACAGGAAACAAGAAAAGCTCTCCGTCTGCACACTTATACCTGATTCAGTGGAATCCAAAAGAGGTTCCTTCCTTGCCAGCCTCCAAGGGAAATCTAAAAGTTGAGAGGGATAGGGAACCGACGACTTACAAGCTCACACACACAATCTAAGAAGACACTTTTGCCAGCCCTCCTAGCCCCTACAGACCCTGGAACCCCAGCGTGGAATAGAACTCTGATCTCCCCCACCTCCACCTTGCCAGCACCCAGGATTAGAACCCTGGCCTGGATCGTGGGACTAAGCCCTACAGACATGGAACAAGGCACAAATGGTCTAGTCTGGCACTCATGACATTCGGAGGAGAGGCCGCTTTCGGGGGCAGCAGGAATTCATGGGATGGGGGGCTTGTCTGTTGGGCGCTGGACTCCTAGACAAGCTTTGTGTGGACAGTGGTACCTGGCCCTCACTCCGGCTGCCCCAAGAAGGAGGGGGCGAAAGAGAAGTCTAGGGCGGTGTCTCCTGTGGTTGGGGAGTCTCCCTGCCAGCCTGCCGCCGGGGACCAATGCCAACCCAAACAGGTGGGGTGGCTGAGCCAGGCAGCCCCCCCAACAGAGCCCGCATTGTGTGCTGAGGATGGGCTGGGCACCCAGGGGATGGGTTCCTTTTTTTTTTTTTTTTAAGACTTTTTATTTATTTATTTATTTATTTAACAGAGTGAGAAAGAGAGAGAGCAGCAGGAGAAGCAGACTCCCCGCTGAGCAGGGAGCCTGACACCGGGCTTGACTCCAGGACCCCGGGATCACAGTCCAAGCCAAAGGCAGAAGCTCAATCAACTTAGCCACCCAGGCGCCCTAAGGGAATGGGTTCCTAAGGAAGGAGGGGACCTCATGATATCGCAGTTCAAGGAAAGAGGCACGGCCCCTGTCCTCAGAGTCCAGTCTAATGGAAGAGACAGTCCCGGCCACCCGGAAGCTCCCGGCCTACAAGGAAAAAGAGGATACACATCAAAATTACTTAAGATGTGGACAAAGATAAGAAAAGTACAATCCCTAGGTATTAGTATCCTGGGACTGCCATGACAAATCACCACAAATGTGGGTTCAAGTAACAGAGGTGTATTCTCTACTGCTCTGGAGACCAGAAGTCCAAAATCAAGGGGTCAGCAGGGCCACCCTCTGAAGGTTCTAGGGGAGAGCCTTACTTACCTCTTCCAGCTTCTGGTGATCCTTGCATCCCTTGGTTTGTGGCAACAACACCCCAATCTCTGCCTCCCCATCTTCACATGGCCCTTTATGTCTGTGCCTGTCTCTCTGTGTCTTTTTCTGTGTCTTCTAAGGACACTCACTCAGGGGAGCCTGGGGGACTCAGTCAGTTAAGCATCTGCCTTCGATTCAGTCTTGATCCCAGAGTCCTGGGATCGAGCCCCACATTGGGAAATCCCTGCTCAGCGGGAAGCCTGCTTCTCCTTCTCCCTCTGCCTGCTGCTCCCCCTGCTTGTGCTCTCTCACTCTCTCTGTCAAATACATAAATAAAATCTTTAAAACCAAAAAAATAATAAAATAATAAAATAAAAGGACACTCATTGGGTTTGGTGCTCACCCTAACCCAGTATGACCTCACCTCAATTCTTACCATAATGACATCTGCAAAGACCCTATTTCTAAATATGGTCATACATTCCAAGTTGCCGGTGGACATGACTTTGCAGGGGACACTGTTTGAAGGACCCACTATATGTGTGACAGACCAGGACCTGTCCACATTGCAGGAGCAGGGGTGGATACTTGGTGGAAGCTTGGCTGTAATGAGATGTGAGCAGGGCCAGTCTAGAAGGCTTCTGGGAGCAGTTGGGAGCTCAACATAGAAGGACGCTATGGAATGGGGCAGCAGAGATACAGAATTTTCAGGTGTCCAGGCTACATTTCCCACCACCCAGTTTCTCTAGGCCCTTTACACACAGACAACTGGTCTGGGAGAGAGCTCTTTTTTATATTGCTTTTAAAATTTTTTAAAGATTTTATTTATATTTGATACAGAGACAGAAAGAGTGCGCATGCACAAGCAGGGGGAGGGGCAGAGGGAGAAGCAGGCTCCCCGCTGAGCAGGAAGCCCAAGAAGAGCTCAAGCCCACATAACCTGAGCCAAAGGCAAATGCTTAACCAACCAAGCCAAGCAGGCACCCCTGCTTTTAAATTTTTATTTGAGAAAATAATACAGAGAGATCACAAGCACCCTTCACCCAGCTTCCCCAATAGGCTCATGTTACATAAATATTGAGCAACTGTCAAAACAAATAAATTAACATTGACCCAATGCTATTAATTAACTACAGACTTTATTCAATTTTCTGGCTTTTCTACTGATGTCCCTTTTCTTTGCATGAAAGCACATTCTATTGGCTGTCAGTTCAGCTTGGTCTCTTCTGGTCTGTGACAGCTCCTCAGTCTGTCCTTATATTTCATGACCTTGACAGTTTGGAAGAGGTTTTGTAGGACCAAAATATCCCCCAGTTTGGGTTTTCCTGACAATTTTCTCATCATCAGATTGAGGTTCAGCATTTTGGCAAGAAAACCACAGAAAGGTGTGTCTTTGTCAGTGCATTGTCTCAGGTACAGAAGACATATATTAAATGGGTTTATTGATGTCCATTGGTTAAGGTAGTGTTTTCTGGATTTCTCTGTGGTAGCATTACTATTTTCCCAACGAAATTAATAAAAACCTTGAAGAAGATACTTTGAGACTGCAACCATTCTGTTTCTTCTTCAACTTTTTTTTTTTTTTTTTTTTTTGCATGAATTCTGTGTCCATTAGCGGTGGGAAAGAGCTCTTGATACCCAGTGAGCTTGAGAACCTCATTTCTCCTGGACTCCTTGAGAGACTATGACTTTTAAGAAACGCTTCAGGGAAGGGGTCCATGCCCAAGAAAGGACTCTTTCTTCCTTTCTTATTCAATCCCAAAGCCAGACTAGCCCTCCCCAAACCCTCTCTGTACCCTAAGACGCTCCCAGGCCACTGTCCTTGAAGACATACTAACTATTTCTCCTTTTTTAAGATTTTATTTATTTATTTGACAAACAGAGACAGAGAGAGAGGGAACACAAGCAGGGGGAGCAGCAGAGGGAGAGGGAGAAGAGCAAGAGAGGGCTGAACAAGGAGCCCAACATGGGGCTCAACCCCAGGACCCCGGGATCATGACCTAAGCTGAAGGCAGAGGCTTAATGACTGAGCCACACAGGTGCTCCCATACCAGCTATTGAGGTCCAGAGTCTTTTCCTAGGCCCCCACAGGCCTGGAGGAAAGAAGGGGACGGTCAGTGTCTTCCCAGTGTCACAGGTAGAAAGTCCCTTTCCCCACAAGTCCCAACCATCTGTCTGCTTGTAGCAAGGGTAAAGTCTCATAGAGCTGAGGGCTGTCACTTCTAGGAACGATATACTGGGGGCTGAGCCTACCTGGAGCTCAATTTCTGCCTCCAGAAATTGTGGGTTAGCATGGAGAGAGGTAGAATTGCAGGCACAGGAGGTAGCTGGGAGCCTGGAGCACCTCCTCAAGGCCCCATGTCCCTGTTCCCCTAAAAGGTCTGCCACCCACTGGTTTCCCAGGCCAGCCTGCCCATCTGGGCCTTGTCCTTGTGAGAGCCTTTGCTGACACAACAGATGGGCCGAGCCAAGTGTTTCAGTGTCCATGGCCTTGTCTGTACCTGCCAGCAGCTAAAGACGACAGGACAGAAATCAACTGTCCCACATTATGGATACAGGAGGCTCAGAGGTTGAGGTAATTCCCAAGGTCCACAGAGAGAAAGCTGGTCAGCCAGGATTCAGTCCCAGCTCTGCCTGGCTCTGAGCCTCACTTTTCAAGGACCAGTCCCTTCCTGATAAAAGGTCCCTGAAAGTCAGAGCCAAAGGTGGCCTCAGGGGACATGTAAACCAGCCTCCTAACTTTACAGATGGGCAAACTGAGGCCCCAGGAAGGAAAAGGTCATGTCCAAAGTCATGCAGAGCCTGCTTTGCAAGTGTAAAAGGTTTAACAAGTGCTTCCCAGAAATCTGAGCTAGGTATGTTGAGATTACGTGGGGTGAAAAGAGCTGTGCCTGCACCTCAGAGTCACATTTAGGTTGTTAAGAATATGAAGGGTTAGGTAGCCAAAGCCCAGCAACAGATGGGTTCAACTAACCACCTATTAGCTACCTACTCACGGAAAGTAAGACTTACATTTTCTAGCCAATTAATGCTCACTGAAAACTGAGCTCCACCCCCATAGCCTAGCCCCCTCACCAACCCTATATCCCCAGCCATTTTCCAGCCTCTGCCTAATTCCTACTTCTGTCCTCTCTTCCTGCCCAAATTCTTCATGTTCTTTAAGACCAAGCCTCAGTTCAACATACAGATTTAAGATACGGTTTCTGAAGACTGTGTGGCCTAAAATAGAGGAGAGATGAACAAAAGGGAGGGAGGAAGGGAGGGAGAGGGGAACAGGAAATTGGTAAAGGTTTGTGAAAGGATGCATGGGATAGATGGATGGGTAAGTGGATGGACAGATGGATGGATGGATGGATGGATGGACAGATGTACCCGTGAATGGTTGAGCGGGTCGGTGGGCAGATGGATGGATGGGTGGATGGATGATGGATGGATGGATGGATGGATGGATGGATAGGCAGATGTACAGGTGGATGGATGAACATATAGATGGACGGATGGACGGACAGATGGATGGATGGATGGATGGATGGATGGATGGATGGGCAGATGTACAGATGGATGGATGGGCAGGTAGATGGGCAGATGGATGAATGGATAAATAGATAAACTGGCAGGTGAGTGAGCAGATGGAAAGATGGGATGATTGAAAGGAAGGACAATGGATGGAAAGAGAAGAATGGAAGGTGGATAGACAGCGGGTGGTTAGGTGGGGGAAAGGATGGATAGAAAACAGAGGAAAGGCAGTCATCCCACCCACCCCAGGGTGGGAAGCATCCTGCAGGAGCTCTCAACTTAGCTGGACCTTGGCAATGAATAGATGCTGAGCAAGAGAGGAAGTGAGGAAGGACATCTCATTTACTCACCTGAGCAAAGACTCAGTGGCATGAAATGCTGGTCGGAGGAAAGGACAGCACCTAAGCGTTGCTACAGCACAGAGCTGAGCTGCCTGACGGAACTGAGAGCAGGTCGGGGGGATATAGGTGGAGCTGAGGATCACGGACTTTCTCCTAACAACACTGGGGGGACCGAAGTTTTCACACTCGGGAGTGACTCTGTCAGGTGTGTTTCGCAAAGACCCTTTTGGTGTCCACATAGAACATAATCTGGGAGAAGGGACAGAAAAGGGAAAACCAGGAAGATGTTGCCTTGTCGTTATCCAGGTAAGGGATGGGGTCAGCTCAGACCTCTCCTCTGCCTGGAAGGCCCATCCCATCACCTTGGACCACCTGGCTTTCCCCTTCTCAGCCTTCCCACTGCCTCTGGGTTGTGTGCCAGCCCCCAGGAGAGCTTATTACAGTGCCTGAGGGGGCCACGAAATGTCTCCCACTTAGTCGGTGCTCAGCATGTTAGTTTACTGTAATTACTCCAGCCTGATGGCGGAGACAGAGCCCTTGTCCTTGGAGATGTCCAGGCTGATGGGGGAGGGAAAATGAGTGTATAACTTTCTCTACTCTCCAAGGGGAGCCTGGAGCCGGGGAGCCACCAGGTGGGGTGGGTAGTACATAGAAGACTTCTTGGAAAGGGTGCGTTTGACTCAGGTTTTGAAAGAAGGAAGAGCCCTGCATGGGTGGAGTGGGGAGAGGGCAATCCCAGGCAGGGGCGTGGCTGTGGGAACTCCAGTGCCAGTGGTGAGTCGAGAGGAACGTCAGCACCTCAGCTGGAATGCCTGTGTCAGGAGTCCTGAGCTACGGGGTCAGCAGAACAAAAGGCAAGGGAGGGAAAGGAAAGAAGTCCCCCAGTAGTTCCAGGCCTCATGAGTAGAAAGAATAAGACGTCCACCAGACAGAGGCTGGGTAGTCATCTCAGTGCCCTACTGCCCTCCCCCAGACTGAGCCATCATGTGGGACTGGGGAAGGCCCAGGGTCTCCCAAATCAGTCAGACCAGGTTTCCAGGCAGGGCTCCCCCACTGACCAGCCATGTGACCTTAGACATGTCACTGCAGCCCTCCCTGTGAGTTTCCTATCAAATGGGTATAGGAGTTCCTATTTTGCAGGATTATTGAGAGGACTAGATTAGCTTGGCACAGAGTAACCATTTGGCAGAAAGTTCTCTTAAAGTAAGCCCTAGAGATTGACCAATGGGAGGCAGGGGGTAAGCTTAAATGGAGAACAGGTGTCAAAACTCAGGCAAAGACAGCATCCAAGAAAAAAGAGGGACACAGGATAGTGCTGGGCAGTGGAGGAGCAAGAGGAAGGAGGCCTCAGGAGAGTTGCTGAGGCCAGCAGGCCCAGGTGATGAGCTGCTGAGTCTGTGAGGGCCCAGCCAGGGTGGAGTGTATGGGAATGGGCAGGCCCGGAAGCCTGCTGGGAAGAGTCAGCAGGATGGTTTGGGTGTGAGAGGAGAAGGCATGGGAGCTGCCATAAGGCCCACATTCTGAGGATGGAGGCCCGGCACTCCCTCCCCTGCCTGGAAATGAAGGGGACAGAGAAGCAACGGCTCAGGGTTTCCAGTGAGGCCCCGAGGTCTCCAAAGCCCCACCAGTCACTCAGCATCACCCAGAGCCTGGTTCTTCTTCTCCCAGGCCTGCCTATCTGTGCAATGGGGCAACATCTGCATGCATACACACACACACACACACACACACACACCATTATTTCTGCATCACTCACCTCCGAAAGAGGGGGCTGGATCAGCTGATGATAAAAGACACATGTACAATAAAACTGAAAATATCCAGCGACGGTCGAAGACAAATCAAAATTAGGTAATAGGGCACACTGATAAACATGTTTTGGTTGCAAGCAAAGGAATTTGAATTCGTTTCAAAAAGAGGCAATTCATTGACTCATTGTTCTCTCCCACTCTCCCCTCCTGCCTCAACACATACATACAAACACACGCATACACACATAACCCTTGTCCTTGATCTGCCTCCTGGCTTCACCTGCACAGGCCAGCCACCCCCATGAGTCTGGGACCATAGCTGAGACAGCTACTAACTAACCCTTCAACCTCACTGTCAGAGAGGATCAGCTCAGGACCCTGAGATCATGACCTGAGCCAAAGGCAGAGGCTTAACCCACTGAGCCCCCCAGGTGCCCCTCACACTAGAGTTCTCCCTGATATGGAGAGTGGCCAGAATATTATGTGACCAACCCAGCAGGTGACCTGCCCTCTTTTCCCAAGGAAAAGGGATCTGGCATCAGAAGAAGGAAGGCACAGATTTGGCCCCAACCTTTATGAGCTAAGCAGCTACCCCAATGCGTGTCCACCACCAAACTCTACAGAGGCGGCTGCTATCCCCATATGTCTCTGGGTTTCCTGGCAGCCAAGATAAACAGGAAAACATAATGGAATATGAAACCTTGCTCAGAAGGAAGCATATTTGAGTGTCCAGAGACACAAACGTCTTCTACGTTCTGAGGTCTGAGAAGAATCTATCTTCAGAGATTCTGAAGGGCATGAAGAGCTTCTGTCCACTGAGTCCCACTCTGTCAAGGACGATGCTAGACATTGCCACTGATACTCTCATTAAATCCTACAAACCCCCTTGGGGAAGGTGTTGCTGAGTCTCTGTTATAGACTTAGAGAGGTAAAGGCAAGGAAGTTCCACTGGGAGCATATCCCGTGAATAGGTAGGTGCCCCCAAAGATGCTGATGTGCTCCAGAAAGCCAGGCTCCCGAACCCTGGCAGCATGGCGGCCTGCCTCCTGTAGGCTCCAAGCTCCGGTCCCTTCTCCTGGGTACTCACTGGCCAGATTTCCAACTGTCAGCACCAAAGACCTCTGCCTGGGGGCCTTCTCAGGCCACCAGAGCTCATTCTGCCTCTGCACAGGCCAGGCGGTAGTGCTGGAGATTTAACACCCCTCCCCTGCCTGACAGCCCCCTCAGCCTATCAGGATGGGAGGACAAACACCCCAGCTCCCTCGTCCCCTGGGAGGAACTCTGAGGGGGTTTTACTTCACTGTCGAAAAGAATTACACTACAGTGGTCCACAGCGTTCGCTCGCTGGATCACACACCCTTATTAGCTCCCTCCCCCTCCCTTTCCCACCTACCCTCTCCCTAATGGTCTTTCCTGAGACTCCACCCAAAAATACTTTGCGCACTTGAGTTCTTTTTTTTTTTTTTAAGATTTTATTTATTTGACAGAGAGAGACAAGTAGGCAGAGAGGCAGGCAGAGAGAGAGGAGGAAGCAGGTTCCCCACTGAGCAGAGAGCCCGATGTGGGCCTTGATCCCAGGACCCTGAGAGCATGACCTGAGCCGAAGGCAGAGGCTTAACCCACTGAGCCACCCAGGCGTCCCTCACACTTGAGTTCTTGTTTAAGGATCTGCTTCTGGAACCCAAACCAAGGTACCTGAGAGGGGAAATATATATATTAAATGTGATATATTTTGCTAGTAGATAAAATATATTATCTTATATACATTATAATAACATAATAAATACTATAAATTGTACTAATATAAGAATATGGAGCACTTAACTTACAAAGAAGAGTACTCTTTATCATAAATTCCACCTAGTCCATCCTTCATAGGATGCTTTCATCGATTTTTGCCCAATTCTTGCAACCTGTAGTGGCAATTGACAAGGAAGTTTAGTTCTGACATGAATGCTCATTGAAGTTTTTATTTACGTTGGAGAGGGGGATCAAAGAGAAACAATACAGGCGTATGCCCCAACTGGAGCCATTCATCAATGACGTGAGTAACCTCTTCACTGAACCACATTTCAAATGCAGAAAGCATATTTTCTTACAATTTTTGCTATTAACAATGCAACAGCTAGAGGTATGACACTCTTTTAAGATTAGTCTGCGTTAAGTTGTGCAGCCACTTTGGAGAACAGTGTGGAGATTCCTTAAGAAATTAAAAATAGAGCTTCCATATGACCCTGCATTTGCACTACTGGGTATTTACCCCAAAGATACAGGTGTAGTGAAAAGAAGGGCCATCTGTACCCCAATGTTCAGAGCAGCAATGGCCACGGTCACCAAACTGTGTAAAGAACCAAGATGCCCTTCAACGGACGAATGGGTAAGGAGAATGTGGTCCATATACACTAGGGAGTACTATGCCTCCATCAGAAAGGACAAATACCCAAATTTTTTATCAACATGGTTGGGACTGGAAGAGATTATGCTGAGTGAAATAAGTCAAGCAGAGAGAGTCAATTATGGTATGGTTTCACTTATTTGTGGAGCATAAGAAATAACACGGAGGACACGGGGAGATGGAGAGGAGAAGGGAGTTGAGGGAAATTGGAGGGGGAGGTGAATCATGAGAGACTATGGACTCTGAAAAACAATCTGAGGGTTGTTTTTTTTTTTTTTAAGATTTTATTTATTTATTTGACAGAGAGAAACCACAAGTAGTTGGAGAGGCAGGCAGAGAGAGAGAGGAGGAAGCAGGCTCCCTGCCAAGCAGAGAGCCCCATGCGGGACTCGATCCCAGGACCCTGAGATCATGACCTGAGCCGAAGGCAGCGGCCTAACCCACTGAGCCACCCAGGTGCCCCAATCTGAGGGTTTTAAAGGGGAGGGGGGTGGGAGGTTGGGTGAGCCTGGTGGTGGGTATTATGGAGGGCACATACTGCATGAAGCACTGGGTGTGGTACATAAACAATGAATTCCGGTACACTGAAAAGAAATTTTAAAAATCAAGAATTTTTTAAAAAAAAGATTAGTCTGCATTATTTTTAGCATGTTTCCTTAAATTATTTAAGTCAAGATTTTCTTAAGTCTAGACAATCAATAAAACACAACATATCTAGCCCTGATTTGTAGCATTTACCATTTCCGTGGTGTAAATATCCTACTGCCTCACTTTGTTGCGGGGGAGGGTGGGCAGGAAGAGGAGGGGTTGAGGGGGGTGCTGCCAAGGAAGAGTTTGACCACAATAGGCATGCGCACAACTCAGTACAGCTCCAGGCCGGGAGCAGCCCCTTGTGGATGCGGGCTGAGTTCACTCTGCTCCTGCAGGAACTTGCCCTCTCTGCAAACTTGCTAAGAACAGCAAGGCCAGGTGTCTGCTCCTCGGGAAAATCACCACAGAGGTAGCAGACTCCTTGATAACCTACCTACCAGTCATGCACCCTTAAGGAGGTCGCCCACCTCCCTGAGCCTCCGTTTCCTCACCTGTAAAATAGGATGAATATGGTGCAGGGACATAGCAAGGAGTCGTGGCAGAGAGGAGGCAGGAAGGAGCCATTTGCTCCAACTCAGCCTTAGGAGGAAGGACACCACCGTCTGTCCCCAGCCTTGCTGCAAGAATCAAATGTCATAACAGGTCCCCTTCAGGGAGATACTAACACCCTAAATTCACGAAAGGAACTGAAATTCAGAGATGAAGCGATCAGCCAAGGTCGTACTCCAGGCTCAACCCCAGGCTGACCTCTTGCCTCCTTCCACTATTCCACATTACCTTCTGCGAGGGGATACAGGCTAACTTTAGGGTTTTTTTTTTTTTTCCCTTTTGGTTATCACTTTTGATTTGTGTAGTCATACTGTTATCTAAATACAAAGTTAATTTAAAATCTATTAGATGGTATCCCAGGCTAAAACACAAATGAGCCTTAAGGAACATTAGGCTATGTGAAATAAGGCAGTCACAGAAAGGATTAATACTGTGCGATTCCACTCATGAAGTACCTAAAGTCAGGAGCATAGATACTGAAAGGAGGAGGGAAGCCTGGGTGGCTCAGTGGGTTAAAGCCTCTGCCTGCGGCTCAGATGATGATTCCAGGGTCCTGGGATCAAGCCCCATATCGGACCCTCTGCTCAGCAGGGAGCCTGCTTTTCCCTCTCTCTTTGCCTGCCTCTCCGCTTCCTTGTGATCTCTGTCTGTCAAATAAATAAATAAAATCTTTAAATTAAAAAAAAAAAAAAGAAACAGAAAGGAGAAAGTTTGTTAGCGGGCGGGGGGGGCAAGGGAGAAAAGGGAATTAAGGTTTAGTGAGCGTAGAGCTTTGTGTCTATTGTACAATATTGTGAATATATTTAACATACTGAGCTCTATACTTAAAAATTATTAAAATGGTAAAAAAAAAAATCTACTGCATGGTAATATAAAATTGGCAGTCCAGGATATTGGTGTGTACAATCTGGTTTTCTATTCTTTTTCTTAAAGGTTTTTTTTTTTAAAGATTTTATGTATTTATTTGACAGACAGAGATCACAAGTAGGCAGAGAGGCAGGCAGAGAGAGCGGAGGAAGCAGGCTCCCTGCTGAGCAGAGAGCCTGATATGGGGCTTGATCCCAGGACCCTAAGATCATGACCCGAGCCGCAGGCAGAGGCTTTAACCCACTGAGCCACCCAGGCACCCCTTTCTTAAAGGTATTTTAAGTAATCTCTACACCCAACACAGGGCTTGAACTCACAACTCCAAGATCAAGGGTTGCTAGCTCTTCCAAATAAGCCAGCGCCCATGTTTTTAACTAGGAAACCAATGTGGTATTCAACAAATGAACTGATTTTATAGTTCTTAAATTTTTTTATGTACTTTTTTTGTTCCTATACACACACACATACAATTTTATAGATATGTGTAAAATTGTATACACTCTTTTCTTTCTTTCCTATTTTCATGGATCTCTCTATTATCCATTACACCCACCTGGTCTCCCACCCTAACCCCAAGGTAACCCATGTTAATAACATATGTACCCTTTCATATTTGCAGTGCTCATATGTACGCACACACATGCATTCACATAAATTGACATATAAGTGTGAATACATACATATTCACACAAGTGAGGTCAGCATACTACCTGTTCTTTTCTGTAGCCTGCGCTTATTTCCCTTTCTCCCAAAACCTTGAAAAATCTCTTCTTGCCATCCTACACAGCTCCAACTTATTGATGCTGGTGGCTGCTTAATACTCCGTAGTATGAGCGAACCCCTATGTACTCAACTGTACACTATCTTTGTTTTCCTTTTTTGGTCACTGTAAATAATGTAGTGATAAATATCTTCACACCCATGCCCTTTTATTTCTATTTTTTTTTATTCATTTAATAATGAAGCCCCTTTGATCATTTGAAAGTCTTTTTGGATCTGTACTCACACGTAACGAACCCAGAAAGGAGCCCAAGAGAAGAAAAACTCTGAGAACTGAACAATGGATGAATGTGTTTCATTTTTGTATTTTTTTTTAATTATCACACTATCGATAAGGCAGATAAATCTACCTGTTTTATGTGTAACTATCCTATAATCATAGGACAGGAAGGGACCCCGTGCCCCAGGGATGTGTTTACAGGGAGTTGAGTCAGAAATAGACTCTCTTTCTAAACAGCTGACATCTTTGCTTTGACACCTCTTGACTTGCTCAAAGCCCTGAGGGGGTCCTGGACTGTTGAGGGAAGGTGGGCACAGAGCTACATCCGCCCATGGCAGTGACCACACAGCACATCAGAGGAAGCCTTGGTGCCTCAGCTCTGGCAAGACCAGACTCCCATCCTCTCACGGCTCAGAAAGCAACTTGCTTTCTCTTCCATGCGGCTCATCAACACCTACCATGGTGGCTGCCTTGTACCAACATGACAAGGGGCATGTGGAATCCAGAGAAGCCTGTCCTCAAGGGTTCTCTGATGGACCCCAGCTGGGGAACCTGGGGAACCTTCTGGGGAACCTGGGTGTCTCAGATGGTTAAACATCTGTCTTCTGCTCAGGTCACAGTCTCAGGGTCCTGGGATCAAGCTCTGCATCCTTGGCCCCTCCCTCCTTGTTCATGTGCACGCACTCTTTCAAATAAAGAAATGAAATCAAAAGGAAGGAAGGAAGAGAGAGAGAAAGAGAAGAGAAAGGAAGGGGAGGGGAGGGAAGGCTAAGAGAGAAGAGAAGAGAAGAAAAGAGAACACACTTGCTTCTGAGTCCATGGAAACCTGAAAGAGCAGAGGTCTGTAGTCCAAATCTAAGGCCTGACTCCACAAATCCTTACTAAGTGTCCCAGATGTGCTGGGTGCTAAGGGTTGTGGGGACCAGCAAAACAAAAAGCTTCATCTGTGTTTATGTCTCAGGGAACTGTCAGAAGGCCTTAAACAACAAGCCTCGGAGGTGGGAAGACAAATCTAAGAAATGGCTTATCTCAGACACTAGGAGGGACCCTGTGCTTTTCACAGCCCTTGGAAACAATGGGCCCAAAGAAGGCAAAACCTGACACGCTTACCACTCATTTATTTACATCAGCAGATACACTTTATGAGCTATCATTAATTCTCACTCCAGCCATTGTTTTAGCTCTTTATGCAATTATCTAAAACAATATTTCACAAACTTTGACTCTAACTCAAGCCTAAAGAATCTGAGGGTGTGTTCAAAATAAAGTTACAAGGAACATTCGGGAGCACACAACCTCCTCATCACAGTTGCCATGATCTTAGGAAATGGGAAAGGCCAGGCAAGAACAAAGTGCTGGTCTGATTTGGGACTTGAATCTGATCTTGGGAATCCAAGCAGCAAGTCATTTCCAGAGGGCAAAGCTAGTTCCCTTATTGAAGGAGAAGCTCACATTTCTGCCTTGACGCCTTCCTTTAAAAAGGATTCATGTTTTGGAGCACCTGGATGGCTCAGTGGATTAAGCCTCTGCCTTCAGCTCAGGTCATGATCCCAGGGTCCTGGGATCGAGCCCTGCATCGGGCTCTCTGCTTGGTGGGGAACCTGCTTCCCCCTCTCTCTCTGCCTGCCTCTTTGCCTACTTGTGATCTCTGTCTGTCAAATAAATAAATAAAATATTAAAAAAAAAAACATTTTAAAAGGAGTTCATGTTTTGTCTCCACACAATATGACAATGAAAAGGAGAAACATGCTTTCTTCTCCAGTAGTTTTACTAACTAGCTAGGAGACCCTAACAAAGGATTTTTTTCCCCTAATTAGTTGAAGCCTCACTTTCCTCATCTGTCAAATGGAGGCCTTTATTTCCAGAGTTCCACCAGTTCACTGGTGGCAATAGGCACCATGAAGACACAGGCACAGAGAGCTTTTTTAGGTAGAGGACATTCTGCATCCTCTGCTCTGACATCTTATTACTGAACAACTCATAAGCATGCAATCTAATTCAGGAGTCTTTTAGCAACCCAGACCAGGACCCGATCTTTATGTGAGGGTCCTTTCATAAGGTCACCTTTGAAAGGGACAGATGAATTCATTAACAGAGATTTTTTAAAAGATAATACTCCAATTTGGTGAGCAGGTTTTGAAACAGGTACTCTCATTCCCTGCTGGTAAATTATGTAAAGTGGTACCACTTCTCTTGAAATGAACTGGACAGTACAAGTCAAGACCCTTGAAATAGTCGTTATTTTCTCATCTAGTAATTGTACTTCTGGGAATCAAGCCAAAGAAAATAATGCAAAATATTTATAAAAGCTTTATACAGAAAGAGGTTATTGCTGTAATATTTTAATTTACAACAACAACAAAAAAAAAAAACAGTGGAAACAGCATTGAAATGTGTGACACTTTTAATAATATAGGAAAGTACTTCTCTTAAAATATTAATAAAATTGAATACAATGTGATTAGTGTGATTGTAGATGGATAGATAGATAGATAAACAGACAGATAGGCATGTAATATATATATATGACAGAAACTCACCAAAATGTCATTAGTGGTTGCCTTTGGGTGTTGGGATTTGAGGTTCAATCTGAGTCATAACCTCATCTATGGCCCAGAAGACAGTGTCAATGACCATAAATAAGGACACATGTTTGCTGAACAACCAACAATGATCATGCATTACGGAGTGATGAATCAGGCTCAGCAGCCTTGAAAGATGAAAAATATTTTGCCAGGTATAACAGGGACTTTGCATCATTTATCACCACCCCTCTAAACACCCCTAAAATTAGTGTAAGTGGATAAAACATGTATTGGACAAAGAGAATAAGAGAAGGGATTACAGGGGCGCCTGGGTGGCTCAGTGGGTTAAGCCGCTGCCTTCGGCTCAGGTCGTGATCTCAGGGTCCTGGGATGGAGTCCCGCATCAGGCTCTCTGCTCAGCACGGAGCCTGCTTCCTCCTCTCTCTCTCTCTCTGCCTGCCTCTCTGACTACTTGTGATCTATGTCTGTCAAATAAATAAATAAAATCTTAAAAAAAAATAGAGAAGGGATTACAGTAACAATATTTTGGGATCTAGAAAACAAACAAAAAAGTGTATTGGTACTTTCCCAGGAGAAGCCAAGAAGCAAGCAGATTCACACAACAGGACCCTGGGAAGCCTCTGGAATAAGAGGCACCAGGCACCTCTGAAGGTGGAGGGCAGGTGGGCTAGAAACAGGAGGATAAATGGGTCAAAATTCTGTATAAAAATTAAGGATACCTCCATAGCTCCTTTCTACCCCAACCCCACCTGATGCCAGCCACTCCTCCTTTACCCCAGGAGAAACTGGAGGTGTACTCTGGAGTATTTACCCAGAGGGACTAAACCCTGAGGGACCAAGCACAGCTAGTGGGGGGGTAATAAACTGATTTAAGTCAGATTAACTGAGACTGAGACCCTCTCAGTCTCCTTCCTCCACATAGCTTCCTGAAAGCTGGTAGGCCAGGCAGAAAATGAGAGGCATCCTTCCTGAGGAAGACCCTACCCAAAAGAAAAGGCCTACATATACTGACATTTGAGGTTTCCCAATAAAACAACATAATCTCCACCAGATTGTTCTACAGTGAGACTCAGCAAGGGAAAAGCCCTTTACCATGTACACACATACTCACTCACATACCAATCAGCTTTTTAGGGACTTACTCTTAAATATTAACCAAAAATCAAGAAACACAGACTTTAAGGGAAGCTTCTGGCATAAATGACAGAGATAAGACAAATCAGGAAAAAGGCAGCTGAGAGGAAAGTGAAATGATGATGGAAATGAAAGAATTATTAAAGCCTTGATCAATAGCTCAACAAGGTAAAAGGAAATATTCTGTCTTAAAACAACAACACGAGACTATTTTTAAAAAGCATCCAGAGTTACTAAAATGTATCCAGCTTTTTTAAAACTAAGTAATAAGATTGGATGGCAAAGTTTAGGGAAAGCTCAGAAAGTTGAAAAAAAAGAGAAGTTAGATGAAAAACAGAAGGAAATACATAGCAAAAAGAAGAGTTCCAGAAACAGAAAAATGGAGGGGAGGAAATTGTGAAATAAATAGAAAATTTCCTGTAAATTTTCTGAAGAACATGAATTTCTACACTGAAAGATGCTGTCAAGTGCCCAATCCAACAGATCCAACACAGCCACAGGGAGGCAGAACATGTGATAGCTCAGGCAGCTAGAGAGCAAGAGAAGAGCCTAAAAGCTATGGAGGAAGGCTCAGGAATCAGATAGCATCAAATATCTAGAATCAAAACAGCATTAGACTTCTCAGTAGCAACACTGGAAGCCAGGAAATAGTGACACAATATCTTTAAAGTGCTGAGGGGAAAATTCTTTGCAACCTAGAATTCCATACCCAGCCAAACTATCCATCAAGAATGGGAGTTAGACTAATGATGTTTTCAGACATGAAAAGTTTACACATCCTCTCTCAGGAAATTGCCAGAGGATGTGTTTCACGAAAATGAAGAGCGAAGAAAAGAAGAAGGGAGACATGGGATCCAGAAAGAGAGAAGCAACACAGAAAGAAGGGATGTCCAAAAGGACAATGAAGGAAGATTTCAGGATGACAGGAGGCACAGAGAGCACCCAGAACTTGCTGGAGCAGGACAGTGGGCTCCAAGAGAAATACCTTCAAGAAGATAAAACTGATAGAATATTCAGTGTTTAAACATTTTAGAAGATCTATACTTCTGGCAGTGAACTAGGGAATACATTTAGGTTAGGTACACAGAAAACCTCAGCAAGTTAAAAGATACTTATTCCAAAGAAATGTAAAACAGTATAAAATATTTTTGACTATAAAGAATAGCTAAATAGTCATGGTAATGTAAAATTAAACATTTCTCTAGTGAAAATATGGATATATTATTGAGAGAGTAGGAAGGAGGGAAGGGCAATGTTGTATAAGAGAGCTGAATCCCCCTCCTTCACAGCAGGTGAAAGCTAAAAGTCAAGAAGTTAAAAAGCTAAAATTGAGGGGCCCCAGGTGGCTCAGTTGGTTGAGCATCTAACTCTTGGTTTCAGTTCAGGTCACGATCCTAGGATCATGGGATCCGTCCTCACATCAGGCTCCAGGCTCATTGTGGAGTCTGTTTGAGATTTTCTATCTCCCTCCCCCATTGACTCTCCTCCTGCCCAGCCCCCACTCTCTCTCTCAAAATAAATAAAATCATTTTTAAAAACTAAGACTGAAAAAAAAAAAAAAAACCAAGAAATGGTTGCATAAGCCTGGAATTTAGAAATAAGGCCAATGCCTAAAGTAATAGCTAGGAGTTGAAAGTGGAAGGTGGGAACAGAGGCACATGACACAGCCTGAGGATGGTTCTTTTCCATAAAAAGACTTATTATGTGACACATACATAACTTTGATTTTGCTAATTAAATTTTTTAAATATAGAAGGCACCCATAGCAAGTGAGAGGCGTGGGGCAGGATGGTTGACTACTGTGCGCAGATCAGGGAATGATGGGAAAGCACCACAGTGGGTTGAGACAAAGCATCAAGAGGTAAAATGAACATCATGGGTGGTTAAACAGAGGAGTCCCGATCAACATCCTTGCTCTTGATCTTGACCATATTCTTGCTAGAAGGGCCATCAAGCAGAAATGGGAATGAGACAGATGGACAGTGAGGAGCCTGCTTAGGGGGCCGTACCTAGTTCTTGGGAGAGAGGAAGTGGGTCTGAATGTGCGGATGGTCATATGAGGATGAAGAGGAGGGCATGAGTGACAGATGTTTCCTAGGGGGCTTGTTGGCCTCAGGCCCCTGTCTGAGGGGAATGAGAAAGAAGGGGCTAATGCGGGTGATGAAGAGGAACAGGTTGGGAGAAGAAACTTCCGTTCTAACCATGGACCCCATCCCAAAGAAGAAGGCTCTGTTTCCCACCATCCAACACAGAACTTGTTGGACAAGTGTGAGGAGCTAAAGGGTAGAGTTAAGAGCTCAAGCTTTGGAGTCTTTGGGATAAAATACCGAAAAAGAGTGAGTGGCATTTAAAAAAAAAAGCACAGCCTTCTTAACCAGACCCACCCAGTGTGAACAACAGTCACCTCTTACTATCTGCATGACTTTATGCAAGTTACTCAACCTCACTGAATGGCAGGGTTGTCTCCATTCCAAAACGGTCGTGACCACACCCACCACCAGGGTGGCTGTCTGCGCCCGGGAGCTCCTTCCTGTCCTGTGTCCCTACCTCCCATGCCCTTGCTAGCAGAGGGCTTTTCTAGGAAGACCCTACCAGTGCTTCTGAGTTTCCTGGACCCCTCTGGCTGTGAGGTCCCAGAAGATCCCTGGGAGACACCTTCAATCCCCCTCCCATTAGGACCTCCCAATCCCCCTCCCAAGAACAAAGACCACACAGGTTTGCATCAACCAGAAAGTCAGCTTTATTAGCCCACCACCAGCGGAGGGGAAGGGGAGACAGCAGGGCATCGCGCTGGGAGAACAGGGCCCTGGCCCAGGCCGTCAGGAGGCGGGGGCCGGCGGGGGGCAGGAGGCTCTGGAGGAGGCAGCTCAGTGCTTGGAGCCCTGGCCCTGGTTGAAGCTGGATGAGCCCTGCTCCTTGAGGATGGGCCTGGTCTGGTGGCCAGAGGAGGAGGAAGACGAGGAGGAGAAGACTGTGGGAGAGAGAGGAGGGGGTGAGAAGGGCATTGGGAGCTAAGTGGCCCCACACAGGGACAGCTGGGGTCTCTGAGGGGCCCAGGACCCTCAGGAGCCTTACCATTGTGGGAAGAATAGGAATGGCTGGACCCTTGCTGGGAGGAGAGGCTGTGAGGGAGACAAGGCAGAGCAGTTAGATGTGCTGGGAGCCGCTACAGGGCTAAAGGGTCTGGGGGACAGAAGTAGTGGGGGCACTCACTGGGCATCCTCGCCCTCCAGCAGGCGGCGGTAGGTGGCGATCTCCTGCTCCAGCCGTGTCTTCACGTCCAGCAGGACCTGGTACTCTTGGCTCTGCTGCTCCATCTCACAGCGGAGCTGGGCCAGCTGCTCCTCCACGCTGCCGATCAGTCCCTGGATCTGGGACAGCTGCATGCAGTAGCGGCCTTTGGTCTCCTCCAGGCTGCCCTCCAGGGATGCTTTCTGTGAGTGGGAGAAAGAGAGTCAACAGAGGTGGTCACTATTGTTCCCCCAGGCCTCTGGGCATGTCTCCTGAGAGGGACGTGGATTGGGACTCCAATCTACTGGGCTACTGATGGGCCAGACAATGTGGAGAAAAGTTACTCCATTGTTCTGGGGCTTAATTTCCATGTCTATCTAATGGATAGAATGATCCCTCCAGTCCCACTCCTGGGTTGAGAGAGGCAGAACTGTACCGTGGCAGTGTTAAGGGGCTGGTGGCCCTTACTGGGGACTTGGGGATGGGGGCTGGGCGGGGTCCTTCGTACCATGCTGAGCTGGGACTGCAGTTCAATCTCCAGGCCCTGGAGCACCCTCCGGAGCTCAGTCACCTCACTGCGGCCACTCTGCACCAGCTCACTGTTAGAGGCCACTTCTTTGTTCAGTTCCTCGGTCTGCAACAGCAAAGGAGAGCAGGTGGGAGGCACTCCAGAGATGCTCCCTGCTCGGGGCTGGGCAGTCCTGCAGGACAGAGGACCTGAGCCCTACCTTGCTCAGGAACCAGGCCTCCGCGTCTCTGCGGTTCTTCTCTGCCATCTGCTCGTACTGGTCACGCATCTCGTTCAGGATGCGGCTCAGGTCCACACTGGGGGCAGCGTCCATCTCCACGCTGACGTCCCCGCCAGTCTGACCCCGCAGGGCAAGCATCTCCTAGGAAGGGGAGGCGGGAGGTGGTTAGCTCAGCTTTCCTGGCTCCTGAGCCAGCCCCAGGTTGGCCACGCCAGCAGCCACCCTCACCTCCTCGTGGTTCTTCTTCAGGTAGGCCAGCTCCTCCTTCAGGCCCTCGATCTGCATCTCCAGGTCGGTCCTGGCCAAGGTCAGCTCGTCCAGCACTCGGCGCAGGCCGTTGATATCGGCTTCCACGCTCTGGCGCAGGGTCAGCTCGTGCTCGTACCTGGCAGGACAGAGGTCAGGGCATCAGGCTCCATCCAGGAGGCTTCTGAGGCTCAAGGCCAGCGGCCCCAGCGCTTGCCTCCTGCCCTCTGCCCCACACTCAGCCCGCCACAGTGGTTGCTCACTTGGTCCTGAAGTCGTCCGCCGCCAGCCTGGCATTGTCGATCTGCAGAATGGGCTGAGCATTCTCGATGGTGGCAGCGATGATCTGCAGACAGAGAGGAGGGACAGACCTGTCAGCCAAGACTGCTGCTCGGGGCGGGAGGAAGAGCAGAGAGGGGAAGAAGATATCTCCCCACTCTCGAGGGTCGCCTGGCTGGCAGGTGAGGCCCTCAGGCCAACCTGGGTATCTTTTCCACCCAGCTCAGGGTGTGTGGAGGGATGTCCCCCGGTCCCTTCACTGCCCCCCACATCCTCCGTCCCAGGATGAGAGAAGCTGAGGGTGCAGAGGCGATAAGAGAGTCAGAGCTCCAGACCCAGCTCAGGCACCTCGATGCTGCCACCAATTCTGAGTGGCCTGTGGCCTCTCCCCCGAGGTGGGCTCAGACTCCCTGTTTGTAAAGTAAAGATGCTAGAAAGTGGCTTCTTAAGGGCCGCTGCAGTCATGACCTCTCTCAACGCTCCCACCTCCCAGCGCCGCCAACCTGCCCTGCGCACCTTGTTCCGCAGGTCCTCAATGGTCTTAAAGTAGGGGCTGTAGTCCTTGGCCTCACTGGGCCGCTGCCTCTGGTACCAGTCCCGGATCTTCACCTCCAGCTCCGTGTTGGCCTCCTCCAGGGCCCGCACCTTGTCCAGGTAGGAGGCCAGGCGGTCGTTGAGGTTCTGCATGGTCACCTTCTCGTTGCCGGAGAGGAGGCCGCCATCGCCACCACCAAAGCCACCACCAAAGCCAGCACCGAAGCCAGCACCGAGGCCACCACCAAAGCCAGCACCCAGGCCACCACCATAACCTCCACCAAAGCCGCTACCCAGGCCCCCACCAAAGCTGCTGCTGCTGCTGAAGCCGCCACCGTAGCCACCCCCCAGGCCGCAGGCCCCCCCGGAGGAGTAGCGGGAGGAGGAGACCGACAGGCCCCCGTAGGCGCTGGGGGCCCGGCAGGACCCTCCGGCCAGGACTGAGGACATGCGGCTGGAGCCACCGCCGATGCCACAGGAGCCCTTCATGGAGCTGGAGGAGGTGAACTGACGGCTGCAGGTGGTCATGGTGCCGAGGAGGGAGGTGAGTGAGGGAGCGAGCTAGTCGGCAGCGAGGAGAGAGAGGTGCTCAGGAAGGCAGGGAGGATGCTGGAGCTGCTCAAACCCCAGGAACTTTTATACACACCGGGGCAGGCGGGGCCTCCCAGCTGCTGACTTGCGGGCTCCCCTCCGGATTTCATCACTCCAGGTCCCGTCCGACTCCCCACTCCGGATCAGGATTATTCAGCCCGGGGTCGACTCACTCCACTGGGTGCCGCTTGAGTTCCCACCCAGCTCTGGGGGTGTGGGGCCGAGAGAAAAACACACAAACGCGAGTCGGTTGTGACTCAGGCTGGGCGGTGGGAACCCGGCTGTCGTTCCTGGAGCCTCAGGGCCCAGCGGGGCCTTGGCACAGACAGCCTTGAGACAGCCGCGTCCCCAGGCTGTGAGTCAGCCCAGAACGGACTCCCTGCCCTACAGGACAGCCTTGATGACAAAAGGCCCCAGCAATCAATGCCGGCCCAGGGTGTCTTGGGATGTGTTGTGGGGGTCCTACTAGCCCAGCACTGGACCGGAATGCTGGGGTGCTACTCTCACTCTGCTTTGCTCACTGTGTGACCTGACACCCCTTGCCTCCCCTCTCTGGGTCTCTGTTTCTCCTCAGGGAAGGGACAAAGCCTAGGCCAGGTGATCACAGAGACTTCTCTCATTGTAAAAATTCTCTGACTCTCTTTCCCTTATTGGATCCAATCTCAGTTTCAGTGGCTGCCTTTAAGCCCCCAAGATCCTCAGAAGTGTTGGGTACCATGGAACAAGCACGTGCCATTGAGTCAGACAGGCAGCCGCTCCCCATGCTGCCCCTTTCAAGCTATCCGGCACAGGCAGTCCGTCTTGTAGCCCCTCTGGGCCTCAGTTTTCTCATCTGTAGAAGGGGAAGACACGCCGCCGAGGAACGTGCACACAGGACCCCACAGGCCACTCCCTGATGGTGGCCCTGCCCCTCAGCTTCCCCATCCTTCCTTTGCAGCCCGCTGCCCCCTTCCCTGCCTCCTCACACCCACCCCTGCACCCTGGCACCTCCCTTCATCTATACCCCAATACTCCCATCTTTTGAGCAGCCCACCCCCACTGTATGCCCTACTTAGTCATGGATGCCCACCGCAAACTGTGGTGGGCTGGAGTCCCCATCCTGCCAGTAGTGCCCTATGTGACTCCAAACCCCAATGGGGGGCCCTGAGTCTCCACACTGGATCCGGGGATCCATTCCCAACAGTTTTGTTTCGAGGATTCACAGATTCCGGGTTGGTCATTGAGTGGAGGAGAGGGGTGTCATATGGAGCCCTATGTGTGTACCGCACGGTTCCGGGAAGGGCAATATTCCCACCTCAGGTTTATAGACGAGGCAGCTGGGAGGTTAAGTGGGCTTCCCAAGATGCCAGTCAAGGGGGAGCTGAGGTTTGGACCCCCACCTGTCTGCTTGCCCAGTCAAGCCCTTCCCGCCATCCTGAACCACCCTCTCTCTCTATGCATCGCCAACATGCATGATTGTCTTGAATTAACCCTGTGACGTGGGGAGGACAGAGGAAGAACCAGAGGGAGGGAGTGGTTCGCCCAAAGTCGCTCGGCTTTAAGCTGCGGACCCAGGACTAGAACCCAAGGCTCAGGGCATCTCCACTTGCCCATGATGCCTTGCAGGCTGGGACCAGGTGTGTCCATTCTCATTCACCTCCCCACAGCACCTGGAGTAAGCTCTGCCCATGGTGGGCATGACCTTGGCCTGAGGGCTGGAGACAGGATTGGGGGCATCTAAACCCCAAACCAAAAGCCACCTCAGGGCGCTCTAGGGGTAACCCACAGAACAGCCACTGTCGCTACTCTGACGTGTCTCTGTGGGCTTGCCTTAGCCTGGGTAGGGCTGGCAGATACTACAGGAACCAGCAGACAGGAAATGCTTCTTGTCAGTCACTCGGCTTGTAGGAACAGGGCCCAGAGATCTGAGCAGAGCAGGTGCCTAACACACACCTCCAGGGCCAGTCTTAGGAGACAGAACCCAATGCTCCCCTCTCCCAACCCCAAAAATGGGCAAAATGGGTCCTAGAAGCTTGGACAAAACCCCTGGTGTCAAGATGGGCCTGGAGTTCGGGTCCAAGCACAGACATATCACCCTTAGAAATAAAAAGGACCTCTGAGGCCACTGAAGACTACAGAGCCCCAAGCAGAGAGAGTGAAAAATTATTCCAGGTTAAATAGCACAGAAATGGGAGCAGAAAATCAAACCCAGTTCCTGAGGTTCACAAGTACTCTCCGCGGGGTCTCTGGAAGCTCCTGCTTCTCTGCCCCAGAACACTCTCCACCTCCCTCCCTTCTGATTAGAGCCCTGCCCCTTCCACTGTTCCTGGAGTCCAGGTGGCAGTGCCCGCAGGCCCGGAGCTGATGGCTGGGGATCCACGTGGGCTGAGAAGCTACTCAAAGTAGCCAGCCAAACCATCAAACCACTCAGACAACACCGCAGACCAAGCTCCCACTGTGTGCCCAGCACCCGGGGTGTGGGGGTGGGGAAGATGGAGCAGAGCCCATTTATTCCATGCCAACGAGGCAAACCTACTCAAGGTTGCTGAGATCCAGGATTGCTAGGACTGTGGGCACAGGGACTCCCAGCAAACTGGCATCCCTCCTAAGAGTGGGTTCCTTCCCCCTTCCCAGGCCTCTTTTCCTCTCTCCTTCACCCACCCCATTTCAGGTCTGAGGTCATCTCATACCTGAGTTGGCTGGGAAATATTATTGGCACGCCTCAACTCGCAGTGATTCCCCAACCTGACTGATCATCGGGATCCCCATTCAGATTCCCAAACTGCTCTGACCCACTGTCTCAGCATTGCCCAGGACAAGCCTGATCGTGGGGACGTTTTACAAGCTCCTGGGGAATTCTGCTGACCAGCCAGGCTGGGAAGCAGGATGCAGCCTAGGGGGAGGAAGGTAAGGGGGGATGGGGAGGCCCCCAAAGAGACTGAGGGGAGAGAGGGGGCTGCTGCAGGGCCCCAACCCATGGGGCTTCAGGGCAGGGTGAAGAAAGAGATCCCCGATGAGCCAGGACAGAGCAGCAAGCAGGAGCCAGATCTGGGCTGGACACTCAGTTATAAAGAACAAGGCGGAGAAGCCACTTATGGACAACCCCACACAGTACTGGCCATGATGGGGTACATGGGGGCTGCCAGGAGGGAGCAGGAGTGCCCAATCCAGGCTCTGGCCCCACGATGGGCCCCAGGATCTGGGTGAATCTGTAAGTGTCCGATGGCAGGTGGTCCTTTCAACTCTCCCCACATTGCACGCCGCTCTTCCGAGGGTGGGGGCTATAATAGCCTATCGTGATGGTCTGCACAACCAAAGAGCCCTCAAGGGAACGCTCAGGGGAACCAGCTCGAGCTCTGTTACAGCCTTGGCTCTGGGCCCTGGCTCCAGTCCCTCGGCTCTCCTCCACCTCCCACCCCACCCCCTGCATAAGAACAGCAGGAGGATCACCAGCCCCAGCTTTGTGCCCTGCCCACCACCTCTAAACCGGGGTCCTCCAGGGTCCCTCCAGGCCAGGGCACGTGTCTCCTCCTTCCTCCCAGGCCCAGTGCAGAAGCACAGAGGGATGCTGTGTCCTGGACAGAGTGTTACTGCCACACGGCCTCCTTGCAGAAAGCAGAGCCAGCTCACACGGTCAGGGTGTGGGAGTGGCAGAGGCAGAGTCACAGTGTCTGGCTCCGGCAGGCCCTGGGCCTGGAAATCAGGTCTGTATGTCCATCACATGAGAGTGGGTAAGGCCACGCCAAGGGCGGTCACAGACCGGTTCACTGATGGGGGAGAAAGATTTCATGCAAGATGATGGGTAGATGTGGAGGGACTGTGGAACCCCACAGCTGGGTCCTCCAATCCAGCCACAGGCACGCATCCCCAGCAGCCCAGGTTAACTTGGGGCCCCTGGACAAAAAATTCCAGCCACCAAAATTCCCCACACCATCCCCAAGGGGACCATGGGTCTCAGCCCTCAGTCACTCCATCCTGTGGCCCTGCCTGCCCAGATGTGGGATGAGCACTCCTGGAAAGAGGGGGGCTTCCCCTCTCTGGGCCCTGGACCCTCCCCCGGGGACCCACATTCTCTTGAACCACACGCCCACTCACTTTGTGGGCAGGGGCTTCTGACCCAGCAGAAGGGTGCTGTCCAGGGCTATCTTTGGCCACCCCCACACTGTGACCCCTCCCCACTCACCTCCCCACTCAGTAGGGTGGGCCCCCAGATTCTGCAGGGAGAAAGACCCCTGCCTAAAAGCCTGGACCAAGGCAGGGGGTGGGGCTCTCCTCTCCTCTTCCCAGCACAACCTGGACAATGGCTGAGTCATGGCTCCTTGGAGACTCAGTGTCCCTATCCACACAATGGGGCGCCTCTTCCCAGATCCTACCCACTTCCCGGGACTGTTGTTCAGATAAATGAGATCACCCTCCAAATGAGCCATCCTCAACCCAGAGCTGGTTCTTCTGGTTGTGGCTGGAAGTGCGGCGGGGCCGGGTGGGAAGCACGCCTCCCCCTGCCCTTCATCCTTCACAGGCAGGCAGCTGGGAGACACCAGCCTCTGATGGAGCGGAGTCTGAGCTCCCAGCCTGCTCTGAGTCTTGTGGCCGCCCCTGCAGACCCGGGCTCTGGACTCCAGCCAGTCGTCCCCACCGTGGAGGGGAACTCAACTGTCCTCATCGTCCCCAGATCGGGGCTGGCAGGACCAACAGCTGGGGCTCATCTCTCTCCTCAGTCACCACAGCCTCTGAGGTACAGGAGCAGGCCGGGACCTGTCTGAAGTCCCACACCCACCTGCTCACCTCATAGACCCTGCTCTTATACCACTGGCCCCAGCCCGGCACCGCAGGCTCCCCCTCCCAGGCTTCAGGGGCTCGAGCTGATCCTGCCCAGCCCCCACCTTCCATCTACAGGCACCAGGAGGCCTCTGGTCTGATTCTACAACAGAAGACAGCCCCAGGCCTGTCAGCAAATTGGGGTGGGGGTGTCCTTCCTCTCATTAACCCTTTCCACTCACCCTCACTTCCCAAAGAAAACCAGGAAGGCTCGCCCTGCCCAGGGGTTTCTAAATTTACTCAAAGAAAGATTTCCAGGTATTGGGTCTCCTCCCCTTTGGGCTCATGGCCCGCCCCCAGAGTGAAAGGGGCTGGGGCCCAGAGGGTCCTGGGAGGGACTAGGCAGGACTGCCCTTCCCACCTTCCTCAGAAGGCAGTTTCCCACCCTCCCCAAACTCCAGGCTACCAGGGAGGGTGGTGCCTCTCACCCACCCGCATCCTGGCACACACCCCTCCCTTGCCCCTATCCTGACCATTTGAGGAAACATCCCTGAGAGAGGCACACCCTTTCTCCCACACCCACCCAGGGCCCATAGCCTTCTCTAGAAGCAAGGTCTACAGTTCATATTCCTGAGGTGAGGCCATGAGAATACCCTGGGGGCCCACAGACCTCTTTGGGGGGTTTTCTGAGACTCACAGAAGAACTTGAGCCCTGACCACCCAGCCTGCCCCGCTGCCCACGCCTCTTCCAGGAGAATCCTGACTGCCCCTCCCCCACACACACTGCTGTCCTTGTCCACCTCTGTCCCCTCTTGGAGGGGGCGTGTCCCACAGGACTTCGGGAGAAATTGACTGGATACGTCACCCTTTAGGACTCTGGGTCCCACGACATCTCCTCAGTCATTTATGAAAGAGAAAATGAAGTTCAAGGAGGCAAAGCCACTCCCCAAGGTCATGGACCTTTTTACAGGGCAAGAAGAGGTCACCTGAGACCTTCGCAAGTACGTTGGCCCCACCCTGGGTCTAGCACAGCCGAGACTGCCCTCCCAAGGATCACTGACCCTTTGGAAATACAAACTGGCTCCCCAAGCTCTGCCCAGATCTACCTACTAGGATCCTAGATGACCCGTGAGCTCCAAGCCAACAACAGTTGGTGTCCACAGACTCCTCCCCCTACCCTCGTTTGCCTCAGTACACCCATTGTTCACGAGGGCCCACCTCAGTGGCCCCAATCAGAATACATTCCATATCTGAATTAACAAGCTTTATTGGTCAGGCAGAGGGGTATGGAAAGGGACGGAAGCCAGGAACCGAGGCTGCAGGGCCAGTAGGGAACTCTGGGGGGCTGGCCTTGGGGAACAGAGTTCTCAGCGGGTGGTCTGGTGGACCTGCTCGCGGGAGGAGATGACCTTGCCATCCTGGACCTCTTCCACAATGGTGCGCACCTGGCGAGTGGTCACGGCTGCAGGAGACAGACCGTCGGAGGTGGGTGGGGGCCCAGAGACCCTGGCTCAGCCCCCACCTCCCTGAATAGAGCCAGCTCTCTTCCCCACAGCCGCTTGCTCACCTCTCAATATGATATCCAGACACGTGTTCCTCCTGCTCTTGCCCTCTTCCATCCCATCCCTGTGCCCATGTATGAGTCCCGCCTCCCAGATGGCTGGTTTGATCCCGACCCACTGTGTCCTTCGCAAGACTCGGAACTGCCCAGTGGACTCTCTCTCCTGTCTCCTGTCTCCCCTATCCCCAGAATGGGATCTCCAAGACAAGAACCAGGTCCACACTATCCCCGTTGGACTAGCTACCCAGGGCCAGGATCTGATCTTCCCCATCAGACCAAGATCTGGAGGACAAGGACCATGTCCCTTTCTCCCATCAGACTAGAGAGCCCAGGACAGGATTGCTTTTGCTCATCTGTAGGGTCTCAAGAACAAAGACCATGAGATCATGTCCCTAATCGCCCTATCTATCCCCAGAGCTAGGACCATGTCCATGTCTCCCCATCGGACTAGGATCTCTAGGGTAAGGACCATCTCTCTGCCAAGCCCCCTCATCTGATCCCCCTGAGCATCAACCCTGAGCCCTAACCGGTCATTTCCCCCATCCCTGCTGAGGATCAGCCATCATTTCCTGGAGCTCCTGGGGACCAACTCCCCCTCCCCTGGCAATATGCAGATGGGTTGCCTGCCCTGTGTATGCCCACCCTCAGCTACCAAGATCCTTACGTTCTTTGGGCTTGTACTGAGTCAGGCTGGAAAAAAAAAAGACAGACAAGAGATTAGATTTGGGTCTGAGAGCTACACGCCCACCCCAGGCCCTCAGTCCTGGCCCCCAGCCCCCAACTCACTGGGCATCCTCGCCCTCCAGCAGGCGGCGGTAGGTGGCGATCTCCTGCTCCAGCCTTGTCTTCACGTCCAGCAGGATCTTGTATTCCTGGTTCTGCTGCTCCATCTCACAGCGCAGTTGGGCCAGCTGCTCCTCCACGCTGCCTATCAGCCCCTGGATCTGGGACAGCTGCACGCAGTAGCGGTTCTCCGTCTCAGCCAGGCTGCCTTCCAGGGATGCTTTCTGCAAGAAGGCGGGAGGATCAGGGGTCAGCGAGAGTGGTCAGTGCCCCCTCCAGGGTCTCAGGTGCACCCCGGGACTGGCAGCCCCCCTACCATGCTGAGCTGGGACTGCAGCTCGATCTCCAAGGCCTGCACCGTGCGCCGGAGCTCGGAGATCTCGCTCTTGCCACTCTGCACCAGCTCGCTGTTGGTGGCCACCTCGCGGTTCAGCTCCTCTGTCTGCAGACAGGACACAGGACAGTGCAGCATTAGCTTGGGATCCCTTCTAGTCAGACAACCCCCACGGCCTCCATACACTCAGCCCAGCACCCATTCTGTGCCCACACAGGCACCTGGGGCTCTCCTCACTCCCCATGACCCCCCTTGGACATGTCACCTTCCTGAACTTCCCCCGGCCTCTCAGGCCTCCTCCCAAACCTGACTGTGGGAGCAGTGCCTTTTCACCAGCATCCCACTTCCCAAAGCCCAGACCTTTGAAATGATTTGAAGATTTATCTTTAGTTCCTCCGAGTAGAAGGCACTAGAACGGGCAACTTGAGGACCAGCCAGGATATCAACCAGTCCCTTGGTGCCAGTCCCTGACCTCTTAGAGAGGTGGAAGCTCCTGGGGTCTTCACCCTCTGGCTTTATTCCTGGGGGGGGCTCTCCACTCCCCCCTCCACCGAGATCCCAGCTTTGGCCAAGCTCCTGGCCCGTTGATGCAATGGGTGACCCTGTGAGGTCCATGCGGCTCACTGAGGATAGGGCACCCCAAGATGCCAGGTACTAGGCATCAGTTGGAGACTCAATCCTTGACCCCCATCCCCTGAGAGAGGCCTCTGGCCTGCAGCGGCCCCCACCTTGCTGAAGAACCAGTCCTCGGCATCTTTGCGGTTCTTCTCTGCCATCTTCTCATACTGGTCGCGCATCTCAGACAGGATGCGGCTCAGGTCCACGCCGGGAGCAGCATCCATCTCCACATTGATCTCACCGCCCACCTGGCCTCGGAGGGCGTTCATCTCCTGCAGGGGCAGAGGTTGTGGGCATGGGCATTCGGGCCTGTGCTGATCTCTTACTTCCAACCCTGCCCAAACAAGCTCTCCAGACCCCTCCCCAAGGAGCCCTCCCTCGCTCTGCCTATCCTCCATTCTCCACCTTTCCTGTTGACTCTCGTTCATCTGCTCTGTATGGGCTCTGCTTCCACCATCAGACTGGGGGTTCCCTGTGGATAGGTTCTCTGTCTCCCCCATTAGACTGAGGGGCCTCCAAAGAAAAAATCCAATTCTTAGGTCGGTACCCCTAAAATATCCCCTCTAATTCCCAAACTTCCACATAGGGTCCAGGTTCAAAGGTCTGAGCTGGAACAAAGAGACCTCCTCAATCTCCCCTTGTCCTCATGAGGAGGGCCAGGATGGGCAGAAGAGGCCTCTGCAGACCCTGGGAGGGTCCCCAGGTGCTGGCAGACGGGTGGTACATGGAGGAGGCTACCCTCCATGGGGACCAGGTCACCCTGTAAGGTGACCAACCCTGGAACACCTACTCTGAGCTCTTCCCATGGTCTCGGCCTCGGCGCACCCCCCCAGAGCTCTGCTGCCCCCTCTGCAGCCTCTTTGACCTGCTGCCCCACCCCCCCTCACCTCCTCATGGTTCTTCTTCAGGTAGGCCAGCTCCTCCTTGAGGTTCTCGATCTGCATCTCCAAGTCAGCTCTGGACAGGGTCAGCTCGTCCAGCACCCGGCGCAGGCCATTGGTGTCAGCCTCCACACTCACACGCAGGGCCTGCTCGGTCTCAAACCTGCAAAAGGAACCAGAGAATTTGTCTTGATGCTTGGACATGCAGGTCCATGTCCCGGCCAGCACCCAGCCTCTGCCAGGGCTCTAAGAGCTTGGGAGGGTTGATGGGGGCGGAGAGGGGGTTGTGGAGTGGAAGCATACTGCAGCCCCAGGGCCCTGGGACCCCGCAGGGCAAAGTCCCACCCTCACGCAGCTTCCAGGGTCTCTCTCCTCTGCCCCCTGCCTCCCCTCCCCCTCCCCGCCTAAGCCCAGTGACCTTCAGAATCTGCTGCATTTGCCACATCCATGACTAAGAGGTGGACTCCCCCAACCCCCAGCTCCTAGCCTTCGCCACAGCAACTGTAGTCCTGGGATGGGAGGGGTGCCCCAGTTCCAACCAGCCCGCTGGCTAGGGCTCACTTGGTCCGGAAGTCATCAGCGGCCAGGCGGGCATTGTCAATCTGCAGGAGGATGTTGGCATTGTCCACAGAGGCCGTGAGGATCTGGGGAGATGGGAAAGCAGTAAGGTCATTGGGAGGGAGAAGCTCAGCCCAGCCCTAAGTTACAAGAAGGATCTTCCTGCCTCGAGGCCAGGATGTGGCTGCCTTCTCCAGGAAGACTCTCTTCCTGCCCAGCCTCTCACCTTTGCCGGCAGTCATTGTTGGCAGAGGCGGGGCCGGCAGGAGTCTGAGGAGCCGAAACTTGCCTCTTCTCCCTGCCCACCCTGACCTGCCTCCCCCAACAGGACCCACTAGAGCCGGCAGCCAGCTGGAAGTGCCTAGCTAGGAAGAGAAGAAAGACCCCTGGGGGCAGAAGTTGTCCCAGAATCCCAGACAGAAAAGAGGAGATGAACAACCCCCTCACTTTACAGCTGGGGAGATGGTACCCAAGAGGCTCCCCACGAAGGGATCCTACAGGACCCCTCACCAAAGAATAGTTCCACATCAGAAGTCATGACCCCTGCTAGGCCCTAACCCCAGACTCCAGCAGGCAGCTCTGCCCTTGGAGGTTTGCTGAGCCCCATTCTTGAGAGGGCAGTAAGAGGGATGGAGAAGCCACAAAAATCCCCAAATATGGTGCACAGACGCCTTCCTTAGGACCTGCCCTCTCTCTCCACTTCCTCCCAGCAGGTGCCGTCAGGAGCTCGCTAGACCCCTCACACAACCATCACCCAAAATCCCCTTCTTGCTTCAAGAAGAGAGGTATCCACTTATCTGGCAGCCCCATGGGCCCAGCCTCTATGTGCATCCACTCATCTTATCCTACAATTACGTGAGCTGATGGCAACAAGCCCCACGATGAGGAAACTGAGGCTCAGAGGAGCTCCATGAGACCTGCTTGTCCCTGGCTTAGGGAATGTGGGCCACACTGTGACTCCAAGGTGGGCTCCCAGAGGCCAAGCCAGTCAGAGCCACGCTGTCCTAGACCCCCTGAGACCCTGTGGCAGCTCCCCCACCGGCCTAACCCCAGGCCAATGGTCAAGGGAAGGAGACGGGAGAGAAGTCATACCCCTCCCACGGGCCCTGTCCCCCCGCAGCAGGCCCTACCTTGTTCTTCAGGTCCTCGATAGTCTGGTAGTAGTGGCTATAGTCACGGGCGGGCCCCGGGGCCTGCTTCTGGTACCAGTCCCGGATCTTCACCTCCAGCTCCGTGTTGGCCTCCTCCAGGGCCCGCACCTTGTCCAGGTAGGAGGCCAGGCGGTCGTTGAGGTTCTGCATGGTGGCCTTCTCCCCGCCCGCCAGCAGCCCGTCGACAGCCCCGAAGCCGCCGCCATAACTGCTCCCAGAGCCGAAGCTATAGCAGCTGGAGTAGCTGTTGGACCCCAGGGCGCTGCCCAGGCCCCCAGCGGACCCCAGCCGGCAGGAGCCGGCCCCCAGGCCGCCAGACAGCCTGCAGGAGGTGCGGGACGAGCCGCCCGCCAGGCCGGAGGAGCCCTTGATGGAGCTGGAGGAGGTGAACTGACGGATGGTGGTGGTCATGGTGGCAGCCGGCGGGCTTGGAGCAGGAGGGCTAGACAGGAGCGAGGCCCAAGGTGCGAGTTGCTGCTGGCGCTCGCCTGCCTCCTTTATAGGCCGCCAGGTGGGCGTAGCGATTACAACAGGCTCGCTCCTCTGTTTCCATTCCCCTGAGCTTTCATCACCGCTGGCCACACGCCAGCTCCCAGGTGGCTGTGGGCCCCCCTCCCCTCCCACCATCAGGCCTTTGCCTCACTTCTCTGAACCCTGGTCCTGGGTGTCTGCCTGCGCATGTGCGTGTCTCTGGTCTCAGGCCTGTCACCTGTGATTCAGGCAGGCCCTCCAGCTATGCTTTCCCATGACCTAATACGGAGAAGAGGAGCGGCAGGACGTCACCGTCACCAGGCCCTCCCAGGCAGCTGCCACCCCAGCCCGGCCCACCTGGCCCCAGTGTCTGGTGGGGAAACCGGTTGGGGAACCAGGCAGCCCCCAGCTCTGAGGCCGCTCTCCTCCACCACAGGCCACACCACACGCAGTCCTGCCCCTGGGCTGGTGGCCGGGGAGACAGCGAGGACAGAGACCCTGCCCTGCCTCGGAAACTGGACCTAAACCCGCTGGGCTCACAGCACAATACGGTGCCTCTCAGGTTACCGTCCCATTTTACGGATAAGGAAACCAGGGCTCTGAGAGGGATGGGGCCCCACTGCCTCCACCTTACTGCAGAACTGGGCTGGCGGGGCTGCTGCACCTTCATCCCCCACTATGCCACGGCCCCTCACACTCCCCTGGGGCCCGACACCCTGCCCCCGCCCTCTGCAGAGCCCCGACACCAGCAAAACACTCCAGGAACTAGGAGTCCACCCACCCATTTTTATGGCACTGCCTCTAACCCTGGAAACCTCAGTGACCCTCTTCCTGTCCCCTTTCCCCACCAGCCTGCTGCAGGGGCGAGTCCTGGGCCAGTGTGGACAAAGAAGAGCATGGCTGTAGTTGGGGACCCAGCAGGCTGGGAAGAGAGCATCTTGGTAAAAAGGGACTAGAAAAACGATGAGAGCCATGTTGCCTGCCACCCTCCCTACCCTTCCTGTACCTGAAGAGACCCCCGGGTAAGGTGAAGGGTGTATACCTCAAGTCCCAGCCAGCTGGAGATGTCCAGGACACAGTCTAAATGTCTTCCCGAGAACCCCCAGCCAGGCTCCTCTCCCAAAGCCTCCCCCAGAGGTCCACCCAGGCCCCTGATGGGGACCCTCAAGACAGGCCCTGTGCCACCCAGCCCCACCCTGCCTTGCCCACCACTCCCAGCCGGGCCCTGGGTCCCAGGGTCCCTGCAGGCCTGCTGGATGGAATGCAGTCCTGTCTCAGACTGCTGATGGTTTCCACTTCCCCGACAGGCCCAGACAGCCCCTGCCAGCATCTGAGAGAGATTCCCCAACAGCCCAACAACTGCCAAGCCACCAAAGCAAACAGGACGCCCCCCACGCTCACACACAGAGCGGTCACCCCACCCCACACACACCCCGAGCGGGGCCGAGCTGGTTTCCAGGGCTGGCTCTGCCACTGCCACCCCCTCTCATCCATCAACGCTTTGGACCACACCTTTGGAAAACCCCCTGCCCAGGCCCCCTCCCTCTGATCTTGAACCCAGACCTGCCCCAGGCTTAGGTAGGGAGTTCCCTATAACAGGTGTGGCTCCCCAGAAAGTCTGTGGGACCCTCCTAGGGACCAGCCCGTGGGGACCCACAGCAACCCACAGACTGATTCTTAGAAACTTTCCCAGCCTGATGGGCTGTCCCAACCCTCTGCCCTCACTGTGCTGCTTTCTTCTCTCTGGCCCTCCCAGGAGCCCTAGGCCTGGAAGAAGTGGTCAGAACAGATTGGCAGGGGACAAGTGACATCCAAACACTCCATAACCATTCTCCTCCCGAAGTCCCTCAGCACACACTGCCCTATGCCAATGACCAGACCAGATCACACAAGACATTGAACTTCAGGCAAAGCTTTACTAGCAGTCACTGGGGCAATTCCAGGAGGCCCCCTTGGGGAAGGGCTGCAGGAAACAGACACAGGAAAGCAACAGCTTTTGGGTGGTGGCCCAAATGGGCACTCGGGGCACGACAGTAGCATGCTGGGATTCCAGGGAGATGGCTGCCTCATGACCCTCTCCTTGTCACAGGCGGAAAGGGGCCTCAGTGAGTGGAGCGGTGGACCTGCTCTCGGGAGGACACCACCTTGCCGTCCTGGACTTCTTCCATGATGGTGCGCACCTGGCGGGTGGTCACTGTGGCTGCGGGCCATGGAGGAGGGGACACAGGGAACTTCAGGCCAGATCCCCTCCCCCAGTCTTCCACACAGAAGGGTCCTCGACATCTCCCCACTCCCGCCAAGCCAGATGGGGCAACCTCTTACCTTCCCGGGTGGGCTGTGAGATCACGGAAGAGGAGTACTGGGTGGCCAGGCTGCAGAGAGGGAAAAGGGGGCCTGTCAGTGCAGGGGTGCCGGCACGGGACCCGGTCCCCTGGAGGAGGAACAGCTGGGAAGGCCTGGGGTGAGGGGAGTGAGGTCCCGGCAAACCAGAGAGAAATCACAGCTGAGAATACATGGCAAAGATTAGCAACCACAGGGTCAAAGGGCACAGGCCAAGTAGGCAGGACGGAGGAAAGGGGACACTCCAAAAGAGGACCCAGAGGCGCTTTGTGGCTAACCAGCGTTTTACAAGGAGAAGCTGAGTGAGAGGTTTTCCCATATCCCAAAGGGCCCAACAAATAGACTCTATTAAAGCTTGCGAGACTGTGGTTAGAATACAGGCTGACCTCACCATTGCCAAGGAACAAAAAGCTGGACGGCGTGACTTAGCGTGGAGACTCCAGGACATTCCCAGTCACCATACAGGAGGGCCCTGATCCACCCTCCCAGCTCTAGCCAGATCAGCACCCACCCTGCTCTTCCTCCCGTCCGGGGTAATGGCGTCACCAGCCACACAGTCATCAGAACCAGAAACGCAGGGTCATTGCACCCCCACTCCCGCATGTGCTCACTCACTGTGTGTCGCCTCCCGCCAGCAAGCCACGCTCGCCCCCACATTCAGGCAACTAGCCCTGCTGTTCTTACCTACCACACATCCTCCTCACACACCACCTTCCTGTCCCGGCCCTACACCCCCGCCGTACAGTAGGGCTGCCCTTGGCCTGACACTGTGCTTTGGCCTCCCAACAGGTCCCCCTGACCCCACTGGGGCCCCACGGATGCATTTCTCCCTGTGCAGCCAGAGTGGATGTTCTAAGACATCTTGACAATAGCACCACTCCTCTGTGCAAAATCCCTCCATAGCTCCCCACTTCCCATGTGACCTAGCCCAGATGCTTTCGTTTGGGTCTTCAGCGCTCCCCAACAGTGGGGCCCCAGTCAGTGCTCCCCGTGTCACCTCCTGCAAACCTCTGCGCCTGCTGGCCTCTGCCCGTGCTGTCCCCTCAGCACCAACTTCCCCGCCTGGATGAAGCACCCCCAGCTGAGCCAGGCATGTGCCCCAGTGCCCCCCGCTCACTGGGCGTCCTCGCCCTCCAGCAGGCGACGGTAGGTGGCGATCTCCTGCTCCAGCCGCGTCTTCACGTCCAGCAGGACCTGGTACTCCTGGTTCTGGCGCTCCATGTCGCAGCGGAGCTCGCACAACTGCTGCTCGATGCTGCTGATGAGCCCCTGCAGCTGGGCCAGCTGGGCCCCGTAGCGGGCCTCGGTCTCCGCCAGGCTGCCCTCCAGCGAGGCTTTCTGTGGGCCAGTGTAGACGTGGCCAGGTGAGACCAAGCTGGGACCCGCCTCCAGGATGAGTACCCAGAAGGGGGAACCCCTCCTCCAGTGTGGGCTTATGGGTGCTGCTGACGCCACGGGGCAGTAACGGGAGCAGAGAGGGGCCCATGTCACCGAGTATGAAGTGACAGGCTGGGTGGGGAATTCAGGTTCCTCTGAGCGGAAGTCTGTGAGGTTGGGCCCATCCCGGGGTGACGGGTACAGGCCAGGGAGGGGGCCGCGGGGCCTACCATGCTGAGCTGGGACTGCAGCTCAATCTCCAGGTTCTGCACAGAGCGGCGGAGCTCGGTGATCTCCGTCCTGCTGCTCTGCAGGGCCTCGGTGTTGGTGGCCACCTCCCGGTTCAGCTCCTCCGTCTGAAAGGCAGGCAGGGTGGGTGACAGGGACTGGAGAAGCTTTGCAGAGAGGGGGCAGAGGACAGGGTCCGCCCCTGAGCCCTGACCTCCCAGACTGTCTCCCTCCTCCTGCCTCTCCCTGGCCTCTGTGGGGCTTCAGACACACCAGCACCCAGACACCCTCTGTGCCCACCGGCCCTTAGTCGATGGACCTTGCTTTGTATTTGATGGACCTACTGAGCACTGCTCAAAGACAGGAACTGGGTTTTACTCCATGCCCGTGACTGTGCTGGGCCCTGTAGCTGCTCAGTGTGTGTCTACTACAGGCATGAGTTATTCCTCCAAAAGCATACACACCTACAAATGTGCTGGGAGAAGTCCTAGACAGAAATGACGAGATCTGGACCTGTTCCCTGAGCCACAGTGCGGCTTGTGCGAGCTTGAGGCCTCTCTGAGCCTCCCATTCTGCATCTAGACATGAGCACTGGGTCCAACTGGTTTCCAAAGGTCCTTCCAGCTGGGACAGCCTGTGGATCTGCAGGTTTTCCAGCCCAGCCCTGACACCCAGCACACGTATGCACACATGTGCACACTTGCTCACACGCGGCCACCCACCTTGCTGAAGAACCAGTCCTCGGCGTCCTTGCGGTTCTTTTCCGCCATCTTCTCGTACTGGTCGCGCATCTCGTTCAGGATGCGGCTCAAGTCCACGCCGGGGGCAGCGTCCATCTCCACGCTGACGTCCCCGCCCACCTGGCCTCGGAGGGCATTCATTTCCTGGGCGAGAGGAGAGCAGGATTTCACCAGGGTCATCCCAGGGAGAGATCCTGGGGTCTGCCTCAGGGAGATGGGTACAGATGACAGACAGACAGACATAGCCTAATGGTTCCTCTCCTTGAAGATGGAACAGATGTGATCTTGTTACAAACACGCAGGGTTGTGAATATGGACCATCTCCCCCAACGTGCACTCGGGGATGGACTTTGCCCCGCTCCGATATATGCTGGGCAAAGAGAGATGCTAACTCCCCAACATGTTAGGGGATAAGTCAGGACAGCCTCACGGCCCTGACTGCCTGCCTTACCCCCTACCACCAACCACACAGTACGAGCACAGGGGAAGCAGCCCCATGTTGGTAACAGTGCAGAACCAGACCTCATTAGGAAATGTTAATCTATTGCAGGCATGCAATCCCTACGACTAGCCTCAAAACCAAGTGGAAACAAGTAGAAACACTTTCTGGGCTCCTGTTACTCAAAGATTAGGGTCCCCAGCACAGGCCAGCCCAGAGGTCAGCTGAGAAGGAAGCCACAGATTCATCAGTCCTCCTACAGGGTCTGGGATCCCCATCCTTGTGTTGAGCCTTAGGGTCCCTAGGACCCCAGACTCTATGAAAAAAGGGAGGTAGGAGTGGTGGCAAAATGGTGAGGTCAGACCTGGGTGTGGACATGGGTCAGATAGACCTGTGCAGCTTTGGGTAAATTCCTTAACCTCTCTGAGCTTGCTTGTTTCTTTACCAGGAAAGGGAGGGAAGAGCACCCCGCCCCCAGCGCCAATGTCAGTATCAGCTGAGCTAATTGCCATGAATCACTTGTAATGTGCTGAGCAGATTTCGGCTGTTGTTATGACTATCACTATTACAATTAATTGGAGTAATTAGCAATGCATGTTCTTGGGCTGATTTGCTCATTAGAGAGTTAACTGCCACCGCTTGGCAGACTATGCCTTGAGGGACAAGGGAAATATCTTTGGAGGGAGAGGGACCTCCAGCCTTCACGCAGGGCCCTCTGAGGGTCTCCCAGGGTCGGGGCCAGAAACCCACCAGAGATGGGAGCTGGACTGAGGGCGCAGCCCTGGCCCGGGAGGATTTGGGGGCCAGGGCCACCAATCCCCTTGCTCCTTGTAAGAGTCAGTCCTGCATTCCCCAGGGTCCACCTCACCTCCTCATGGTTCTTCTTCAGGTAGGCCAGCTCCTCCTTGAGGTTCTCGATCTGCATCTCCAGGTCAGCTCTGGCCAGGGTCAGCTCGTCCAACACCCGGCGCAGGCCGTTGGTGTCGGCCTCCACACTCATGCGCAGGTTCAGCTCCGTCTCGTACCTGGAAAGGGTGGAGGCATGAGCCAAGGGGGGGTGCCCCAGGACACCCCCTTGTACACACAGAGAGTTCTGGTGTGCTGAGCCCAACCCAGCACCAGCCTCCGGGGGCAGCTCCGGAAGCCCAGACTCACTTGGTGCGGAAGTCATCGGCTGCCAGGCGGGCATTGTCAATCTGTAGGACCAAGCTGGCGTTGTCGATGGTGGCCGCCAGGATCTGGGGGGCATAGTGGGTGAGGTGAGCAAGCACTATGGGAAGGCCCGGCAACACCCTTCTTGCTGCCCTTTGAGAGTGAGCCAACTAGAGAAGATGAGGGTTCCCACAACCTCCCCCTTTGAGGACCCTCTTGGAAGGCTCCCAGGATGGTGGGGTCACAGGTAGCCATGAGGCCAGGACAGAGACCCATACATAGTCACCCTCCCCTGCCCAAGCTGCAGGGACCTCACTCTCTTTTCTTCAACTAAACTGACCTCTAGTCTCAGTTGCTACCTCCTCCAGGAAGCCCTCCTCGACTCCCCTCCTTCCAGTCACACCTCCTCCCTGCCCAACAGCACTTCTCCCACTGTGATTTTTCCGTGACAGGCGGACAAGGCCTCATCTGTCAAGGCCTCATCTGTGACCATTCTCTTCGGAACCCCTAGCCCTGGGCAAAATACCCATCCCGCAGTCACCCCCCCCCCAGGAAACATTAGTTTAATTAAGCAACTAATTAATGAATGAGTAAGATTATGACCAGCCCCACCTGAAACCTGGAGCAAAGTTTTCTTTTCCCACAGGGTCGTCAGAGAGGTTTAAAGGAGAACAGGGAAGGAGCTCTAGAGGGGGCAGAGGGTCAGTTATTAGGACTACGGCTGCCACTGCTTTTGTGAGAAATGTCAAGGGGCTGTACTCAAGAGCCATGTGGGGGGAGCAGAGAGGAGGTCTCAGTGGAGGCAGCAGATGAGCTAAGAAGAATCCAGACGTTTCTAAGGCTGCAGGCTGTTGTGCAGAAAGAAGTCAGATGAGGCAGCCCTAACAGGCCCAAGTTGCCCCAATAGCCTCTTTATGGGCCTCTGAGTCCCTGGAAGGCCCTGTGACGTGACCTTGGGTCAGGCTCTGTTTCCAGAGCAAGCCCAACCCTGGCCTCGGTGGCCTACAGACCTGCCTCCCCCCCCCCCCACTTCCCTGCTCAGGAGCTGATAGGGCCTCGAGAGGGGCCCTTGGGAAAACCCCCGAGGGGTGCGGTGATTCTGAGGGGCGGAGACCTGATGCTCCAGGGGCTGGGGGTTGATGGTGAGCAGCTGGCTGACCCGGGAGCTTGGAACGCTGACTCACCAGGGCTCCCCTGGGCTTCCCACTGCTCAGACCAAGCCCGGTATCTGATCTGGCACTCCCAGGAGCTCTGCTTCCAGGGGGCAATTGCAGGATTTCCCTTCCTGGCTGAGGTCCCGGGCAGGAGCAGGCAAAGCCCCTCACAGAGTGAGCACGAGACCTGGTTCTACACCACAGAAGAGCAGGCCCCAGCCCGCCTTCCCCCCCAGACATCCCCACACTTTTTTGAACTTTCACCTGCCTCTGGGGGCTGCAGCACCAGAGGACCCTCCAGGAGGAGGCTTGTGCAGAAGACCCAGATGCCATGTTCACAGAATCAGAATGCCAAGGCCCTGTTCTTAGAGGTCACGAGCATGTGGGTGTGTTGTGTTCTCCTTCAGACTAACAGAGAAACACCTTCCCTTGCAAGCTTCCAGTCTGAGTGGGAAGACATAGCTCCCTCCCTCAGGAACCCCCAGAGAGACCAGTATGGACAGAATGAGGAAGACACACAATGAAACCAGCTAGGAGAATATGCTAGACTCTGTGAAATCAGCACAGTGAACAGGGCATAAACTGAATCCCCAAGATCTGGGGGTAAAAGGCAAGTGCCACCCATTCAGGAGGGCTGCCTAGAGGAGATGAGACAGGCAAAGAGCCTGATCCAGAGGGTTCAAAGTTGAGAGGGATCCCAACTTCAAAGAAGGTCCTAAGGTCAGAGGGCAGGGAGCTGCCCGGCCCACACACCTTGTTCCGCAGCTCCTCAATGGTCTTGAAGTAGTGGCTGTAGTCACGGGCGGGCGCGGGCCCCTGCTTCTTGTACCAGTCATGGATCTTCACCTCCAGCTCTGTGTTGGCCTCCTCCAGGGCCCGCACCTTCTCCAGGTAGGAGGCCAGGCGGTCGTTGAGGTTCTGCATGGTCTCCTTCTCACTGCCCCCAAGCAGGGCGTCCGAGGAACCGAAGCCAGCGCCAAAGCCGGAGCCGAAGCCCGCGCCAAAACTGGATCCGAAGCCCCCACCCAGGCTGCAGGTGTAGCCCCCGCCGTAGCCGCCCCCCAAGCCCGCCGAGAAGCGGGAGGAGGTGACAGACATGTTGCCACAGCTGCCGCCTCCCAGGAGGCTGGGGGCCCGGCAGGCACCCCCAACACGCACGGAGGACATCCGAGAGAAGCCTCCACCGGGCACACACAGGCCCTTGACGGAGCCAGAGGTGGAGAACTGGCGGATGCTGGTGGTGGTGGCAGCCATGGTGTCCACAGGTCAGGAGCAGGGTCTGGTCTGGACAGGGACCCCAGGCAGCCCTTTATAGCCAGGCTAAAGGGGGGCTGGGCCCCCTGTCCTTGAAGTCAGAGCCAAAACCCCAGCCATGTAATTTGCTTCTGTACCAGCCGCCCAGGGCCTGGGGCTCAGGCCGGACATGCTGAGTGCCTTCCCCGCGGGGGGCCCCCTCTCCTGCCTGTTCCTGGCCTGGACGGGTGGCCTCTTAGCAGCCCATTGTCTGTTCAGAAACAAAGGTGGTGTTGGAGCCACAGCCCCAGGGGAGGGTGAACCTCCATCCTCAGCCACAATTAGGCAGCTGAGCTCATTCTTGGGGGCAGTCCGGAGAACCCAGCCCTGGGAGCCAGCGGGGCCTAGAACAAGGCTCCACAGGCCTGGAACCCAGAGGCTGGTCTGGCCCCCCAACCAGCATTCCTGGGCCCCAGGGAGAAGGGTGGAGAAATTCAGGGTGACACCCTCTCCCAGGCACAACATGGCCCTGAGAGAGCCCCCCAGGCCGGGGGTGGGAGGAATCCACCTCAACCCCAAGATGATGGGTCCATATCTGTGGGAGGGGACATAGACCCCAGCCTGAGGGATCTGGATCTGAGGGGAACTGAGGGAGCTTTGGATCCAAGCCTTACAGGAAGTCAAGTCACAAGTCTCAATTTCCTCATTTGTAAAACAAGGGTAATTCCTGCCTCCCGTGGTCTTTGAGGGAATCTAGAGAGATGGGGGCATCAGGGAAGCTGGGGTCAGGGCTCTGAGACCAGAGGGGACAGAATGAAGCAGAGAAGGAAAGCCACTCTAGAGGGGCCCCCAGAGGAAGCACAGCAGGGCCCATGCAGCAGGCTGCTACAGCTAGCGCTGTGCCCCGGGGAAGGGCCGCCCCAGCGAGGGAGCAGTGCCATCCCACATCCTGGCAGCTGGCACCCGCCCGCGCCCAACAAGAGATTACAGCCTAATCTCCTCGGCGCTAACGATTTAGGCGCTGCCGGGACACTGACGTCTGCCCCAGGCCCGTCTGAATGGGGGAGCTTCCAGGGGTGGCCAGGGCCTGAGGGACAGGCAGGGGAGGGCGAACCAGGCTCCCATGTGGGTGGCCTAGGCTCTCAGCCCACACACGGGGACAGGGAGGGAGTTGGGTCTACCGTACAGGCCAGAGCACCCATGCTGAGGCTAGACTGCGGGAAGGACTTCCCTGATTAGAAATTGGGGGTCCTCTCAGGGGAGGATGTCTCCTGGCCTGGGAAGTGGAGACAGCGCAAGCTATCTGGGAGAGAGGGGACGCGCCCCAACCTAACCCTGCTCCGGCCCAGCCTGTGAATTCTGGGGGTCCCCAGGGTTGTTAGAGTGGAAGGGTGGAGAAACCGCTCCAAAGCCAAGGTGAGGGGACAAGGTCAGACCACCAGGGTTCTCTCATGAGGTGAGACATCAGGAAGGACTTCCTGGCCATCTAAGATGGTCTGTAGGGAGGACCTGGGGTCCCCTGAGTGGGCCAGGGACAGGCCCTGTACCAGCAGCTTACCTTGGCACAGAACACCCAATGCAGACTCTCCCATCCCTGCGCTGCCATGCCCGCAGGGAGCCCTCTCCCCCAGGAGCTACCTGACCTGCTCCCTCCAGGCAGGCCTCATTGGGTGTCTGCCTTCCACATGGAACCTGAAGCTGAACCCCCAGTTCAGCCCTCACCCTGCCTCCAAAACTCCCAGACCTTAGTCTTAAGTCTCAGTTTCAGGGAGCAGAGAATTTATGAACCTTCCTTCCTCCCTCCAAAATCACCAAGGCCTCACCTACCACCACCACCATTTGGTCCCTCAAGCCACGCCCTCCCCACCACGACCTCAGACTGAGTGCCCCAGTCTGGGCTTGTTTCCCCACACCGGTGACTCCCAGGCCCTTTGTCCCTGCTCTTTGGAGGGAGAGCCACTGTCTATGGATCCCTGAGGGCACCCCAACCCAGAAAGGCCTCACATGCTGAGTGAAAAGGCAGACTTAGACCCCAGAAGGCCTCCTTGGCCCTCTGTAGAATTCGACTATATCTGGCTTAAGCAGACCTGGGCAGCCCACTTGCTTATACAGCTCTGGGACAGCCCTCGCCACATCTTCCCAGCAGTATGGAGAGGAAACTGAGGCAAAGGGCCCTTGCAGGGCAAGCAGGAAGGAGGGGCCAGGGTGGGGGCGCCCAGCCTCAGCAGCAGAGTTAGGGCCTCAGCTGCTCCCACTCTCCCTGTGAGGGGAGGAAGGTCTGACAGGAGCCCGCTGGAGGGCTGCACAGAGGTCTTCTCAGCCGTGACGCCTCCTGCCTGGGCTTGTCCTCCACCCCCGGCAGGGAGAGGCCCCTGGCAGCCAAACACCAGACCCACAGGCCCCTGCAGTCGTCAGTGGCTTGGCCCACATGGAGGATGAAAAGAAGAGCTCCAGCCGCGGAAGCTGCTGGGGGGCCAGCACAGTGGCAGAGAGGACCAGAGGAGGAAGCCAGAGAATGGCTGGGATCACCCCCAGAGTCCCTCCAGAGTGCCCTCATGCCAGCCGAGGCTTGACTAACCCACAGGCCCTGGGGCTCCTCTCCAGAGGTTGCTGAAAAACCGGGGTGCTCACCAGGGCAGTGGAGACAGGCCTTGCCTCAGATTTGAGCAGAAACATGGGTGTGGGGAGAGGGTCCCTGGAACCACACCCACCCCTGTGATGTTGATGGAAGCCTCGGAGTGTATCATAATCTGGAGGCCCCAGTATACAGTTGGTGTCCCATAAATGCATGTTAAGGGGCGTTCGGCTGACTCAGCCGGAAGAGCATGCTGCTCTCTCGTTATCCAGGTCATGAGTTCAGGCCTCACATTAGGTGTAGAGATTACCTAAATAAATAAATTAACTTAAAAAAAATAGACACATTTTAATACTGACCAAGGTCATACCACATCAGCCCAGCTGACCTTGGCTCCAATAGCTCCCCCAGCAAGCATTAACTGTTACCCTCTAGGACAGTGCCCACCCCCCACCCCACCCAGGACCCAGGGCGTGGCCTGGACACTTCGGGTGCTTGTTGTATGGTTTGGAAGTTGGAGGCTGGGCCCTGACTGGGGTGGAGACAGGGACACAAATAGGAACCATGGCCACCTCCCCTCTCCACCAAGGAAAAGGGTCCCTAACAGGTGAGGTCAGAAAACTGAGAGGCCTAGGAGTCCAGAGGTGGTCTCCCTGCTGGGACCTTGGCTTAGCTGATGAGGAGAGGGCCTCAAATCCTTCAGGGGTCCCAAAGACTTTCACTCAACCCACCGACACCTGCTGCTAGGGCACCTGTCCGCTCCTGTCCACATACTATAGACAATGAGAACTTCTCACCTCTCCTCTGTGGGAACCTCACTTGGGATGGGAGAGGCAGGACCACCGAGGAGCCCACAGGCCCCTGCCTGGCCAGCACGGCCTCAGCTACACCCGCCCTCTGTGGGGGGAATCCTCCTCTTCCTCTACCTTCTCCTCAGCCTCTGTCCCAAGACCCAAGGCCCCAGGATTTCTGTCTAGCTCCAAGGAGAGCCCCACCCTCCATGCCAGAGGCTGTGGGTGATGAGGAACATTCTCGGGGCTCCTGAGAGTCTCCTCCCTGTTAGGGGACTCAGAGTCAGGAGGTCCTCCAGTGTCCCCTTGCACACAGGGACGTCTGGGTGCTCCCTCCTCCGGGACAAGCAGATGCAGCCGCCTCCCTCTGACTGGTTTCCAGGAATCACCAGCCTCGGGTGGACCCATCACAGCACCCAGAACACCTTCCCTTTTCCAGGCAGGGCCATATTAGCTGCCCAGGGCCCTCCCCAAGAAGGACCCAGAGGCCTGAGTGGCCAAGATGGGACCGAGGCAGAAAGACAGAGCAAGGAGGGAGGGCAGGAACCGGTGGGAATGGGTGGAGAGGAAGTCTGGGGTGGGGAACCGGGCCTGAGGGAGGCACGTGTGGGAAGTCGAGCTGCTTCCCACAAGCTAGAAGACTCCAGCCTGACGCGACGGACTTCTCCCCTCTCTCCCAGTCCTTCCTGCTCTTCTCTCTCCCTCTTTCCACTCTCCCTTCCCTGGCCTGAGGGCAACAGCCTAGATGTGATGAGGGAGCAGGGGCTGGCGCCTTGCACCCCCTCTCCACCCACTCCCCTTGGTAATATGTGTGACATTCCACAGGCACCCCTGACTGCCCTAAAAGAAGAACACATGGTTATCCTGCAGAGATCACAGTCCTGCAAGGCAGGAGTCTCTCTTGGTTTACAAATGTCTTTGAGATTTACAACAAAGAAGTTACCTTATCAATAGCCCAATTTCTAAAGACACATAACTCAGTTCCTCAAGCCCTAACGTCACCCTCCCCTCCATAAAAAACCAAAGGAGGCGGAGGTAGAAAGAAAAGTATATAAAGTTAAATTTCTTCTAAACCTAAATCTCACTAACAGGGAAGTTTGATAGCAGGAATGTAACATTCCACCAGGAGACTCCCAATTGTCTTTATGTTAGTGCCTCATTAGAGGAAAGTGGCCTTGGCTTGATAGTAACCAGGCCTTCAATATCCTGACAGTCTTCTTTACCCCAATAGCCCTTCTGAACACCCCTTTGTCCTCACCTACCCAACTCCTGTGTATATAACCAGCCACTCCTCACATGCCCGGCGCAGCAGCATCTCTGCCAGCCCACAGGTCCTGTCCCCGTGCTCTAATAAACCACCTTTTTGCACCAAAGACGTCTAAAGAATTCTTTCTTAGCCGTCGGCTCCGAACCTCACCCTATTGAACCTCACCTAGGTTCAAGAACTTCATCAGGTGGGCTCCCCTTCTAGGCCTGGGGCTCACACCCTCTCCCCACTTTACCTTGCCAACTGGCTGAGGGGGCCCCAGCGCCTGAGGGAACAGAAGTCGGATCCTGAAAGGGCTTCAGGCTCCTTCCCGCCTCCCAAGACCCCAGGCTTCCAGGCCTCCCCACCTGCCCACTCTGTTCTTCACCGGAGACGCCAGTCGCTCCCTATTAACCCACACCCACTGGTACCTTTTCTTTAATGTTCTAGAGTGCTGTCCTCCAGCGGCGAGTGCAGCCCAGTCTCCCTCCCAGGGAGAGGCTTTGTCCCTCCCCTCAGACTGGACATTCCTCTACAGCAGCTGCTGTGTCTCCCCTGTCAGACCGGGAGCTTGCTCGGGCTGAGGGCTGTGTCTCCCCTGTGGGCGCCCAGGGGTGCTCTGAGCATGGCCTGCTCCCTTCATCCTTCACTTGGCATGGCCAGCAGGATGGGGGCGGGGGGGGGGAGGTCTCTTGACTTTTTGTGTCAGAGCTGATCACCGCGACCACCACACTATGACCCTGACCGACAAGGGAGGAGGAACAGTGCAGGGGGCGGGGGGGGGGGGCAGGAGGGAGTGGAAGGGGGGAGGGGGGAGAGGCTCACAGAGAGAGGAACAGGGGGTAGAGGTAAGAGGAGAATGGGGAGGACCAGGGGGGAGGATTAGGAGAGAGAGGATCAAGGGGGAGGACCAGGAGAGGGAGGATGAGGGGGGGGAGGACCACAGAGGAACATCAGGGAGAAGAAACGGGAAGGTGGATGATGAGGCCCAGGGGAGGGAGGAGGAGGAGGAGGACCAGGGAAGGGAAGATGAAGGAAGGAAGACTAAGGGAGAGAAAAGCTTGAGAGGAGGAGCAGGAGAGAGAGAATCATGGAACAGTGGACAAAAGGCAGGCAGGAGGAGACAGAAGGTCCTTCAATCCCAGTGTTCCCAAATGAGGAGGTCCACACGAGGAAGGAAGGTCCTTTGTCCTTTCCAAGGACAAAACAGGAGGACGGAGCAGGAGCACGCGTGTGCAGAGGCCTGGGCTCCACGGAACACACTGCCTACCCGCCCCGCCAACCTCCCACCAACTCCTCCCCATCAAGGCCCGTCCCGAAGCTTCCACAACCTGCTGGCCAGAAGCCAGCTCCCTCCGCTAAACCTCGCAGCCCCCCCCCCTTGTCCTGCTGCCTTGTCTCGGGACCTGGGGACCTGGAGGCTTGTTATTTAACCTTTCCCTAGCTTTCCCCAGCAAGGTGCTGTCAAGGAGGCACCCCAGCTCCTAATCGTCAGACCACCCCCCCTCCAGGGTCAGGCACATCTTATCGGTGATTAGCAGCGCAACTCCAGGGACCTGAGGTCAGTGGAAACTCTGTGTAGCCTTGGGCAACTCATGTCCCTTCTCCCAACCTCAGCTGCCTCCCTCATCTATAAAAGGAGGCCACGAGACTTCCGTGACCAACACGTGAGGCTGAGGTGAGGTAGTAAGTCACAGCAGCTGGCACAGGGCCTCACTGGTACCAGGGACTCAGTAAGGGTTCAGTGACTCCAAAGCTATGAAGCCTCTCAGCAGTGGCGTGTAATCCTTCCCCTCCTGTGCTAGGCAGAATAACATACCCCAAATATGCCTACTTCCCCATCCCCAGAACCTGAGAACATGCATAGAATATGGCAAAAGGGACTTGGTAGATGTGGTTAAGAAACTCACAATGTGGGGCGCCTGGGTGGCTCAGTGGGTTAAAGCCTCTGCCTTTGGCTCAGGTCACAATCCCAGGGTCCTGGGATCCAGCCCCGCATCGAGTTCCCTGCACAGTGGAGAACCTGCTTCTCCCTCTGCCCCTGCTCCTGCCCTTTCTCTCTCCCATGCACAAACACTCTCTCTAATAATAAATAAATAAAAATCTTTTAAAAAGAAAAGAGATAGTAGGTGCATATAAAGGGTTTTTTTTTTTTTTTTTTTAACTACAACAGGGAGACTGTTCGGGATTATCTGGCTGAGTCTACCATCATCACAAGGGTCATTGTAAGAGGAGGGCAAGAAGGTGGAAGTCAGAGCAGATGTGACAACAGGCACAGAGGTCAGAGGAAAGCAGCCATGAGCCAGGGAAGTGGGCACCCATTAACAGCGGGAAAAGGCAAGGAAAGATTCTCCCGCAGAGCCTCCAGAAGGAGCACAGCCCTGCCGACACCTTGTAGGACCCACTTCGGATCTCTGACTTCCAGAACCGTAAGCTAACAAATGTGTTGCTTTAAGCCCCAAAGTCCATGGTAATTGGTTATAGCAACACTAGGGAACTCATACACTCCCCTAACCCATGCTGGCACTGACAGGTGCTAGCCACTCTCACTGGTGTTAGAATTATTTGGAAGTGGACCTGTTCCCTTTCTAGAATTGTAATCCTTCCTGGCCACAAGTTGGGCCCTCTGTTCCTCTCCGGGCCCAATATAAGGCCTAACTCAGCATTTTATTTTATTATATAATATTTTATTGTGTCGTATATACAGCAGGTGTCCGGTTGCTGCTTGCTAAACGGATGTAGGCAGCAAGAGCCCACACTTGGACTTCATTCAGCACCATTGACTGTGTTCATTGTGCGGCAGTCACCGGGCTGGGTGCTGAGAATTCCACCCTGAGTCAGCCCAGCCCTGCCCTTAATGAGCGCGGGCCGGTGATGGAGAGACAGACGCACAAACAGCCCATCACAGCCCAGTGTTTTCCGTGTGTTGATAAAGGTTTGTATGCACAAACCTCGGGAGGAGCTGAAGGAAGGCCGCTCAGGACGGTTTCACAGGGAGGGACTACAGAGCTGGGTTTCGAAGCCAGGGCAGGGCTCTGTAGGCAGAGAGGACAAGGTTGGGGGGGGGGGGGGATCGTCCAGGTATAGGTGAGAATGCACCGGGTGGGCTGGGGATCCCCGGGAGGCCCAGGCTTCACCCACGCTTCCAGGAAGGCCCCACAGGAACAAGAAGGAAGTTGGATCTCGTAAGGAAATGCCTTTGTTCAGCTACTCTTAGGTGAGCACCTACTGCGTGCCAGTCATTGGCCCAGGCTCCGGGGGCCTGGTGATCAGGACAACAGGCTTTGCTCTCAAGAAGCAGACATTCTAGTGAGAGACATGGGCAGTCCTCAAACCAGAGAATGATATGTTCTCCAGGAAAGCACAAAGGGAGAGGTCGGGATCAGGGGGGCCAAGAGAGGCCTCTTCTAGGTGACAGTCAAGCAGGAAACTGAATTAAGGAAGGAGCCAGCCATGGACAGGAAAGGCTAGATTATCTGAGTAGTTGAGCTCACTATCAAGGTACGCCTCTTTGCAGACTAGAAAGAAGGGCCAGTGAGGCTGGGGTAGGGGTGGGGTATCAAGGGAGAGAACGGAGCTACCTAACACCAGAAAGGGGCAGCGCCAACCCCGCAGACCAGCGGTCCTCATCTCTGATGCACAGGAGCTGGGCACAGCCGGTGCTCGTGAGACACGGGTGCAGGGCACAGCCTTGTCAGTTTTCAATTGTTTATTTCACTGCAGACTTCCCACAGTCCTTAACAAGCTCGTGTGCACTGGGACTGTCCAAGGGGAGATGGGGGAGTTGCGTTAAAGAGCGAAGTGTTTCTCAAACTTACTCACCCAGGGAGCCACTTCCAGGAAGAGCAGGTGGGGCTGGGGTTCCGTGGAACCCTCTTTGGGAATCTCTGGGCCCATTCCTAGGGCCATGTCCGTGGGAGAAACGACTCAAACAAGGCTGGAAAGGCACACTAAAAAAGTTTGGACTTTGTCCTGCAGCTCTAGAGAGTCTTCCAAGCTTTGCTGTGCTCTATTTTTAGTGTGTCTATTTATAGAGATTTTTTTAATCATAGAAACGGGATCTCATCAATGCCTCAGTTAGTTATATCTCTTGGAGAGCCACCTCATTCTGTTTAATGCCTCACAAGCATGAGCTGTAATTTAATTACTCCTGTCCCTACCAATCACCTCTCTGGTCACCAGGATTTTTTTTTGCTTTTACACACAACAGTGGCACAAACCTCCGCAAACACGAAGCACGAGGAACTTTGGCAAATGCCTCCATGGGGGCGATTTTAGCCGTGGGATTACCAGGTTAAAGGGTTAAGTCCATCGCTTACTTTGATAGCCACTGTCAAAGGGAACTGAAATGACAGGGTTTGCTTGAAGATATTCTAGCCTCCTCCACACAAGAGGCCAGCGGGAGGGAGAAGGGGCAAGAGTAGCAGCAGGTGGACAATTCTCAAACTGGCTGATGGACATATGGTCATTGGTTTGGGGGGTTTTGGTTTGTTTTTAAACATTTTGTTGATTTATTTATTTGACAGAGAGAGCAGCAGAGGGAGAGAGAGAAGCAGGCTCTCTGCTGAGCAGAGAGCCGGATGCAGGACTTGATCCCAGGACCCTGAGATCCTGACCTGAGCTGAAGGCAGACGACCAACAGACTGAGTCACCGGGGGCCCCCACGGACGCTGGTTTTGCTCTTCTCCCTACTTTTGTGTATACTTCAAATTTCCCACAGTAAAAAAAAAAAAAAAAAAAAAAGTCTCCTTGTGAAAGTTCTACAACTTCTCACTCCCGCCAGCCATGTTGAGAGCATGTCCCTACACATCCACCAGCACAGGGGCTCATCAAGGTTCAAAGCTTTGTCTGTCACTGTTGTTTTTCCAATGTTTGTCTTTTGGATGGTTGAAGTCTTCTCTTGTTCCAGTTTCCATGTCTTTTTATAAAGATTTTATTTATTTATTGGGGAGAGAGGGAGAGAGAGCACAAAATGGGGGAGAGCCAGAGGGAGACACAGACTCCCCACTGAGCAGGGAACCCGACACGGGAGGGAGCTTGATCCTGGGACACCAGGACAGTGACCTGAGCGGAAGGCAGATGCTTAACCCACTGAGCCACCCAGGCATCCCTGTCCCTATTCTTTTTTTTTTTTTTTTAAGATTTTATTTATTTATTTGACAGAGGTCACAAATAGGCAGAGAGGCAGGCAGAGAGAGAAGGGGAAGCAGGCTCCCTGCTGAGCAGAGAGCCCGATGTGGGGCTCGATCCTAGGAGCCTAGGATCATGACCTGAGCCGAAGGCAGAGGCTTTAACCCACTGAGCCACCCAGGTGCCCCCCCCCCAGCCCTATTCTTTACTTATTTTTCCGGTAGGGTCTTTTCCTTCCAGACTTGGGTGAGCTTTCCGCAAATGTGGGAATGAGGCCTTAGGCAATGAGTTAGAAATGGGCTTTCCCAGTTGGCAAGTGGTCTTCCAACTTTGTCAACAGTATCTTTTTTCAACAGATGATTTCCCTCCAATCACATTCGATCATGGTTTCCACGATGCATCTAGGCATCCAGTAGTTTGAAGAAGGGGCTCACATTGGGGGCTGTGTGAAAGCTGCATGGGGGCAAGGGCCAGCCGTGGGGATGAAGCGATGGCCCCGGGAGAGAGATGGTAAGCATGAGGACAGGACCCCATGGCCAGCAGGGAGAGAGGCCGAGCGGGGGAGGCAGCAGGATGACTCCGTACTTTCTGGGTTGAGCAGTGGGAGGATAATGACGCCACTGACTGGGAGAGTCAGGCTGAGGGAAACAAAGGTTCAGAGGAAAAAAACAATTCACTGCTCTCTAAGCATTTACTACCCCATGTGGCCACACCTATTTACCTGTCCCCTCCTCTAGACACAGGGAGGGACCATCCCCGACCTCCTTCTTCAATGTCTCCAGAACAGAAACAGCAGGTGGTGCTTGGTAACTCTAGACATTAATGGATAAATGCATAGCCTGAGTGGGAGGTGTGTCTGCATAAATGGAGATGTCAGGAAGCAGAAGGAGGCATTCACAACTCAAGGGACTTCCTCTCCCATCAAGCACCGCCCCTCTCAAGGAGTTGATGGGGTTGGCCACCTCATCTGAGCCAGCCACACCTGGCTGTGCCCACCAGCCGTGCCAAAAGGCAAGCGGCTAAATCTGGTCCTGAGGACTCTAGATAAGCTGAGAGACCTCGCTGGACACCAGGCCACGAAGTCCTACACCTGGAGGTGAACCAGGAAAGCAGGAAACCAGTGAGGTCACCAGGGAGACTGCAGAGGCAAGAGCCCTGGGGCTAGAACCCTTGGAAAACCTTCTAGAAAGACTGGGTGGCCCCAACAGACCAAAGTGGTGCAGAGGAAGACTTCCAGGGCCAATTAGGCGGGCCAGTCACATTTCTGGGGCTGGTTTCAAGCTCACCACCGGGAGACCCTGATCAGGGAATGGAGACACAGTGGCTAACCAGGCAGCAGAGGAAGGGGAGAAAGGGGACACTATGGGGCTCCCACCTCATGAGGCCATCTCTTCTCACCCCTACGTTTGGTTGTTCCCAAAGGAGAAACTGGAATGCTTCTATCAGGACTCCAGGCCTGGGGCTTTCCAAGAACCATCCCCTATTAAACCCCTACTCCCAGACGAGCAGGCGGGAGCCTCAAATCTGTACCGGGAGCGCCCTCTGCTGGCCTCCCTGGGTCGTGCGCCTCTGCTCTGCGGTCCTGGGAGGTGCGGCCCCGGCTGGAGGAGGGACTGGAGACAGCCTCTACCTGCGCTTCACACCAGCCCCGACTCACCATCTTCGGCTCCTCCCTTTCCAGTATCCTGACCCCCCCCCCATGGCACCAGGGGCCCAGGGTGGGCCATTGTGTCCATCCCCCTGCCTCTAGGCCAAAGGACACGAAATTCCTTTCTAAAGCTGACCTGCCCCTCCCTCCATTCTCTATCCCAAAAAAACTTCCCAGCATCAGGTCCAAAGCCCTCCTCCCCACCCCCAGCTTAGGTCCTTCTATTAAACCACTTAACCAAAGTCAACATTCCTCCCCCAGCCCCGAGTGTGAGGTTCTCTAGGCCACGCTCCCCTCGGTGGGGACCACCTGCTACCTGCAGCCTGGTCCCGAGACACAGCCGCTGTCCTTGGCTGGCTCTCATGGGAATACCTCACTCAGAGTGCGGCGCCCACGCCGTTCAGTGTGTCTATATGCAAAACTCTGTGAGTGGCCAGTGTGCACATCAGTGTCGCTATGCGTGCGGCGCAGTGAGTGCTCCCCTCCCGGTGGGGTCTCGGCAGGGGACCTGGGCGGGGCTTCTCCCGCTAGTTCCAAGCAGGAAGAAGCTGGCGTCTCGCGCCCCCAGAGGGCAGCACTGAGCCGCTCTGGCTTCGCCAGGAACTTGATCCCAGCCGCACCGGCCCTAACCCTAACCCTAACCCTAACCCTTAGGATTGGAGAACGGAGAGTGGCTTCAGATCTACAAAGAAAGCAAGGAAAGAGTTCTGGGAGAAGGGACGGCGTGGGACGGGACACTAGGCAACGTTGCCAAACCTGAGTGGTGGATGCACAGGGGGCTGTTATACCTTAATTCTTAAACCCTACCCGTATTTTGTAGATATTATTTTTAATCTATTCAGAAGTACTTTTTTAAAAATAAAGAATCATCTCCTGGCTTTCTCTAGGATGGGGAAAACACCCCTCCTCTGAGTAAATAAATCCCCAAGGGCAAAATTGAGACTTCCAGCTCCCTGGGACTCCCCAAATCTCCCTCGGTGGCTCTGAGTTTCCCTGGGGTTGACCATGGCCTTGGGGGAGGGGAGAACCAAGCTTCTCCTCCTGCACTGGGTCTCCCACCAACCTCCCTTCAGTACAAACGTTTACACACAGCTCACGCACATTCACACACTTATCAGACTCACACACACTCACAGCTGACACACACATGGGTCACCTGCTCACAGACTGGCATATCCAGACTCAGACCCTTGCACACTCAGACCCTTGCACACTCACACATTTACACATGGCTCACACACATTCACTTTCCTCTCACATAAATCGTACCCCCAAGCTCACACTTACACACTCATGCATCCACATATACGCACTCAGACTCCCACATTCATACCCTTACCCACAGCTTTAACATAATCACACTCACATATGCTCATAGACTCACACATTCATCAACACAGGCCTACACGTACTCTCACACGTGCATAGATTGATACCCACACACTTACATACTCCTTTACAGACTCTCACACTCACACTTCCAGTCAGCTCACACACATTCTCACACTTACACTTTCAGTCAGCTCTCACACACATCACACAGACACAGGCATTCCCACTCACATACACACATACACACGCACACACACTCATATCCACACTCACACGTTCAGGTAGACTTTCACAGCCTTGCACACTCACACACATTCACAGACCCCCCACACTCACATTGTTACGCACTCATGGACACCCCTGTGCCCTTTCCAGCTTGGGTACACTCCCACAGCCTCTCACTGCTTTGTTTTACACACTCTTTCACACACTCACAAAAAGTAGCCAGTTGCCACTCACACTCTGGCCCATTCACCCTGAGTCGTCCCAGGCAAAGAGAAGGAGCTTGGACCCTCTTTGCTCTCAAGAGAGATTTCTGGGATCTTCCCAGGAGACCCAATCCCAAGGTAGAGAGTTGTTTCTCCTCAGACTGAAGGAAGTAGTTCATGTGACAGCCCTTTGCGAGTCCACACGCCTCAGAGGGAGTCCCCAAACTTCCTGCACCCATTCATTAGTTCAGTCTCTCACAGCCTGACCTACATGAGGGAGGGCCTGTGGACATGACAGGGGACCCACAGTGGGCCCTGATCTTGTTTAAGTTCTGTCTCCAGGGATCCTGGACCTCGTGAGTGGACTGAGCAAGGGCATTGTGGAGGCTGAGCAGGCGGAACTGTGGAAACACTTGGAGGGACCCCCGTCACAGCTCCAGGGGCAGGACAGATGGAGAAAGCATCTGAGCAGGACCTGTACACATGGGGGTCACAGGTAGACACTGGCCTCCCAGACAGGGGCCTGGCACCACTGGGAAAGAGTGAGACATCCCGGACAAGGGGAGTCAGCCAGGAAGACGGGGGGGGGGGGGGGGGGTGCTGGGCCTGGAGAGGCTGGCAGGGGCCCGTGTTTGGAAGGCCCTGGGTGCCATGTGGAGGAGTGTGGCCTTTCTCTTCAAGGCCACAAGGAGCCCTGACCTGGTGTGCAGAGCAGGAGAGGATGTAGTGCTCTGCAGAGGCTGACAGTGTGTGTCCAGAAGTTCCAGAATGAGCAGGTGCCCTCGGCCCCCATCCCAGAAACACATCTGGTCCCCAAACCATGTCCACGGGTCCAGGGAATCCCCACAGATTCTTCCTTAACTTGTGAGTGACAGAGGGTCAGAGACAAACACGCAGCGCCAAGAGCCTGACACAGTCTTCGGGAAAAGACGCCAGGTTTTCCCAAACAGCCTGCCCCAGCCAAGCCTCTGGCTCTACCCCAGCCAGAAGTGAGGGGAGTGTGGGCACCCCACAGTGGGGAGCAAGGGCTAGGGGGCCTGGGAGAGCGGAGCGGGCGACAGCTCCGGGAAGCGGGCGACAGCTCGGGGAAGGCGCCGTGTTGGCTCCCCAGCCGGGACCCATTCCTGGATGAGTGAAGGTGGGGCTGCTCCGTCCACACATTCCAGCAGCTGCCACACCCTTCCAGCCTGTTCTCACCTGTTCCCACGATTTCCCAGGCAGCCCTGCGCCCAGCTCCCAGTGCCAACTCCCAGAATCCTTCAGGGTTCAGGATCCAGCTGCAAGGACTCTGGTGCAAATGTGCAGAAGCCCACTTCCAGTGGGACAACTGTCTCCCCACAACATATACACACCCATGCACACACGCACACGTGCACACACACACATGGAACTATCTTCAGCCCCAGGACACAGATGGGGCTTTCGGGGAGCTGAGGCACCCCTTTCCTCTGCAAACAGCACTACCACCTGGGACAAAGTGCTATCCTCTTGCTACAGGGCCCTGGACAGAGGAGGACAGATGACAGCCAAAGTCCCTAGATAGTCCCGGAGAACAAGGTGACCCCACAGGGCCAGCCCACGGGCTCAGCCAAAGGAAGGTTGGAGGGGGGTGCCTAGGGGTCCCTGCCCCAGTTTCTGCCCACTACTGCTCAGCAATGGGCTAATTGGAACTACGCCGCACCTACTCTACTCCCCCTCTCCTAACCCAGGTCCCCCCGCTGCCTAGAGCCCAGCCCGCTGCCCTTCACAGGTGCAGGTGTGACATCTCAGCTCATCGCTGGGCCTCTCCTCCCACAGCCCTGGTGTCACCCTTCCCGACTTTGCGTGCAAGACAGAATTCCCACGCCCCCCTATCCGGGCCCAGGGCCAGGGCTGGTTTGTTCCCACCGAAGCCTGGGAAGTGATTTCTGCAGCCCGAGCTGCCCTAGGCCCGCCCAAGGAGCAGCCAGGCCTTGCCTGCTGCAGGGGCATGACCGAGGAGACCAGCCCAGGTCCCACAGGCCGAGTTCAAAACTGCTGAGGGCTGTAGAACAGGATGACAGCCAGGCAGGGGGGGCCCCCAGCCGTTCACTGGAGTGACTGAAATGCTCTCTTCACCAGCAGACTTTAGAGGAAGAGGGAGAACAGTGGGCAGAGCCCCCAAATCCCAAACTTCAAGTTACCACCCTGCACCCCCATCAGGAGCCTGGCCTGACCTGCAGAGGCTAATGGGGAAGTTGCAGAGCTGGGCTGGGGCTGAGCTGGGGGTGTGGAGGGCCCTGGTGGGAAAGAGGTGGGATCCCAGCAGAGCCCATCTCAGGGACTCCAAGCACTTCCTTGATCTCAAAGTCACGTTCAGCCCACCAAGACTCCAAGGGCCTTGCTTCCCTTTTACAGGAAAGAAAAGTCAGGCCCAGAGAGAGGAAGAAGATTGTGGGCAGAATTTCACCACAGAGGAGTGGGGGTACTGACCTTGGTTGACCCCTACATGCCCCCCCCCAGCCCCAGGTGCCAATACAGAGTGCCCAAAGGGAGTGCAGAGGAAGCAGGGTCCCTGTGGGCATGGGACCCTGCTTGGAGCCTCTGCCCTAGGTCCCCACTGGGCACACAGAGCGCCAAGCCAGTGAAGACAAAGCCCTTGCTCAGAAACTGGGGACAACAAAGAGAATGTAAGCCTGCTGCTCCCTGGGTTTTGTGGGGCCCTGGCCACCCCCCAGCTCTCAGATGCCCTTCACTGCTCCATCAACATTTGCTGAGCGACCGGCAAGACCAAGGCCCAAACGACAAACAGTCTTAAGCGTCAGCCTCCAACTCTCCAAGTACAGAGGCGAAAGGAGGGCATGGTACTTGGGGTACCCCAGTAGCTATTGTGGGTGCTGGGTTTCACCATCGGCCCCTTCCAGCCTGTACCCCACCCAGCAAGGACTTGCAAGGCAAGCAGTTCCCACACCCCATTCCAAGTGGGGGCCAGATGTGTTCCTTACAAGGCTGTGGAGCTGAGCCGGCTCAGGCAGCTTGGGGGTGGGGGGCCCGGGCGGGGCACAGAGCACCTGGCTTGGCCAAGCCCGGACGCACCGCTTGTGAGGAATGTGGACGCCGCCCGGGCCGGCCCTGGGAGAGGTGCCACCCCCTGGCTCCCGGCCGGCCCTGACTCAGCCTGGGTGGGCGGGGAAGCTGCAGCCTCAGCAGGTCTCTCCCACTCCGCCCTCCCCACCTGGCCCCTGGGGGCTGAAGCGGGGGATGGGGCCTGAGAGAGGGGCCAGGAGCCGTGACAGCCCCCACCAGGCCTCAGAATGGAGAGGAAAGGCAGGGAATGTCAGACTCGCCCCTCTTCTATGCGACCCAGAGGTGTCTACCCATTTCAGACGGCAGGAAAGCTGGGGGGGGGGGGGTGCCCCCATGTGTCTGACCCCATGTGACTCCAGCGTGAGACCTGCCATCTTTCTGAGCCTCAGTTTCCTCCTCTGTGAAAAGGGCCTGGGGCTGAGGTGGTGGGGAAGCTACGGCTGAATCTTGAAGCGTCTTGACGAGCCGTGGCAAGGGGGAGGGTCCCCCCAGCTCCGGGAGGGTGCTTCTACTCAGGGAGGAAAAGCAGAAAGATTCCAGGGTTCCACCTCTCCCCAAGTCCCAGAAGCATCTGCCAAGACCCCAGGGAGCTTGATTGGGTCCGTGCTCCCTGCAGAGCTGAGTGAGTCCCCCAGGCCTCTGTCCCTGTCATCCAACATGGATATGCCCAACTCCCCAGGACAGCAGCTGGGTGCCTCCCTCAGCTAGGAGATCCCCAATAGCTGGGGCCACATTCCCTCCTCAGACGGGGGATGCCTCGGGACAGAGACTCTGTCTGCCTTTCTCTCTCTCCTTGCATTCTCTGGCCTGGACTGTGAAAGCCAACGGCGAGCGAAGGCCAGAAAAACTGCTCTTCCCTTCCCAATGCCAACCTCACTTCCCTAGGCCCTGACGTTCCTCTGCTCAACCACCCAGCCAGCCCCCAGACACGATGGACCTACCTCAGACTGCCCCCCGCTTTGCCTAGACCTGGGGGCCAGCCAACCTGCCATCCTTCCCGTGCCAGGGAGGAGGCGTGTGGCCCCTGGCCGGGGCAGAGGGACCCTGGCAGGCAGACCCCCCGCCCCGAACCCTTCCCACCACCTGGCTGGCCTCTTCCTCAGACCTACACTTCTCTCCTGTGTTTCAGAACAGTCCCTGACCTTTCCCCTCCTAAGGCCTGTGAAGTTCAGGAACAGCAGAGGGGCTGGGGTTGGGGGCCACACAGTCAATTGCCACTGGAGCAATAGCCCTGGGGTGGGGGGGTGGGGCGAGCCTGAGCTTGGGAAGGGCCGGATGGGTCTCCAGCTGCTTCTTGCCTACCTCCCCTCCCCCTCCTCCCCAGCCAGGCTTCCAGCTGGTGTGCAGGCGCAGGTTGGGGTGTGGCGTTGGCAGGACACACAGTCTCTAGTGTTGGGTGTTGTGCCTCGGTAACCAAGGAGGGAGGCTGGCTCCCCGCCGTGTTTGGGCCCCAGGCTGAATGTGTGGGTGGGGAGGGAAGGCAGAGGATTTGGGGTGTGGAGCCCTCACTTTCCGCTCCCGGGGCCTGCGGGCAGGGAGGGCCCGCTGAGACTCGCAGCTCGCTGGGCAGACTCAGACTTGCTCCCGGCCCCCCTTTCTGCTGGCTCTGGGACACGACAGGCCAGGTAGAGCATGCTGGGGGGAAGGCAGGCTCCTCTGCCGCTCCGATTTGGGGCTGGGGGGGCAGGCCCTGCAAGGTCCCGACCCCTAGGACTGACCACGCCACAGCCCCATTCAGGCAACCCAGGAGAGGGTCCTAGGACCAGGTCAAGTCTCTTGAACTTCAGTTTCCCCATCGGGAAAGTGTCAGGGGCTAACCCGGGTAGTCCCTGAGGGGGCCCCCTGAGTTCTGCTCTCCCTTCACAAGCTGAGAGATTGGGGAGTCGGGCTATGGGTCAGGAATTGTGGCCAGCTGGGAGCCCCTGGCCCTGAGGGCTTCTCCCACCTCTTTGAAGGCCCAATGCCCAGCCCGGGGCTGGCACCCTTGAGGTTCCAAGGGGTAGCTGAGTGCAGCAACCCAGAGCTGTGGCCAGGAATGGTTTTTTAGAGAAAAGGGCCCCCCTTTTCTGCTGTCCCTGAAGGGAGGGGCTACCCTTGCTCTGTCTCCCAAGAACGGCCAACCAATAGCCAATAGAATCTGGGCCTGACCCCTGGTGACTTCTCACCAGCTCCCTGTCACGGCCTCGGTCCCCTGCCTCGGTGCCTGGCTCTCTGCTGGAGGCCGCAGGCAGGCAGGACTGAGGTCCCATCCCTGTGTCAGGGACACAGCCTGTGCAGAAGGCCGCAGACAGCCCCAAGGCAGGCCCCAAGAAGACGGAGCAGGGAAGGTTTCCACAGGGGTGGAGAAGCTGAGTCTTCAGGCGGGGTTTTCCAGGGGAAGAAAGGGAACAGACTCGAGCATGTGGACAGGTCATGCCACAAAGAACACAACGAGGGTGGGCGTTTGGTGGTGGGGAGCCTGGAGGTAAGGCCAAGACGAGCAAGGAGCTAACCTTTAAGGGCCTTGTGGCCAGGATGAACCCCCGGAAATAGGGGTCCTCACAGGGAAAGGGAAAGATGTGGCCCCAGGTGGAAGAAAGCCATCACCACACAAACAGACACTGTCCCTTGGCCCTGACTGAGTCTCTGTACCCACCCCACCCATCCGCCCCCCGGAAATCCCAAGATCTAGATCTCCGCTTTGGATAAACATATGTGCTCATAAGGCCAAGCCAATCCAGACCTGCCCTCCAAAGCCTTAAGTTGGGAAAACAAAAGAGAAAAGAGGCCTGTCCGTGCAAGTGCCAGGGCTAGGCCACTGGGCCTGGGGAGGGGGCTTGCCTAGGACTGCCAGAGCTGGGAGCTGAGGGTCCTGGGCAGGAACAGCATGCCCCCCCACCCCATGCCACGTGCCCACGGTGAGAAGAGCTGCGCCTCCGGGAGGGATGAGGCCCCTTCCTGAGGCGCTGTCCCAGTTTAGGCCTGCAAATGTGGGAATCCCAAAATGACCCGATCTCAGGAAGCTGAAACTCCAGATTTGATTGGGAAGCCTCTCAATCTTTAAGATTTAGAAACTGATTCCAAAAGAACACCCATGTAGGCCAAACAGAACGCGGGAATGGGAGAGCCTCAGAGCTCGTGGGGACCTGAGCGCAGTGATCCCCTTGACAAAAGGGTAAGCTGAGGCCCAGAGGGGGAACAGGCCTGTAGGCAGGATCAAGTCAGACCAAGGCCTCCGGAACACTCAGAACAGCACCAGCCAACCCTTCCCCTGCCCGCACCATACAGACTGTAGCACAGCTGGAGGGGACGGGCTGCAAGACCCTCATTGGTCATTCTCCCGACCCACCATTTGCTCCCCACATGTATGGGTCCCAAGTTCTCCTGTACCCTCCAGCCTGTCTGACATCAAGGCAGCCAGAATTCTTCTCCCACTCTACAGAAAAAGGAAACTGAGGCCTGAAAATCCAGACCATTGCCCAAAGTCCTTCTATGACAAGTTCTAGAAGGTGGCAAGGGGACTCTGCCCTGCTTGCAGATCCCTATAATTCAGATGGCAGCAGGGAGAACCCAGCTTGCAAGGCAGGGAGGGCAGGGGTGAGTCAGGCTCAGGGCTTAGCAGGTTCGGAGCAGCCCCAGCACAAGGCCAAGGCCAGTGAAGCTGGGCTTCAGCCTCTGCCTCCCTGGGTCTGAAGTGGGGGCCCAGCAGGGACCCAGGTGGCCGCAGGGTCAGGAGTGATCACAAGCCATGTGAAAAGGAGTATCAGTGAGAGGCAAGGGTGCTGAGGACCCAGAATTTGAGCAGCTCCAACACCCAGGCCCACCCAGTGACCCCTGAGTCTCACCTCTGTCTCCTCTGGCACTTTCTGCTGTCTCATCCTTAGCCTACTTCTAGTCATAGGCCACAGCCTAGTATTTTAATGCCAGCCTTTGGGGGTTGGAGGAGAACACGTAGTAAAGAGAAGCACCCCCTTCTAGGTTGGTTAGGGCACCAGAGCCTCTTGGGCCACCGAGAGCTGTTGAGGAATCACCCATGTTTTGAGCTCTGTGCCCATCCCACACCAGGGGACACAGGACAACCAGGACATGGGCTTTCTGGGAGTTCACAGCCCAGTGGGAGAGGAAGACAAGTCAGGAGAAGCTGGGGCCTTTGGAGCTTCAAAGGGTAGGCAGGAGGGAGGGAAGCAGCCTGGGAGGGGCTCTTAGCAGTGGAATGTGAGGGGAATTCTTCGCAGAATTGAAATCTGGTCTGTTTGTTTCAATGCTTTATTTGTATCCAGAAAAATGCACAGATAATTCACAAATGTACAGCTCAGTGAGTCTTCACAGAGTGAACGCACCCGTGTAACCCGTACCTGGATCACAAAACAGTTTGAGCGCCCCCCTCCCACCGAGGTACCCCCTTCCAGGGCTGAGTGTTATCTCTGGCAGCAGAGATTCACGTGGCACACCTTGGGCTTTATGAAGCTGGCTCATGTAACCTGGCTTCTTCTCTGTCTTCTGGCTCAATCTTACAATGGCAGGATCTTCTCATTGCTATAGAAAATTCTGCTGAATGACTAGCACATTCCAGACAGAGAAACTTGGGGAGCCCAGCCCAGACTCGTTCCCATAGCAAGTATCCAGATTTGCAGACTCTAGCAGCCCTCCTCATCATCCAAAAAGGGTCAGGGCTTAACTTCAGACCTGCTCCCAGGACAGGCATCAGCATCCCAGGAGCTGCCCCCGGCCCTGCAGCCCACGGTCTCCCCCAACACCCCGAGTCCTCTGTCCTGTCTACCCACTTCCCAGATCCAGCCTCCTCCTTCCCTACAAGGTGAGGAGAAAAGGTACCAGAGACCTATGCTAATGTATGTAAATTTATGCAAATAGATCCAGACTCCCTGAGTCAACTTGGACAGTGGCCAGAGTAAGTGGAGAGCCAGATGTCCAAACTCCAGGTGGAGTGATCACCCCCCTGCTTGCTGACCTCAGGCCTCCCACTAGTTCCTGAGACGCACAGCCCCACTCCCAAACCCTCACCCTGAGTGGTGGCCTCCTGCTCTTCCTAATTCAACTCAGTGGGAAGTTTTTGGTGGAGGTGGAGAGGTGGGCTCAGCCTCTCCACGACCTCCAGGAGCTCACAATAGAGCAGGGTAAGGGAACGCCAATGCAGCCACCACTCCCCAGGTGGAGACAGGTGGGACCTGCTCGAGCCTCTATTTCTGGCCAAATCCCATGATAACTGGGAGACTTCTTTTTTTTTTTTTTTAAGATTTCATTTATTTATTTGACAAAGAGACATTACAAGTAGGCTGAGACAGAGGGAGAAGCAGGCTCCCTGCCAAGCAGAAAGCCTGATGCGGGGCTTGATCCCAGGACCCTGAGGTCATGACCTGAGCCGAAGGCAGAGGCTTAACCCACCAAACCACCCAGATGCCCCTTGGGAGACTTTTTTTAAAGCCAACATTGATGAGGAAAGGGTGCAAGGGAAGTTTTGGGGGTGAGGGAAATGCTCTCTATCTTGACTGGAGGTGGTTCCTTGGGGTCAAACTCATTAACTCCACACTTAAAACAGATGAACACCTCAACCCCTCAATAAAGTTCAATTTTTTACAAAGTGACCAGTGAAGTTGCCCATTGTTAGATGAGAAGGGCTGGGATTTCCTTAAGAGGACAGAAAGGTCACGGCAGTGGCATGGGTGTGAAAATGCCACCAGTAGATCACCAAGGAAGAGTGTGGACAGACATCCTTCACCGAGTGCTTTTGTGAGGAGTGGTGGAGATCCAGGGAGCAAAACTGGAAGGAGAGTGTCCTGCCCCACTCCTAGGGCTGCTGGACAGAGGGGTCCATGGACCCCTCTTGAGTGCTCCTGAATGGCTGACCCCAGTTAGCACTAATTGAGCACCTACTATACACCAGACACTGGTTTGGGACTTTAGCTAGACCCAGGGTGGCCCGGCCTAAGAGCAAAGAATGGTTTTTACGTCTTTAAGTAAATTTATAAAAGATTAAAAAACACAGTATTTCATGACACGTGAAAACTGCATGAAATTCATATTTCGATGTCTATAAAGATTGATGGGAACATGACCATGCCCGGTGGTCCATGAGTTTTTTCACACTTCAAGGACAGAGCTGAGGACTTGCAACAGAGACCATATGGCCAGCAAAACCTAAAATACTCGCCATCTGGCCCTTTCCAAATCAAGTTTGCCCATGAAGGCTATAAAGCAGAGATTAAGAACGCACTGTACGAATGAGGAGGAATGAGGGTGCCACACAGCTTTGCTCCCCAGCTGCGGTTTGCACCCAGTCCAGGCTGACCCCGCCTCTCTCTCCTGCGGATAAACCTAAGCGACCTCAGCCTTGCACCTGGCCGAGCAGCAGTGCCCCCTGCCGGCGGTCAGGGACAGGCCGGCGTTCGCTGAGCCCCGACTTTTAGCGTCTGCCGCCATCTGGTGGCCTTTTCCGAAAGCGCATCCGGGAGCGCATCCGGGGTGGGGTCTAAAAGAAGGCGGGGCCGGTGTGGCGCGTTCCCCCCCACCCCCCACCCCCCACCCCCGACCAAGGTGCAAACTATTCCAGGCAGGGATTGAAGCCTACAAGCCAGTGTGTGCTGAAAACGTGTCACCTTGCCCTTGTTCATCTGATGGGTGACAATACAGGGGGACAGTGCCCAGCAGGGTGCCTAGATGCTTACCAAATGTTTGCTGTGGGTCGGAATTTCCAGTTGCTGGGGGGGGGGGGGGCGGGTGAACGAAGAACGTGGGCTGCGGCCACAAGGTGATAGGAGAGGACAGGAAGGTCTGCTGACCCAAGTCTCCCCGCCTATGCATTTGCCTTTGCATGCACTCTTCATTCTTTCTTACCTTCACTCCTTATTCATTCATTCATTCATTCAACAAGCTTTTCTTGAGCACCAAAGGAAGTACTTGGGTGACTGCTGGACGCTGGAGAAACACCAGGGAAGACAGTGTGGTCCCTGCCACAGAGCTGCCAGTGTCGTGGAAGAGACCAGTAATTTCAGAATGGCGGGACGAGGTACATTTGGGGGTAGCAGAGATGCCTAAATCAGCAACATCTAAGGCGACCTGACCTTGTGGGGCATCAAGAAAGCCTTCCAGTGCCTGCAGAAGGGGTGAGCTCGCCAGACAAAGAGGGGATAGGCATGTGCAAAGGCCCAGTATGCCTAGCAAGCTGCTGAAAGAAGCCTGAGAGGCAGGAACACTGAAGGTAGAGAGAGGGGTTGGGGCAAGAGGAGGCTGTAGCGAGACAGGGTCTGGGCCAGCAGAAAAGCGGGGTTGAGTGAATGCCAAGTTCAACAGGGGGCCACTGCAACATCTAGGAAGAGGCGAGCCACTTCTGTTCCTTGGGCGTACCTATTCCATGACTGGGCAGCTCTGGTTGCTGAAAAGTTCTCCCTCATTCTGGGATGAAATCACACCTTGGAACGTCCCCGGCCCACAAACTCCTGTCCTGCTGGGGGACATACAGAGTAGCCTCCCTGCCCCCAGCCCAGGCCCTCACCTGATCACAGCCTCACTGGCTATTCCCCCTAACCGAGGCAGCCCCAGGGCAAGAGGAAGGGCTGGAACCGGGCCCCAGGTACAATCCCAGTCTTTCCTTTACTGGCTGTGTGGCCTTGGGCTGGTTCCTTAAGCTGTCTGAACCTCGATTCTCTCCTCGATAAGAGCAGGGGAACACTGCTCAGAGTTCACACCGCAGAGATGCTGCCGGTGAGAGGGATGGCGGTGGGAAGTGCTCAGCCCCTCCTCCATGCTCCCCCAGCGCACTAGGCCGACCTCTGTCACCTGGATCATGGAGGAGGATGGTGACCAGGGCATGCTCCGTATTTGCCACTTTACTCACGGTCCAGTGCCCGAAACTTGGTGGGTGCCCAACAGCGTTAGCGGAATGCATAAGCCATGACTGCGGTGACTACAAGCAAACCCACAAGAGCCACTCGGGACACAGGCCGACAATCACAGATGGTGACACTCCCCACAGCTCCCCCAACTTGGCCAGCAGTACCCTCACCCCTCCTGTATCCCACCGCACCGCCCTCCACCCCCGCCTTTCTGTGTGCAGAGGCCCATAGCTCAGAAGACCAAACCGCTGGGATAAGGAGCTGGAGGAAACCCGGGACGCGGCCCCGTGCGCTCGCGGCGCCCTCTGCTGGGCGGGCCTGGCGCAGCCTCTCCCTCCCTTCCCCATCGCCGCCAAACCCCCGCCGCCCCGCGAGGGGCCCCACCAGGGAGAGAGGCTCCACCTCGGGGCGCCCTCCTTCCCCCATACACCCCCTCGCTAAGGGAAGCCGCTGTCTCAGTTGGTCTCAGAACAGTCAAACGCTGGCTCAGGCAATAAATACATATATAGTAATGTATTATTAACTGCAGCTACCACGGACCAGGCACTTGTAATTTGCCGGTCCCTGTTACCCTGCAACCTCCCACCGTCCAGGGAGGGCAAATGGTCCCCCTAGAGGGGGGCAGCTTTACTCAAGGTCACAGCGCAAGAGTTTTCAGAAACCTGGTGTTTTCCATCAGCTTGGTTGGAGCTCATCCCTCCTCACTAAAGGGAATAAGTTGGGCCTTGAGATGGTTCAGGGCCCTCCGAGGCCCCATGAGCCTCACCTTGCCCCTCCTCTGGGCCACAATGAGTTCCAGGAATGGAGACAACGTGGTGAGCCTCCCATCATTAGGACAACGATTTGGGGAAACTGCAGGGAGCCTGGGAGAGAACAGAAAGAGGAAGCTTTATGTGTATTTAGACTCTGTGATTGGCCTGTTCCTGGTACACAGACGACACTTGCCCAAGTCTGCAATGCAGACCCAGGACCCAAACCTGCTGACTCCCCACCCAGTGCTTCTTCCATCCCCACCAAAGTCTCTCCTGGAAAAGGAACCGCAGAGTAAATTTGGGGAGGGGCCGGCACAGGAAACATAAGCACACACTCAGAGCAAGCCACCAGGTGGTGTCCCCCACCTCAGACCTACCGCCCCAAACCCTAGAGAGAGGACCCTCCTCCAACACCTCAAGGGAATGGGGTCACCTGTCCGGGGGTTTAGTCCCTGGGGAGTTGGAACTTGGGGCATGCCCTTCTGTCCCGATGCCCGGTCTATGCTTCCATCTTGTGGCCACTTCGAGAAGTGCGCCTGTTCCGTCCTAAACGGGCAGCCCTAAATTTTGCCCACTCAGGTTGAGCAAAACTGAACGTTGTTCTGGGACTTGATGGGATGTAGAATGGAACAAAGCACAGCCCGTGGCGTGAAGCTCACAGCCTAGCAGAGGAGCCTCCAAATGACGTATCCGAAACTCAACTCAGCGCCAGGTACCGACCAGAATAGGTCATGCAAAGGGTTCCAAAAGATGGAGGGGGCATGGTCTAGAGGAGGGGCATGGTCTAGAGGAGGCACCTGGAGAGGCTGCGGCCAGCAGGTAGGATCTGACAAAGTGGGTGTGAGGGAAGTACTCCAGGTGGAGGCACTGGCCTGAGCAAAGTCATGGAGACTTTCTGGTTTCTAAGAACCCATTTTGTCCCAAGCCTAGGGCAGTTGTGGAGAGGGGAGGGAAAACTCATTTGGGATGAAAAGGAGCAAGTCTTTGGATGGACATCTATGGAGTTTGTACTAAGGATTTTAGGGACTGGGGAGCCAACAAAGGTCTTAGAACAAGGGTGGAGCTTGAGCAGGGTCTCTTCAGGAAGAAAAAAAAAATCACTGCAGGAGACAGGAGTGAATAGGGCAAATGGAACAGGTTTCCGGGCAGCAGAGACGGTGCGGGGGAAAAGAGCAAGGGCGATGTTCAGTGCTGAAGAGGGTACTGCGGACAGCTAGACAAGTCAGAGCCAAGCTGGAGAGGAGAGGACTTGGCTTTGAGTCGCTACCCGGAATCCCAGGGAAGGGGCACCCAGCTGGCTCTTCTGTGGAGCCCATGACTCTTGGTCTCAAGGTTGTGAGTTCAAGCCCCATGTTAGGTGAAGAGAGTACTTGAAAAATAAAATCTTTGAGAAAAGGAAAAAAGAAAATCCCAGTGAAAACATCTTTAGGCAACTAGAAATAATACATGAATAAAACTAGAAGTAGGGGCACCTGGGTGGCTCAGTGGGTTAAGCCTCTGCCTTCGGCTCAGGTCATGGTCTCAGGGTCCTGGCATCGAGCCCTGCATTAGGCTCTCTGCTCAACGGGGAGCCTGCTTCGCCCTCTCTCTTTCTGACTGCCTCTCTGTCTACTTGTGATCTCTGTCTGTCAAATAAATAAATCTTTTAAAAAAATGCACGGGGCGCCTGGGTGGGTCAGTGGGTTGAGCCGCTGCCTTTGGCTCGGGTCATGATCTCAGTGTCCTGAGATCGAGTCCCGCTTCGGGCTCTCGGCTCAGCGGGGAGCCTGCTTTCTTCTCTCTCTCTGCCTGCCTCTCTGTCTACTTGTGATCTCTCTCTGTCAAATAAATAAATAAAATCTTTTAAAAAAAAAAATGCACCAAAGTAGGGAAAAAAATGATGTAACATCCCCCCATTGCAAAGTCAAAAATTATCAACTCATCGTCTTGATCTCCACTCCCAACGCGCCCCCCTCCCTTCTCCTACATCATTTTCTTTCTTTTTAAAGATTTTATTTATTTATTTGAGAGACAGAGAGAGCACAAGAGGGAGGAAGGTCAGAGGCAAAAGCAGACTCCCCACTGAGCAGAGAACTCAATACTGGGGACCCCAGGATCGTGACCTGAGCCCCTTAACCCAGGCGCCCCGCCCACATCACTTTCAAACAAATCCCAGACAACATAGCATTTCATTCATAATATTTCAATATGTAGCTAGCAGATACGAGTTCTTTTTCCTTAACATAGCCGCATGCAATTATCACACCTAAAATAATGAGTCATCATTCCTTAATGAAGGAAAATTATGTCTCTGCTCACAATCCTTCTGGCACCAAACGAGTGGATTTTCCACGCCAAGCAATTTCAATGCTAACTCCCCAGAGTTAGCACAGACCCCACGGGCTCAGGGATCCAGTCCTGCAAGTCCCACTGCCTCCCCACTGCAGAAGTTGATCCCAAGTGGTGGGCCCTCGGGTTAATGAAGAGGCCAATTTTAAGCCACACACTGGAGCGTGAAAACTGAATAAGGCAAAGGGACCCCAGCCTCATGAAGGGACCCAACCTTGCAATAACCACAAGCCCTAACTGAGCAGTGACAACCAAGCACAGTTCCTCAGATTACCAAAAAAAGGGGAAATTCCACCGGTCCTCATACTCCCTCACTCCGCCAGGTAACTGAGTCCCCTCACCACCACCACGTCCTCCCCTCCCTCCTCCCCTTCCTACTCCTCCCTGACTGTCCTCTGCTGTCCTCTGCTGTCCTGCCCTCTGCTCCCAAAACTTCTCTTTTGTTCTGCCTTAGGTGAATTCTTTCATGACCAACGCTCCCGGCCCCCACCCAGTTGGAACACCCCACGTTTGGTCTTCCCCCGCCCCCATCCAATTGGAGTGCTCCAGAGCTACCCACAGTGGTCCCGTCTGGCTACATACAAATCAGGGGTTCTCCTAAGCCCCTCCTAGGGTTCGATAATTTGCTAAAATGGTTCATGGAACTCAGGGAAACACCTAGTCATGACCCGTTTCTTACCAAGGACAGAGAGACGAACAGCTAGATAAAGAGGTACAGGGCACAAATCTGGAAATGTCCCCACACTCAGGAGTTTGTGCCCTCGTGAAGCTGGGGTACACCTCCCTCCCAGCACATGGATGTGTTCACCCACCTGCAAGCTCCCCAAACTCCATTGTTTGAAAAGTTTTTATGGAAATTCCTCTATGTGTGGGCGTGATGGATTAGCTCATTGCCTCTCCCACTCCCCCTGCTAGGGTTCCCTCTCTCGCTGTCTCTCTGTCAAATAAATAAATTAAAAATCTTTACCAAAAAAAGGTCATGAGTGAATGCTGGTGTTTCCCATTTTGTTCCAATATGACAGAATGCCTTCTTCATTTCTTTGATTTGATTTTTTTTTTCCATCTGCTTATAGCTTGACAGTTTTTAAATTCTTTTTTTTCTCATTTTTTCTTTTTTTTTTTTAAGATTTTATTATTTATTTGACAGACAGAGATCACAGGTAGGCAGAGAGGCGGGCAGAAAGAGAAGGGGAAGCAGGCTCCCTGCTGAGCAGGGAACCTGACAATGTGGGGCTTGATCTCAGGACGCTGAGATCATGATCTAAGCCGAAGGCAGAGGCTTAACCCACTGAGCCACCCAGGGGCCCCACACTTTTTCTTTTTTAATTTAAATTTAATTAATTAACATACACTGTATCATTAATTTCAGAGGTAGAGGTCAGTGATTCATCAGTCTTATATAATACCCAGTGCTGGTTATATCACATAACCTCCTTAATGCCTCTCACACCCAGTTACCCCATCCCCCCCACCTACCTACCCTCCAGCGACCCTCCCTTTGTTTCCTATGATGTAGGATCTCTCATAGGTTGTCTCCCTCTCTGTTTTCATCTTATTTTCTTTTTTCCCTCCCTTTCCCTATGATCCTCTGGTTTGTTTCTTAAATTCCACATATGAATGAGATAATACGATAATTTTCTTTCCCTGATTGCCTTATTTTGCTTAGCATAATACCCTCTAGCTCCATCCACATGGTTGCAAATGGCAAGATTTCATTGGCTTTTTGAGGGCTGAGTAGTATTCCCGTGTGTGTGTGTGTGTGTGTGTGTGTGTGTGTGTGTATCACATCTTCTTTATCCATTCATCTGTCGATGGACATCTGGGCTCTTTCCATAGCTTGGCTATTGTGGACATTGTGCTATAAACATTTGGGTGCACATGCCCCTTCAGATCACTACATTTGTATCCTCGGGGTAAATACCCAGTAGTGCCATTGCTGGATTTTAGGGTAGCTCTATTTTCAACTTTTTGAGAAACCTACATACTGTTTTCCAGAGTGGCTGCACCAGCTTGCATTCCCACCAACAGTGTAGGAGGGTTCCCCTTTCTCTGCATCCTCGCAAACATCTATTATTTCCTGACTTATTAATTTTAACCGTTCTGACTGGTGTGAGGTGGTATCTCACTGTGGTTTTGATTCATATTTCCTGGATGCTGAGTGATGTGGAACATTTTTTCTTGTGTCTGTTGGCCATTTGGACGTCTTCTTTGGAGAAATGTCTGTTCATGACTTCTGCCCATTTCTTGATTGGATTATTTGTTCTTTGGGTGTTGAGTTTGATAAATTCTTTTTATATTTTGGATACTAGTCCTTTATCTGATAAGACATTTGCAAATACCTTCTCCCATTCTGTCAATTGTCTTTTGGTTTTGTTGACTATTTCCTCTGCTGTGCAAAAACTTTTTATTTTGATGAAGTCCCCATAGTTCATTCTCGTCTTTGTTTCTCTTGCCTTTGGAGAGACGTGTCTTGCAAGAAGTTGCTACTGCCAAGGTCACAGAGGCTGCTGCCTGTGTTCTCCTCTAGGATTTTGATAGATTCCTGTCTCACATTTACGTCTTTCATCCATTTTGAGTCTATTTTTGTGCATGGTGTAAGAAAATGGTCCACTTTAATTCTTCTGCATGTGACTCTCCCTCTGTCCCCCCTCCACACACAATGATGCATCTGACTGCATCCATGCTCTTGGAAATCCTACAAGCCAGCACATCTTTTGGCCAAGTGGAGACCGGTCTTTGCTGCGCGCATGGGTGGGGAGGCATGGGGCAGAGCTGAATTGCAGAACCAAGGTAAGAAGAGGTTAAGGTCTGGAACAGGGACAGAATCAAAGGGGGAGATGAGGAAGCTAGCAAAGACAGATCCTGGAGGGAGAAAGGGACACCCTTATGTTATGGGATTTCTTCTCCTTTAGTGCCATGGTTCTTGGTCACACCATTTCGAAAAATGAAGAGGTAAACCAGACGGAGAGTGGTGGGCAGCAAAGCAAAGTTTATTGATAGTAAAATGATAATACAAAGCTTCTGAAGAGGGACACCTGGCTGACTCAGTCAGTTAAGCATCTGCCTTCGGCTCAGGTCATGATTCCAGGGTCCTGGGATCGAGGCTCCCTGCTCACATGGGAGTCTGCTTCTCCCTCTCACTCTATCTCTCTATGTTCTTCTTTCTCTTAAATAAATAAAACAAGCTCCTGAAGGGGGAGGAGACCCAAGAGTGTGGCCACCAGAGTTGCTAAGTTCTAGAGGTTTTTATGGGTTTTTTGACCGAATCTAATTAACCCTCTGTGCACCTATCATCCAATCAGGTTTTGTCAACTTTCTATCATGTGGAAAAGGGTTGAGGGCTCCTTGCAGGGTGCTGTAAAATCCTTTAACGGTGGCTTCCTCTGCAGGGGGAAGGGGAGGCTCCTTGTCCCTCCATGCCTTTCTTCCAACTATCCTTTATCAGAGTGAGCAGTAGGGGTCCTCGAAAGCTGAGACTCTTGAGCTGTGTTGGGGGGATGTAAGTGCCCTCCCCTGCCCAGAGGTCACTGAGTAAAGCTCACATTGTTCACTACTGGGTTTTGGGTTTTTTTGTTTGTTTGTTTGTTTTGTTTTTTGACAGACAGAGTGTAGTGAATACGAACCTTTAATAAATAAAGTGTAATAAATAAATAAATAATATGTAGTAAGTGCGAACCCCTACTAAATGAAAACAGGCAAAAGGAACAAAATACAAACTAACCACATAGCAAATAAGCCTAGACCATATGCGTGTAGTGAGAAGATTAGCGCGGAGTAACAAGTTGTAAATATTTTAACTTGTGCGAAATATCGAAATATGGTAAACCAAAACATGTTTGCGACGTGTGTATGTTTTTGGTGTGTAAGCATAAGAAAAACAAGTGATGTAATATGTTTATGAAGGAGACTTAGCACAGTATATAAAGAAGCATCGGGTTGGACTGAGGTGAAGTGAGTTTCCTGTCAGGAGAACATCATCGCCGGTGCTACTGACGCCCCGACAGTTTCGTTGCCGACCACTCGCTGGTTCTCGGTCTCAACTTCTGCGGTGACCTCTCTGTCTAGATTGTGAGGAGACGTCTCCTTCTCCGTGACAACGTCAGCGGACTGTGACCGGACCACGATAGTGGTGCGGACCTCGTCCCAATAAAGATCAAGTGAGTTACATCATATCCATCTCTCTATCTCTTCTTTACACGTTGCGACTCCTGGCGGGACACAGGGGTTTTGCTCGGGACACAGAGATTACAAGTAGGCTGAGAGGCAGGCAGAGAGAAAAGGAGGAAGCAGGCTCCCTGCCGAGCAGAGAGCTTGATGCGGGGCTTGATCTCAGGACTCTGGGATCAAGGCGCCCCAGGCGCCCCTTCACTGGTGTTTTAAATAACAATGGATTCATTGTCCATTAGGGGGAGAACTTGAACAGGTGCCAAGAGTACCAACGGCTAACATGACACAAAGCAGAAGGACACTCAGCAGTGGACAGCTTTATAAATATCCACATCAAGAGGTGGAAACATGACAAAATGAATCTTGGTCATTCTTAGGCGGTAACTGATTTAACAGGTGATTTTTTTTTTTTTGGTCACTTTTCTACTTTTAAATTTTTTATACATTAAGAACATATCATATTCTTTAAATAATATATTCTCATTGCATAAGAATTTTGAGAAGTTAAAAAAACAAGAATATAGTATTTTACAATGGGGAAATAAAATCATTTTTTTTAAGGTTTTAATTATTTATTTGACAGAGAGAGATCACAAGTAGGCAGAGAGGCAGGCAGAGAGAGAGAGAGGAGGAGGCAGGCTCCCTGCTGAGCAGAGAGCCCACTGTGGGCTCAATCCCAGGACCCTGAGACCATTACCTGAGCCTAAGGCAGTGGCTTAATCCACTGAACCACCCAGGTGCCTCTATAATCATTATTTTTGAATAAAATAAAACTGAAGGAAGTGAGTTCACTCAAGGCCACACCAGGCCACCCCACCCGGGGAGGGGTGTCTCCTCCCAGCTCTAGGAGGGGGAGTCCAGCAATGTCTGGCATTTGGGGGGAAGCCAGTATGGACAGCCCTTCAGGGCAGGGGCACCTTCACAGTCAAGGTCACAGGCTGGGGCTGAAGCCAGCCCTGCAACTTACCAGCTGCGATCTTGCAAAAACAATGCCACCATTCTGAACTTCAGCATTCTCATCTGTAAAAGGGAATGGCTCCTCCTGGTTGCTGGGGTGTCGGGAGGATTCAAGGAGACAATAAATATAAAGTACTTAATGCCGGGCCCTTGGAAGCAGGTAATAAACAGAGGCTTTACAATGAGTCATAACCTAACCAAGGCATCCCAGTTTCCCCCCCACACAGCCCAGGCCGGGGCTCACTCTGTCCCCAGGAGAAAATCCCCTCTGTGGAAGCACCAGTGAGCACTGGATAGTTGACTAGAGATTCTGCAGGAGCAATGCAGATGGGACAGGTAGATCCCTGCACACCAGGCGCGCAGGAGGCTTCCCGAATAAGGCCCCCAGGGAACGGTTATCTCTCCCAGCCCCACCACCCACCCCAGCTTCACTTCATTGCCCCCAGCTGCCCTGGGCTGCACTTCCAGTCCCCTCAAGTTTCCCTGGGGGTCTCCATCCTTCCCCCAGCACCTTAGCTCCACCCAGCCTCCCCCATCAGACAAGAAAGGCCCTCAAGGCACCTGGAGCAGCTCTCCTTAGAAGGTGAGCTGGAGAGTATAGTAAGTCAGTCCTGATACATATAGGAAAGGACACGGGCTCAGAGAGATTATGCAAGTTGCCTGAGGACACAGAAGAGTCAAGTAACAAGACAGCATCTCAAAGAGTCCCTTGACCCAAAATCCCAGTCATGCCAGCAAGGCCTCCCTGTGGGGACTGAGATCCTTCCCTAAAGCCTGGCTGTCCCCAGGAAGCTCTCAGTTCCTCCGGAGCATCTGGAAAGGAAGAAAGGACTGTACACATAGATACATGCTCCCGCTGGCTCAGATTTGCAAATGGGCACACACACGCGCTCACCCCCATATCTATTCACACTGCCCACACATTGCACACACACATGTCTCTGTTACCACAACACCCAGTCCTCTCTGAACCACAGCTGGTCTCTGTACATCTCCCTGACACCTCAGGGGCCAGACATGCACCCATCTCAGTGTAGGTCAGAGCAGTTCAGCCATTGTTTAGAGAACAAACTTAAATATCCAGTTTTTTAAAAAATCCAAGTCCGTATGCTACCATGGCTGCCTGTCCGCAGCATCACTGGTCACCCAGATTCACTCTTCAAACATGGAGCCACACCCCCCAGCTCTGGCAGAGAACTGGGGTGCAATCCCAGGTGTGGGCCCCTTGAGGGAATGGCAAACCCTCTAACAAGGACAGGAGCAAGCCAGAGGTTCCTCCCGGGACCCCAGCTTTTCCGGGTGGCCGTGCAGCACAGCAGGAAGGCTGTTGCCACTCCACAGTGTGTCCTTGTCCAAGCCCAGACAGCTTACCTGCAGAAGACAATGACAAGAACTTTGTCAGGATTCCACAGGACCTGAGAGGGAGACACTCAGCACATGATCCAGAATGGAGGGGGTATTCGATAAAAAAAAAAAAATGTTTTTTGTTTAAATTGTTTGAGTTACTGTCCAGGATTCCTCTCTGGAAGAGTCCTCTGTATGGTTACAGAGAATAATTGCTGAGTTGGGGGCCGGTACCCCCACCACCTTGGAACGTTCTCAGATACCCTTGGACACTAGCCAATGGAAGTGTCGGTTTGGGCTAAGCAAGTGAGAAAGAGAAGGACATCACCTTCTTGGTGGTAGAACTCTCCCCCTGCCCAAAAAGAGACCCAGTTTGGATGGGTGAAGGCTCATAGGACCCTCAAGGTGGGGGGCGGGGGGCGGAATCCCTGGACAACCCTGGCCGGCCTCAGTAGTCCATGAGCATCACTGAGCGGACTTGCAATTTGCAATCTCATGGCAGAGGGAACCAGAGAGGCTGGGAGAGGGAGCAGGAGACAGAAATAAGGCTGATGGTGGCGAGAAGAAGGCCGTGGCAAGCCCCGTGTATGAGGATGGGTTTGCATCTGCCCAGTCAACCCTCTCTTCCGTCTGGAATTATCTAGAGCAGCGCCACCCAGTGGAAACAGAGTATATGTCATCTATATAACTTGAAATGTCCTAGAAGCCCTGTTTATTTAAAAAGCAAAAAGAGGGGTGCCTCAGTTAGTTAAGCCTCTGCCTTTGGCTCAGGTCGTGATCCCGTGGTCCTGGGATAGAGCCCCGAATTGGGCTCTCTGCTCAGCGGGGAGTCTGCTTCCTGCCCTGCCTCTCTGTCTCCTTGTGATCTCTGTCAAATTAATAAAATCTTTAAAAAAATAAATAAATAAAAATAAAAAGTAAAAAGAGACAGGCAAAATTAATTTTAATAATATATTTTATTTAATTCAATATATGCAGAATATTATTTCAATAAGGAGTTGAGATAAAAATTACTGAGATAGTTTACAATTGTATTATGTTAAGTGAAATAAGTCAGTCAGAGAAAGACAAATATCATATGATTTCACTCATATATGGGATTTAAGAAACAAAATGGATGAACATAGGGGAAGGAAAAATAAAACAGGATGAAAACAGAGAAGGATGGGGCGCCTGGGTGGCTCAGTGGGTTAAGCCACTGCCTTCCGCTCAGGTCATGATCTCGGGGTCCTGGGATCAAGTCCCGCATGGGGCTCTCTGCTCAGCAGGGGGCCTGCTTCCCTTCCTCTCTGCCTGTCTCTCTGCCTGCTTGTGATCTCTCTCTGTCAAATAAATAAATAAAATCTTTAAAAAAAAAAAAAAGAAAGAAAACAGAGAAGGAGACAAACCAAGACATACTCAACCCCAGGAAACAAATCCGGGTGGCTGGAGAGGAGGTGGGGGGGTGGGGTCACTGGGTGATGGGCATTCAGGGGGGCACTGGATGGAATGAACAGTGCTGTGTTGTGCGACTGATGAATCACTGAATTCTCCCTCTGAAACTAATAATACAGTATATGTTAATTAAATTGAATTTAAATTAAAAATTAAAAACTCGTGTGTGTTACACTTCTAGCACATCTGCCTTCAGGCTAACCCTATTTCCAGGGCTCATGACCCACATGTGGTCCGTGGCTGCTGTGGCCCTTAGTGAGTTGGATTTAATTGGGGAAAGGTGGGTGGGTGCAGGGGAGAGCAGAGGCCACCCAGAGTGGCCCAGCCACCTCCAGGGGACACGCTGAGAAGAGCTGGGGGCTGGGGGCAGGCCGCAGAGGTGTGGCTGAACGAGCGCAAGTGGTAGGGAGGGGTGGGGACACCCTGACCTTGCTCTGTCAGTCCTCTCTCTGTTTCCTCCTGGATCCTCAGTGCAAACCGCCCACACTCTCCCAGTCGACAAGAGAGCTCCCCAAGGCCATGGGAACGACTTGTCCAGATTGGACAACAGATTGCTGTTGCGTGAACACAGAGGCCTTTCTGGAGATGACCCTTACATGAGTTACACTAGTTTTAAAAATAAAAATAAAAGAGGAGGAGGTTGGAGGAGCGGTGGTCTCAGAGGAAGTCCGGTCTGAGCTGATTTCCATTACGGCACGTCCACTGCTCTTCTCCTGGTCTGGTTTGTCCATCCTGCCTCACCCCCCAGCCCACCGAGGCGACTCCTCTCCCAGTGCCTCATCAGAATGCAGGGCCCTCTGTGCCTCTGGACCTGGCAGCCCCTCCAGCATCCAAAGCTTTGCTGGGCTGTCAGCTCCTTGAGGACAGGGCCAGGTTTGGCTCCTGGCTTCCTCCGGGAACCCAGGCTGCTCTTTATCCTTCCCACCAGAGGCTCCTGAGTCTGCAACTTGGTTATCCAGGTGGCCCTGCCCAGGGGAGGAGAACCAGGGGCTCTGGCTGTATCCCCTTGCCCAAGCAAGGCCACCTCTCCCTCATCCCATCTATAAGGGACTCTCCAGAGGAGGAGAGGAGGGGAAGGAGCAAAGGTGAGGTACAGAGGGAAGATCCTCCGCACTGAGTGGGGGTTCCCACCTTGGGTTGGTAGAAGTGAGTCCCTGGCAAGGGCAAGAAGAAAACCGGGCTGAATTGGGGCGGAGGGGCAGGTTGGAGCGGAGTAAAGCAGACCTGACATATATACAAAAGCATGTTAGCTCTAAGGGTCCAGCCCGATGAGTTTTTACCACCCGGATCAAGGTGGAGTTCATTTCCAGCACCCCATAAGGTTCCCTCGTGTCCCTTCCTAGTATCACCCTGGACCAAGCGGCGGGGGGGGGGGGGGGGGGGGGGCAGCCTAGTCCGAGCATGCGTGCAACTTACGGTAATCACACGCGATCGGGTCAGAGCCGCAAACAAGCCCGGCTCTGCCTCCATTCCAAAGTGATAACAATAGCAGACTTCATTCACTGGGAAGAGGTGGGGGTTGGGGGCAGCATTCCAGCTGTTTCCATACGTGGGTGGTGACTCGCTAATAGAGAGCAAGAAATGCAAGGAACATGACATGTATTTGACTTTCTTTAAATCGAGCGAAGTCCCGTGCCAGTGAACAACCCACCCAGCTGCCCTGAATGTGATCTCGGATGTGGCAAGGGCTCTAGCGTGCCCCAGGATTTTCTCTGGGTCACAGGGTTTCCTGCAGCACCAGAGCTATAGGTAGACGCCTTGGACGAGATCATCCATCGGCCCTAGTTCCCAAGAAGACACCTATTTCTCCAAAGAATGCGACTCATTCCCCGAAGCCACATTCTTGGGAGACTGCTGTTTCCATGCCAAGTTTGGGGCCCTGGGGAATTCTTCGCGGGGGGAGGGGGGGGGCGAGGGTCCCCAGGTGTACCGCACAGCTGTGCCCTTGCCACATGGCCTAAGGAGATGACCATGAGGAAGTACCCACCTCTGTCCCATCCCCATTCTGAGGTGCTCGCGCTGTCCCCTGTTGCTCTCAAGGGTTCTCTCTCTCCCTTTTCACTTCTGGGAACCTGGCGTAAACTCTTCGGTGATTTAATAATGCTATATGTTTATCCCATCACACGTATTCTCCTCTTGAAATTCTCTCAAAAGAGGGACGCCTGGGTGGCTCAATGGGTTAAAGCGTCTACCTTTGGCTCAGGGTCCTGGGATTGAACCCCGCATCAGGCTCTCTGCTCGGTGGGGAGCCTGCTTCCCTTCCTCTCTCTCTGCCTGCCTCTCTGCCTGCTTGTGATCTCTCTCTGTCAAGTAAATAAATAAAATCTTTAAAAAAAAAAAAAAGAAAGAAAGAAAGAAAGAAATTCTCTCAAAAGAGAGGGCAAGAGAAAGGCATCATTATCCATTTGCACAGATAAGAGAATGGAGGCTGGGAGAGATGGAGCCCCCATCCCCGCCCCTCCCCCAACCCTCCAGCCCCCTCACCCCCTCCCCCACCACCCAGGAAGAGGAAGCTGGGGATACTTAGATTCAGATATTCCAGAGCCCATGCACTGTCCCTGCCCCCTGGCTCCCGGGCAGGGACCAGAAGTGGGACCACAGTAACCAATAAGCAGTATTCACAGTAAGCACAGGTGTCCCTTTCAGACAAATTTGTCCTGGTCCCATCTTTACTCCCCAAGCTCCCAGGGTTGGGATAACCTCCACACTGGACTGTGGGCTCTTGGAGACCCTCCTTGGAAATGCTCCCAGCCTGGAAACACAGAACCCCGGACTTTAGACCTGGCAAAAGCTTTAGAAATCACGGGGGCCTGGGTGGCTCAGTGGTTGAGCCGCTGCCTTTGGCTCGGGTCATGATCTCAGGGTCCTGGGATCGAGTCCCGCATCGGGCTCTCTGCTCAGCAGGGAGCCTGCTTCCTCCTCTCTCTCTCTCTCTGCCTGCCTCTCTGCCTACTTGTGATTTCTCTCTGTCAAATAAATAAATAAAATCTTTAAAAAAAAAAAAAGAAAAAGAAAGACCTAGGTCTTCTGCTTCCCAGCTGCTTGCTCCAGGCCTGCCCTCTGCACTGCCTCCTGCCTGGGGCAAAGCCTGTGTGTGTTCCTGGTGATAGCTGTTTACAGAGCACCGAGGTCAGCGCTGCCACCAGGCATCGAGTCCCTGCAGGAGAAGCTGGGGGATGTGGCTGACATAGGGCTATCATCCCTGCCCTGAGCCAGGAGGCCAGATCTAGAAACTTTCTTTGGAGCCCAGAGACAGACCTCTCAAAAGGACTTTTTTCTCAATCCTCCACCCCAGGACTCTCTAATACAGTAGCAGAGGTCACAGCCTGGAGTCAGGGATCAGCCATTCCAACTAAGCACTTACTATGTATGTCCATGTGTTCATTCGACAAGCACTGGGCACCCACCGTGTGCCAGGAATCTACCACACACAGACTACAGAGGAAGTAGGCATGCACCTGCTCTTTGCACATACAGCCCAGCAGGAGACAAATAAGGGAAGGGGCAGAGCCCGATTCAAGGGCATGCCACCTGCAAAGTCACATGGGGCCCCATCCTTGGAAGAACTGCATGTGTGGTTTAATGTTCTGCTGTCACTGTCTTGAAATTCTTAACCATTTTTTGAGCAAAGGGCCTCACATTTTTTATTTTGTCCTGGGCCCAGCAAATTACCTAGCCAGTTCAAGGAACAGGCGAGCCAAATGCAGTTTGATAAATGTCAAAATAGAGGGGGTGGGGGCCCAGAAAAGGCTCTAAGCACAGTCTTCTCCAAAGAACTGAGTCCCAGCTGAGTCCCACAGATGAGTGGGAGACATCACACGAAAAAGACAGAAGAATGTAGCAAGCAAAGGGAGAGCCTTTGCACAAAGCCCCTGAGATGAGAAAGTCCAGGGTGCTTCGTAGAACTGCCGTGGTGTGGAATGTGGGGCGTGGTGATAGGCCACAAGGCTGAAAGGGGAACTAGGACCAAGAGCCAAGATTATTCTGAAGAAGAACAAAACGGAGGAGCTCATCCTGTTGGACATCAAGACTTTTGGCAGATCTCCTATCATTAAGGGAATGTGGCTTTGAGATAAACAGACCAGTGCATCAGAACAGAGACTCCAAAAACAAGCCCACACAGAAATGGAAACATGAGTAGAACAAAAAAGGCATGAATCAGCGGGGGAATTATACGTTATTCAATAAATGGTGCTGGAACAGGTGGCTATCCATATAGGAAAAAAATTAGATCCCTATCTCACACCACACACACAAATCAGTTCCCTGCCTTAAAGACCTAAAAGGTAAAAGTAGGGGCGCTTGGGTGGCTCAGTTAGTTAAGCTTCTGCCTTCGGCTCAGATCATGATCTCAGGGCCCTGGGATCAAACCCCACGTTGTCAGGCTCCCTGCTCAGCAGGGAGTCTACTTCTTTCTCTCCCTCTGCCCATCCCCACCCTTGTGCTCTCCTGTATGCGCTCACGCTCTCTCGCGCTCTCTCTCTCTCTCAAATAAATAATCTTTAAAAAATAAAAATTTAAAAATTAATTAATTAATTAAAAAATAAGTACAAGTTAAAAGTAAAGTTTTAAAATTTTCAAAGCAGGGGCATCTGGGTGGCTCAGTCATTAGGTGTCTGTCTTTAGCTCCGGTCATGATCCCAGGGTCCTGGGATGAAGCCCTGCATCGGGCTCCATGCTCAGCAGGGGAGTCTGCTTCTCCTTTTCCCACTGCCCTGGCTTGTGTTTCCTCTCTCACTGTATTTCTCTCTGTCAAATAAATAAAAAATCTTAAAAAGAAAAGAAAACTTTCAAAACAAATAGGAGTGCCTGGATGACTCAGTTGGTCAAGTGTCTGACTCTTGATTTCAGCTCGGGTCATGATCTCAGGGTCTTGAGATCAAGACCCATGCGGGATGTGGAGCCTGTTTAAGACTCTCTCGTGGGCAACCCTCTCGAGTTCCCTCCCTCTTTGGGAGCTTTGTCCTATCACGCAATAGACTTTGCTTTGCCAGCCACAAAAAAAAAAAAAAAAAAAAAAGCCTTTTTCCCTCTGAGCACCGCTTCTCCCCTCTCTCACTTTTTTCTTTCTCTAAATAACAAAAGAGGGGCACCTGGGTGGGTCACTCAGTTAAGCCACCAACTCTTGACTCTTGGTTTCTGCTCAGAGCGGTCCTGGATAGAGCCCTGCATCAGAATAGAGCCCTGTGTTTGAGCTCAGTGCAAAGTCTACTTCAGATTCTTTCTACCTCCCCCTCTGCCCCTCCCCTCTCATGCTCTCTCTCTCAAATAAATACAATCTTTTTAAAATAATAATAAATAATATAAAAAAAGCTTTTGAAACAAACAACAAAAAGGAGTATCTTTATTTACTCAAAGGAGAGAAAGAATTTCTTTAAAATGGCACAGAAAGGGTCTTTTCCTAAAAGGGAAGATTGATAGGCAAGACCATGTTGTTAATTTAAAAATATGTATAACAAAATATGTCTGCAAACTGGGAAGGCTAGTTCTAACTCATTCACACTCTCTTTCCTCAAACCCCTTTCAAGCACAGCCATGTCTATGAGGGCAGAAGTTCCTAGGTGGAGGGCAGGTAGGGATGGATGTCTGAGATGCCCATGACTTCTAGCTTTGGTTCCCCCCTTCCTGGTATCAAGGAAGCCAAATTATTAAAAGGTAACTTAGTAAATATGCAATCAAAACAACTATCAAGTACACCTAAATTTTCCTTCCTTGGGGTTTCTCACCTCATCTTGCAGGCTCTCACCCTGCCCCCACAAATGGGCTCTTTCCCACCCTCTATGCGTCACCTGGGGCTCACATCGCCCATCGTTTCGATAACCCCTAGTTCTCACCCCGGTCCCCTCCACACCCCATCACATCACACTCCTTTATCTTACCTTCCTGGCCCCTGGAAGCCTTTGGTGTCTAAATCCCCTCTATTCACCCTTGCAACTGAGAACATTTCAATTTATATATTGAAAGATCAAGAAAGGTTGACTGTTTTGAAGAAAATATTTTGACTCCTCTCTGGTAAGGTTCTACCCCACACAACTTGGAGGACACACAGGACACCCTTCGGGTGCCTGAATTCTTTTAGCCCCCAGAACCCGCCTCACTCCCCCTTGAACCCAGGTTAATGAGCTGGGCATTTTTTCTTTAGATTGTATGAATGATGTATTTAAGGTAGATTAATCCATTTTTAGATTAGATTCATCTGAAGAGTAACTTAATCTAAATGATGAAGTTAAGGCTTGAGTTATATCATTGTTGATACCAGTGTTGATATCAGTGTTGATTTAAAAGTGCTGCTCTATATCCGTAAGGAAGATTACGTGGGTAACTCGGAGAGTATGAGACAGTGGGAATTCGTCGCGTCTGGGAGGTTCAGCATCTAAGCCTTATTTAAGGAGAGCCGATCTAACCCATGCAAACGCTCTTTTCCAAGCAGATAGGGCTGCAACAGGATCAACCAGGTGGAATGTGCCAGAAAACATAAGAAGCAACGCGCTCCAGAAGCCTTGGCCAGTTTCCTGCGCCACCCTGACACCCTCCTCCTGCACTGCGCAGGCGCCTAGACGGACCAACCTTTCCCTCCCCCTTCCACCTCTCGGGGAATCGAGAGGACGCCCTCCTGCAGCGCAAGAGTTCCTGCGCAAGCGCCGTCCCGCGTCCCCGCCCCCGAACCAATCGGAAGCGGCGGCGCCAGGGCGCGGAGGCCACGACGCCGTGGGTGGGGCCGGGACGTGAGGGCAGCGCGCTGGCGTCACAGGGGCGGCTATATAAGTGAATACAGGCACCGCCCCTCCGCCCCAGTCACTGAGCCGCCGCCGAGGACTCAGCAGCCTCCCCCTTGAGCCCCCTCGCTTCCCGACGCTCCGTCCCCCCCGCCCGCCTTCTCCCGCCGCCGCCGCCTTCCGCAGGCCGTTTCCACCGAGGAAAAGGAATCGTATCGTATGTCCGCTATCCAGAACCTCCACTCTTTCGGTAAGCTGCGGAGAGGTCCAAGGGGTGAGGCCTGGGTGGGGCGGCGAAGTGTCCGGGCTCGGACACCTGCCGGATGCTCCGGGCTTTCATAAACGCAGGCTGATAGAAGGTGTGTGGACTCGCAGGAAGCGGGGCCCCGAATTGGGCCCTGGGGTCGGCCCTTAAAGCGCGACCGGAAGGAGCGGGCTGGGAGGCAGCCCTTGGGCGGGCCCGGCGTCTCGGGTGGCGCATTTACTAATGGCTCCCGGGCCGCCTTGGGCCACACCCGCCCCCTCCCGCCACCCCTGCGTCACGTCCGTTACGTCACCGCCGTTGTCACGGAGCTGGGAGTGAGAGGCGGTGCCAGCCCTAAGTGACAAACGCTCGCGCCAATGGGGCGGGAAGCTTGGCCCCGCCTTGGAGCTCGGGTTCCGGCCTGTTGCATCAGCCGGGTGGGGCGCTGCCTGCCGGCCCAGGCTCCCCCGGCACGTGATCATCCTCTGGGGGCGGGCCTGGGGCAGGAGGCCCAGGCTCTCCCTGGCTCTGGGAAAGCCGGCCGCCCCGGACTGACCCGTTCGCGGACAGCCAGCAAGGACAGATCTGACGTGACCTAAGCCCTGGAGATTTCAGTATTAGTTTGTACGCGCGCAAAAAAGATGCTTTGGAAGGGTGGCAGTGGCGTCCGAGCCCCAACAGCTCTAAGTGAGCTTGATCTTTCTTCCCAGACCCCTTTGCTGATGCAAGTAAGGGTGATGATCTGCTTCCTGCTGGCACTGAGGATTATATCCATATAAGAATTCAACAGAGAAACGGCAGGAAGACCCTTACTACTGTCCAAGGGATCGCTGATGATTACGATAAAAAGAAACTAGTGAAGGCGTTTAAGAAGGTAGGTTTTAAATGAGATTGTAGGAAAATCATATTTAACTTGCTCAGGTTGGGGGTGCTGACTTGGATTGCTTCTCATTAGGGATTGTTAAGTGCCCTCAGCCTGTTGGCTTGGTCTAATTTGTTTTACTTCATCGCTGCTTGCAGAAATTTGCCTGCAATGGTACTGTAATTGAGCATCCAGAATATGGAGAAGTAATTCAGCTACAGGGTGACCAGCGCAAGAACATATGCCAGTTCCTGGTGGAGGTGAGTTCAATCAGTTCTTCAGAATCCGTTTGTGCCACTGTCAGATCTCTGTCCTCTGTTCAAGCTCTCCTGGGGACACAGAAGTTTGTTCTGTAGCGCTAAGCAAAACAGTGGTTGAGTTGTGAAATATATACACCGGTAGACTTGTCTGACTTATATCACTGTTTGCGTGGATCGTTTTTTTTTTTTTCCCCTACTTTTTTTTTTTTTTTTTTAAGTAATCTCTACTTGGACCCAACCTGGGGTCTGAACTCAGATCCCCAAGGTGAAGAGTTGCGTGCCCTACCAACTTAGCCAGACAGTTGCCATGTATATGGATCTACTTTAAAGATGCCATTTTAAATTGCACACAGATGATAAAACAGGATGTCTGGCTGACTGTTCCTAAGTGCTAAAATCCTGTTACATCATTGGTTTCTAACTGCATACTCTGAGTTAACAAACCATTGTGCCCGTGGTGCTCAAAGTGTGTGCCTTGGGTCTGGGACTTTTGCCCAGTGTAGAAGCAAGCAAACAGAGTTGTTGCCATCAGAAATGGACACTTGAATTCTTTTCATATCTCCTCTTATAACCTTGTTTTCTTTTCTTTGCAGATTGGACTGGCTAAGGACGACCAGCTGAAGGTTCATGGGTTTTAAGTGCTTTTGGCTCACTGAAGCTTAAGTGAGGATTTCCTTGCAATGAGTAGAATTTCCCTTCTGTCCCTTGTCACAAGTTTAAAAACCTCACAGCTTGTATAATGTAACCATTTGGGGTCTGCTTTTAACTTGGACTAGTGTAACTCCTTCATGCAATAAACTGAAAAGAGCCATGCTGTCTAGTCTTGAAGTCCCTCATTTAAACAGAGGTCAAGCAGTAGGCGCCTGGCAGTGTCTGGCCTGAAACCAAGCAGTAACGTGAGGTTTCGGTCCAGCACAGAGCCCCAAGATCACAGACGGCTATGTCTGGCCGGAAGCTCCTCGGCTCTCCCTCTTCAGAGTTCCCTGCCCTAAGAGAATGTCACTACCTGAACAGTCCACGGTGAAGCTGAGAGGACAGGATGGGGTAAGACGGCAACCGCAGCTGTGCTGCTACAGGGAGTCACCGGTAGTCAAAGCTCAATCCCTGGTGTCTCCAACCTGACCAGGTGGGCAGAGCTTAGGGCAGCCACCTTCCCTCTAGTGAAGCGTCCTAGGACATCTGACTTGCCACCAGGTCTTTTTGACCAGACATATCCTAGCTAATGGATGTCCAAACACCAGAATGTGAGGCCAACCTTCTATCTGAGTTAAACTTTTGACAAGGGAACAAACTTCAAATTGATGTGTCAGTCAGGTAGCTAGCTGTAGAGCTTGCAACTTACTAGCGACAGCTGCCCAATGCCATGTGAAGTAACAGACTGGTTTTTGGTTTATTTCTTCCTTCAGTTTTAATGTTATGTAATGTATTTAAACCCTTATTTAAATAAAACTTGTTTTCAGAAACACCTGACTTGAAGATTGTATTTTCTCAATCAGTCTCATATGTGTGAAGGAACCACAGAAATGGGCAGTGAGGGGTAGTCTATGCCCGTAGCTCAACTGGGACCTCAACCTCTTGGCCAAGAAAACCTTCAGTGAGCTTTTTCTTTCCCAAGTTCCCCACAGGTCAGCTGTGTTGCAGGCATGGTGGTCAGATGTGGTAACGGCTGTCCCCTCCCAGTGGCTATGGAGGAACTTGTGCTGTGGAGCAGTTTGGAGTCTGCTCAGTGATAGGACCTCAGCTTGAAGGCTGTAACAAAGACAGTAGTGTAGGACTTCATTGAATCCTCACACCCATATGAGGTACAAAAAAGGCCTTCTCTAGGGAATAGATTTATCATGTGCCCATTCAATGATTAGAAGTATTCTGAGAAGTTGAAGTACAGTCCGGAGGCCATCCTTTGAAAGGGCAATGAGTATGTGGAAGTTTGTTCCTGGTGCCATTAATTCTGCTAAAATTCTCCCAGCATGTGGATCATGAGTTGGTACCAATTTCAGGTCATAAATAAAGGCTGCAAACTGCAGAGAGGAGTCCTGAAGAATCCACACTTGTTCCCCTCTTGTAGATGGTCAGCTGGCAGCCTTGTGAACAAGACTGTACAGAGGCCAACCTAGAAGGGGAGATGAGATTGGAGGCTGAGATGGTGGCCACTGCCATGAGAGTAGAGGATTGTAATCTGGGAGATAAACTGGTCTCATTTAAGGTCCTGTAAAACCTCTGTTTAGCAAACAGGAACTTAACCAATTGCTACCAGACGTGAGGGCATTGTTAGAATGTTTGGGTGATTGTTGTAAATCTAAGATTTGACTGTAAAGCAGAAGGGCTCTTAGAAACTTCTAATAGGAACCTTGGAGGCCAAACCCACAGAAGCCCACAATCAGAAAATAAAACAGAATCAAGTAGGTTAATAACAGTAGGTCCTGTGCTAGGCTATTGAGAAAACTTTGACCTTTTAAAGACTTTAGTTTTCTAGAAAGAAATGAGATGGAGTTAAGCTAGCAGCATCAGTATCAAATCAACCATCTAGAACCAATCAAAACAAATGCCTGGGGGCACGGGGTGGCTCAGTGGGTTAAAGCCTCTGCCTTAGGCTCTGGTCATGATCCCAAGGTGCTGAGATCGAGCTGAGCCCCGAGCCCCACATGGCTATCTGCTCAGCAGGGAGCCTGCTTCCTCTTTCTCTCTGCCTGCCTCTCAGCCTACTTGTGATCTCTGTCAAATAAATAAATCTTTTAAAACAACAACAACAACTGCCTGTAAGCGTGGCAGTTTGGGGAACACCCTAATTCAGTATCTCCGGCCTAATACAAAGCACAGTTGTGCCCATTTGGGAAGGGCAGAAGCCAGAGATCCTGGGTTCTAGATGAAACTCTACCACTGAGTAGCCCTGCGAATTTTCCCCATCAAATGGGCACAACTGTGCTTTGTTAATGTGTAGTTTATACATTAACAATTTAAATAGCTCATTCTACAGGGGCACCTGGGTGGCTCAGTGGGTTAAAGCCTCTGCCTTCGGCAGCTCAGGTCATGATCCCAGTGTCCTGGGATAGAGCCCCACATCTGGCTCTGCTTGGCAGGGAGCCTGCTTCTCCCCCTCCCTCTCTCTGCCTACTTGTGATCCATGTCTGTCAAATAAATAAATAAAATCTTTAAAAATAAAAACTAAATAGCTCATATTACAGAGACTGTTGTATGCAGCATACAGCGTGGGGAGTCATGGGGTCCACTCAAAGTAGTCAGGAGGACACCCTGTGTTCGGGAAGCAGATGGCCCAATAGCGTGGAGGACCAGCACACTCCTTGAACATGAGGCAGAAAGGAACCAGTACTGCCACTGGCCTGTCCAAAGAGCTGCAGGTGTTTGGGACTGGGAAATCTTCCCCACCTGGTCCATACTTGGGGGGGCCAGGAAAGGCTTCATTAAAATTGGTGTCATCTTGGGGTGCCTGGATGGTTCAGTGGGTTAAGCCTCTGCCTTCAGCTCAGGTCATATCTCAGGGTCCTGGGAGCAAGCCCTGCATCGGGCTCTTTTCTCTTTTCTCTCTTTTCTCTTCTCTCTTTTCTCTTTCCACTCCCACCCACCCACCACCCACCCCCACTGCCTGCCTCTCTGCCTGCTTGTGATCTCTCTCTCTGTCAAATAACTAAATAAAATATTTTTTTTTTAAATTGGTGTCATCTTAAGTCAGGGTGTTCTGGTCAGAATCAAGACCCAGAGGTGAGAACACCCAGTGTCTCAGGGCCCTAAGGTAGGACCATTTGGCTGGAACAAAGACCTTGTACAGAGCAGAAATAATGTAGTATTATCTCTCACTATATGCCAGGGCTGTGCTAAGCGCCTATAGCTACACTGGCCTCTTTATTTAACAGTAGGGACTCAGCCCCATGGAAAAACAGATTCAGAGGAGTGATGCAATGAGCCAGCATGTAGGCGATGAGAAGGGAGCAGAGGGGAAGGAAGGCTGGAAGGTTGATGTGAGGTCGCGGTGGGCTGAGCCAAAGCTGAAAACATTCAGAGGTTAGTCTGTGTTAAAAGAGTCACAGCCAAGAGCAGAACACGATGAGGAGTGTGTCCCAGCTCTGGGCTCTTGGCTCCTCTCTCCAGCCGCAGTCTCCTCTCCGCCTCCTCGCTCCCTCTGGTCGCCTCTCTCCCCTTCCCTCTCCCATTTCCTGCCGAGATGAGTACTGGTCAGCTACAACTGCACAGGAATCCACAAAAACTACTTTAAAACCTATTCAAAGTTTACCTATAAATAGGACAAAGAAACACGATATATTTGGGAACTAAACAACCGGTCAACCAGCTCTGGAATTGCCCGGCTTCCTTGTTTACCAGCCTGAGTGCTGCCCCCCGGTGGCAAGAGTGTCAAAACACAGTTGACTGTCCATAAGGCTTTGAAATGGAAGAGCTCCCGGTCTATTTAACTTTTCAGGAGGTACACATTTATTTCAGAGTTAGCAAATAGTGTGAGGCTTTGGCCGTTTCTTCACTTGGACTCTCTTAAATCCTCCTAATTCAAATATTCATAATACACAGTTCTTGGGAAGCATGTTAAAAAATTCAGATTCTAGGGGTGCCTGGGTGGCTCAGTGGGTTAAGCATCTGCCTTCAGCTCAGGTCATGGTCCTGGGGTCCTGGGATTGAGCCCCGCATCAAGCTCTCTGCTCAGTGGAGAGCCTGCTTCTCCCTCTCCCTCTGCCTGCTTCTCTGCTTACTTGTGCTCTCTCTCTCTCTCTAATAAAATCTTTAAAAAATTTTTTAGATTCTAGGCCCCACCCAGGATAGGGCTCCATTGGGTGTGAGCTGAATAATCCCACCTGCTTTTCAAGAGCCTACAGTAACGTCTAGGCACTGGAAGAAACTGATCATCTCCAAAATTTGACCAAAAAACTGTAAGACTCAGAATGAGCAAGTGTTTAACACTACAAGAGGTAGCACTGGCTGTCACTGATATATAATTCTTGTATAACTATATGTAAATGTAATAAAAATTTCTAGAGAAAGAACAGTTTTTTTAAGTAGGGCTTGAACTCAAAACCTTGAGGTCAAGGTCTCAGCTGAGATCAAGAGTCAGACACTTAGATGCCCTAAGAACTATATATATATATATATATATATATATATATATATATATATATATATTTTAGATTTTATTTGACAGAGAGAGCACAAGCAGGGGGAGTGGCAGAGGGAGAAGCAGGCTCCCGACTGAGCAGGGAGCCTGATGCGGGGCTCAATCCCAGGACCCTGGGATTAAGACCTGAGCCGAAGGCAGACGCTTAACAGACCGAGGCACCCAGACGCCTCAAGAATAATATTATTTTTAACAAAACTCAGATTTATGGGACGCCTGGGTGGCTCAGTGGGTTAAGCCTCTGCCTTTGGCTCAGGTCATGATCCCTGCTCAGCAGGAAGCCTGCTTCCCCCTGCCCCACCCCGCCTGCCTCCCTGTCTACTTGTGATCTCTGTCTGTCAAATAAATAAATAAAGTCTTAAAAAAAAAAAAAAAACTCAGATTTATAAAATTTATACATCTTTCCAAAAATACTACAGAAAATGTCTATTTGGCCTGTGGCTGCATTTTATTCACTTGGTATGAGGTACAACAGAGCCTCTGAGGTCAGAATGCCTGGCCCACAATGTTCCAGGAAATGCCCCCCTCTTCTAGAGCCAGAGACCCTGATCCAGAGGTTCTGATGTGGGGCTCAGGAACCTGCCATTTTAACCAGCATCGGCCAGTTCATGTGGGAGGGCCACAAACCACACTTGGGAAACACTGCTTGGCTAATGGGAGCTATTGAGGAAACATGAGCGGGAGAGAGCATTACCAGAGCTAAGCTTCAGGGAAAGCAATCAGAAGTATTGTATTTAAGATGGTTTGAGAAGGGGGTGGCCAAGAGTCAGAACTTGGTTACCAGCACCTGAGAAACCAATCCCTGATGTTTTGTGTGTGAGGTACATGTGGGCATGTTCTGGTAAGACTGTCCATGGCATGGGGCGCCTGGGTGGCTCAGTGGGTTAAGCCTCTGCCTTCAGCTCAGGTCAAGATCTCAGGGTCCTGGGATCAAGCCCCACATCAGGCTCTCTGCTCAGCGGGAAACCTGTTTTCCCCTCTCCCTCTCTGTCTGCCCCTCTGCCTACTTGTGATCCCTCTCTCTCTGTCAAATAAAAAATATTTAAGAAGAACTGTCCACGGCTTTTATCAGATTCTTAAAAGAGCCCGTTACCCAAACCAGCCCGTTACCCAAACTCACGGGTCTGTGGTTTCCTCCCCAGTCTCACACAGCCCCAGGATTAACAAAGTTTTCTCAAGCACAGCACTCCAAGCAGAAACGTGCCTATTCCAATATCGACTTTGAAAATGAATAACTATTTAAAGATATTTCTAAACAGCTCCCAAACCGACTGTGTGCCGGCCAGAAGGTACACAGACCGCGCAAGCCACAGCCGTCAGCCACCACCCTGCCTCAGCAGCCCGGGCCGTCGCCCAGTTTAAATTGTCTTTAATCTTAGTACTTGATGGTCCATTTATACCTAGAATGAACAATCGGCTAAAAACAGGAAGCACAGGGAGCACAGAGGTTGGAAATGTTAATGTGGGGCATAAACGTTACTGTCATTCCCTGTGTGTCAAGTCATTGATTGTCCATTTCTGTGCAGCAGGAGAAAACAAGAATGAAGTCAATGCAGAGAGCTGTGACCTACCTAGGTTTCGTGGTCCACCTTCGAGACAGAACTACAGACACTTTTTTTTTTTTTTTAAGATTTTCTTTATTTCTTTGTTAGAGAGAGAGAGGGACGGAGGGAGAGCACAAGCAGGAGGAGCGGCAGGTAGAGGGAGAAGCAGGCTCCCCCCTGAGCAGGGAGCCCGAAACAGGACTTGCTCCCAGGACCCCAGGATCACTAGAGAGCCGAAGGCAGACTCTACCCCGACTGAGCGACCCAGGCGCCCCAGAACTATAGACTCTTGCTGCTCAGTGTCCCCTGGGAGCTCATTGGACGGACAGAATTTCAAGCCGGACCCCCCTGAAGCCATCTTCATTTTAACAATCGGCACTTAGCAAAGCTTGAGAAGCATGGGTTTGAACCATAAAATTAGCAGGCCTCATATTGTGGTCTGCAAACTGGTTAAAAAAAGACAGTAATAGGGGCACCTGGGTGGCTCAGTGGGTTAAAGCCTCTGCCTTCGGCTCAGGTCTTGATCCCAGGGTCCTGGGATCGAGCCCCACATCGGGCTCTCTGCTCAGTGGGGAGCCTGCTTCCATTCCTCTCTCTCTGCCTGCCTCTCTGCCTACATGTGATCTCTGTCTGTCGAATAAATAAATAAAAATCTTTAAAAAAAAAAAAGACAGTAATATTATGACTTTTATTTTTTAAGATATTATTTTTAAGTAATCTCTACACCAAACGTGGGGCTTGAACTCACAACCCTGAGATCAAGAGTCACATAGTCCATCGACTAAACCAGCCAGGTCCCCCATGACTTTTAATTTTTATAAGTGCATTTTCTATTATGGTTTTAGATGTGCATTTAAAACACACAAAAAGAGGTCCCTGGGTGGCTCAGTCGTTAAGTGTCTGCCTTGGGCTCAGGTCATGATCCCGGGGTCCTGGGATGAAACCCTACATCGGGCTCCCTGCTCAGTGGGAGGCCTGCTTCTCCCTCTCCCCACTCCCCCTGCTTGTGTTCCCTCCCTCGCTCTCTCTCTGTGTCAAATAAATAAATAAAATCTTTTAAAATATAAAACACACAAAAACTGTCACAGTGTGGAAAGCAACAGTTGTGAGCTGAATATGGATTGGGTTCATTGCAGTAGCTAAGAGGTATAGAGACCTGGCTGTCATGGGATCAGCTGGAGAGCCCCTGCAATGGTACCAAGCCTGGACTTGGCCCCCAGAGCCTCAGGACAGAACCACTGGGGGGTGGGGGTGGCCCATGAGTGATGATGATCTAGCCATCCACCCCCATCGAAGCCCACCAGACCTCCAAGTCCCATGCATCTGATTAAGAAGTCTCCCAGATGTCAAAAATAATGCCGAAGGAGAAAATACAGTGCTGGCTAGAACTAATTTGACTTCTATTTCACTGGAACCGAAGACACCCTGCATCTCTGTAGTGCCGTTCACAATGTGCCTGCGTGTGAGACATCTGAAACCCTGTTCTGTCGCCCCCAGGAAAAATAATACAAAAACCATAATAAATATAAGGGGATCCCAATGAACATTAGATTGTTTTTTTTGTTTTGTTTTGTTTAGATTTTATTTATTTATTTGACAGACAGAGATCACAAGTAGGCAGAGAGGCAGGCAGAGAGAGAGAGGTAGAGGGAAACAGGCTCCCTGCTGAGCAGAGAGCCCGACGCAGGGCTCGATCCCAGGACCCTGAGATCATGACCTGAGCCGAAGGCAGCAGATTAACCCACTGAGCCACCCAGGCGCCCCTTAGATTGTTTTTTAATTACATAACAAAATCTAAAGCTACATTTTAAGATACATTTTTTTTCTCAGAACCAAACATGATGCAGTATCGCTTTTTTAATTTGTCTGAAGTCATGCTTTTCCTTCTAATTAAATTTAAACAGTGTTTTGTCACCTTTTTTTACTGGGGAAAGTCAAAAGCTGTCTTTGCACGGTATGATTATTACAGATTATCTTTTAAGTCGAACTTTAAAGGAACCAATCATAATTTACCGACTTCAAGTAATTTTTTTCTTAAAATGCTGGGCATACAGCTGGCATATGATGAGAAAGATCTAAAAAGATCTAAAGATCCCAAGTTGGTCCTGTAGACTGTTGATAGGACAGGGATTTTGAATCCAAAAGAGTCAAGACTCACTGAGACAGAGCTCAGTTGCTGTGTTGGATGCAGGATAGAAAACATTCGTGTGGACCGATTCACGAAGAGCTTGCCCAGGCTTATGACAAGTACCAGGGGGTTCGTGTAACCCGGGGGCTTCACTTAACTCAGCACTATTAATATTTGGGCCCAGATAATTATGTGTTGGGGAAGAGGGCCTGACCTGTGTATCACAGGATGTTTAACAGTATCTCGGACCTCCCCCACTGCTGGGTGATAGCACTCGTTCCCATGCATGCCTGACAACCAAAATTATCTCCAGACATTGTTAAATGCCCCTGGGAGGCAAACCCACATCCCCCTTTTGAGAACCACTGGTTTAATTCACCCTTTCACTCGGGATCCACCAAGTAGAAACACAAAGCAAGGAGAGCAAATCATGATGTTACAGAATCTTCACCTGCTAATTTTCACTTCTCATGGCATGAGTCATTCATTCATTCAATAAATATTTATGCAGCATCCCAGCTGTGCCCACCACCCTTTGAGGCACTGAGAATGTAGCCCCGAACAAAGATCCGAATGGACACTACGTTCTAGGAGGGGAAGACGGACAGGGTCTTGGATGTCCTCGTCTCCTACAATTGTTTCCTGCAACCCTGAGCACCATACACCAGCCCTCTTTCCTTCTCCGATAAAGTTTCCCATTCGGTACCCTGTGACCTCTCCACCTGCTTGGACCTAACATCTCTCCATTCTCCAAGTGTAGGGGGAGTTCCAAAGGAATGAAGACAGTCTCGGCCTTTGGTACCTCTCCCGTGGTGGCCACACCCTGGGTCATGACTGATTATGCTTTCAGTGTTCATGATCCTAATTCTCTGTTTCCAGCCTCCATTTCTCTCTCAAGCCCAGAGCCCACTGCCAACTCTCTGCCGTATTCACTCACCCATTCCCATTTCCGGAGGACTTGCTCAGTACAGGTCAGCAATGGAAAAACCAAAGCCCACCTTCTTCCTCCCGGAGTCTACACTCTAGCTGGGGAGTCAGATGCTAAACCAATCAGTGTACAAACACCTGAATTATTTCAGTCATGCTTAGGCAAGGGGTCACACTCAGCCTGTGACAGGGACTGCCTGAACAAGTCAATAATTTATCTTTGTTTGATTTTGCCCATCTTCCCCCATCTCTTAGAATTCTTGTGGCTGTAAGGTTCTAGAACCCAGTGGTTTGGGTTTCCTTTCGGAGTGCTATTTGAGAGAGCTGCTTTAAATTTCAACCAGTCGATGAGGAGGGAGTTCCTCGTAAGGTGATCTCCGCGGTGCCAACTCCCCAAACAGTTATTTGAAAACCACTTTTTCATTTCCCAGTCATTCCCTCCAGAGGGATGGGGAGGAATGAGGAGTGACGGCAAATGGGTAAGGGGGTTTTCCTTTTGGGGTGATGCAAATATTCTGGAACTAGATAAAGGTCATCGTTGTGCCACTTTGTGGATCTGCCGAAACCCACTGGCTTGTGTGCTTTAAAAAAGTGAATGGAGGGGCCTGGGGGGCTCAGTGGGTTAAAGTCTCTGCCTTCGGCTCGGGTCATGGTCCCAGGGTCCTGGGATCGAGCCCCGCATCGGGCTCTCTGCTCAGCAGGAAGCCTGCTTCCTCTTCTCTCTCTCTCTGCCTGCCTCTCTGCCTACTTGTGATCTCTGTCAAATAAATAAATAAAATCTTTTTTAAAATTTCTAAAAAAAAAAGGGGGGGATGGAAAAAATAAAGAGTGAATGGTGTTAAAAAAAAGTGAATTGTGTGATATATGCACTATATCTCAATAAATAGAGCTTATATATGTATCTTTTAATGATTTTTTTATTTATTTGTGACAGAGAGAGCATGAGTGACGTGGGAAGGGGCAGAAGGAGAAGCAGCAGCAGATCTGGGATCGAGCCCCGCATCGCATCGCATCGCATCACATCGGGCTCCCTGCTCAGCAGGAAGCCTGCTTCTCCCTCTCCCACTCCCCCTGTTTATGCTCCCTCTCTCACTGTGTGTGTGTCTCTCTCTTCGACAAATAAATAAAATCTTAAAAGAAAAAAAAAAAAAGTAAGATTACAGGTGAAATCAGCTACCAAAACCTCCCTCATTTCCCTGGCCCAAATCTGCCCCTCCAACCAACCCCACTCACTGGCTTCACAGATTACAGAGTACAGGGAAGAGAAGGCTCACTGTAGAGAACGCGGGATAGCAGCAAGGAAAGGCTTATTTTTTTTTTCTTTTTTAAGATTTTATTTATTTATTTGACAGAGATCAGAAGTAGGCAGAGAGGCAAGCAGAGAAAGAAAGGAAGGGAAGCAGGCTTCCTGCTGAGCAGAGAGCCAGAAGCCGGGCTCGATCCCAGGATGCAGGGATCATGATCTGAGCCCAAGGCAAAGGCTTTAACCCACTGAGCCACCCAGGCGCCACCAGAAAGGATTTTCTTAACGCTTACAGAATCCATCTGTCTAGGTTCAAGCCCCCACTATGCTTCTGATGGGCTCTGTGAGGGAAGGCTCTAGGGACTATTACAGGAAAGAGTAGAGAAGAAAATAATCAAAGAAAGCAGGGTAGAATATTCTGGAAGTCAGCAGGATGCAGCAGCACGGAGGAGGGGCAGGTAAGGCTGTGGTGCTGACAATACCAATGCTGACAGCCTTACAGAGAACTTACCGTGTGGCAGAGACCAAGTGAATGCTACAGGTGTCTCTGTTATCCCTCACCATGGCCCTCCCAGGTAAATGTCGGGGTGGGGGGGGTGTCCCAAATCTGTGACTTGCCTCAGATCACAGCTAGGAAGTGCCAAAGCTGGGGTTCAGCCCAGAATGGCAAAGCCTCCTAGTCCTGGCCTCCCACGTGCACAAACCCCAATTCCGCACCCAGACTCCAGCCACCCCCTGGGTCTCACCCTTGCTTTTGATTTGAAAAGCCTTCTGATGAGCACCCTGGGTGTGGGGGTGGGTTTAGGGCTCCCCCAGGTGATCCTAACATGAGGAGTGGATTGAAAGCCACCGCTCCAAAGGCACAGCTGGGCATCAGATGAGAAGGAGAGAGGGGGACCAGGGAGAGGAGACCGAGGCTGGAACGTGGGGTGCCCTCTGCTCTCCCTCCCAGCCAGCTGAGCGGGTCACCTGGCCCCTGAGCTCATCCCAGGGCACCCTCTCCACCTCTGCCTGAGAGCAGCCTGTGGGCTGTCCTCTTGGTCCTGTTCCCTTACCAGCCTGGGAAAGCAGGTAAAGCCAGAAGTCGTGAACCCACTTACTCCTCCGCAGCCCCCCTTCCCGGGGAGGGACCACAGACGCCCCTGCTGCTGCCATGAACACCTCCCAGGTGTCACTGTTTGTCCCAGCACCTTCGCCCCTCCCCAGGCCTCACTGCCTGAGGCACAGAGGCATCCTCAGCCTCTCCCTTGTCCACCATCAATAATCAATGAGGAGCCCCGGGCAGCCTCGCACAGTTTGCAGCTCCCCAGTACAACAGGTGGGAGCCCCAGTACCACTGCTTGCCAGGACCAGTCCTGGCCGGTGGGAGTGTGGTCCCGAGAGCAGACTTGCCCCGGGGGGGTTCTCCCTCCCCAGGGACCGTCCTCCCCACTCTTGTTATTGTGTCTATTGTTTGTGCCCCTATCCCCTGGAATCTCAGTGCCACCAAGCCATGAAGGGGCCAGTCATAGTCACCTCTTATCCCCAGGGCCTCGCCTACCTCTGACTTACAGCAGGTGCTCACTAACTGGAAGGAAAATGGAATGGGGGAACAGCCCAGTACTTTTTCTTTTTTTTTTTAATATTTATTTATTTATTTGACAGACAGAGGTCACAAGTAGGCAGAGAGGCAGGCAGAGAGAGAGAGGAGGAAGCAGGCTCCCCACTGAGCAGAGAGCCCCATGCAGGGCTCGATCCCAGGACCCCAGGATCATGACCTGAGCCGAAGGCAGAGGCTTTAACCCATTGAGCCACCCAGGTGCCCCACGGCCCAGTACTTTGACGAACACCCTCCTTACCTATATTTGGAAAATCCCACACAAATTCACACAGGGCCAGTTCTGACTGAAGGAAACCTCCATGAGGCCAGAATCCTGGGTATTTTCCAGCCATAACAAATCACCACAAGCTTTAGAAGTTTAAGACACCACCAACTCATTCTCTGACCGTCTCATGGGTCAGGAGTCCCAGGTACAGTGTGGGTCCCTGGGGCAAAACAAAGGCATCCCCAAGGCTATGTTCCATTCTAAAGGCTCTGGGTGAACCCACTACCAGGCTCATCGGATTGTTGGCTGAATTCAGTTCTTTGCATTCTGGGGCCTCAGCTGGGGGCCTCTCTCAGCTCCTGAAGGCCACCTGCTCTCCTCAGCCTGCTGTCCTCCCTCTCCCATCTTCAAACCAGCAAGGGCAGGTGGAATCCTCCTCAGTTTTCGAATCTCTGATTTATCCTTTAGCCACATCACTTCCACTTTTACCCAAAGGGCATGGTTTGGTTTTTTTGGTTTTTATTTTTTATTGTTGTTGTTAAAGATAGAGAAAGCACACAGCAGAGGGAGAGACAGAGGGAGAAGCAGGGTCCCTGCTAAACAAGGAGCCCAACTCGGGATTCGATCCCAGGACCCCGAGATCATGACCTGTCACTCAACAGACTGAGCTACCCAGGCGTCCTGCCAAAGAACGTTTTAAGGGCTCATCTAGTTAAATGGGGTCCACTCAGATAATCCAGGATAAGTTCCCTACTTTATTTATTTTTTAAGATTTTTATTTATTTATTTGACAGAGATCACAAGTAGGCAGAGAGATAGGCAGAGAGAGAGGAGGAAGCAGGCTTCTCGCTGAGCAGAGAGCCCGATATGGGGCTCGATCCCAGGACTCTGGGATCATGACCTGAGCTGAAGGCAGAGGCTTTCACCCACTGAGCCACCCACGCACCCAAGCTCCCTACTTTAAAGTCTATAATTACATCTACAAAGTCCCTTTTGCCGTGTAACCTCATATATTCACAGGTCCCAGGAACTGGGGTATGGACATCTTTGGGACACCATGATTCTGCCTACCACACCTCTCCTGGGAGCAGAAAGATCCCAGAACCAGGATTTCTGGTGCAGGTCTCCTTGGTCCTGTAAACTCAGGATAGAGATTATTCTCCTATGTGAGCCTCAGTTTCGTCGTCTGTGGAATAGGGACACATTAGTACTTACATCCAAGAGCAATGGTAAACAGCAACCACATTTATTCATGCAAAGAGCCTGTCACACAGCACTGTCACTATTGGGGAAACACGGGCAGGGGCCGCAGAGAGAGGGAGGGCACTGACCCCAGGGTCTGGGATCTGGTCTTCAATTTATAGACTCAGAAACTGGATTTTCTGGTCACCCAGCAAGTCAAAATACTGGAGCCAGGAGTCTATCCTGGCCTCACCGGTTCCCACATCCTCTGTACACCAGTCGGTGCTGGCCTCTGAGATGTCCAGCCTCCACAGGCTCCATCACTGCTCCCTCTTCAGTGGCAACCCAAGACAAGTGTCCCTCTGAGTCGTGGCCAGCAGGAGGGAAAGACTTAGATTCACAGACGATACTTTTTAGGGAACTACCCTCCTAAGTCTTGGGAAAGGAGAAGCTCTCTGATGTGTGCAAAGTGTGTGCGTAGACCTTGTTATATTTCCCCTTCACATCAGCTCAATGAGGTAGGAATGAATGATTGCCATTTCCAGATGAGGCTAACTGAGGCCCATAAACAAATTAGGTGCTTGAGATGTTCTGGGCACTGTGCATGGTGCTTTATGTACATCACCTTCACAAGATGCTCCCCCTCCAACCCAAGTTATTTTCCTTGTTTCTTGAAGGAGAAAATAGCTCAGAGAGGAGGAGAGATCTGCTCAAAGTTCAACATCTGGAAAAGGGCAGCACCTGGAAACCCCTCTGTTTCCCATTGAACAAGGTTTCCCTAAGAACAGAACATGGAGGTTCGTGACTGGAAGCACCTCGGGATGAGAGCTGTCTCTCAACTCTGAGCAGAGCCCTCCCTGCACGCCCGCCAGTGCCCGCAGTCAGCGGGGACCATCACCTGCTGAGTGGGTACCCGCTTCTGTCTGCTGCTTTCACCAGCCCTGGTGTGACCAGCCTGTGAAAAACAGCCGGGGTGACAGGTGGAGGGCTGCCTAATCCCCTCCACAGGCGAAATCTTGGGTTCTGGTACAACTAAGGCTCCACAGAGAGCTTCTTGTTTCCCATCACCATGGTAACACGAACATCTCTATTCCTCTAGCACGTGAACAGAGCTGCTCCTCACACCACCGGCTGCCAAGCCCCCCCCACCTCCGCAAAGGCCTTTCCATCTCTAAGACTCTGGATTCAATTCTTTATCACCAATCCCTGCACTGAATTTGTCGTTTTCGCTTAATTCCATCTGCCGAGTCACCAAGCCAGGCCCTGGGTTATTCACCAGAACATTCGGCTGCTGGTTGCCATGGACACCTCACAGCCTGCGGCATCACCTGTTAATTCTCAGCAAGGCTGTCGCTGAGCATGGGTACCACTGCCCCTTATCCAGGACCCAAGGGGCATCAGAAATCCCCCAGACAAGAAGGGGCCCCGATGACGCATGAACAAAAGCAAAATCTCTAACGTCAACCTCGGAAAAGTCAAAAGCAGCCTAGAGCTCGTTACGTCTGTCCAAAAGAGGTCGAGGTGACAATTTATCAAATCAGTCAACAAGCGTACTCTTTGGTGTTCTGGCACATCTTGGGCAAATCCTTCATTCAGTCTCTTTGCTAACCACTTGAAGGTGTATTTTTATATTGAAAAGTGGTGAATGCATGACACAGATCGCCATCTTCCCTAGAAGACAAAAGGAGGGAGCCTCCAGCTGCAGAAGGCTGCAAGAATCAGCCCTGGGTGGGGGTTTGCAAGAGGCTGGTGGAATGGGCGGAGCTGAGGTGGAGCTGCCAGCGGAACCCAGGAACCCAGCCGCCACAGAGGGCACAAGGCGGGGGACACTTGGGGTTTTCCAGGCAAAGGAGGTGACGGAGGCAACCGGGCTACCGCCCAGGCGGAGCAGGCAGGGCCATCAGCCTACGGCCCATTGCCCCCGATAACTAGCTCACGTCCTGTTTGTAGAGCTGGGCAGAGGGGACAGGGGATCGATACAGGACTTGACATCCACACGCTCCCTGCTCTTCAAACACCAGTGTCTGATGAAAGATGCTTCCTCACCAAGGTCACTCGGTGCAACTGCCTCACCAGCCCCCCAAGGGGGATGTAGCTGGAGGGCTGATGCATCCCAAGGTCCGGGCAGGGGGGCACTGTTCCTGACCCCAGGAAGCCTGTCTCCTGGCTGCCTTCATGCCCAGCTGAAGCCAGGCCCCCACCCGCACATGCCCCTCACTGCCAGGAAGGTCAACTCCTCTCCCTTCCCCCCTGTAGATGACTGAATGAATGGTAGGACAGGGCAGAGGCGAGGGACCTAAGCCCACGCCCTTTTGTCTTGCTGTGGTGGAGGCTGACCTCCTGGGGTTTGGGAGGGGCCTTGAGGGCTTTATAAGGCAGGGCAGGAGCACCAGGAGGAGCAGAGAGAGGAAGAGGCACCAGGCTGGCTAGAGCATCGCCCACCTCCCAACTCTGCAGGTGAGAGCACCCAGGAGGGGAATGGAGAGGTGGGGAAGAGGGTTGATGGGACAGTTCCCTGCATCAAGGTACCAGGCTCATGTCTCTGTGTCTCCAAGGCTGCCACCCTTCCTTTATCTCAGGGCCAGACTAGGTCTCAGCTCTAGAACCCACACTGGCATTCCCATACCTTTCCTTTGAGCTGACTTGCTACTTCAACCCTCTTACTCCACGCTCATCCCAGTCCTGCAAGGTGAGAAAAACAAAGTCTCTTCTCCCGTCTCTTGGGTGAAAAAACTGAGGCCGAGAAGATGTGACTTGCCCAAAGTGACACAAATTATTGGGAAGGGTTGGAACTGGAGCCCAGGGCTTCTGGATCCCATCTCAAGCTCTTTCCTAGACTAAGGCTGTTTGAAAGAACTTTCCATGATGATGGGGTCTGTACCTGCACCACCCAATATGGTAGCCACCAGCCACAAGTGCACCGAAAAGGTGGCTAGGCTGGGGGACGAATTTTTTATTTTAATTAATTTAAATGTAAAGCGCTATATCTGCCTATTAGCTACCACATTGGACAATACACGTGGCCAGCATGGGCCAGTGTAGCTCTAGATCACTGATTTTTTAACCTTGTATCTTTTTTTTTTTTTAAGATTTTATTTATTTGACAGATGGAGAGAGATCACAAGAAGGCAAAGAAGCAGGCAGAGGGGGAGGGGAAACAGGCTCCCTGCTGAGCAGAGAGTCTGACGCAGGGCTCAATCCCAGGACCCTGAGATCATAACCCGAGCTGAAGTCAGTGTCTCAACCCACTGAGCCACCCAGGCGCCTTTAACACCTAGAACACTTTCTCTTCCAAAGGAAATCTAACAGAGAACCCCACTATGAAAAATAGATAAAAGTCTTATTTTATTTCTATTAATGTGTTCCTATAAGGTAATGCCAATCAGAATAATGAGACTGAAAGAACACAAATGCTGAGAATAGAATTTTAGATTTGAATTTTAGATTCATTTGAGTATCAGTTTAGGTGATACATAACACATAGGTGTTATGGTGTCCCCAAACTCAGGTCACCCTGATACACAGGAGCAAACGGTAACAGCTTAATTTTTAACTGCTTCATTACAATCACAGGATAGTCCTCAGTTAAGCAAAAATGGTGGGAGAAGCTTCCCTCCACGGGCGGCACAGAAACGGTGAGACCCGACCCCACACTGAATACACTGGGGGTCTTCACTGAGATACCAGGTCGTCTGCAATGTGCCCTTGATATGACTATTTAAAAGCTCACTTGAAATTACAAGAGGGAAACATCTACAGAGCCGCTCACATAGCCTCAAATTCTGCAGAAGTTTGGAAACTATTGCTCTAGGTTGTAAATTCCTCCGAGAGAAGTCACTGCTATAATGAAGGTAGGTGATGAAGAAAGGGGGCAAGGCTTGGGAGCTGGGGGAGTTGGCAGGAACTGGAGAAGTGAGCTGAGGGACAGTCCACAACCCCACACAGCGTGGTACCTGCCTGCAGGGAGGGATCTAGAGTCCATCTGGTCCAGGCCTGTGCCTCTGGGTGCCTGGATGGCCCCATCTTGCAGCTCTGTCCCTCTTTCCTTTGCAGACAAGATGCAGCGACTGTGTGTGTGTGTGCTGATCCTGGCGCTGGCTCTGGCCACCTTCTCTGAAGCTGCTTGGAAGCCTGGCTCCCAGCAGCAGGACGCACCCTCAGGTCCAGGGGCAAATAGAGTCCTGGAGCCACACTGGCTGGACCGGCTGGGCGCTGCCCCTCACCAGCGAAGGCAGCTGGGGCTCCAAGGTCCCCCACAGCTGGTGGCAGGTAGGAGCTGTGACAGCCATCCCTGCTTGCCTCGCCCAGCCAGGGCTGGCCCTGGCCTTGGTTTCCAGCAGCTAGATGTCCTTCCCATAGCCTCACGTTTCCCCCCCCCCGCCCCCCACTCTGACCCTCAGACCTGTCCAAGAAGCAGGGACCGTGGGTGGAGGAAGAAGAAGCAGCATACGGATGGATGGACTTCGGCCGCCGCAGTGCTGAGGAAGGGGACCAGCGTCCCTAGAACGGAGCTTCAAAGCCCAGACATCGCCCAGCCCAGCCCCATGAAAAACCACTCAAAATAAACTAGCTTCCAATGGATCACATTGTGTCAAGTGTGGGGCAAGAGAGGGGAGTTGGTGGGGATAGGGTGAAGGCAGCGGGAGAAACTGAGCACTCCCCTGGGGGCAGGGACCATGACCTGTTCTTCTGGGTATCCCCAGATCTTAACATTGACCCTGAACCTACTCATGCAGGTGGGAAATGGTGGTGGGGTTGCAACCAGAGTCAGCTTTCTAAAAGACAGATCAAATTGTGCCACTCCAGGCTTTAACCCTCCAATGCTCCCTGTCACACTTAGGAGAAGACCTAAACTTGCCAAAGCCCTAAGCCAGCCTGCTGTCCTCACGGCAGGTGCCCTGTTCCTTCCTCCTCTCTCCCTTTCTCCTTGCACAAATGTGCCATGCTGGGTCCTGCTCAGAACATCTATCCTCACCATTCCCTGTGTCCCAAAGGCTTTTCCAGGCACCCACATGCCTGGCTGCCCTTTTTCTCCCTGGGGTCTTGGCTGAAACATCTCTTCCTGAAAGACCCACCTGTTCTGCTCCTCCTGCCTCATACCCAGTGCCCAATGTCCTCTAACGGCCCCACAGTCCCTGACATTGCTCTCCAGAGCACACTTCACACCCTGTCATTGTCTCGTCAGCTAGTTTATTGTCTGCCTCCCCAGGTAGCAGGGCAAGTCTGTAAGAGTGGAGACCACACATCCCTCTTCCCTACTGTATCCCTGGTTCCAAAAACAGGAGGTATCCCTTAAACACTCATCAGATGGGTGCATGAGTGGCCGGCAGAGGCACTGTCAATGCTACCCCCATATTCCCTCATAGTTCTCTGCCTGTCAGCAGCATCCTTCCCCAAGCAGGTGCCGCTGCTCCCCCTGAGGGCTTTCTGAAGGCAAAGCAGGCTGCAAATGCTCTGGAGTGATTGTCTCCCGAGGGAGCCCTGCATTGGTGACAGTTGAGAGCAGGAGGATCAATACCCCGGCTTCCTCACCCCTTGGGCGGGGTAACTCTGAGGTGTATCCAGCTCTGTCTCCCAGAATTCCCCCACAGGACTGAGCCCCACTTACCCACAGCAAGCAGCTGCTCGAGGGCACCCTTTGTTGACCACCCTCCCTTCCCTGTCCTGCATGCGCACGCTCCCACAGGTGGTCTTTGGGATCACCACACTCCAAATAAACTATTTGAACTCAAATCCTTATTTCCAAGTCTGCCTCTGGGCTAGGGGACTCCTCTGAAAACAGGTGGTCCTAGAAGGGTTGTAGAAAGCAACACTGTCATCTTGGGATTCTGGAATTTGATCCTTCACTAGCCAGACCCTTTGCTGGCATTAAGCAGGGTGCCGACCACCTCTGGAATACTTTAGCAACCCCACTGCTAAGATTCTCATTGTTGGTGCATCAGGACAGGGTATAGGGGCCCTGTTTAGCTGATTGCTTCAGCATTCAAGACAGAAGAGCAATGATGATTATGGCTACCGCTAACGATCAGAGATTTCTGAAGGAAGAAAATGTTGGGCTCCGGTCAGCCAACCATTAACTCAAGCCCAAGATCTGAATGTAAGAAGTCAGATAACAAAGAAAGTGGAGACATTGGAGCACCAACAAGTCTCCCCATCAAAGTCCTAGAATGAAAGGCATGGGACCATGATAACCATGCACAGAACATTTGAGAAAATGCCCTGAAGAACTTCAAACTCCCAGGTTTCCAGGAAACTTCTGGGCTGGAGGAATTGTCTCCACCTTGCCAGAGGAAAGCAGCTTTTCCGTCCCTGGAGACCATGCCCAGACCTCCTTGAGGCAGAGGTCTTGCGAAGTGATGTTTCTCGCAATCGGCCCCTGCCTCCCTTCAGAGCTTCCACACCAAAAACTAGGGTCAAGTCTTAGGCTGTGCAGAAGCACAGTCCCAAACATGGCAGAAACAGGATTATTCACCCACAATACTACAGGTCCTGAAGAAGCTGGAAAACATGGCACAGAAGGAACCAGGAAGCACACACAGGAGGGGATTTTCGAGGCTGACAGACCAAGGAGGAGGGCTGGGGACTGGGTACGGAGAGTTTGTTGATACAGGAGTGGAGGACTGTCTCCCACGAGTCAGGCTTTCAGCTCCCGGCAAGGACATGCGGAGCCCGTCTTCATGCCTTGATGGGCGTGACTCCCTGAAAGTCTGGAGCAAGTAAAGTGCCCAAGCTGCCCCAGCAGAGGACCGAGGAAGGAGCCAAAAGATGAGCAGGCACCCTGGAATGAATTGCCATGTCACACAAGAGCATCCACCATGTGACTCCGGTCCCTGCAAGGATCCAAAAACCAGTCCTTTTCTGGAGGACATAAGGAACGTGTTGGTGAGGACAAGCAAGCATTGTTGAGCAGCCCAGCGGAGCTTGTCCTCTGCAGCCTGGGGCTGACGTAGGAGATGCTGCTATGGACCCAGGTTACTTAGTGTCAGTGGGGATGACAGGATTTCAGGGCAGAGGGGACCAAGTGGCAGCACTTAACCCACTTAACCATCAGAGGCAAGGTGGACCTACTCACCAGGCAGCCTTAACCCATAGGATTTGCAGCAACAGCTTAGACTATGGGGCTCCTAAACTGGAGACCTACGGGTGGCCAAGAAGAGCCCTGCTGGTCTTGGGCAAGGAGAACAGGTCAAGAGCAAACGAGCCTAAGCTGATGTCAGCTGCCCAAACGGAAAACCACGATCCGCAGACTGGTTTACAAGTCTGCATCAGTGCTTAGAAGTTGCCATTTATCGGTATGTGTGCACACTGGGCAGGAGGCACACCCAGATCATTCCAAAGCTGTCACGCACAGGGCCTGAGCTGCCACAGCCGAGAATGCAAATGCCATCACGCTTCCACCCACGTTAAAGAGACACTGCAAGGGGCGCCTGGGTGGCTCAGTGGGTTAAAGCCTCTGCCTTCAGCTCAGGTCATGATCTCAGGGTCCTGGCATCGAGCTCCGCACTGGGCTCTCTGCTCAGCAGGGAGCCTGCTTCCTCCTCTCTCTCTGCCTGCCTCTCTGCCTACTTGTGAACTGTCAAATAAATAAATAAAATCTTTAAAAAAAAAAAAGAGAGAGAGAGAGAGAGAGACAGTGCAAGGTGGCACCTCTCCTGGCTGGTTCAGTCCGTAGAGCACACGGCTCTTGATCTCATTGTCACGGGTTCAAGCCGAACATTGGGCTCCATGCTGGGCATGGAGGCAACATACATACATACAAAAAGTGTAATCGTTTAAAAATATCCATTCCTGGGGCGCCTGGGAGGCTCAGTGGGTTAAGCCTCTGCCTTTGGCTCAGGTCATGATCTTGGGGTCGAGCCCCGCGTCGGGCTCTCTGCTCAGCAGGGAGCCTGCTTCCTCCTCTCTCTCTCTGCCTGCTTCTCTGCCTACTTGTGATCTCTATCTGTCAAATAAATAAGTAAAATCTTAAAAAAAAAAAAAAAACAAAACAAAAAAACAAGTATCCATTCCTGCATGTGCTGGCCATGGTCCACTAGAAGCATCAATATTCTTGGGGCGCCTGGGAGGCTCTGCCGGTGAAGCATCTGACTCTTGGATGCAGCTGCCATTGGCCTCTGCGCTCAGCAGGGAGTCTGCTTCTCTCTCTCTCCCTCTCTCTCAGCCCCTCCCCCTGTTCTCACTCTCTCTCTCTCAAAAATAAATGAATCTTTAAAAAAATTTTCTGCCAGCAGCATTTCCCTTACCCATGCATGGGGCACAGAGCGTGACGTTAAGGCCCAAGGCTGCCAGTAACAAATGTCAGCTGGGAGATGCTTGCCCGGCTTCCTCATCCCTTGGGCGGGATAACCCAGAGGGCCTCCATCTCGGTGGGTCCCGAAATTTTCCATGCACGTGCATTCCCCAGCGTCCTTGTGACCATGCAGAGTCTGACTCTATAGGTCTGGGGTGGGACCTGAGAATCTGCCTTTCTGTTAAGCTCCCAGGAGATGCCAATCACACCTGTCCACAGGCCACACCCGAGATGCAAAGGGTACACTTGTTTCCAGAATTCCCCAGTAGGGTTAACCCTCAGTGCCTCGCATGTCCTTTAGCTTTCTTCCTTCTCAATATCTGCCCCCGACCCCTGCCCCCCGCTCCCAGCCAGAAGTGCTTCCTGGATCAGCTTCCAAACAAACTACTGGTTTTCAAATGCTGCTGCAGGTCTGACTCCAGGTCTGAGGGACCTCCACCTAAGACAGTGGGCGACTCTTGCCGGTGTCTTACCCCTCACAGCCAGGGGACTAGGTTAGAATTCCTGGGGCAGAAAAATAGGGAAGGGAGGCTGCCTGAGCACGGGCTCAGGATGCCTGAGGGCTCGGGTTCACATCCCAGTTCCGCCGCTGGCTCTTAGACCCTTGGGAGGGTCACTTAATCTGCCTGGGCCTGTTTCATCCTCCAACACCATTTGTAAGATCACCCGCCACTCCACTCCACACGGTTGTTGATGGGACTAGGTCATGTGTTTAACAAAAGTCCATTGTCTCGCCACAGCTTTGCCCCAGGAAAAGCTGCATGCGCAAGCACGCACCCACGAATGCACACACACACACACACACACACACACACACACGCTCCCAGAGAAAGATGCCAGAGTGCAGGCCTGGTAGCACACAGGTCCTTTATCTCCTGCACCAGCAAGTGTGTGGGCTGACAAGCAACAGAAGAACAGAAGAGCGAGTAGCACAGCAAGGAGTAGGGTCAGACCGAGGGGGGTCCTGAGCCCCTGAGTCCAGCTGTTTAGGAATAAAGAGTAGGAAAGGGCAGAACATCTGGAATGAAGAACGAGGAGGGGAGGGCAACAGGGAGGGGATGACTTGGGCGGGGAGCCGAGATATTCAAGGGCCACAGGCAGGGAAGCGGAGAGGCGGTCCCCAATGGTCAGAGGGGTCCCTCACCCTCACATATAGACACTCTGGGTTTCCAACAGTAGTGACGGACTGAGAGGAAAGGACCAAGAATGGAGGAAGAGGGACAGGTCCCTGAAAGTCAGCAAGGACTTGGAGGCCACCTTTACCTTGGGGGTCAAGGTGCATGTTGCTAGGAGGGTCGTCAGAACACCTTCCTGCACCGGGCCCGAGCCCCACCCCACCCCACCCCGCCCCGACACAGCTCAGAGCCAGGTCTGGCAACTGGCCGGCCTCCCCCTGGGCTTCCACCGCCCCCTTGACTAGCACGTGATCCCAGGCCCAGCTGCACAGTGAGGGCTCGGCCCCTTATCTCGAGAAAGCCTGCAGGCTTGGGTCCTCAAGGCCCAGCCCAGGTTCGTCCCAGGTTCGTCAGGGCAGAAGGTGCGCCGCTGACACAGGAGGGTCCCATTTGGGAGGGTGGGAAGGAGGTTTCTTTTTTTTTTTTAAAGAAGAAGTATAGGAAATTTTTTATTTCCCACATTCCTTTTTTTTTTTTTTTTAAGATTTTATTTATTTGACAAAGAGAGATCACAAGTGGGCAGAGAGGCAGAGAGAGAGAGAGGAGGAAGCAGGCTCCCTGCAGAGCAGAGAGCCCGATGTGGGACTCGATCCCAGGACCCTGAGATCATGACCTGAGCTGAAGGCAGAGGCTTAACCCACTGAGCCACCCAGGAGCCCCGGGAAGGAGGTTTCTGCAGCAGGTGGGACTTGGCCGGGCAGCTAGCTGAAGGATGGGCCTCAGGCTGTCTGTGAAGCCTCTGCAGGCTGCTGGGACACAGCAAAGCCTGGAAGAGAAGGGGAGTGGAGGTTAACTGGGGGGCCTGGATGGTGGGTAGGGCTGAGGCCTTGTCAACTATATCAGAAAGACAGTCACGATGACCACTGTGCAACTGCCCACTGGCCGGCCATAGAGGTCACTGTTCGATATACAAACTGCACAACTGTCCATGGCGACCCTGATGAAGCTGCCCAGCAGTGACCAAAAGGCCAACAGAATTGGGGCAGGCCACTTACAATGGTGAGGCTAGCAACAGGCTCTAAATTTCACAGCTGACTGAGCAGGCTAGGCAAGCACTGAGACAGGGTCAGAGGGGAGAGACAGGCTAGGAGAATCATTTCAGCACAGCGCTGATGAGAACAGGCTCAGATCCTCTCCAGCTGTGTGGCCACCAAGTTACTCTAGCTCTGTTCTCACCTAACAAAGGGGGAGGGCACCTCTACCTATGGGCGTGACAATTAAAGGAAACAATGCATCTCTGTGACCTTCGTGAAGGTAGCTGACACTTAGCAGGTGCAGCTCTCCAAAACTTGTGGAGTTTCTAGCTGGGGAGAGGAGACCCTAGCCCATCTTCAGACTCACCCAGGGGACCCGTCCGACCACCCTTGCTGGCAGAGGCCTTTGTCCCAAGGGCCTGGGTGGCCCCAAAACACCCCCCTCTTTGTCCCTGGGAGAGTGGTTGGCCCTGTCCTCCTCCAGTCTCTGGAAGTCCAGGGTCAGCACCCAGGCTGCTGTTTTGCGATAGCGCCCCCCACACTGTTTTGGACTGCTGTTGCCACTGCCTTAGGGTTGGGGAGCCTTGGGGACGGGGGCAGCAGAGACAGGAAGCTGAGGTGTCATGGAGGGCAGCAGTCCTGGTACTGACCCCCAGCACAGCCCCCCAGGAGGAAAGCAGGTAGAGCTCTGGAATCTTAGGCAAATTCCACATAAATGAGCCCTGGGACCACAGTCCCCTGTTGCCTATGTAAATGATATGCAAAGTCCATGCAAATAAGCACACTAGGTGGGGCCAGGTTGGAGTCAGTGAGCACTCCATGAGCTTGTCCCACTGGTGGGGTGGGGGGGACTTGAGGGGTCGGGGGGAAAGTGACCCCTGTGGGAGCACACTCACCTTCTCACCTTTCTGGAACTTCTGTCGAAGTTGCCACCTGTACCCCGAGTCCCACCAGTCAGCCACCTGCTGGAGGACATGCTTCATGCTTAGGTGAGAGGGGCCCAAGCCACTGGCCTCCAACGTCGAGGTCACCACACTGTTATCCAGCTCCAGCTCCACTTCCTCCCAGGCTTCAGCCTCCTTCAACACCAACTCTGCCTCTTCTGTCAACCCGTCCACAGCAGGCACCCCCTCTTCTGTGGCCCCCAGCTCCTCTGAAGGCACAGAATCCTCAGCTGTCATTAACCTCTTCTCAGACTCAAACCCCCGTTCCTGCTCTCACGCCTCATTGTCGCACAGCTTGAACCTGACCAGGGAGACAGGAACGTCTTTCCCTGCCCCTGAAAGCCTACCCCAGCCAGAGCCCCCAGTCCCCCATCATCTGCTCCTGAGGGACATCCCTGGCCACCAGGGCTGAGGAGCTCCCTGCTCTCTGTCCCAGTCTACCCCCAAGACCCGACGGCTCCTCCCCACTTCTGTCGCGGGGTGTGGGGGCTGGGAACCAGCACCCAGGCTTCCAGGTAAGAAGGAAGAAGAAGGGTCACCCACCGTGCACAAGCCCCACAGGCCCCTGGTACCCCCTACCCTGTGCACACCCCAGAGGAGCAAGGATAATATTCCTCTCCCTGATTTAACCTTCGTGGCCCAGCCCACAGCTAACTGCCATAGGAACAAATTCCTTTTTTTTTTAAGGCAGAGAGGCAGGTAGAGAGAGAAGGGGAAGCAGGCTCCCTATCGAGCTAAGAGCCCGATGCAGGGCTCAATCCCAGGACCTGGGATCATGACCTGAGCTGAAGGCAGAGGCCTTAACCCACTGAGCCATCCAGGCACCCCAACAAATCCATTTTAATAAGGCTCAGACAAGTCAAGCCATTTGCCCAGGGATACACAGTCAATAAAGGAATAAGGTGGGGACTCAAGTCTCAGACGTCCCCAGCCCTACACCAGTGTTCATTCTCCCCTCAGTCCCTGGTGATGTGAAGGGAAGGCTTCAGTCCCCACGTGAGACAGCCTAAGTCAGTTGGCCAACTATGGGCAAGTGGGAAGGAAGAGGGGGCATCCCCTTCCCAGAACACCTCAGCCCAGCCAGCCCCAGGAGCCGGGCCTTCTCCAGGATGGCAGGGTCACAGGTGGCTGTCTGGCTGCTAAAAGTGAGGCCAGTGATGGGGGGCACCTGGCCAGCTTACCCCAGGTGTGACGTCTCCTCTGCAATTATCCCGTGACTCCTTCAACAGAGAAAAGGGCCATCACTGTCCCAAGACAACATGAGCTGAACCTGCAAAGTCCCTGGGGCCCCAGTGTGGAAAAATCCCTGGAGAAATGACAGGCCCACACACATGGACAGAGAAAAGGGGGGTAGAGGGGCCAGGCAGCTAATGTGGGGAGCCAAGAGTGAAAGAAAGCAAAAGCAAACCCTCTCCACACTCTGGGAAGGTGAGTGTGGATCAGGCAGGGACCGGGGAGGGGGGCCCCAGCAGAGCACCTTTCCATAAAAAACACAGAATCTGAGATTATCTTCCTTATAGATATTCTGAGCTCCTCGTCCAGGGTCTCCTGGAAACCAGGAAGGGCCTCCTGCAGGGGAGAGCAGGGGATCCCCACAGAACCCCAGCCCCCACTTCCAGGGCCAGAAAGGGATGAGGGATGGAAATCAGCCAGCAGGGGAGAGCACACAGAGGGCAGAAGGCGGAGGGGAGGGTCCTCACCAGAGGTACAGTGTATGTGTAGCAGGTGACAGGACCAGTGGACACAGGGGCTCACCGGCCGAGGGTCCTCACCTCCTCGTGGGCCTCAGTCAGCATGCCCCCACACTCTGCGTACCTCCCCTGCAGGTCCTGCGGCTGGAAAGCCACCTGCAGGTTCTGCTGCAGACACACACAGGCCCAGGCTCCGGACCCACACAATGACATGATGGATGTCCCTGAGCTGGTCCTTGGACTCTGCTCCACTCAGGCTCCATTCCATGTGACCTCTTGCTTCAGAAAGAGCTGAACAGCCAGGGCCCCACACCAGACTCCAAGAGTGTACAAAGGGACAGACCCAGAGCCTACTCAAGGAGCTCGTCTTCCCAGGACAGCCAGCCAGCTGGTCAAGGGCTTGAGTTCCCGGCTCTGGGCCAGGGGCTCTCAACAGCCCAGGCAGGACCCAGGGGGAGCTTCACCTCATCCTGGAGCCTCATCTGGATTTCCTTCTCCAAAGCCAACTGCCGCTGCAACTTCTCCATCTGGGCTCCATACTGGAAGGACCAAGACTAGTCAGCCCCACCCAAGACACACCAGCCCCACCCGAGGCCTCCCTACCTGCTCCAGCAAGTCTTCCCAGGCACACTGCCGAGTGTTTGGCAGACCTTTCTGAAGCAAGAGGTCACATGAAATGGGGCCCCATAGAGCAGCAGAGCCAGGCATTCTAGAACACCCCATGACCTTCCCTGGGCTTGGGTCCCTTCCCGGGGACAACCAGGGGGCAGAACGAGACACTCTCCGGTGTCCTCCAGTTCTGACTCTGCGCACAGAGGGGCCTGGGGCCTGGCTGCTCTGTGAGCCCAGGGCAGGGAGGAGGGGGCTGGGCTTCTATGGGGCCAGGCAGGGAGGAGGGAGCCCCGCACACCACCAGACCCACCGTTTGGCAGCAGCACTGCAGCATCAGGACCTGGGTTCGCAGCTGGGTGACCTCCCTCTGCCGCTGGTCTTGGGTCTCCGTCCTGAGCGCCAACACCTCCGACAGGTCGGCCATCCGCGCACTGACTTCGGGACCAGTCTGGCCCTCCGGAGGCCCTTGTCCACCCCACCCCTCAGCTCAGGCAGGGGACTCGGGGCTCGCAGGACTCCCCATTTCTCACTGGGTCTTCATCCCAATGAATGTCTGTTGACTGACATGGAGCAAGGCCCTGGCTGAGGAGCCCGAGAGCCCTGGTCCCAGCGCATGCAGAGCTCAGGTCTAGTGGGGACACTGAAGAGCAAGGAAATGCCACCAGGGCCCACTGTGGGCTAGGGAGGAATGTGTGTAAAGGGCACGCTGGGGGTCACAACAGCGGCACCCAGGCTCGCCTTACACAGTCTGTGCAGCTAAGACCTCTGCAGGGTGAGTGGGACTCAGCCAGGCCAAAAAGGGCAGACAGGCCCAGAGAGGGTGTGGAGGGGCTCAGAGCCCATCATGAGACCCTGGGAGGGAGGGCTCTCCCAGATCCCAGGGGCTGGGGTAGGAGGCCCAGGTTACTCTTTGGCCAATGGGAAGCTTGGGGTTTTAGGCAGAGGATGACATGGTCAGATTTGGTTTTAGAAAACTCATTTGGACTGTGTGCAGAAGGACCTGGAAAGACAGCAGTACAGGAGGGGAGGCCAGTTAAGACTGGGCCTGGGCTAGAGACAGGGCCTGAGGACAACGAAAGAGACTTGAGCCTTCCTTAGGAGGCGGAAGCAATCGAACTTGGGGACCAGCTCCTATGGGCCTGGCCACTGGGGTAGCTGGAGGACCCAGAGGGAAGGAAGGTCAGGCCTGCGGGAGGGGGGGGGGGCACGGGAGCTCAGCCCCTGCCATCTTGCACGTGCATCTCACATCTTGACTTGAGCTTCTTGGGGACAAATGCTGTGCCTGCCTCATCTTCATAAACACAGGTACCCGCACTGGCCCCTGCCCCAGATCCGGTGCCCCGCCTGGTGTCTGGCAGCTCAGGGCTTCTTCTCTTCCTTGCATCCAGGCCCCTCCTTCCCGTGTCCCGAATGACAAAAGGAAACAGGCTTAGAGGGGTCCCATGGCTTCTGCACAGCTCTTTACAATGTGTGCAAAGCACATCCTCAGCTTTGCCTCTGGAGAGGTCTGCAGGGCTGAGGTAATTCCTCCTCTTTCTAAAGTTTCAGAGACATCAGGAACTTGACCAAGCTCCCACAGCTACAAAATGCTGGAGAGCTGGGACTCGAGCTCAAGTCTCCAGTCTATGATTCCTGAGTTCTTCCTTTGGCTCCTTGGGACAGCCCTCCACCCCCAAGTTACAACCTCACGTACAAAACTGCTGCGCACAATCCAGGATGAGCCCTTGCTCCTCTTCCTCAAGGGCATCGAGTTGAAGGTCTGGAGGGAAAGAGAGGGGGGTCAACAGCCCCCCCCAGAGGGTGCGCCCTCTTGCCACAGCCTCACCTCCTCACTCAGGGGCTGGTTCTCCTCCTCCAGCTGCCTCAGATGCTCCTGCAGGGTTTCCAGCTGGGGGCAGTAGTGTAGCGACTCAACTCCCACACGGAAGTCCTAGCGGGCCCAGGAGCAAGGGGAGTCAGGGCCCAGGGCTGGGGGACCCAGGGCCCAGCTCCCCCAAGGTCTACCCCACCACCACCAGGCTCAGCGGGGTGGTCTCATTTGGCCCCAGCAACCCTGCTGGCAGGTGCACCATGTATGTCTCTGTTTGCAGATAGGGAAACTGAGGCAGAGAGCAGAGACTGTCCCAGAGAAAAGGCAGGACACTCACAGCCCACGGGCTCCATAGGGATGATGGTGCTGCTGCTCTGCCTCTTCCTCCTCTTCCTCCTCCTCCTCTTCTTCCTCTTCCTCCTCCTCTTCCTCCTCATCAGAGTCGGAGTAGAGCTAGAGGAAGTCATCTCGCAAGCACAGCTGGCATCTGAGATGTAAAATCTGCCAGTGGGGGAAAGGATCCGTGTTGGAAAGCAGGCAGAGGCAGGCACAGGTCCTGGCACGGCGGGGACGCAGGAAGGTCTGAGATGGCACCCCCGTGCCCCTCCTCCCTGCCCAGCTACCTCCTCCCTGGCTGAGCCCAGCATGGCTTCCAGCTTGCTGTTCTCCTCCGTCAGAGCACGGTTCTGTTTCGCCAGGGACTGGCCAATGCGAGCCGCCGTATTTAGGTCCCAATCTCTCTACAGAGAGACCCACAACCATGGGGAATACTTTCTTGTTTTCTGGGATCTCCCAGACAGGTGGGAGAAGCTAGGGAGTACACAGGGGTCAAAGGGAAGCCAGGCCACTAAAAGAAACCTTTCCACACCCTAGTTTTCCAGGGTACTAGGAAAGAACCTGCCGTCAACCCACTGTGGGGCCTGACTCCATGTCCCCTTATGGGAAAGATGGCTCTAAGAGCAAGTCCAGCCTGGACCTCATAAGAGGGACCCCCCAGCTTGGCCCCCAGAAAAACAGTGAACAGACAGGCCTCCTACCCCTCCGGGCAGATTTAAAGGGGAGGCCTGGCTAAGACTCAGGCTGGCCCCAGCGGGAAGGCAACACCCACGTCCTCTAGCAGATTCAACATCAACCTGACAGCTTCTTGGGGGCCGGTCAGGATACAGGGATGCAAAAGCAGGGCGTGCAGCTGTGTCAGGAAAAGGGGGGCATATCCCACCCCACATCCCACCATTTCCTGTCCGATCCCCAAATGCTCCCTCAAAAACAAGACTCAGCAGCAAGGGAGGAGAAGACTGAGCTCCCTTCCTGCCCCCAATATCCTCTCCACACCACCCCACCCCACCCCCCAGTACTCAGCACTCCCTTCCCAGGACCCGCTGGACTCTCGTTCTGGAGGGGCCTGGGCACGGTGAAGGATCCCAGTCCTCCAAGCTCAGGTAGAACTGCTTCTCCGCCGCCTGGGTCCCTGGTACCTAGGAGAATGCAGGCGGCTAGTGGAAGTACAGCCACAGACTGGCTCATTCCTCCTTACCCCGAGGGCAGCCTAGGCCGACTCACTTGGAGCCTCCTGCGTCAGAAAACAGACGCACCCACCCTGCACCTGTTGCGTATGAAAAGAAGAAAGAAACTTTTCCAGCACTGCAGTAGGGGGGCCCTGAGCCTTTAGACCCAATCCAGGGATCTCCAATCACCCAGGAGAGGCTATGAGGGGAAGAAACCTGAAGCCCCGCCCATCCCTAGGCTTGGGAAAGCAGGGCTTTGACCCCCAGCAGCCAGAAGGTTGACAAAACGTTCCACTCCGCCCACCCACCTCCCCAGCGGGCGCAAGGCAGCGTCCTCCCTAGCACCTGCCCTTCTCCTGGCACTGCGATGGGGGGGGGGGGGCGGCTGAGAGTGCGCAGATCAGCAGAGCAACGGGCGTGCAGAGCCCCTAGACCTGACCCCCCGTCAACGATCTGCAGACGACAGAAGGGAGGAGGAGATAGAGAAGAGGCGATCGGACAGGCTCCGCAGACTGTGACGTCACAAATGGATAGAGCGATAAGACTGAATGCCCGAAGGGCCGGGGCGCGTGGAACCGACGCGGCCCCACTCTCCACGGAAATGCCTGCGTCCCACTCGCTCTGGGGTTCCGAGGACCGGCTTTACCTTCCTCCAGATCCCAAATAAAGGCGGAGCGCCCGATGAGGCGCTTCCAGATGCCCGGCGCCTTTCCAGTCCCCAGGCCAGTGGCCCCGGGGACCAAAGGGTCCCTGGAATTTGAAGCGGGTCCGTGGTGCGTCCGAGTTGCTGGGCACGTACTGGGCATTCCCCCGGGCGGCTGAGAATGCGGACGCGCGTGGGGTTTCTGCCCCCGATCCAGCCTTGGAGGTCAGGCGAGCTGGGGCAGGGCGTCCCGAGACGGATGGGGATCCGGATCCTGCTCCCTGTCCGGCCGCGGGTGCCTGCGCAGAGGGCTCTGGAGTGAGATGCGCTAACGGCGGGGGTGCGAGGGTGATTCCCGCCAGATCCCACTGTCTGAACCGTGTCTTGCGTACCGGGGCCCCGACCCCTTAGGACGCAACTTGAGTTCTCAACCGGCTGCAGCAGCCGGGCCTGGATAACCAGCGCCGGGAGTGGGCGCCTGCCGAGCGGTACAACGCGCGGGAGTGGGCGGGCGGGAGTAACCTGTGGGTCCGGGACTGGGGGTCGCGCACAAGGGAAGCTCTTGGTGGCGAGGCAGCGCGCAAAAATCAGAATAAGGAGAAGATTCGAGCGGCCATCCCAGCCGGTTCCATGGGCTCTGGTTACGAGTGCAGGGCTTCTCCTCTCCCTCTCCACCTCCCGAGAATGGTTCTGCCCCAAGTCGCAGCTTCCCTGGAATTCGGATATGGCGATTTCAACGTCCCTAGATGGGGACACCCCCGCCCTCCACTCCCGCTATGGTTGCCGGCTGCCCACCCTGGATATGACCTGGGAGTTAGGGCAGTATTGTATTTTCACCTCCGTAGCCGGGAGGTGAATCCAAACTCCAGGATGGTTTCCAGGCGCTGCCCAGTGTGGCGCATCACACCGTGGTCCCCGCGCTCACAGCCCAGTGCTCCAGCCGCTGGACAGCCCTCTTTCTTATACCTTACTTCTTATTACCTTTGCTGGTGCTTTACCTCCAGCCCTCATTCGCTTTGCCCACCTCTTTCCACCCTGGCAGACTCCTGTTCTTCCTGGAGACTGCACTTAGAGGCTCCCCAAGTGAAGACTCCTCGGACCTCGTCCTGCATGCCCCCAGAGCATCCCTTACCTGGTGGCAGGCAGTGCTCAGAGTATGTCTGTCTCCCAGACCAGACCTGCGCCCCTACAGCACAGGAAGGAGTCCCTCAGAGTGCGCCCAGGAGGGGGTACCTATGAGTCACCCGAAGTCCTGAATGAGTTGGATGGGGCGGCAGAGGAGTCCGGTGGCCATTTCTGTCCCTTTAGATTGGAAGAATCTGCCGGCCAGAAAGAGATGGTTGTGGAACTCATTCTTTTAAAGCCTTAGAATCGGTGCACCTGGGTGGCTCAGTGGGTTAAAGCCTCTGCCTTTGGCTCAGGTCATGATCTCAGCGTCCTAGGATTGAGTCCCATATGGGGCTCTGCTCATTGGGGAGCCTGCTTCCCTCTCTTTCTCTCTGCCTGCCTCTCTGCCTACTTGTGATCTCTGTCTGTCAAATAAATAAATAAATAAAATCTTTTTTTTTTTATAAAAAAGCCTTAGAATTATTCTTGGTGCCCCAATTTTCTTCCCTTCGATAACCAATCACTTGTCCCGCTTGATTTACCGCCTAAATATTTCTCAATATTTGTGCAGTCGCCTCTTCAGTCCCTCTACTGTTCAGGCTTCATTTTCCCTTCTAGATTTTTGTGATAACCCCCCAGCCCCCTCCACATGAGTCTGTCTTGAAGGAATTCCAGGCACCCCTTCCCCACAGCCACCAAGCTAAGCCTGAACCCAGAACCAAGGCTGCTGCCCAAGGACAGCTGGGACAGAGACTTCTAGTGCTGACAATGTGCCTTGGGAGTCGGGCGTCTGTGACACAGCATGGAACAAGAGACACAACCTAGGAACGAGGATCAGAATGCCCTGTCCACCAGCTTTCCCATGCATAAGCATTGTGATAAGAATGTTTCCTTCCAGGGTGCCTGGGTGACTCAGGGGGTTGGGCCTCTGCCTTCCCCTCAGGTCATGATCTCCGGGTCTTGAGATCAAGCCCCATATCCAGCTCTTTGCTTGGCAGGGAGCCTGATCCCCCCCACCACCTCTCTCTGCCTGCCTCTCTGCCTACTTGTGATCTCTGTCAAATAAATAAAATCTTTAATTTAAAAAAAATGTTTCCTTCCATCTGGGTCCATTCATTCACTTGACAAATATTTATTGAGTCCCTAATACATCAGGCACTGTACTATACTCTCAGACTAGACTCTCAGCAAAGAGTAAGAGAAACTAGATCCCTGTTCTCCTGGAGTTCAGGATCTAGAAAGGGAAACAAATAGCTGAGAAAACAAGACAATTACAGAACATGGTGATTTTTTTTTTTTTTTAACAAATAAGGAACTATGAGAAAAATGGAAAGTACCCATCTGACAGGGTGGTCTGGGTGAGAGGGGGAGAAATCATTAATGGCTTCCTAGTTTGCATCTCAGGCCACACTCCCAGCCTTCCCAGCCAGCTCATATCTGTCCCCCTGAAATGGCAGTCTCTCTCCTCAGGAGCCAGTGTTGTTTGTTCCTGATTGCTGAGTGAACCCTGGTGCCTGTTCACCTCCCTCGCGCCAGATCCTCTGCACCCCCAGCAGTCCCCCAGGGAATTCTCTGCCTGTTTACCAGAGGGGCAGTCTTCATTAGTTATGTTATTTCTAAGATATTGCCTCCGGGGGCGCCTGTTAGGCATCTGCCTTTGGGTTGGGTCATGATCCCAGAGTCCCAGGGTGGGTCCCCTGTTGGGGGGTCCCTGCTCAGCAGGAAGCCTGCTTCTCCCTTTCTCACTTCCCCTCCTTGAGTTCCCTCTCTTGCTGTATCTGTCAAATTAATAAAAATCATATATATATATATATATATAATCTGTAAAACGGAGCCAGGAAAGCCCAATCACTAGTATATATATATACATATATATATATATGTATATATATATACATATATATGGGGGGGTGCCTGGGTGGCTCAGTGGATTAAAGCCTCTGCCTTCGGCTTGGGTCATGATCCCAGGGTCCTGGAATCAAGCCCCGCATCAGGCTCTGTGCTCAGCGGGGAGCCTGCTTCCTCCTCTCTCTCTGCCTACTTGTGATCTCTGTCCAATAAATGAATAAAATCTTAAATATATATATATATGGAAGAATCTTCCAGCCAGAAAGAGATGGTTGTGGAACTAATTCTTTTTTTTTTTTTTTTTTGGAACTAATTCTTTTAAAGCCATAGAATCGATGCACCTGGGTGGCTCAGTGGGTTAAAGCCTCTGCCTTTGACTCAGGTCATGATCTCTGCTCAGCAGGGAGCCTGCTTCCCCCTCTCTCTCTGCCTGCCTCTCTGCCTACTTGTGATCTCCGTCTGTCAAATAAATAAATAAAATCTTAAAAAAAAAATAGAAAAGAAAAGAAAAGAAAGAAAGGGAGCAGCAGGCCCCATGGACCAGACCTTGCCTGAGGGAGTGGACGGCTTGTCATCAGAGAGATGTCATCTTAAGTTTAATGAGAGAGAGACACGGCTGTGGCTGTGAGTAGAGACAGTAGGCTGTGTCTTGGTTGGCTTGGACGGTTTTAACAAGATACCATAGACTGAGTGGTTTATAAACTGTTTCTCGGAGCTCTGGAGGATGGAAAACCAAGGTGCCCACAGATGTGGTGCCTGGTGAGACTTCCCACTCCCGGTCCATGGACGCTGTCTTGTCTTCTGCTGGTGGTTGTCACATAGCGGAAGGGCTGAGGGAGCTCCTGGTGGCTCTTCTACAAGGGCCATCAGTTCCCACTCATGGGGGTTCCCACCTCAGGATCTAGTCACTTCCCCAAGGCCCCGCCTCCTAACACCATCACACTGGAGGTTAGCATTTCAACATGAATTGCAAGGGCACACAGACATTTAGACCATAACGACCTTATCGCTCTTGTTCTTGAAACAAAACAGGTTTTTTAAAAACTTATTTTTTTTAAGATTTTATTTATTCATTTGACAGAGAGATCACAAGTAGGCAGAGAGGCAGGCACTGTGGTGGGGGGGGAGCAGCCCCGATATGGGGCTCGATCCCAGGACCCTGGGAACATGACCCAAGCCAAAGGCAGAGGCTTTAGCCCACTGAGCCACCCAGGCGCCCCTAAAAATTTATTTTTATTTCTTTTTTTTTCATTTAAATTTTTTATTTTTTATTAACATGTAATGTATTACTAGCCCCAGGGGTACAGGTCTGTGAATCTCCAGGAAACAAAACAGCTTTTTTAAAAGACTATTTATTTATTTCAGAGAGAGAAGTGCACAAGGTGGGAGAAGGGCAAAGGGAGAGGGGAACCAGACTCCCCACCGAGCAGGGAGCTTAACTCGGGGCTCCATCTCCCAATAGAGATCATGACCTGAGCCCAAACCAAGAGTCAGACACTTAACCTACTGAACCACCCAGGAGCGCTGGGGCGCCTGGCTGGCCCAGCCAGTGGAGCATAGGACTCTTGATCTTGGAGTTGTAAGCTTGAGCCCCACGTTGGGTGTAGAGATTACTTAAAAATAAAATCACAGGGAGCGCCAGGGGGGCTCAGTGGGTTAAGCCTCTGCCTTCTGCTCGGGTCATGATATCAGGGTCCTGGGATCAAGCCCCGCATCAGGCTCTCTGCTCAGCGGGGACCCTGCTTCCCACTCTATATCTGCCTGCCTCTCTGTCTACTTGTGATCGATCTCTCTGTGTCAAATAAATAAAATCTTTTTAAAAAAATAATAAAAAGTAAAATAAATAAAATAAAATCACAAGGGCTCCTGGGTGGCTCAGTTGGTGGAACATCCTCTTGGTTTCAGTTTGGGTGATGATCTCAGGGTCCTGAGATCCAGCCCCAGGTCAGGCTCTGTACTCAGCAAGGAGTCTGCTTGGGGTTCTCTCTCTCCCTCTGCCCTTTTCCCCCTGCTCTGAAATAAATAAATAAATCTTCAAAATAAAATAAAAATTAAAGTGTCCAATCTGTGGTTTTCGGTATATTCATGGAGTTGTGCAACCAACGCCAGTATCTAATTTCTTAACATTTAATATTTTTTATCACCTGCCCCAACAAATCTCCCCAGAACAGGACATACAATAGGGGCCCATTCCACGCCTGCTGAATGGATGTTTGATGAATTGAGTTATTCCTGCTCATGAGAAAGCAGCGCGGAGGACCCTGAGAAGTTTAGGGTGATGAAGGAGAAAGTGGAGCGGAGAAGACAGGGTTGAAGGGGACCCTCTAGGTCCCGGCACCGGGCAAAGCAACTCTAGACACAGCCACCAGGGGGCACTGTCCGCCCACATACCCCTACCTTCTTCCAGCCAGCCCTGACCCGTGGGATCAGTGACCCCACAGAAGAGGCAGAGTACGGATGGCGACTTCATTTGACCAATGGAGAAGCCAACGCTTAGACCCCTGGTCACTCCACAAATGAACATTTTGGACTGACTGATAAGCCCACAGCTGCCCAGGAGACCCTGCAGGGTCCCCGATCTCCAGTGGTGTCCTTCCGCCTCGTTCTCGGTCCCAAGCGGCAGAACAGAAACCCTAGACCTCCTCCTTCCCTCCCAGTATGCACCCTCTGATCCCTGCTGAACCAGAAAGAGGACAGGAAGAGGCTTGTGACCCACCACAGCCATAAACTTGAGGCCAAGCACAGTCACTCTGACCCCAGCCTCAGGGCACCCCCGGCTCAGGCCACCTCTCCTGGCCTGATCCTGGAAAATGAACCCAGGACAGGCTACCCCATGGCAAGAGCCTCTGAGGGTCAGGTCAGTGCCAGGGATCATGGCAGGGCCAGACACCAGGACCACTTTCTGCCTCAGACTAAGTGGGAGTGCATTGGGCAGGACAGGGGAGCTGCCTCACCAGCCCCCCTCCTGCTCCTCTCTTGTAGGGCTCCTCCCGGAACCCCTCCTCCCTCTGCAGCACCTCTTCCCCACCACTGCCCAGGCCCCTCCACAGCCTCAAGCCCCCGGTCCTTGATTCCTCCTCCGCAGACCCTGGTCAGACTCCTGGGCACTGCACACTCAGAGCTTCTCCCCCCAGACATGGGCTGAGGAAGTGAGGATGCTGGGGACCTGAGCCCCTGGGCCTGGTGTCTTCTGGGTGTATAGGCCCCTTGCTGGTCAGGACAAGGGAAGGAGAGAAGGCAGAGGGGAAGTACCTGGGGTGACAGTGGGGACCGGGCTCTTTCTAGCAGGGATGGCTAGGCTCTCGACCTGGAGGAACATCCAGGAACATCCATTACCTACATGGCCTCCAGGCTCGCAGGCTCACTTCTGCTCTTCTCTGGCTCTCCTGCTGAGGCTGGCCTCCTCCTCCGGGAAGCCCTCCCTGTTTCCTCCTGGCATCTTCCCGCCTCTCATTGTTCATAGTGTTAAGAGTCTTGTCACTTATAAGATGGTTATTTAACCAGGAGAGCATGTCTGTTTGCTCACTTCTGTATCCTTAGGGCTTTAATTGGAGTAAGCACTTAGTATCTGTTGAATGAACACACGATGGATTCTCTGGGTGAGTCTGGTTGTGGGTGGGGTGGGTGGGGAGTGTTCCCCAAAAGACTCCAGAGAGGCTTGCCGAGTCAGGGCGAGACCCTAGGGCTCTAGACCCTGGACAGTGCTCCACACTCCCCAACACAGGGGAGCCACCCCCCCCCCCAAGGAAACCTCCCAGGGCACAAGGACAGCAGACCCTCAGGGGTGGGGGATATTGGGGCTGCAGCATAGTCCTCTCCCCGCTTCTCACTTAGAGCCCCTCAGCTCAACCCTCACTCACTTCCTGGAGGCACCAGAGCTAGAGGCCTAAGTGGGATAGGAGCAATCAGCAGGTGGCAGGTCACAGCCCAGGGCCTGGGAGGCTCTGTGGGAAGCACCTGGAAGCCAAGGGAGGGGAACCACAGCACCCTGTGTCAGGGAAGGCAGGGCCACCAGCTGTGTCTAGCCTGCTGAGCTGGCAATGGCAGGCAAGCCTGGGAGGAGCTTCTCCAGCCCTGGGGCCTCTCTCTGCTCCACCAGGTTCAAGGAAAAGGCCAAGGAACACTTCATGCCCTGATTTCTGTCCCCAGAGTCAGCGGCTCCTTCTAAACCTTGGGTCCATGTCCAGACTCTGAGCCCTTCTGGGAACAATTCATGATGGGGTTGCGGGGGACAGCAAAGCAGGGAGAAACGCAAATTCACCGGGCCCCATATGCTATTCATGTATGTCATTTCATCCTTACTGGAAGGAAGAAAAATATTACTGTTTTATAGATGAGAAACAGGGGTTAGCACACCAAGCGGCGAGTGAGGACTCTGGACATTCCAGCCATCCCCGGCAGAGGAAGTGTCCTGGGGTTCCCTAGTCACAGATACCCCACGGCGCCAGGTTCCAGGGAGACCTTTTACCAGTTTTCCCTCATTTTCCAGCCTGTTTCTCGCTCTCACCCCTCCAACCCACTGTCATTTCTCCTGACTCTGTGCTCAGTCTCCTGTCCTCACGTCTTTGCTGCTCCCACGGCCAGGAAATCCCAGATGCCTTCCATGATTTCCATCGAACACCTCCTTATTTGAAGGGTGACTCAAATGTCCCCCACTTCCTCCACGGGCTCGCTGAACCCACTGAGACTCCCACGCACATGCGCTCTCTGCTGCCGCCACTGCTTACTTGCGTGTTTCCGCACTGGAAGACAAGAATGTGGGGCATCTCTATCCCCAGGGCCATGAGCAAAGCCTGCCAAAAAGCAGACCCTTAGGAAGCTTTGGTGATGGAATGAACAAAGAACGCCCCACGTATCTAGCCCACAAGGAGCGTTCCCGTTCCTTCCAGAGACCAGGACTGCATTTGGACACGTTTTGCACAGCTTCGTGGTACTAGTAATTATTGGGAATGGGTGCGGGGGGTGTCAACAACAGAATTTCTCAAATCTTTCCCATGTGTCTTGGGTGTTACCCAATTTCTCTGTATATGTTACCCATGTTCTCTATATGTGCAGAGAGGTCTTTGGATCTAGTATAGGATTTAGGATTCCATCTAAATATTTCTTACCTAGTTATTTTATCTTGTTTTTCTTTTTAGCCAACTTACATGCCTTTTAGATGTGGCTGTGTAGACATGTTTTCAAGTTTTTTTAGTGTAAGACTTTATTTTTCATGTTTTTAAATTAATTTTTTTTTAAGATTTTATTTATTTATTTGACACAGAGAGAGATCACAAGTAGGCAGAGAGGCAGGCAGAGGGAGAGAGGGTAGCAGGCTCCCTGCTCAGCAGAGAGCCTGACACAGGCCTTGAACCCAGGACCCTGAGATCATGACCTGAGCCAAAAGCAGAGGCTTAACCCACTGAGCCAACAGGCGCTCCTTTATTTTTATTTTTTTTTTTAAGATTTTATTTATTTATTTGACAAACAGAGATCACAAGTAGGCAGAGGCAGGCAGAGAGAGAGAGAGAGGAGGAAGTAGGATATCCGAGGAAGAGCGCCTGATGTAGGGCTCGACCCTGGGATCACGACCTGAGCTGAAGGCAGAGGCTTTAACCCACTGAGCCACCCAGGTGCCCTTGGCGCTCCTTTAAATTAATTTTTTAATAAGATTTTCTTTTCTTTCTTTCTTTCTTTCTTTCTTTCTAAACCACGGGTTTCACACATGAGCCCAGTGCAGGGACCTGAACTCATGACCCTGAGATCAAGGCCCAAGCTGAGATCAAGAGTCAGATGCTTAACCAACTGAGCTACCCAGGCATCTCTGAAGATTTTGTTTTTAAGTCATCTCTACACCCAATGCGGTGCTCAAACTTAGAACCCTGAGATCAAGAGTCATTTGCTCTACTAAGCCAGTGAATCACCTTGGTAATCTTTAAAAACATTTTTTTTTAAGATTTTATTTATTTATTTGACAGAGAGAGATCACAAGTAGGCAGAGAGGCAGACAGAGGGAGAGGGGGTAAGTAGGTTCCATGTGGAGCAGACAGCCCGATCCCAGGACCCTGAGATCATGACCGGAGCCGAAGGCAGAGGCTTAACCCACTAAGCCACCCAGGCACCCCTAAAAACATTTTTAATAATGTCTTAAAATTGACAGACTATATTTCGAACAGTACTTTTAGGGTCACAAATGATAGTTCATTTTGGATTTATTTTGATAACTTGATTATTTTTGTTTGGTTTGGTTTTTTAAGTAATCTCTATGCCCACCATGGAGCTCAAACTCGGAACTCCGAGATTAGCCCTCACGTGCTCTACCAACTGAGCCAGCCAGGTGCCTCCTGAGAACTTGATGTTGAAATCCCACTATAGGGGCCAAGGGCAGGCTGTCCCAAGATGGGCCACTGGGGCATAAAGATGATTTCCAGGTAGGAAGAATCAAAACCTAGCAGATGCAGGGAACGCTCAGCCTCCCTTTCAGCTACCAAAATTTACATTGGAAAGGAGAGCCTGTGCCCGGAAGAGAGCTATTAACAGACTTCCCTTTACCTGCATAATTGGGCAACCTTGTTTTTCCAAAGCTCTCCTTTCAGCCTCCTGCTGGTGAGCTTCCTCCCCTTTGAATCCGCAGAGCCTTCCCCATCAGCTTCCCATTGCCTCATTATCTTTGGAAGTTCATGTCTGTGTGGATTCCCCATAGGTAGACCTATTAAATTTGATTTTCTTCTGTTCATCTGTCTCATGTCAATTGGATTCTAAGCCCAGCTGGCAAGATGTAGAGCAAAGGAAGGTCTTCTGCCCAACACCACTTGGTTGGCTTCTGCCCCTCATTCTAGTTCTTTGCCATTTCTGGGGGGCGCTTGGTGCTGCCTCCCTGGTCTTCAGCCTGAAGCGTGACACCTGCCATTGTGATAGGTGAGGGTCAGTCTCCATTGGTTCTGGTGACACCGAGGTGGTGTCAAGATGCCCCTGTGGTGTGTGGCAGACACGGAGACTGGCCCAGACCACCAGGGCTGGGCTTCCTGCTCCTTGGGGGTGCCTCTCAGTCAGGTCTGCCCACACCCTCTAAGCCTGCACTCCTGCTTCTGGTTGGCTCCTTCACTGAAACCCAGGCACCCGGCCATTCTGCTGCCTTCTCGAATAAGCCTACCTAAGTGGAAGAGGCTAGCCAGGGAGACTAGTTCCACATCACAGCAGACACAACAGGACATCAACCCTCTGTCTTCCATGCCTCCTTCCTTTCTTATCATCGGCACCCCGGTTTGGGTGTCTGGGTGGCTCAGGTCATGATCCCAGGGTCTTGGGATGGAGCCCCACATTCGTGGGGGGGGGGGGTCCCTGCTCAGCGGGAAGCCTGCTTCTCCCTCTCCCCCTGCTTGCTGTCTTGCTGTCTATGTCAAATAAATAAATTTCCCAACTTTCCTTGCAGCAAGGTAGGGTCATGGGACAGCTTCCTGCCAGTGTCCCTGGGGGTAGATATCCCTTCTGGAAAACAGAAAGGCAAAACGCCTCTGGGAAGCCTTTGCCTTTCCCCTTTCCTCCTGCCTGGATTCACTGTGCTCTCATTCGGTCTTCATGTGCAGTAGGCAGAGCAAGCATTATCCCCACTTTACAGAGGAAGAAACTGAGGTTCAGAGACATCCATTGAATTTTTTTTTTTTTTTAAGGTTATGAGGCTGTTAGCTCCTACAGGGAAACTGGAAGTGTCGACTCACTTCATCATCTAGCTTAACTTTCCCTTTTTGTCCAGGCTGCCAGGAAGCTCAGCACCTACTGTGAAGCTCAAACATGGCCGGCCCCTCCCATCCCTTGTCCTCATTGCCTCTTACGAAACTTGAGGACAACCCTTTCTTGGAAGACTCCTCCTCTGGAAAGCGTGGGGTAGGTCAGCTTAACCTTCCTTGGCTCCTGTACCTCTCTCCATCCTGCTCAGGGCAGCAATGATGTACATGGATGGGTTCTCTGGTTTCTGCTTGGGTTTGGCCAACAAAGATCACTGGTGGGAAGAGAGCACCTCCTCCAGGGGTCCATCCCCAAGGAGCACTCCCTGTCTTCTGGCCCGAGGCCTCTGTAATTAGCCCAGGGTGCTGCCTTCTCCCTTGTTTGTTCCTCCCCCTGCCTAGGTCTCTGTGAACTGTCCCTTCACCGAATTCTCAAATGACCCAAGTTGTGTGGATCTTGCCAGGGCCCCGTCATACCCTGAATGTCCCCCCAAATTCATATGTTGAAGTCCTAGGCCCCAAAGCGATATTCAGAGGTGGATCACTTGGGATGTAATTAGGTTTAGAGGAGGCTAGGAAGCTGGGGCCCCGGGAAGGAAGTGGTGCCCTTCTAAGGAGCAATCCCTCTCACTGAGCTTGCACCGAGGAGAACACAGTGAGGAGGTGGCGGTCTCCAGGCCAAGGAGACGGCTTTCGCCAGGTGTGGATTCTGCTGGGACCTTGACCTTGGACTTCTAGCCCCCAGGACTGTGAGAAATAAATGCCTGACATTCAAGCCCCCAGCCTTTGGCATTCTGATACAGCAGCCAAAGCAGAGGATCCCCTGAACACAGAGTGCAGAGGAAGGGCTTTGCTGAAAATCCTTGTGCTCTGAGAACTCTGTCCTGTCCCCTCTCCTTGGCAGACTTTGGTTGAGCACCTAGCACCCCTTACCTGCCTCTCCACTGGGCTCCCTGCGCCTGTCCCCACCCACCTGTGCCAGTGCCAGGAATCCTGTGCGGACGCAGCCATGGCCTCCCTGCACGGCCTGACCTCAGGCAGGTGAGGAAATGACACAGTGGTGGGCCCACAGGTGCCCCAGGTCCTCAGGCTTGGTGGACGCCTTGCAGCTGGCCCTCCCTGGGAAGGGGGATGGGAGATGTGCGTGGGGGAACCGTCACATCAGCAGGCAGTCACGACAACAGGGTTGGGGGAATGACGGCGTGCACGGGGCATTATAGACCAGAGAAGGGCCACCAGCTTGGCCTGGCTGGGAGCAGTGGGAGGTCACGGAGGAGTGTTCCCAGAGGGAGGTCTAGCAGGGGGAAGGCATCCTGCACAAAGATCAGGAGGCAAGAGCCGGCAAGGAGGATGCTGGCTGAGGGGACAGAAGGGAGGGGCAGGGGCTGGGGTGACCCACCCCAGACCACAAAGGGGCCTGGATGCCAAGCCATAGGCCACAGGGAAAGTTCCACCCAAGAGAAATCCAGCACATGTATGCGAAGGCTGGGCGGGACAGGACTGGAGGCTGAGGCCGGCCAGGAAATCACCCCTTGGACAGACACACGAGACCTGGTGTCCCTGAAGGGGGGACTCATGCCCAGCCATCTCTTCAGCCCTCCCACCCCCTAAGGTTCCAAGGTGCCAAGCTGGAGGCCTCTTGAGTGTGTGGGAATTGAATTAAAGCTACTCCAGATCCTAAACCACTCTTTCTCCTGGACTCCTCTCTCTGTGTCTCTGCTGCACACACGTAGCCAGGAGTGCACGTGGGGCCCAGCCAAGGAGGCACCAGGCTGCTCGGGCAGCCCCCAAATCCCTATCCCACCCCTACCAACCCCCCGCGCCCCCCCACCCCCCGCCCAGTACAGCCTCCATTAGATCTGTGTGTTAGTTTTATTTTCTTTGCTTTGGTCTATACAAAAAAACCAATAACCAAAAACATAAAGCGAGAATAATAAAACTCTCTGCTGGGACCTCCCCCAGCCCCCCACACCCATGTGCGGGAGGTGGTGGTGGGTTTGAAACAGGAAGGGGAAGAGAAAGCCCCCCCACCGCACACCAGAGGGGTCAGCCAAGAGCACTTCTCAGGAGTCAGCTAGGGCAGCTGTGGGTGGGAAGGGGCGTGAGGGAAACACCCCCAGGGCTCCCGGGAAGGGGTCGGGAAGGGGTCGGGAAGGGGCCGGGAAGGGGCCGAAGCCAGCTGAGCGTCCTGGAGAGAGGTGCAGCAGGGCCTCGGAGTGGGGGGACTCACTCTCTGCATCTCTGTCCCATCTCCATGGTCCATCCCTGAACTATTCGGATAGCTTTGGATTCTGGGCTTTGGGCCTTGAATCTAGGTCCTGGACACCCCAGGGGATCAGGAACAGCTGGTAGGTTGGGAGTTCGGTGAGACAGTCAGGCCCAAAGAAGGAACCAAAGCACTGTGCGGCCAGGCCCTGCTGGAGTCAGGCTACCCGGGGTGTGGCTGGGGGTGGGGGTGACAACTGGGGGAGGGAAGAGCGTGGGTGATTGAGTCTAAAGCTTTAGTGCCAGGGCCACAGAGGTGGGGAGGGGGTGTTGGGCCCTAGACCCACAGCCCAAGACAGAAAAGCAGGAGCAGATCACCATCCCAAGAAAGACCCTACAGAGGACCTCTGGAGGCGTGGGGTTCGGCGAGAAGTCGCGGCCCTGCTCCCGGGGCTCAGGCACTTTTCTGTCCGCCCCTTTGCCTGCACAGAGAGCCTCTCAGATGAGGAATCGCACCTGCGGGGGGGGGGGGGGGGCAGACACAGAGGGGTCAGGGCAGGCCTGCGGCCCCTAGGATCTTGTCACCCAGCCACTACCCACAGGAAGGATGAGGGACCAAGGCAGGCCAAGGTACAGCCCTTCCTTGGGGGAAGCTCAAAAGCAAAAGGCCCCACACTCGATCCCTGCCAAAAAGAGCCAGGGTTTCAGAGGAAACATGACAAGCCTCTGGGAGAAGGTTCTAGAGGGCAGGAAAAGCATGTCTCGACAGCCCACGGGCATGAGGGAGGGCTGTGAAGCAGGAAGGCGCCATACCAGAGTAGGGCCCGCTAGGCCAGCACGTGGTCGCCCGCGGGGTAGGGGGGCCTCAGGCCGTCGCTGTAGGTGTCAATGGGATAGTCCGGGTCTATCTCCATGTGCATATCCAGGGGGTCCAGGGGCACGTCGCTTGAGTACATGGGGCGGTAGGTGGCATCCATGTCTGGGGAAGAGAAGGCAAGGGGACCTTCTGCGGTCTGTAGACCACCCTGCTGGACAGCCCTCAGTCCGTCTCCAGGGAGCCTGACCCCTCTCCAACCTCCCATATCAGGGGGCCTAGAAAGGAGTGTGTGTGGACACTACACAGAGAAGCTGCCTCGGATCCTTCAGCCTTGGAGACGCAGAGCCTCTTGTCGCTCACATCCACAGAGAACCCACACCTCAGGCTCCCGGTGGTCCCCGAGGAACTCTGCACACACTTACCATCTGCATAGGGTTCATTGATGGGGATCATGCTCTGGGCCTAAGGAAAGAGAGAGAAACATTGGGGGAGGGGAGAAGGCTGGACAATATAGGCTCTGGGCTGGGGCGTGGGCAGCCAGAGACGGTGCTAGAAAAGGGGCCAGGGAAAAGCAAAGACCCATCAGAAGAAGAGAAGATGAAACAGGGTTACACAGTGCCCCAAGGGACTCCTCTCCTAGGGCATCCCCTCCTAGGATGGAAGGGCCCACCATTCATGCTTGGGGAAACCCACAGAACTACAATGGCCCTGGGGACAGCAGCGCATGGGACAACATGAGAACAGGTACCAGGGGCTCACCCACCCCTCAGAAACAGATAGTTTGCCCTACTACTCCCATCTGCTAGAAATTGTCATCAGAGATCTGTAATTATAAAATAAAAATCTATGAAGTTGATAGTGTAGTAGGAGCCCCCTTAAAAATTGCTGTCCTTGAGCAGTGTGCGACTTGCACAACCATACGTTGCAGTCCAGCCCACGATACTCACAGCCTCCCAGGCAGCTGGGTCATGCTTGAAGAGGGAGTTGGTGAGCTCTACAGACACACGCTTACGGTAATCTGGGTTCTTGTCCTCGGAGATGCGGAACAGGACAGCAGCAGCGTAGGTGGCTGAGCAGAGAGGAAAGGAAAAACCAGTTCAGGCGCCTGCCTCCACCCTGGCTGGAGGACCAAGACCCAGCCCTCCTCTGCCACCCCCTCACCCAGAGCATGCCCCTCACCGGTGCCCTCATTGCGGGAGTGCAGGAGCTCCATGAGTGGAGCCGAGGCCCCCTCAGCATCAATGGCGTCAGCTGCTTCCTTGTCCTGTGCTAGTTCACACAGGACCCCAGCGGCCACACGCTGGATGTTCTCCACTGATGAGTACAGGAGCTGGGGAGAAGGAGCATGGGGTGGGGAAGGGGTGCAGGTGGGTGGGCAGCCAGTCTCCCAACCTTGTCCATCTCTGCCTTTCTTTTCTGGATTTTTTTTTTAAAGATTTTATTTATTTATTTGACAGAGTAAGACACAGTGAGAGAAGGAACACAAGCAGGGGGAGTGGGAGAGAGAAGCAGGCTTCCCCAAGGCGGGGCTCGATCCCAGGACCCTGGGATCATGACCTGAGCCGAAGGCAGACGTTTAACTGACTGAGCCACCCAGGTGCACCCCCTCTTTTTCTGGATTTAACACAAGCTCCTACTAGAAGGTGTGGAAAAGTCTAAGAAAAGTATAAAGAAACAGGAAAGAAAATCAGCCATAATTCCCCACCCTCTGTTAATACACTGATGTAATACACTGATCAGGTTTTTTTTTTTAACCATAATCCTGTTTTATTTATATATATATTTTTTTCTTTTTTTCTTTTAGGATTTTATATTTGACAAAAGGGAGAGATAGCTAGAGAGGGAACATAAGCAGGGGGAATAGGAGTAGGAGAAGCAGCCTACCCACAGAGCAGGGAGCCCGATGCAGGGCTCGATCCCAGGACCCTGAGATCACGACCTAAGCCAAAGGCAGATGCTTAATGACTGAACCACCCAGGTGGCCCTATATATATACATTTTGATTCCTGCTTTTTTTTTTTTTTAAGCATTTTCTTTTTAAAGATTTTATTTTGGGGTGCCTTGGGTGGCTTAGGCACCGACCGCATCCCTTACTCTAAACTCTAATAATTAAAGAGAAAAAATTCCAAAAGCAAAAAATTCTTCAACTTCATTGTATATAGCCATATGATAAAATGAATCCTTCTTTTTTAACCATTCCCTTATCATTGGCCATTCATTTTGTTTTCAATTATTATAAGTCGCATATGGTGCTTGCTGGCTGTAGGTATACATTTCTGCCACATTTTAAATAATGTTAAAATGATTTCACAAGAAGAAAATCCCAGGTGAAGGACTCGATCCCAGAACCCTGAGATCATGACCTGAGCTGAAATCAAGTGTCAGAGGCTTGACTAACTGAGCCACCCAGGAGCCCCAGACATGAGTATCTCCAAGGTTCTCCATGCAGATGGCAGAACTGCCTTCTGGGGAGGGTTGGCCATCTTCTCTTCTCCCTGGCGGAGTCTGGGGCTGTCTATTTCATCAAATCTTCGCCAGCCCAGGGCGAAGCCCAGGGCACTCCCTTTCCTCCTACCCCAGTTTGATAGTGGAAAATGGAATCTCACTGGGAGCATCAGCTTCCTGCCTCTCAACTCCTGGGGTTGAGCACTGCTTGTCATGAGGGACCTGGGGATTGCTTCTGCCTCTGCCTGTCTAACCACTGGGGTCCTGTCTTAGGGAGCTTTTTTATATAAAAGATATTAAACTCTTGCCTATTGTGACACTTGTAAACATTTTCCAAGTGTGCTACTAACTTTTTCATGCTTTTTAGGCTATTTCTGACATACAGATGATTTTTTTTTTAAGATTTTACTTATTTATTTGACAGACAAAGATCACAAGTAGGCAGAGAGGCAGGCAGGGAGAGAGGGGGAAGCAGGCTCCCCGCCAAGCAGAGAGCCCGATGTGGGGCTCTATCCCAGGACCCTGGGACCATGACCTGAGCCGAAGGTAGAGGCCTTAACCCACTGAGCCACCCAGGCGCCCCTGACATACAGATGATTTTAATGTTTATGTGGTCGAATCTGGAGGTAATTTTTCTTGTTTGTGATCTATTTCTTGCTTCTTTTTTTTAAAATTTATTTTAAGACTTTATTTATTTATTTGAGAAAGACAGAGAAAGCACACAAGCAGGGGAGTGGGAGAAGGAAAAGCAGGCTCCATGATGCTTGATTCCAGGACCCCAGGATCATGACCTAAGCCAAAGCCAGACATTTAACCAACTGAGCCACCCAGGTGTCCCTCTTCCCTTGGTTTTGAGCCTGTAAAGCTTCCATGCAGGGATATGCTAAGCACTCACTCCTGGTGTGGCCACTTTTTTCACACTCCTTCAAAGACCTCTTGCTGCCTGGCCCATACCCACCAAACCCATGGCTGCCGAGTTCCCCCTTTCTGTCAAGGGGGTGAGCAGGGGTTGGAGGGTCCTCTCCTGTCCACTTGCCCCAGACTCACCTGTACAAACAGGGGGATGGTGTTGAGTCGGAAGATCTCCATGCGGTTCATGGGATCCCGGGCGAGGATGTGCAGGGCTCCAGTGCAGCCCTCCACAATCTCCTCCATCCTCACACCGTCCTGCGCAAGAGGAGTCACTGGGACGTGGAAACCGATGGTCCTTGGACCCGGCCACACGCCCCCACCATGACAATCCAACAAACCTCACAGATCCCTGGAGATCACCTCAGTGACAACTTGCCTCCCCGCTTACACACACACACACACACACACACACACATACATTCACCAACAGGACAACCCAACTCCCACAGAAGGCTGGCTCACCGTGTAGGGCTGCTGTGTGCCTGCAGCCACATGGCGCTGGGCATCCTGGTGAGCCTTGACCAGCAGCTGGACAAGGCGGGGGATAACCGCTGCCTCCTGCAGAGGTGCATGGTTTGCTGGGCACAGAGCCAGATTCCTGATCAGGCCGATGGTCGCCTGAAAGAACAATCAACAATGATAGGGACATTTCTTGGGCATCTGGAGAATCCCAACTTTCCAGCATCATCTCCCCCTTCCCTTGTCATCTCTCTGTGCCCCAGGCCAGACACAGACATGCTGGAAGATCTCCAGACCATGAGACCACTCCCAGCCCACGTCCCTTATTCCACTGGATCTGTGGGTTTTCACATCTAATAGCCCCAGCTAAAATGATACCCTATTCCAGAACATTCTACCAGCCCCATGCCTTGATCCTCACCCTTGTCCCTTCCCCCAGACAGCTGCTTTTCTGGTAAGTCCCAAACCATGATTATCAGGGAGTCCTTGCTATGGCTGACCCCAAAGTTTCCTGCTTTAGTGATATGCACACCGCAGTCAATCCCCAGCAAGGCAGCTCTGGAAAGAAGCCTCTTTCCTGGGGCACCCCATCTCCCAGGGACCACTCTGGCCTTCCAGAGTCCCTCATCTCATCTGACCCTCGAAAAAAGCAGCCAGGAGGGCAGGGACAAAAGTCATGAGAGATGAGGATGTGAGCACAAGATAGATAGATGGCCTGCCATGGTCACCTGTCAGTGAGCAGTTAGGTCAAACGCTCCCCTTACCTCCGGCTTGCAGTAGGGACCCACCCCAGGGAGGGACGACATGGTTTTTTTTTTTCCCTTCACTATGGATTGTTAAAAATTCAATGTATAACTCCTTAGACTCATTCTTATTTGTCCTGTCAGACTGTCTAAAATTTCACCAGTGGGAGCCCTGCCAGCTCGCTCTTCTCTACCCAGGCAGCCCCCTTCACACCCTTAACTACAGCAGATGCTAACTGCCCCCCCAGAACCCTTTCTGTTAGTATCCCCCCTTGACTTTTAGCGGGACACATGGCCTTCGGACCAACGACACTTGGCTAGCCTCCCTGTATCTAGATGGTGTGATTAAGACCTAAAGTGTGAGTGGAAGTGATGTGTTCCACGAACCAGCCACACCCCCTGGGAACCTGTTAGAAATGCAGCATCTCGAGCCCACCCCAGCCTACGGACTCAGGGCCTCTCTGTCACAGTAGCCTTGCCTGGACCCATCCAGCACCTAAGCCTGCCCACAGAGAGCTCCTTCCCCTTGCCCAGCCCCCACTGCAGCCCCCCACGGCACCTTCACCAACGGCCACTGGTTGGGCTGGTTGAGCAGCTTGACGATGGCCGGGATGCCATAGTTGAGGCGCACGGAGTTCTGGGCCATCTCGGCCTCGGGGTGGCGGCTGGTGAGGTGGCGCAGGGCGCAGACGGCAGGCTCCGTGATGTCGTCCTTGTCGCCTGCACGCAGGATGGCATGGATGAGGGCCTCCACACCGCTGTTCTGGGTCACCAGCGTCTTATTCTTGCTGTTGTTGCACGTCAGGTTGGACAGAGTGCCCGTGGCGCAGGTGAGGACGTTGACGTCGTCCACGCTCAGCTGGTTCACGAGAATCTTCAGCACACTTTCCAGGCCCTCCTGTGGGTTGTGGGGGAGACAGCGGAGAGGGAGGGAGATGTTGCACTCCCAGAAGTTCTCCTCACATCTGTCCCACAGGAGCGAGATGGCCTGACAGGGTCTAAAGCCCACTCAGCCGATAGTCAAAGGGCCCTGACCCGTGCCCCGGAGACTTCATCCTGTGCCACTGCTGAGGACACCCCAGGAGAAGGGGGTACTCGCCCCCCAGGCCACTGCTGCTCAGAGCAGCCAAGGGGCTCCCCGACACAGCCACAGCCAGCAGGCCAGCTGTGAACCCTGGCCTGTCTCTAAGTGCCCCTGCCCCTCTGTGTCCTCAAACCCATGCAAGGCCAAGAGGAAAGTGCAGAGGTGACCACATGCTTCAGGGGCCCAGCTGGCCTGCTCTTCCCAGCCTCTCATCTTTCTGGGCCTTCGTGCTGCCCCCCTCGGGGGTCCCCATGCCAAATCCAGTTTCGGGGACCATCACTGACCCAGAAGCCTCACTCCTCCCACGGGGAGCCCCAGGGGCCTTGTGGTAGAAGAGGAAGACTCCAGGCTCTGGGATGACACTGCTGAGTCCCAGCTCTGCCATTTACCAGCTGTGACCGAGGGCCATTACGTAATTCCCTGGGCTCCTGTTTCTTCACCTGATCACCTGGGTCCCCTAGCCCACCTCTAGCTATTGAAAGGGGTGAGCAAGCCAAGGTCCACAAGTGCCCAGCCAGTCCCAGCATGTGGCCGGGGCTGAATAAACTGCCTGTTGATGGTGGTTTGGGGGCCTCTTCGGAATGGCAGTTGGGCTGGAAGGAGGGATCAGCAGTCTTGTTCTAAAACCACGTTTTTTCCTTAAACTGTGTGTTTAGCCACCAGAGCCCCCACGTCTCCTGGTGTATCACTGCTGCTCCTTGCAGGGTCTAGGTCGAAACTGTTTTCCAGGGACCACCTGAACTCAGCTTAGGAACATCAGACCCTAGAGCCTGAAGCTAAAGGGATGAGGATTTCAGGGTGTTTCCAGCTTCAGCCACAACACACAAGATTTGGGGCCTCAGGCTCCCCACGGCTCCTAAGGGCAGAATTCCAGACAGGAGCCTGTGCGTGGCAAGAGGGGAATGAGCTGGCTGGGGAGGTGGGCCCGGGCCCACCCCCCCCCACCTGTTTAGTGGCCACATCCGAGAGGTTGCGCAGGGTCCAGAGGCAGTTCTGCACGAGGCGGGGGCTGTTGCTTGTCAGGTGTTTGCCCAAGGCCTGCATCCCACCTGGGGCAAGGGACAGGGAGCACGTCAGTCACAGGGAGCATGGCTCACCAAGACTGGCTGCTGCACAAGTCGTTCCCCTCCGCCCCCCACCGCTATCCCGGCCCTCCTGGCCACGTGGGCCACCCTCGCAGGCCACACTCACCAGCCTCCACAATGGCAGGCTTATTGCTGGGACACACGGACAGCACCTTGAGCACACGGCTGGTGGTCCAGAGCAGCTTCTCATAACTATAGTTACGCATGATCTGCACGAGGGCCTGGGGTCCTCCGTTGGCCAGGATGATGAGCTTAGGGGGAGACAGTGGAGAGTGAGTGGGAGACAAACAGGAAACAGGACAAGAAACAAGGAAAGGAGAGGGTGCGACAAAGCTGTCACTACTGAACTTTGGCGAAAACCTGAATCGCTCCTGTGATTACTAAAAACGCCAAAAATTGAAAAAAGGGCAATACACAGTGCTGACAAGGATAAAGTCAAACTGTATTAACAGACACCACCACCACCACCACCACCACCACCACCGCTGGAACTAATACAATCCTTCCGGAAGGCGTTTGGCAATCTGGGTAAAAGCCCACAAATATTAAAAACCCGCAGCCTCCCTGATGAAAAAATTGTCCACTCTTTGGGAAAAGCCATGTGCCCAAAGCTGTTCATTACATCACTGTTCATAAAGGCAGAAAAGCCAGAGCAATCTAAATGCCCTCCCTAAGAAGGTGGTCTGGGGGCCCCACTTCATGAAAGGCTATTTGCCACAACAGAGGGTGATTTTAAGGATGGGGGGATTAAAAATACGCAGAAAACAGATGCAACGTTGTACATTTGCCATGGCTACAACCGCGTACAAATGACCCCACGGGATGGCCTTGCAGGAAGCAGATGGAGATAGCAGTGGTTGCATGAGGACAGTGACTTTTTTTTCTTTTCCTTATCCTCAAAATATTCAGTTCTACGATGAAAGATGTCCAGCTGTGTATACTCATATTTAACCGAAAAAGGGTAAGGACTCAGGGCCAGAAGTTGCTGCTGGGCAGACGGTGCCCTGAGGGGCTGTAAGGCGGGGCTAGGGGCGAGGCTAGGGGCGGGGTGCAGCGCACCTTGCTCTCCTGGTTGCCATAAGCCAGCAGCTGCAGGCAGTCTGTGGTGATGGCCAGGAACTTGGGGTTGTTCTTGTTGAGCAGGGGCACCATCTTCTGCAGCCCGTCGGCCAGACGCACGGCCATCTTGGCGCCCTCCTGGTACAGCAGCAGGTTGTGCAGCGTGGTGATGGCGTAGAACAGGACCGACTCCACGGGGGAGCTGGGATGATGGGCAAGGGGTTAACGGGAGTCGGGTCCCAAGGGGCTTGGCATGAATGTGGGCTACCTCCCCGACGAAGCCTTCCCCATACCAACACCCCTGTGGAAATAGCCCTTGACTTAAAAATCTCATCGTCCCTTGAGCCCCGCCCCACTCTTAGCCATCTCCCCTCTGGGACCATGACTCCTCCTCCTGGGCTCATAGCCCAGGGTTGGGCGCACAGTAGGTCTACTACCATATGGGAGGCCATGTGCTACAGAGGTCCTGGGAGGGAGGGGGTCAGAGTATCTCCAATCTCAAGGAACTCACAGCCTGTAATGGACATAAGGAGGAAGACCAAGGGACCTTGCAAGGTTGGGAAAAATCTGGAAGGCAAAGAACACTCTCTGCTGTTCCCTCTGCCCTGGATACTCTTCCTTTCGTTGACAAGGGCCAAACCCTGCTCATCTGTCAACACCCTGCTGTTAGTGTGCACAGCTGGTCAGAGCTCTTGAGCAGTGTTGGGCAGACCGCTCTCGAACCTATACCATATCCTGGGAATTAACGTGCTCGTTCCTTACGTGCCAGTCTTCTCTGCTTGGCTGTGAGGAGCTGAGCTCCAGGACTGGGCATGGAGTTGCACCTGGCACACAGTAGGTCCTCCATAAATGTTGTATGGAAGCCCAAGGGAAGGGAGACCCTGGGATCCCACAGTAGGTAGGGGTGGGTACCTGAGCATGCGGACCAGAGCAGGGATGCCGCCTGACTTGAAGATGGCAAGCAGCCCCTCACGGTGGTGGGAGAGGTTGTGCAGGATGCTGGTGGTGCAGCGGGCCGTGTCCAGGTCACTGGTGTTCTGCATGGTGCGTACCACGGCTGCCACTAGCTGGGGTGAGCCCATCAGCGCCCGCCGAGACGCCTCTTTCTTGGATAGCTGGTTCACAATCATGGCTGCCTTGGTCACTACCACCTGAGTGGGAGGGGAGGGATGGGAAAAAGTGAGCAGATGGGCTGGGCCAGCTGTCACAGAGAGATGGAGAGGCCCAGTGGCCCCCTCCACAAAGTTCAGAATGACCCAGCTCAGACTCTCCCCTCCCTGCTGATGGGGCCCGTGGTAAGGTCATTCCCTGCAGACCCCTGTCCTCTCCGCTCTGTCCTGCCCCCGCCCCAGCCAGGCCCCTCACGGACCGGGTCCTCATCGTTGAGTAGTTTGGTGAGTTCAGGCAGGGCCCGGGTGGCCAGCTCGGCGTCGTCCTGGTAGTTGATGAGATGTACAATGGCTGACTTGAGCAGCTGGGACGGCTCGGCCAGCCGCTGCAGGTTGGTGCTCTGGCCGTCCACCTGGGTGGCCAGCAGCAGCGAGCTGTCTTCCCCTGTCACACCAGGACACATGGCCTCCCGCACTCGCTTGGCTCTGGCCGTCGTGGACATCTGGTACTCCAGATCACCTGGGGGATGAGCCATGGGCAGGGACTGAGCCATACAAGGTGCATTGTGGGGGGACACTGGGGAGCAGGGCATGCCTTGTAGACAGACCACCTGTGTCCTTGGGACTGACCCCGACAAAGGCCCCAGTTACACCCCTCACATGGTTCTGCCACTAACCGGGGCGGTTAAATCAGCCGTAAAATGGGGCGCCACCTGATCTGCCCATCATAGAGAATTCTTAGGGGAATTACATACTAGTTATAAATCCCCCTGAAAAAAAGGGATCATTACATCACTATGAACCTGTTCATGAATGTTACTATTCACAGGAATATTTAACATCTTTTGAGTATTCACTCAATTAAAAGTTTTTCTTATATTTTCTCATTTATCTCATAATAACCCTATGAGATAAGTACTATTATCAGCTCCATTTTACACATGGGGAAACTGAGGCACAGAGAGATTCTAGGAGCCCAAGCTGGGGTCTGAACTCAGCCTGACTCCAGAGCCAAAACCCCAACCCTATACCCCTCCTTTAACAATCAGGTTGGGGTAGCAGGAGACAACCTAGGTCTCCTTTCAACCCTGAAATCTCATGATTCTAATTACTCATCATCTCCAAAAGAGGCAAGTCTCCCATTACAGAGGCAAGCAAAGAGAGGCCCCGAGGGCCACCCAGTATCATACAGATCAGAGGGAAAGGTGGGAGTGTGGGTTTCAGAAAATACAAGGAGGGTTCTCAGCTCAGACTCTGGGTTCCACCCCCTGGGTGAGTCCAGGAGTCCTATAAGTAGGTGCCCAAGCTTCCCAGGCAGCCCTGCCCTGGGCAAGTGTCCAGATGCCCCAGGGAGAGAGGCGGACATTCCACCCTCCAATTATTCAGGATGGAGGAGATACCCACAGAGCTTTCCCACCTGAATGCTGTACTTTGAGCTATTAACACAATGGCTGGCCCCCGCCCACTGTCAGGAAGGAGAGTCCTGGGCACTGAGACTGAGCTCCACAGGGCCTCCACCTGTCCCAGCCCACCCCGCACCTGTCCCAGCACCCACAGCTTAATGTCCGGGGCCCTGGAGGCAACCATGGACAGCGGTCCTAGGGCCCACGTACTCCTCTCCCCCAGAGAAGCCAGCACCCCAGCTAGAAGCCCCAGGCCCAGGAGCCAGCAGCTGGGTCATCTTGCCACCACCTAGCCTCAGCCTACCTGCAGGTCTCCTCCTACCCTCAATGGGAGCCCTACCACCCCATCAAACTTGAGGCTCCTAGAGCAAAAGCACCATCTTTCCCGACAGACCAGGCAGGGGTCCCCTGAGGGCAAGAGGGATGCCTCGAGGGCCAGGACCATGCCTTCAGACTGGCAGGAAAGGTCTTCACTTCCCCCCGCCCTACTAGAGGTTCAGGGAAGAGGAATCTACCCTCTCTCAGATGGGGGAGCCCCAAAGTAGCTGTGCCTCCTCCCTCAGACAGGAGCCCCCCAACCAAGTCTGCCTCCTTCTGCTGCGCCCTCCCTCTAGGGCCCAGGCTGTTTTTCTGCTGAAGTATTTCCGTGGAATAGTTTCCATGCAAGAGTCCCCGGTGATCCTGACCTTGGCTCTGGGGCACCGGGGTGTAGGTGGTGGTCTTCTTGAGCGTGTACTGGCGCCCGCAGGCATCATCCTCTTCCATGATGCCCTTGCTACTGACCGAGGGCACACAGGTGTTGGCACCCGAGTGGATGCCAGAGTCATAGGTGTATGTCTGCTGCCACTCAGTCACCTTGATGGGTTGTTCGATCAGGTTCATCACTTCCATGGTGGCTGCTGGGGACACAGGAATGGCAGGAAATCAGCTGGCTCCAGGGAGGCATCCCATGACCTGGTGTAGCCCGCAGCTCCAGCCCATCCTCAGGCTCAGGGACGGACTGCCCAAAATGGGATACCCAAGGGTGAGTCCTGGGCTTAGGTCTCTAACCTCCAGCCCAGGGTGGGGTGAGCCCCACGGGCAGTGGGGCAACAAAGAGCCAGAGGCCCCAACCCAGCCCTGAGCTCGCTCACTTCGCTGTCCCCGCCCAACACTCCCAGAGCAAAAGATACACAGGGCCTCCAGCAGCTTCTGGGGTCCCGCAGACCCACCCCCGTGCACTGGGGCTCCCTGGGAAAGTCTCTGATGAGGTACCTATACCTCAAGCATTGAGCAGGAAACTGGGTGGGGCAGGGAAGCAGTCAGACGGGTTTCTCCAGAGAGCCCTGGAGGCCACTGGGAGCCGTCAAAGTCTCCCTTGAGACTCCAGGATCTCAGGACCTTTCCTGAAGATGGGGTGGGATCACAAGATACCCCAGAGGCCCAAGTCCTGAGATCCCTGTCTCTCCAGCACCCCAGATCCTAGATCCTTTTCCAGAATTCCAAGCCCCAATGACCATTATCAGCCACACACTACTGGGCCAATTCCCCTCTCCATAGAGCCCAACCCTCCTTTGCAAAATGGGGTACCACGTCCCTTGCAGGTTCTCGTAGGGCAGATTTGTAAAGGACCCAGCTCAGTGCTGGGCACATCGTAGGCGCTCAGTGTTGGTGACCGTGGCCATGCCTGTGGCCCTGCCTGTGCCATGTAGCAACACCGCCTCTTTTTCAGGGGGGTTTTCTCACCTCCTGTCCTCCTAAAACCCAGACTAGAGGTAAGGGATAGAGGAGGCCTGGGGTGGGGGTGGGGGTCACTGCTATTCAGGCACACCTCCCTCTCCCTGCAGAAACTTGAGGGCACCTGAGATTCATGAATTGCTGGGCCCTACTGTGGACCAGGGTAGTGAATTCTCTCCTGGTCTGCTGGGAATCCCTGTCCCGGGAGCTGACCTCCAGAGTCCTGCCCTTGGGAGGTGAGGCCCAGGAAGCTATGCTCCGGGGAGGGCCTCTACCCCTCTCCCCCAACTAGAGCATTCTCGAATGCCATCACCCTCCTGAGCATGTGCCCCCCCTTTATGGACAGGGAGCCTGAGGCTCCACTGGGGGAGGGGGCACAGAAAAGAAATGGCAGAGCTGGGACAGGGCAGAGCCATGACAGACACTCAGGTCTGTGCCCTTTGCACACACAGTGTGGCGTCAGACAGCAGACCCCAGGCCGGTCCACCCACAAAGGTAGACACGACGCAGCCCCTCATACCTACTGTCCCCTCCTGATGAGGGTCCGGGTGAGGCCCAGCACGGTTCAGCTGGCTCAGCCTGGCCCGGCCCCAGGACGAAGTCAGCAGGGTCTGTCCTCCCAGGGCCACCCTGATGGGGGGTGGCTTGGGGAGGATGTATGATCCTCAGGCCTCCCTGCCTTTTATGGCAACACAGGCTCCTTCCCTGCCTGCGAGCGCACCTGGAACAAGCAGAGGCAGGAGCCAAACCAGCTCCCAGCCACCTCCTTCCTCTCTCCTCCCTTCACCCCAAGTGACTCAGAGTTTCGAGATGATAAACAGAAGCAGGCCCAGAGCGCCCCAGAGAGCAGGCTCCATGCCACCAGCTGCATCCAGCTGCTTCCCAGGCACCAGCAGCCGCCCCCGGGGAGGAGCCCTGGGCCATGCCAGCACTGCCGAAGGGAGGTAAAGCTCTAGAAGCTGCACAGATCTAGCCACTATACCAGGGAGAAGGCTGAGCCCACAGCTGGGCCCCAAGGTTGTCCTCAGATCTGCTCAGGACGAACTGGAAATCTCCAGCCAGGATTAGTAAGAACACCCCATCGGAGCCAGGAAGAGCCCTCCGCAGTGGAAAGCGCTGCCTGGCCCTGGGGGCTTCTCAGCCCAGCCAGAGAGGCGCAGGCCTCACCCCAAACTTCAGGGCTCACACCTCCTCCGCTTGCCGGCCCCATAGCCACAGGGACCACCGAGGTCAAGGCTGGCGACAGGAGGGGGATTTCCCAGCAGGCCCCTCAGCATCCCTGCCAACCCCAGGCTTGAAGCCAAGAGAAGCTGAGGGCTGATGGTTGGCAGCTGCCCAGGGAGAGACAGAGGCCACAGAGAGGTCAAAGGGTCCACGGGGCGGGGGCGGGGAGGCCACACAGCTGCTTTTACTGTCAAATGAATCTCCCGCAGGCCTCAAAGCCACCTGGGCGGGCATGTGTGGTGCCCAGTTTCCAGCTGAAAAGACAGAGAGACACCACCCTGAGAACAGGGCAGCGATCTGCTCAGATCGGGGTTCTCCTTGTGGCACACCGGCCTCCAGCCCACTCACGGGGGCTGCTCCCCTGGCTCCTGACAGTGGAGGAGAGGGGGCCAGACACCAGTGTATGAGGGGGCAGCCAGGGCAAGGGAAGTGTGGAGCCCCTTGCCAGCAGGCAGAGAGGCTGGGGAGGCCCAGACCGCTCACAGCTGGAGTCCCAGGCCCTGGCCCTGGTCCCAGCTCAGCCACAAGCTTACTGGTGTCCTGAGACGATTCCTTGCCCTCTGTGTGTCATCTACAGGAAGAATGGCCCAGCTGATCTCAGAGGAACGGGGATCTCTAAGACTCAGGCGTCCCAGGACAGACAAGAGAAGGCTCAGGGTGGACCAGAGGAGACACGGCACACAGTTCAGGGAGGACACCCCCCCCTACACACACACCAGAACGCTTCTCCAGGAATGGATCCCAGAGTGAGCTCCTCCTGCAGCAGGAAGGCCAGGAGTCAGACGTCAGGCAGTACTGTGCAGCCGCCCCACCTTTCTCCTCACGGGCTCACAGGAAAAACAAGGCAATTCTCTCACCAAGAAACAGAAGCGCTATTTTGGCAGTTCCCACGGTGCAGGGGGCCGCACCCAGCTTGGTCTCGCCCCTCTCCACCCTGGACCAGAGCAGGCCCTGCCACAGTGCCCCCGGACAGAGCTGGGGTGGAAGTGGGCGAGACAGGCGTGGGCCCTGCTCAGCGCCGGGCAGAGCCAGGCAGAGGCAGACACGGGGCGGGCAGCCTTTCCGAAGGGCATGGGGGGCCTTTGTTCAGCAGCTTGCTCTCTCCTGCAGGCCTGGGGCCACACAGGCTGGGAAGCCAGCTCCGAGAGCACAGGGTGCGGTGCCAACAGTACCGGGGACAGGAAGAGAAGCCTGGGCCCTGGAGAAGGAGCACCAAGGAACCTCCCCACGGAGGTGCACACTGAGTGGGAGGGTGCAGGTGACCTTTGGATATACCCTGCGCTCCATTCCTGCTTCCTCCCCAGCAAGGCCACCCCAGCGGGCTGTCCCTGGGCACCCTAAGTCTGAGTGGGTCCCAGCACAGCGAGGTCCAATCCTGACATTCGAAGTAACCACCCCCGCGTGCCAGGCTGGCTCAGTGGGAGGACCAGGAACTCTTGATACTGGCGTTGTAGTGTCTAGCCCCACGTTGGGTGTAGCAATTGCTTAGAAATAAAATCTTTAAAAAAAACTAAATAAAAACAAAAACCCTGCCCCCAGAGCTACCTCAGGCCCCTGCCCCCTCCAGCACCGCTGTCAGTGCTGGGCACGGCTGAGCTGGGCAGCACGATGCCAAGGTTCAATGAAACACCTGGAAACACAGACAAGGCCCGGGAGGCCTGCGGGAAGGAGGCTTAGACACACTGCATGAGGGAGCTTGAAGAGCAGGCAGGGCCCTCCAGAAGTTCCTCGGGCCAGCACCCTGTGGACACCGATCACAGCTCCGTGATAGAGGGAAGGGGCTTTGGGCAGAGCAGGAGAACCTGGGAGTCAGAGGAAGGGATCAGTCCAGCCCTGCCACTCACTGGCTGCATGCCCTCAGGCAAGTCATCTGATTTCCTTAAGCCATCTGCCAAGTAGAGATGATCCAGCCACTCCTTTCTTCAGACCCTATGTGGTGGATCTCACACAGCCGTGACCGACTGTGACCAGGGAAGCCCTCTTTCAATAGTAAAGGCCCAGGCCAGCTTTCTTCTACTAGCCGAGCGCAGACATGGCAAAGAGGAGCCCAGCAGAGCCAGGCCTGGCAAGGTGGCCAGCAGCCAGCCTGCTTTTTGGGGACCCAGGACCAGGGAGGGTGTCTGTCTCCCAGCCCTAAGCCCAATACAATACAATATTGGGGGTGGGGTGTGGCTGGGGAGGAAGTTATGTCTGGTCCAGGAGAGGCGACCCAGTGCTGCCCACTGCCCTCTCCTCACTCCCCTCTTCCCGGTCACATGGGCTGCCTCCTGCAGCCAGGGGTGGCCAGGCCAGTCAGGCTGGGACATTCCCCACATAACAGTCCCCAAAGAGAAGCTGGGCTGAGCAGGGTCACCAGCCCCCACCCTTCCTGACTGTCTCTGACTTCAGATCTGGCCAGCGGTCCCAAGAACCAACCAAAACAGACCCTAGTAAAGTAAAGACAGACGTAACTGCTTCCCTCTAGAGCCCTGTCTCCCCCATCAGGCTGAGGCTTCCCAAATAGGCCTCTCCCGTCAAGACTGGGCTCCAGCAGGAAACACCCCCCACAGATTAGAGGTTCCTGGACAGATTCTGTAGTCTCTCCTTTCAGAATGGTGATTCTGAGCAGGCAGAGACCGAAATGGGCACCACCTATGGCCAAGGGCCCTGGGGACACGAGAAGACAGAGGAGCCCATCCTCCTGGATGCTTCCAGAGGAAAACCCTCACTTCCGGTCTGGAGGACAGCCCAAGCTGCTGCCCAGGCCTGGATGGGGGTGGGGGAGGCTCAGGTCAGGCCGTCCCAGCTGCTGTTTGTTTTCTTCCATCTGGGCTCCTTCCCAAAGCAAACAAATCAGGGTGGGAAAATGAAGGGGACTTGGAGGAGAGGGAAATGCAAGGCCAGGTGGCTCGACCCCAAGAACCTCCGGGCTCCCCTGGAAGAGGGCTCCAGCTGGAGCTCCAGTCTCTGCTGGTGACCCTCTGTGGGCAAAAACCCAAACCGGTGGATCACCCCAAACCAGGGTTCCTGAGACTGGAAAAACACTGCAGCCAGCCTCAGGAAACAGCAAAAGGTTGACTTGTGTCAGTAAGGCCCCACACACCAGTGTCCCCAAGGGGGCTGGGCAGACCTGACCCCAGCTGGTATCCCCTCCTTAGGGGGTGGTCCCCCAGGGTTCATTCTGCAAGGATCTGCCTGACCCTCTCTCAGGAAGTACAGGAAGAACCAACCCTGAGTTCCCTGATTTGCTGCAGAAAACTAGGATTTGGATCAAGGTTTGGTTAAACTGTGTTATTGTATACAGGGCATGAGATCATCAAGGCAGAGGCTAAGAAACAAGAAAAGAGAGAGGAAAAAATGTTAGTGGCGGGATTATGGAGTAGGATTATGGGTGTTTTTTTTTTCTTCTCTTGTAAACTTTTCTAAACTTTCAATTATTTTTTACAATGATCAGATATTACTTTTCGATCGAGAGAGAGGAGGAATCAGAGCCCAACCTCCTCCTCATCCCCAAATAAACATACTGATTGCTCAGCCCATCCCAACTCTGCCTGTCCCTGACCCTCAGCCCAGTGTCCCTACAGTGGAGAGAAGGCAAGGCCTGTGAACCCACATTCTGCAGGTCACAGAGAGCTGAGCTTCTTATCCTGTGGGCCCCTCAAAGGCTGAGGTGCCAGGAGGCTGAGCAAAGGACTTTCTCTTCAGGCCTGGCCAAGAAAGTTGCTAGAAATTGGGGCAGCCCATGCCCCCAGACCTTCATCAGATTCAACCATGTCCCAGGAGAGAGGCCTCAAAACGTCACTTGCAGGGACACAAAGCTGGGTGACCTGCCCCAGCCACACCTCTCTTTCTCTTTGTAGAGGGTCACTGGGCCGGCCAGCTCAAGGATACCTGTCCCTCTTACTGCCAGGACTCTCTTCTCTCAGAAGATACCAGACTGTGACTTTCCCCAGGGACCCCAACAGACCTCAGACTGGCACCAAAGGTACTGAGTCCTGCCTGCACTCTCTCCTGGGCCACAATGGTGCTCCTCCAGCTCCGGCAGACAGAGCCCAGCTTCCTCCTCTTCAGAGAAGAGTCACCTCTGACCTTCCATCTCTCCCTTTTACTCAGCAATGCAAGATCTCATCTCTGACAGACAGGAAGTCCTTCCTCCTGTCTAGCCACCATTCTTTCCCTAAGAACATCAGTCCCAGGGGCGCCTGGGTGGCTCAGTGGGTTGGGCCTCTGCCTCTGGCTGAGGTCATGATCTCAGGGTCCTGGGACGGAGCCCCGCATCAGGCTCTCTGCTCAGTGGGGAGCCTGCTTACCCCTCTCTCACTCTGCCTGCCTCTCTGCCTACCTGTGATCTCTGTCAAATAAATAAATAAAATCTTAAAAAAAAAAAAAAAGAAGAACATCAGTCCCAGTGGCTCTTGTGTCCCCAGGGGTGATGGTACCCTCTTTATAGCATCAGTCAGGACTGAGATCGTGGTCTTTCCTTCTCTGTCACATCAAGTCCCCTCAGCCTTCTCTTCTCCAGGATCAATAATCTCCATGCCCAGGGTCCCCTTTTGACCTCAAGGGATCCAAAAACCCAGTGCTGACAGACTCAGTGCCTGGTGTGCACCCACACAGAGAGAGGCTCCATATCCCAGGCCCATTCTGGTGTCTGGAGCCCAGTGGGCAGAGGCGCCAAAGCCAGGCGGGTCTGACACCACCACCGCTCAGGGACCAAGGCTCTGGCTGACCCCAGCTCCCAGAAAGAGGACAGCCAGCTCTTGGCCCCAGAGCAGCCAGGCAGTACTGACTGGCACAATCCTACAGCACCATGGCCCAGTCCTAAATCTCTCATTTCTCCCTTTTCCCCAGAGACCAGGCTCCCCTTGATCTTGGCCCAGGCCCAGCCCCCAGCAAAGCAGGAAGCCCCACTTCCTATACAGGGACAAGCCCAGAGCAGCCAGGATCTGGCCCAGCACAAAGCAGGAGGTGGCAGCAGCTTTGACCCCTGCCCTCCTCTCCCCCCCACCAGCCTCCTCCACACATGGCCACAGGCCCTGGCCCTGGGGAGATGGCCCCCTCCCCCAAACTAAAAACCAAGCCAGGGAGCTTTCAGAGGGCTGGAGGCGAGGACATGAGTCACCCCCTCCTGACCAACCTGCCCCCACCTTCACTACCCACACAAACCTTCCTGGTTCATTTAGAATTGTCTTCTCCCCAAAGTCCCAAGCAGAGGCTCTCCAAACTGGTGGCACATTCTTCCCAGAGCTGCGGTGGGTTGATACGTGGTAAGATGGGCTCTGGGCTTGGAACCAGAGGACCCAAAGGCTAGTCTTGGCAGCTGCTTGGGTCTCACTCTGCAATCTCTGGCACTTTACTTCACTTCCCTGGGTTTCAGTTTCCTCGTCTGCTGAATGGGGCGATTATACCTGCCTCTAGGGACTGTCCTAAGGAATGAGCGAGAATGCTCAAAGAGAACGCTTGTATCTGTAAAGCCCTCCTGTAAAGCATTCTTAATTACCATTTGTCAAATACTATTGGGCAGTGGGTATTACTCCCATTTTGCAGAGGTCACTGAGGCTCAGAGAGATGAAAGGACCTCCCCGAAGCCACACAGGTAATGAGTGGCAGAGCTGAGACTCAAACCCAGCTCAGGCCACGCCCATTTCACTGTGCTTAGAATTGGCCCCCAGTCCTTCCACTGACAGTCAATCACCCCATCTCATTCTTAGGCAGCCCCTCTCCGCTACCCCTCAGGGGGACCTGCCCCTCCAGCCTCCAGGAAGGGATCGTTCTACACTTTGTTCCTACACATTCGGGAAGCCTTGGCCCTGGCAGCCCCAACAAAGGCTCCAGAAGGAATGGGGGTGGGGCAAGGTGGAGAGAGGGTTTCTGTCACCCAAGCTAGTGCTTCATCTAGCAAGAAATGACTCATTGGATCCTACCTTTTCCCCTCCTACCTCCAGCCGGGAGAACCCTACCAGTTGCCACCAGGAACCTCCTCGCAATACTTCCTCACTATTATCTTTTGATCACAGCCACAAACCAGATTAGCTAAACTTATCATTTAACCAATGTAATTACAACGCCTTCCCCTCCTCCACTCTGGCACATGGAAGAGGGCAAACAGGTTATTTTGGCCCAAATTCCATGACCTTTTGGCTCCCCAGAGGTACACTACCCATTAAAGAAGGATGAGGTTCCCTCCTCCTCCTTCCCCTCCCCCAAGGCACTTCAGGGGGATGGGTCTGAACCCTCCCCACTCCCCCAACTACAACCTAGAAAGGGGTGGTAGGGTCTTCCCAACTGAGGCCAAGCAGCCCTGATTCCTTCCAATACTCCCTTCACCCCGGGACTGAGGGAGAGCCTGGCTCTTCCATTCCCCCAAGGAAGGTGGCATCCAAAATCCTGCAGAAAGATCACACTTCAGATTTTTAAATACCAGTGCTCAAAGCCTGGGGATCTCCAGCTCTGACCAGGGAAGGGGCCCTCAGTAAACTGGGGGGCTCTCATGCCTCTCTCCTGAAACCTTGTCCCCATGCCTGTCCCACTCGCCCCACCCAACTCTCTCAGGAAGGGGAGGCTGGGAGACTGACTGCAAAAGCCTCCAGAAGGAATTGTACCTTCAAAATCCAGAAATCAAATGGCAACCAAACCCCAAGCTCCACACTTTTCAGCCTCAAAGACCATCCAGCTATATAACGTGGGGGATGGGGGAGAGTGGAAAAAAAGGGCCAGAACAATCGCTCCCCCCACCCTCGTTGGTTTGACCGGGCCCTGCCCCACCCCCATTCCTGGGGAGGGGGCAAAGCTTGAGAGAGAGCCACTGGCACAAGCCTCAAGCGAGGGGGTGTGGTGGTCCCCGGAGGCAGGAAGAGAAGGAAGAAGCGGCTTCCCCTTTGGCCCACGCCCCCCACCCCTGCCCCCACCTCTGGTCCCAGGAGCCCAGCAAACAGGATGGAGGTGGGGGCAGGGAGGACTGGGTCAGAGCGCAGGCACTGGCCCTGGCGCAGCCGTGCCGGCTGGGGGAGGAAGCTTTGCTCCAAGACTGACCCCCTAAGCCTAAGCCAGGGGGAAAACCCTTGGACAAGGAGGCAGGAAAACCCGCAGAGAAATCTGAGGTGAATACTTCCTCCTAGAAAGTTTGTTTGGGGTGATTTTTTTTCGACAATAAGAGGTTAGTGAAGAAGAGTAGTCCTGTTCCCTGTCGACGCTCTGGTAGCAGCAGCTACTGGAAACTGGGCCAGGGAATTCTCCAACCAGCCACGACCCCTCCGCTCAGACCCCAGTCCGGGCCACGGACGTCAGACATCAGCTGGCCGCGCAACCCCGGCCCTTCGCCAGTTCCCCTGTCATTCCATCCCACCTCCGATGGCAGAGCCCTAGCCCGGCACCCACCGGGGCGGAGGGAGGCGCGGCAGGTACTGTACGGACGAGTCGGGGAGCTGAAGGGCCGGGCCTCTGGACTCCGAGTGCTCACCTGCTCCGCAGGTGGGGCCCGCGTCGCTGGGAAAACGTGTGCTCGGCCCCCAAGGTTGGGCAAGCCGGGCGCAGACAATAGGGCCCCACCCAAGCCTGGGGGAGTAGAGAGGGAGGGAAAGCGAGGATGACGCGTGAGGTGGGGTGAGGGTGGCCCCAAAGACACCAGCGGCAGCAAGTTTCCCGAACTGTACATTCCTGACTACAGAGTGAGCCCGAGGAGCAAGGCTAAGTCTCCCTCGCAAGAGTCAGAGCGAGAGTCGGGGACTCCGCGTTGGGCGAGCTCCACCGGCCGCAGGTCAGGCGCGACCCCAGAGGCACCTGCCCTCATCCCTCCCTGCCCTTCGCGGATCTCCAGCTCTCGAAGCCCCCAGCGCATTCCGCCGGAATCTCGCGCCCCCTGACTCGCCGCGCCCAAGCGCTCCAGCGCGCCCCCTGCCGCTGGTGCAGGGTGGCGCTCTGCGGCTCACTCCCTCACCTGCCCGGAGACCGCGGGGATCGACCTCTCGATCGTTCGCCGCCCTTCCCTCGCCCCAGCGATCCCTGCCCCGATCGTCCGCACCTGCTTGTGGAGCCTGGCCGGGCTGGGTGTAGGGGTCGGGCCGGGCTGGGAGCCGGCGCGGGCAGCGAACTGAGCTCGGCGCGCTCGGGCGGCGGCTGCTCCGGACTCTGGCCAAGGCAGCAACTCAGTAACCGAACAAAAGGCGAAGGGACCTGACAGCCAAGCCACGCCTCTCGCCCCCTCGAAGCTCCGCCCCTAGGGAAACGCCCACCCGCTGATGAGGGTTCACTGGCTGGCTGCCTCTCCTGGCAGTCCCGTCGAGGGGCGGAGCCTCGCGCCCAGTCCTCTTCCACCGCCGCCTCTGTTTATCCGCTGGCCATTGGCCCCAGGGACTGCTAGTCGGCTCTGGGGACCGCCTCCAACTTGAGGTTTCATCCTCACGCCGCACCTATTGGCAGATAGAAGGTTACTTCCTCCTGATTGGGCAAGGGATTGTCAGTAAGACTAAGAAAAGAACCAATGGGAAAGATGGGGTGTGTCTTGCCCCACCCTAGCTCTGAGCAGGTGAGACTCATTACTCTCCCCTTCCCCCTACCTGTCCAACAGGTGAGTCAGGAGGCGCCATGGGAAAGGACAGACGCCTTCACAGGCCAGCCAACTCAGCGTCAGGCATGATGCTTCTTTGGGCTTATTCACCCTTGCCACAGAGGGATAATAACATATTTGTATAGCACTTCATAGGCTTTTTTTTCTGGGCTGGGATTTTTCCCCCAAAGACAGACTGCTTATGAGATTTCGAATTAGAAGGCCTGGGTTTGGGTTCTGCCACTTAGTATCTACATGATCTCAGCCAGTTACCTCATCTTTCATCCTGTTTCTCTTCATCTGTAAAATGGGTATATTAGCTGTTTCTGTCTCATGGAGGGTGCAGGAATAAAATTAAGGTTTCTGAAGTCACTAGGACAACTGCTAAAAGTTAGAATATAAAGATAGGGAGGGGTTTATTTAATTCTCACAATTCTGAAAAAAAATTTTAAGAACAAAATGAGCATCATTTTGACGATGGGGAAGCTGAAATTCAGAGAAGTCACAAAACAACAAAGTAGCATATCCTACACTGGAACCCCTTTCTTCTCATTTCAAGGCCCACCAAACGCATGTTCTCCTGGTGGAATAATAGCATAGACATAAATGTTAAAGCAGTGGGGAGGGGTGGGGAGAAAAGAAAAAAAAAAATTCTTGGCAGAGACAGAAGAGCGATGATTTGGGACAAAGATAGAGAAAATAGTGGTGGGTTTGGGGAAAAATCAGGCATCAGATCTAAAGGAAATCAACACAAGCATAAAAGAAACGGGGCAACAACCCTGTGGGTGGTGGAAGATCGTGGGTTAGTTATCAGAAAGAACTTCCCGATAGGCAAGCAAGTCAAGAAGACAAGGGTCTTTCTGTTCTGTTGGTAATGAAATGGATGCCCACTTTCGTGGATATCTGGTTTGCTGAACTTACCACGGATATTCATTCATCAGCACTTAAGTATTGAGCACCAACTGTATGCTCAGCACCAGATGAGACCCTGGTAACACAGAAAATCACAATGATCCAAACCCCCGAAGGGTTCCCAGAGAGCTAAGTGTAAACAGGTCATCTTAGCCACTCGGAGTATGTGGGAATTGGGGGAGTAGTTGTCAGGAAAAGGTCCTCCCTCAAACAAGTTCTGTAGTCCCAAAGCTAGCGCCTAGGGTGGGCTTCGTGAAGGCAACCCAGCAGTATCCTTGACCACTTTCCCACCAGAGAAAGGAATGGTGGCCAAAACAGTCTCACTTCTGAGGCTAGTGCCATCCAGGAAGCCTTCCTGGAGGGGATCAGGGAGACATCAACCTCCTTCACCAGACATCATTCCACATGCCAGGGCCACTGCCCTTTACTTAGTTTCCTTGACTCCCCCTTCTCTTGTTTTTTTAGTATCTTCCTCCCTACTGCTCCCCTCAACCCCCAGCCAGGTAGAACAGTAGCCAGCCCTCAGCTTGGGAGGAATAGAGCTGCTCTCCCCATCCCCCACCCACCTCCCCACCCACACCCTTGCACACCGACACACACGCTTCCCAGACCCGAGCCTGACTTCACTCTTTTCTTCCTCTCTTCCTCTCTCTGCATACAGGCTGTTAATAACAGAGGAGTGGAAGAGCCTGGTGGAATAAAGGGGCACAAATAGGGCTTCAGAATAAAGCCTGTGTGTGTGTCTCCCCAGAATGTTCCTTGCACGTCAACCTGGGACAAGCTGCAACATGCTGGCCCCAAAGCTAAGCCTTGGGCTGGGACTGGGTGGAGGCACCACCCAATGCAGCAGAAAAGACTTGAATAAGAGCTATGACTCTTCCCAGATCGAGGGATTTCAGCACATTTATTATGCACCTACTGTGTGCCTGCCTGCCAGGCACTGAGGATTCATCCGTAGGATACAGAAAAGAATCAGAAAATGATGTTTACTACCATGAGCTACCTGGGTAGAGGATTTGGTCTCAAGGGGCAAAGAGGTGCCTAGGGACAGGGATGAGAGTCACTGTGACCACAGTCTCCCCGGTAGCTTGAATTTAAGGCCACAGGAACATCCTACCTAGGCCCCTTCCTCCAAGCCTTTAAATAAATAAAGGCAGAGAATTCTCTGTTTGACAAATCTCCCAGAAAGGTGCGTCTCCAGCCTCCCTTATATGAATACCCTTGTCTCCTTTTATTCTAAGTTCCTTCTTGTGTCTAGCTTCACTTCGTATTCCTGAATTTTGAGCTCATTTCTCTTGCCCAGAGCTGAGGGGAAGCAGAGTTCTTGGGCCATGAAGAACACAAATGGTTAATACAACCGTGCAGCTTTCTGGGTTGGCAGAGTAAAGAAAGGGCACCAAGGGGCTTATCCCCAAGCTGCGCTAGAGATGGAGATTATCAGCAAAGAGGAGTATGAGGAGGGTCCGATGTTGGGATGTTGGGGTGGGGGAACTGGTGGGGACCAGGGAGGTGCTTCCTTGTGGGAAGGTGAACAACGGCCAGGCCAGGCTGCTCTCCTCAGCTCATCCCTGCAGGCCTCTGGGCCATATAAGGAGGCGGAAGAGATGCTGTTGTCTTCCATCTCAGGCCCCTCTCTGTCAGGGATTTAGATGTGCAAAAACCACACACACATACACACACAACCATCTGCACTCATACCTCCGGGATATACACTGATTGGCCCAGATTCAGACACACAAATGCCAGGCACGTCCGTGACATACACATACACACACACACACACACACACACACACACACACACACAAAACCCCTTTCCTTCCTCTTTGACCCAAGGTGGCCGCAGGGATGGCCACCTGTAGAAAGGAAGATGGCGGGGGGGGGGCACCTGGGTGGTTCAATCAATTAAGCATCTGACTTCAGCAGGTCGTGATCTTGGGGTCCTGGGATCCAGCCCCACAGCAGGCTCCCCGCTGACCAGGGAGTCTCCTTGTCCTTCTCCCCTTGCCCCTCCCCACACTTGTGCTCACGCTTCCTCGCTCTCTCTTTCTCTCTCTCTCTCAAATAAATATATATTTTTTTAAATCTTATAAAGGAAGATGGGGTGAACAGATGGGTGACTAAACCTCGGGCTGATGACGTTGCCTTTCCACAGCAGGAAAGAAACAGACAACTGGAAGTTATTCCTGGGGGCAGCAGACGGAATCAAAGGCAATGCAAAGAGCCAGAGGCATTTTGCAAACAGCCTCCTCTGGGCCCTGGCGCAAAGCCATCTACAAGGCTGGGGAAGGGGCCTCCGTCCTGGTCCTCCCACAGGGTGTGGGGGAGGATCCCTCCATACAGGAATAAGGGGAGGAGTCTACACTGTGTTCTTACTCTCCCCTTTGAGACCACACTCCGGATGGGAAACTGGAATTCCCTGCCCACAGCTGACCCTGCTTTAGAGCCTGTGGTTCTCCTGTTCTGGCTTTTTCTCCTGAGAATGGAAAGCAGCAGCTTGTGTGTTAGGTGCACACTTGGGCCAAAGGGCGACAGGGGCAGGTATGAGGGAGGGATGGACGCTGCGGATATCCCCCCTGGGGGATCCACACACGCGTGCTGGTGAGTGGGGAGCCAGGGGCACGAGGGCAAGGGGAGATGGACCAGGGGCTGGGGGTCGGGGAACAGTTATCCCCAGGCTGCTATGTTCTGAGAAGGAATCAGAACTCTGAGTTCCATTCTGGCCTTTCTGGTTGCTGTGGGGTATACTTGTCAAGGTAGATCTTACTTAGCAGTTTATTGGCTTGATCTGTGGCTCATTCAGAACACCGCATGTGGGCCTCTATTTGCACTCTGGCCCCTGCTGCTGGTGTCCAGGAGGAAGGATGGCTCAGTGGGATCCCTTGGGGCTGGGGAGACTCTGGATCCCTTGGGGCTGGGGAGACTCTGGCTCCCAAGCTCTCCGGGCAGGAGGTCGGTCAGGCCCTGCCGGCAGCAGGAGCGCAGAAAATGGTGCAAGGCCCCTGGGCAGGGGGAGTGGGAGCCCTGTATCCGCTTTTTGTACTGCCCTTTGTCCAGGGGCGGAGCCCCGGGCGCCAGAGACCGCCCACAGCTGGGTCCTGAGGGTGTGTGCCCAGCCAGCCCGAGAGGGGGATGGCTTTTAATTACAGAGGTAGCTCCCAAGACATTTCACTGCAAGGCCTGTGGGCGGGGATGGAATGTCAGAAAGAAAACAGGGAGACCAGAAAACAGAGATAGGAGGGCCAGAAATAGCACAGGCCAGGGGTAGATACCAGGGGCTGGAGGTGGTGGTGGATGGAGAGGCTGGAAGAGGGTCAGGACCTCTCCAGAGAGTGACTACCCCCTACTCGGTACCCCCAATCCCCGCCAACAAGGTGTGATTCCATAATTTTAGGAACCCAACAAGATGGGCTCCAAGCACTGAGATTGTATTCTTGAGATGTGCCTCCCAGGCTTTCTGCGCAACCCCCTCCCCCTGCCTAGAGTTTGGGCGGGGTGGGGGGGGGGAGACGCAGCAGGGGGAACCTTGCCACCTGAGTCACCCCTCTCACTGCTCCTGGCCTGGGCGACTCCTGGAACAGGCTGACGCAGCTGAGGCCCCACCCGCCTGCCAGCAAGCTGGAAGAGATTCCTGCCCTTGATAGGCACCATTCTCGTGGAGAGGGTGCCCCTCCCCTGGCACACGCGTGTGCAAGCGTGCGCCCTCGCGTACACACACACACCGATGACAGAATTTCTCCCCCACCTGTGGAGAGTCCTTGGGAAATGGAAGAAGAAACAATCAGAGCCTCCTTCCTTGCATATACAGGGAAACTGAGGCTAGAACCAGGAAAGGAACGTCTCCAAGGTCACACGAGCAAATTCCTGGCAGAGCTGGGACCTGAACCTTGTCTCCTGCCCCCCAGCCCACGGGTCCCACCAATCTACGTCTTCTCTACCTCAGCAAAGTTGGGGTGACGTGTATATATTACGGGGAGATGAGAACCAATTTCGTGGGAAGTCACCTTGTGGTGTGACTTAAGGAAAAAAACATCGGGATTTGAGAAATGGGGTTGGGGGGCCAGGGGGCCTTGCTGGACTGTCCCACCCTCCCCGGGGCTGGAAAATCTCGGCTTAGGAGGGCACCGTCCAAAGCCACAGTCCGTGGATTTCGCAGAGACCTTTCCCCCACCTCCCCGGACTCCAGTCTCTGCGCCCCAGACACCAGCAGGGCAGGATCTGCGTCTAGGGCTTGGAGCCCCCACCCCACCCCCTGCTACGTGAATCCCTTCTTCCCCAGTCCTATCTGTGGCCACCGGGGAATTTGAGAGTTGAGATCCCTGAATATTTCATCGGCACCTCAGCCTTCAGTTGAAGGAGCAGCCAACTTACAGCTCATGGATAATTTATGGCGCCGGCGGGGAACCTGGAAGTGGTGAGGGGGAGGGGCGGGCAGCGTGGGGGCAGGCGAAGCCTGGATTGGGCGGGCGCTGAGGGTGCTGGACAGAGGCCAGGTCCTCTGGAAGTTTGCATGTGTGCGTGTGCGCGTGTGTAGGGAGGGGGGCGCTCCAAGGCCTGGGACATTTCCATTTTTGAGGATACCAATGTATTAACAACAACAAAAAAAAGGCAAAACCCCATAACCACCACCAATAACCAGGTTCGTCAAAATAATTGTGCTAAAGGTTAAAGTCACGCGACAAGCATTTTCTGACTTCATTCCTAACCCTGTGTCTCTGGAACTGTGAGCATAACCTCATTTGGAGATACCGAAAGCTTTTTTGTTGTTTGTTTTAAGATTTTACTTTTAAGTAATCTCTACAGGCAATGTGAAGCTGGAATTTACAACCCCAAGATCAAGAGTCACCTGCTTCACAGGCTGAGCCAGCCAGGCGCCCCCCAAAAGCTTTTAATGGTATATCCTTCATGCCTGTGAGGTCTCTAAAAGGCCCCTGCTCCCCACACCCACCAGGGCCAGGGAGAGAGGCCAGACTCGCCACTCAGACTGGAGGGACTTCTCTCCTTCCTTGCTTCCTCCAGGAAGACCACCAGGATTTAGCCAAGGGGTCAAGGGAAAAGGAAGGCATCTCCCGTGGCAGCTCTTCACTGTGCTCCAAGAACATAAAATCCCACTCTTCTCCTAAAAGGAAGGATGAAAAAGGTGATCCCAAATGGAAAATGTCAAGTTCTCCTTGACTCTTCATTGGGAGTAACTTCCCTTAGTGAGTTCTTCCCCAGATTCAGAGGATTAAATATATGTGTGTTGGGGGGGATGGTAAGAAAGCAGGCATGTTCTCCCCCTTACCTCATTTTCCCCACCTGAGTCATGGGTGTGAGAGGCACACTCCCACCCCAAGGGCTGACTGGGGGACAGAAGAGATGCTATCCAGGTGCCTTGGCGCCTAGTGGGACCCAGGCTGGTGGTGATTACAGGTGATGCGTCCACAGGTTGGCCTGGGGCTGGCTCTGGTGGGCAGCCCTAGGCCCCGACATAGTCCCACCTAATCCCTGAGTCATCATGGGACTAGCCTCTCTGAGCCTCAGTTTCCCCATCCATGAAGGTAGAGCCATCTGCCAGGGCTGTCCTTGGAGAGGAGTGGGAGAACTGGATAAAGACCCCAGAGTGGGGACCTGCAGTCAGATTATGCTGCTGTCGCTGGTGCCAACACAGGGAAAGGGGTCCTTCTCTGTCCCCAGGGGAGACCCTACTCTCCTGGAGAAAGGGGAAAACCAGGGTGGGACTTTAAGAACTATTGCTCAAACCTAAGGGGAGATTTCTTCCCTTAGAATTTTCTGGAATTTTGGAAGAGGCTGTAGGACTTTCCCCCTCCACTGGCCCTCACTTCTCAGGATTCAAGAAGGTGCTGGTCTAAGTGACCCCGGCAAGTCTGTCCCCAGGCTCCCTAACATGGGCTGGAGGTGGCGGGAGGTGGGGGAGGGCAGAATCTGGTTTTGGGGCTGAGGCAGAACTTGACTGCCTGCTCTTCCTTGCCCCTGCCTACCCCCTTACTCCCTCCCTTCAAGAACTCCTTGTCTCACTCAGTAAGCTCAGTAAGCTCCTCCCCTGCTCTATTTTTCCACACAGCCGGCTCCAAAGCCAACACCTCCCTCTCTTTTCTCTGAGCGGCATCGATCCTGGGGAGAAGAGCCTCAAACCCAGCTCAGCTATCACTCAATCTGGGGAACCTGGGACACGTTGCTTCCCATTCCTCCGCCTCACCTGTAGCAGAAGGGAACTGAGGCCTATGTCACAAGTACCTTTAAGACCAAGTACCCAGGGACACCTGGGTGGCTCAGTTGGTTGAGCAGCTGCCTTCAGCTCAGGTCATGATCCCAGCATCATGGGATCGAGTCCCACATCGGGCTCCTTGCTCCACAGGGAGCCTGCTTCTCCCTCTGACTCTGCCTGCCACTCTGTCTGCCTGTGCTCGCTTGCGCTCGCTCTCTCTCTGACAAATAAATAAACAAAATATTTTAAAAAATTAAAAAAAAAAAAAAAGACCAAGTGCCCAGCACATGGTGGGTACTCAGGACACTGTAGAAGTGACATTTACTTTAGGACGGGGTCTTTCTGGGTCCAGCCACCTCTGTGGCCTCTCAGCCTGGCCCTATTGTGTGAGGTCACCATGCCCAGTCCCTTTTAGGCCTTCCCTCACCTTCTACCCATTATACTACAGATGCTATGACTGATGAGGTGCTGGGTGGGGTGTTGGGGGGCGGGGTAAGGAGGGACCAGGTGAGACAGATGTGGAGGAGGCGAGGGTGTCTGCAATGGGTGGGGTTGGGAGAATGGGCTAGAGGGCCCACGCTGGGACTCGGTCTCACCGGTTTGGGGACCTGGCCCGGCACTGGGGAGACGTTGGCATCAGGAAAAGGCGGGAGGGGCTGACGGTTGCCTAGAAGAGGAGAGCTGAGTAAGGGACACGGGGCTGCAGGGCCTGGGCCACAGAGCACTCCCCATACACACACACTCTGCCTCCCCACCACACACTCAGACATGCCACTCTCAGATGCACACTCTGACACACACAACACACTTCTTAAATGGCATCCCCTCAGCTCTCCCAGTTCCTCCTCTCCAGCTCTATTTTTCTGATTTATCAGACTAACCATATAATTTATTGATTATAGCATTTATTGTTGGGGCACCTGGGTGCTCAATCAGTTAAGTGTCTGCCTTCAGCTCAGGTCCAGGGTATCAAGTCATGAATATGGCTCCCTGCAGAACAGGGACGCTCCCTGCGTCTCCCTCTCCCTCTGCCCCTTCCCACCGCTCCTGTGCTCTCTCTCTCTGCTCTAATAAATAAATAAAATCTTTTTTTAAAAGATTTTATTTATTTATTTGACAGAGATCACAAGTAGGCAGAGAGGCAGGCAAGAGAGAAGGGGGTGGGAAGCAGGCTCCCTGCTGAGCAGAGAGCCTAATGTGGGGCTTGATCCCAGGACCCTGAGATCATGACCTGAGCCAAAGGCAGAGGCTTTAACCCACTGAGCCACCCAGGCGCCCCTAAATAAATAAAATGTTTAAAAACAAAAACAAAAACATCCATTGTTTATCGCAGGTCTCTGCTGGAAGGCGAGCTCCGTGAAGGCAGGGTGCTTGGCCTGCTTTGCCCACTGTTGTATGCCCAGCACCTACACCGTGCTCAGCACATAGTAGGCGCTCGATTAATACTTACTGAGTGAGTGAACCCCTTCAGAAATACATTCATGAAGGCACCCACTCTCCTGGCCCCGCGTGCAGAATCACGCTCGGTCCCTGTGAAACTGCCACAGACATCCTCAGACGCGTGCACGGAGGCCCAGGCTCACACCCAGACCCACACATCCACGCAACACGCGAGCACACAGACTTTCTTGCTCCTGCACTCACACCCTCTCAGACTCACACCCAGCTGTCCAGATTCCAAAGCTCCTACTCACAGCAGGCACGCTCCAGCACGTCCCAGCGCCCCACCCTCTGAAGTGCCAGCCCCTCCCAGAAACAGGGGGCGGGGCATCCGTGGAGGCTGACGACACCGCAGCTCCAAGGGGGTGCGGAAGCGCAGCCCTGCCCAGGCCCCCGCACACGGGAGCTCTGACCAGAGGCTCCCCCTGCAGACCCCACCTACGGGAGAGAGGGAGTGAGGTCACCGGTGCCTTCAGCCTTGACCCAGCCCTGCTCCAGACTGACTCTGGCCTTCTTGTCCTGGTCCCCACCAGAGACCCAGGGGCGGGGTCTGGGGTGAGGCAGAGAGTCCTCCTGGTCACAGAGCTGGGGAGGGCCCAGGCCAGGTCACCTGGCACACCTGTGGGGAGAACAGGGGTGTGGGCTTCCCAGCATCGTCAGCTCCACCCTCCGGTAGGAAGAGAAGCTTCCTACACCACCCTGCTCCCTGGGAGGCCTGAACCATGGGGAGTCGCGCAGAACTGTTATCTGCCGGGCCCCAGCCCAGGGTCCCTTTCCAGAGAGGCCCCTTTTGCACCCTCCCCCACGCTGGACAGTGGGAGAGGACATGGGTGCAGCACAGCCACCTGGAGACACCCTCGTCTCCGCACCTCCAGACTCTTGACCCCCTAGAGCTGATGGGGATTGGGCAAGAGGATCTGGCAGTTCCACCGCCACCACGAGATCTCAGGTCATCAAAATGTATCCCTAGGGCCCCTCTGGCGCCCGAGATTGGGCCCCAGACTCTGCTCAAGAATGGGAGACTGGACATGCTTGCTCATACCCTCGAGCACTTGGGTCAGGAAATGCCTAGAAAGTAAGAACATGGAAATGTCCTCAGCCCCCTCCCCATGCTCATCACACTCCCCGAGGGAAGCAGTGCTGAACCAGGAAAATATAGGACATCCCATCTTAGAAATCTGAAATCACGCCTTCCAGGGACTGAGGAAGGAACTGCGTGCTCACGCCCCCTGGTGGGCGGATCTGCAATTGCACTCTGCTCTCAAAACAAAAAACAAAAAACCAAAAAAAAAACCAAAACCAAAACCCAACCCTGCGCAGGGTTTGAGGCCAAACTCTTTCCCCCTTGCCCACCCCATATTTACACAGGAGGGGAGATGGATGCAGAGGGAGGGAGGGAAGGACGCGCACCCTCAGCCCAGGGGAGACCGGACTCCAGGTACTGCGGTTCATTCAACAAGAAACATTTATTGAGCACGTGCTGCCAGCGGGCCAGGAACGACTGGACTCCTGGCCCAGTGCTCTTTGTGACACCAGCTGCCCCCCTGCGGTCTCTGAAATCCAGGCTGAGATCCAATTTGGAGGAGCAGGAATCTTCTCCTCCAGGAGACTGTCCAAGTGAGGAGAGCATCGGCGAGGAGGAGAGGCCGTCAGCAGCTGGAGCACCACCGTCCTGTGGCCCAGAGACCCTGAGAAGGCACAGGACGGACCTGGGGAGCAGCGCTCACAGCTGGGGTGGGATGAGGCCTGGTCAGCTATGTCCATTTTACATTTTTAATAAATAGTTCTTGCTGCTGCCCAGGCTGGTGTGGGCGGTACCATTGGGCCCAAGTGTCCCCAGCTCTCGAGGGGTGCAAGGCTGGTCCTCTTCTCATGCTAGTTCAGGCTCCAGCTCTGGAAAGGAAAGGAGGGAATACCAGGTTAGCCCCCCACTTGCTCCCAACAAACATCTGGGTGCTGTCCTGCAGGGCTGGAGACAGGCAGGAGGGGGGCTCCCTGGGGCAGGTCTCAGCTGGGTCCCCACTCCAGAGAGGATGCCACCCCCCTCACATACAAGGTGGGACAGGGTTGGCTAACAGGCTAGAAGTCCCCAGAGGAGGGGTCCCAGCACCCCAACTGCCTCTGCCGCACAGTACGCGGATCCTTCTGGGGCCAACCTCCAGCCCAGGTTACAGCCCCACCCTCCCCCGGGACTTGAGTCACTGACCGGCCTCTGCCTCGTCCCCCTTGGCATCAGGTTCCTGCCACCAGTCAGCATAGATGCTCTCCTCGTAGTCCCCCTCCCCCTCGAACTCGGCATCTGAAGGCAGGTCCTTGGGCTCCACGGGTGGCACTGTCTCTTCCAGCTCCATCTAGAGCAGCCCGAGGGTGGGGAGAGAAAAAAAGGTCACGACAGGTGCAAACCCAGACAGGTTCCTCTCCTGGATGAGCCCCACTCCTCCCCACACCCGCCACCACCCCATCTCGGTCTCCAAAGTCCCCATTTTCCCCAGTCTCAAGATTCCACCAGGGACCTATCTGAGGGTTTCTCCCACAAGGTCCCACTCCCAGACGGCTGCTGCCGGAGCCGATGCTCCCCCAGCAGAGATTCGATGTCAGCTAAGTGGTCCCTTTCCATGGCCCTCCGCTGAACCAGGAATTCCACAGTGAATCTGCTAGTCCACGGGTACCGTGTGCTCATGTGATTTCCTGGCCAGGAACACGATTACTGCCCCCCACCACCCATGGCTGGATAATGTCTGGATAGCTCCTGCTGACCTCGCTGATGCCACGTGTCAGCTCCGGGATGCATCCCTGGCCCATAAGCCCATTGGATCTGGAGCTCTCCCCTGGTGGCCAACGCCAACCTCTCCTGAGCACTGCTGGTGCCTCCCCAGCTAGACTGCGAGACGCTCAGGGAAAGTGCTGTGCCTTTCATCCCCTTGCCACAGCCCCACAGTGTCCGGCAAAGAGCAGGCCACGAATAAAGAGTCATCAAAATGGCACCATTGACTGAGCACCTGTACTAAGTGCTTTCCACACTTGACCTCGTTTCATTGTCACCAGAACGGTGTGACGTGGGTATCATCTCCCCCCTGCAAGATGCAGGAATGGAAGTTCAAGAGCTATTTGAGACTTGCCTGGAGGCTGCCCACCCGGTGAATGGCAGGGCCTTGTCTAGCTGTTGCCAAGGCCAGGGTGCAAACTGGGACCCCCTGCCCTGGTATATGATGAGTAGGCAGATGGGTGAGTGAGCAAAGCGGGTAACGAATATATCGGCCCCAAGCACAACACCGCACCAAAATTCAGACTCTCGAACCCTCGTTCAGAATCAAGGTACCACCCTGTAGTCCCTCCTTCCTGGCATCCTGCGTTGGTTCATTCACCGGTTCATTCAAACTGTTTCTCAATGCCAGCTCTATGGCAGGTGCTGTGGGAAAGCTGGGAATAACGTGGTCCCCCATCCCCGAGCCCAATCTTCTGGGAGATTGGCTGGAGAAGGGGGCTGCGAATGAGATGGACCAGTGCTGCAAATCACTCCAGGCCCGGGGAGGCACAGAGGGTCAGAGCTGGCACTGAAAGCCCAGAAGACAGAGCCAGGGCACACAGGGAGGGCTTCCTGGAGGAGCTGCCACTTGAGCTGGGCAGGGGAGTTGGTGGGCAAGACACATAAAGAAGGGGAGCATGAGAACACTGACTGGGGAGAGGAGGGACAGGTGAATCTCTCCCCTGCCTCACAGCAGCTGACTTCCAGGAGGTGGGGCTGGGCTTTGGCACAGCAGCCCCTCGGAAAAAGCTCAAGGGTCTCCATCATGGCCCAGCCTAGAGAGCAGGGGGCTGCTTACCTCATCATCTGACTGCAGGTACGTATGTGCAAACTCTAGCAGCTCCCGAAGCTCAGCGGTCTGGTTGTGGTAGAGCACAGCCTCCTGAGAAGAGGGGAGGAAGATGGGGTAAGCCAGACCCTGACGCCACATGGGGGAGGAGCCTAGTTTTGAGGATCTGGGGGTTCCCACCCTTTTTCGGCTCAAGGAGCAGGGGACAGGTATCAGCTCTCGTGCTGATGGAGAAAGCCACAGGTGCTTGGAATGTCAGGTTAAAGGAGAATTCTGAGGGTTCTATTAGAAAGAGTTCCCTAATCCATTAGCAACGTCTGCCATGCCTAAGGAAATCAAGGGTGGCATCATATGCCCCATGACTGTCAGTCTTGCCCTAAATTCCCAAGGGTTCCTTCGTTGGTCCAAGCTAGGGGGTCCCTGGGGGTCTGCTGGCAAAGGCCAGCAGAGAGAGGGACCAAGGTGGGGCAGAGAGCAGGCGAGGGGTAAGGAGCAAGATGAACAGGTATTTTGGGGCCTCCCACAGCCGGGGGTCTGTGCTGTCACGGTAGGTGGGACCTCTCCCAACATGCAGGTGAGGCCACATACTCAGAAAAGACCAGGAAGGTTCCTAGGCCCATTCAGCGGGTGGGGCTGGCCCAGGACTCCAACCACAATCTGTAGTCTTTTTTTTTTCTTTCCCATCCTGCCTTCCAAAGAAGCCAGGAGTTTTTTAATTGAACTGAGAGTGCCTCCAAAGGCGTGCCCACCTCCCGGGGCTGGAAGTCCTCCTCCTGCAGGCCCCAGCGAGCTCGGTGGAAGCGGTAATACACCAGATTCTGCTGCATGACGCTGTCCTCAGGGTCGAAGAGCATGTAGCTGGCGGCGCTGCGGGCGGCCTGGCGCACGTCGTTCACTGTGGGCAGGACAGGAGGGAGGAGTTGCCCTGCGCCTCTCCACCTTCAGGGACAATGTCTTCCTAGCCCATCCCCATCTCCCAGCTCAGTCCTCACTGAAGCCTCACCGCTAGTATCATCCCCATTTTAGAGACAGGAAACCCAAGGCACAGAGAGGTTAGCTAGATATCCCAAACTCACACAGCTGGAGAATAATGGCACTGGGGAATGAGAGCCCGGCAGCCTGGCCCTCAACCTATCTGCCGACCAAACCCATGAAGGGTCTCCTGGCCCCTTGGTCCTCATCTCCTCCAGCCTGACTCCAGCCTCCATCCAAATCCTGGCATCTTAACATTGTAGGAACACCGGACACCAACTGTCCCAGCCCCAGCTGATGCCCAGAATGTCCCCCAGACAAGGATAGCCGTAAGTCCCCATGCTACTTATTATCAGCCATGTGACTAATGGCCCCTTGCACTGTATGAGCCTCAGTTTCTTATCCGAAAAATGGGTCCAGTCATGTCAGCTGCCGGGAGGTGGTGGTGGGGGTTGGTCAAAGCATCAAGTGAGATAAACAGACATGGCAGGGCTTTGTAAATTGTCAAGTGCTGTGTAATTGTTGGCCTCCTGGTCATTTACCCAAGAGGTCCCTGAATTGTCCGAGGGCTGCTCTGTTCCTCCCCACCCTCTTGCCTGCCCGCCACCCCCAGCCTCCCCTCCCATCACCCAGGGTCCTCACATCAGAGGGACTGCTCCCCATGACTGACACTCCCAGTGCAGTGCTCTCTCTTCCCCCTGTCCCCCATCTCAAGCCCACCAGGAGGCTCACACTTGTAGTAGGCAAACTGCAGGTAGTGATACATGGTGGCCACGAACTTCTCCACGAAAAAGCCGCCCACATTGGGGGTCAAGTTGGCCTCACAGTCCACCTTGCACTGCAGGGACTCTGCAAAGAGATCTAGGGAGTGGGAGACTGAGGTGAGGAACCAGTGCTGGGCCAGCCCCTGCAATCATAGACTTTGCCTGAGTAGACTTCATTCAGCATACGAAGGGCAGTGCTAAGGGCGTCTTACCAACCCCCCCCAACCCTCACCCACAAACCAGAGGGAGCCAGGGCATTCTTTTTTTTTTTTGTTTTTTTTTTAAGATTTTATTTATTTATTTGACAGAGAGAGAGAGATCATAAGTAGGCAGAGAGACAGGCAGAGAAAGGAGGAAGCAGATTCCCCTGGGAGCAGAGAGCCCAATGAGGGGCTCAATCCCAGCACCCTGGGATCATGACCTGAGCCGAAGGCAGAGGCTTTAACCCACTGAGCCACCGAGGCTCCCCAAGCCAGGGCATTCTGAGGCAGATGAGGTTTGGAGGTGGCACTGAAGCCTAGAGAGAGCAGCTCAGGACAGTCCTTTCTGCCCCTGCTGAGGGACCTCGCAGTTAGGGAACCCGAGACTAGGAGTGATTTCTGGTGCCACAAAATGCCTTCTGCACCCACCACCTTCACACCTTTGACCTCTGCCTGGAAGTCCTGTGATCCCCATGTCCCTAGATCCTTTGGGGATGTCATCACCTCTCCGCACCCATGCCCCACACTTAGGACAGTCAGGACTGTAGCCTGTCCCTCTCAGCCAACTGAAGTCTCCAGGGGAAGGTTAACCCCTTACTCCTCCTATCTGCCTACCAAGAACTTCCCAGGTGCTTCATTAAAGGGTATGGAGTGAATACTTGTGTCAAGGGGCTTTAGTTCTGGGAAGCAGGGCCCTGTGGGTGAGCTGGACATCCACAGGGGTCTGCAGGGGCTGGGGAGTACCTGCTATGGCTGGGTAGAAGTCCTTGAAGTCCACCTGCTCGTGGGCCCCCTCGCAGCCGGCCAGACACCGGGCAAAGACGGCCAGGTACTCTGCCAGGGCGCGCTCCATGTCCTCCGCGCTGCTTCGGAAGTCCCCGCTGTTGTAGATCTTCACAGCCCTGAGGAACACGGCCTGGAGGAGGGCAGGCCAGGGTCAGAGAGACCCCCCCCCCAATATCTCCCTTCCTCTAACAAGCGTTAGGGGCCAGCTCAAGCCCTCCACCCCACCTCGTAGGGCTGCGCCTCCAAGTCTGTGAGGGGCTCCTCGGCGGCGTCTAGCAGCCCCCGGTAGTAGCTGAGATACTTGGCGGTGAGCTCGTGCTTCGGGTTCTTCTGCAGGAACGTGTAGGCCGCGGCGGCCGCCTTCTCCAGCCGGTTAGCCTGCGGGGCGGGGTCAGAGTGGGTCGGGAGGGCCTGAGCCCGCAGTCCAGAGCGCATGAGTGGGCTTGACTGTCCCGGGTCGTGCGGCCGACTCTGCTTCCGACCTGCCAGAAACCGACCCCAGCTCCGAACGACACGACCCCAGAGGGCAGGGGCTCCGGGGTGGAGGAGGCACCCCAGCTGCGGGCGGGGGTGGGGGGTAGGCGTGGTGGAGGGGAGCAGGCGAGGCGGCGGCTGGGGGGAGGATTCCGGGACTGGGGGCGCGGAGGGGCCGAGGGGCGGTGGGGCAGGACGGGAAGGGGGGGCGAGGCCCACCTTGAACAGCGCGTAGTGCAGGTACTGGTAGGGCAGGCGGCTCTGGAAGTCGCGCAGCAGCTGGCGCGGCGGGTAGGGCACCTGGAAGGCGGGCAGCGTCCTCTTGCAACGCCGCAGGCAGGCGGCGCGTTCCAGGACGTGGCCGAAGAGCTGCAGCTCGCGGGCCCACTCGTCGCCGGGGCCGCCGTCGGGGCCGAGCGCGGGCCCCGAGGGTGAGCCGACGGGCGGCGCGGGGCCGCTGCAGTTGGCGTGGCAGAAGGCCTCGCTGTCCCGCAGCAGCCGGTGCAGCCGCAGCGCCGCCTCGAGGTAGCGCGCGCTCTCCCGCCAGCTCTCGCCCTCGTACTGCTCGAGCGCGTGCCCGTAGGCCGCGGCCAGGGGCATCAGGTCCTCGGGCGGGAAGCCTCGGAAGCTGTACTTCTCGTACTGCGCCGCGGCGCTGCCCAGCAGCAGCCACAGTAGCCCGCACGCCGCCCGCCCCATGGCCGCGCCGGCCGGCTGTACCCCGGGCGGAGCAGACGTCAGGGCCCCGCGAGCGGCTGGGGGGGTTGAGGGGTAGGGGGGAGCCGGGGGGCGGGAGCCGGGGCCGGGCCGGCGCGCCCGCTGGGTCTTAGCGCCCGGCGCCGGGCCGGCAGGCGGGGTCGCCGTCTGGGTCAGCTCCCGGGAGAGGCAGAGTGGTGCCCGGAGTCCCCTACGTTGCCCGACGTAGAGGGGGGGTGGTCTTCCGCTTGACAGCGGGTAAGCGGCTGGAGGAACGCTTCCCGCAGGGAGGGGAGTCCGCAAAGCTCCTCCCCACACAAGGACAATCCCCCACCTTAAGATCAAGAAGTTGAGCGAGCGCCGCCTCTTCCACTCTGCCCAAACCTTGGCACCTGGTCTTTCCATTACAGAGTCCCTTCTGCTTCTTCTCCGCCCCTAGCCCTGATGAAGTCGCCCCTAGTGTCCCCTCCCCATCCCCGACCCCGGTCCGCTACCGGGAGGTGCACACCCGGCTTCACCCTGCACACAGCACTCTCGCCGCCGCCCACCCATCTCCATCCCCGCGCGGGCATTCTTGGACGCCCAGCTTCTGCGACCCGGGGCCGCTGGTCCCCGGAGAGGCCATCCCTGGGGGCAGTGGGGGTCGTGGGCGGGGGCAATACCAAGGCTCTGGAGCCCCACGAGGTTCTGGAGCCCCACCAGCCACCTGGAGAGATTTGGGGGGTACCAGCGAAAGAAGGAAGGGGTCCTTCAGCCCGGCCTTAGGACCCGGGGGCTCCGGAAAAAAAGACGCAGAACTTTTTTTTTCTTTCTTTCCTTCTTTCTTTCTTTCTTTCTTTCTTTCTTTCTTTTTTTTTTTTTTAAATGGGAGTAAGCTCCGACTTCTCCGCTTTCCCGAACCTCCCTCCCTGGCCGGGCCCCTGGACGCTAAGCCCAGGGACAGCGGGAGGAGGGAAGCTGGAGTTCTTTGTGGTGCATTCCTGTAACTCCAGCACTCAGTCTTGCCCCCTCCTCCTATTCCACCCTCGGTCTCCCGCCCCCCGGCCCGCCAGCTCAGTCTCCCCTGCCCCCCATTCCACGTGTACCAGCCAGGGCGGGGGTGGGGACTGAGGACAGGAAGGGGGGGAGCCTGCTCCGGGAGGAGCGGGGGAAGGAGTTTAGCGGCGGCGACTCCCTCGCTCGTCCTCACTGCCGGCAGTCCCAGCTCCAGGCACCATGTTCCCCGCGGTGTCCCCCAGCCACACCTTCCCCCGGCTCCCCCTGCTGCAGTTGCTGCTGCTGCTGGTGCAGGCCGTGGGGAGGGGGCTGGGCCGTGCTAGCCCGGCCGGGGGCCCTCTGGAAGATGTAGTCATCGAGAGGTACCACATTCCCAGGACCTGTCCCCGGGAAGTGCAGATGGGGGATTTTGTGCGCTACCACTACAACGGCACTTTCGAGGATGGCAAGAAGTTTGACTCGAGGTAATGGGTTGGGTGCCCCCAGACTCGCCACCCCCCTTAGGGCCAGGCTCTCTTAATTCTGGGGATCCCTTGTAGCCCCTTAGGCTGTGTCCACATCCCCTACTCCATAGTCTTCTAACCCCTAACACAGCACCCTGGGGATGGGGACTTCCAGACCTCCATCTTACCAAAGACATCCTTGCCCTGGATTTCAAGCCCTCGCCTCTCAAAGGACCCCAGTTTCTTTTAGAACAAGCTCCCCCATACCCCCCCCCCAAGTGTTTGGTGATCTAGGCGAACTGTTCTGTTTACTCACCGGTGCTTTATTAAAGGCCTGGCAGGGAGGAGGTTCTGGTCCCCAGTGGTGGGGGGAAGGGCTTGGCCCCAGGCTGCTTGTGAATTCTCCAGGGGTCTCAGCCTGGGACCCCTGCCCTTTCTACCCAGCCTGAATCTCTTCTGGTTCCAGCCCCAGGGTCTAGCGCCTTTGTAACCGGAAAAGAAGCAGTAGAACCTCTCTGGAGGTGGTGGTCAGTTTGAGCAGTTAGCCCTGTAGAGCCAGGGAACATTAGAGTAAGACAGCACGATGGATTCAGGAGTGTAGGGCATAGCTCTGTGTAGGGACCCCAACTGTCTACGTGTCACATGGCCTGCCATTGACCTCCTGGGGTCCTTGGAGGGTTCTCTTACCCCTCTTTCGGGTCTCTCTTCACCCCTACCTTCCTCCATCTTAGCTCTACCAGGCCTGGGCTGCCGCCCATCTTGCCAGCCTTGGCATGTGAGAGATGGGCTTCTGGTCTGATTGGGCCTTTGATCGGCTCTGGCAAGCCACTTTTGTTGGGGGAGACAGGGCAGGACTGCACGCCAGGCTGGGTTAAACCTCGGGTCCCAGTCACACAGCATATCCCAAGAAGTCAATCCCACTTAGACCCCGTCCCAAAACACGCAACTCAGCCCACGGGAAATTAGTGGCCTTGGCTTTGGAAGGCAGGCAGTATACAGAGTAAGAACATGAACTCCAGAGTCCAAGACCCCAGATTCCTGTCCAGCCTGTGACCATGGACAAGGAATTTCTCCACTTGAAGCTTCATGTTCCTTATCTGAAAAATGGAGGTTAAAAACAATCTGGAAAATTAAGTCCTCCCTTCCTAAGACTGGTAACAGGGCTCAAGTAAGATGATGAATGAACACGAACTTTGCTCAGTGCCTACCGATCCGAAAGCCAGTTGAGGGCACGTTAATCTTGACTCTGGGGAGGACTGAGTGCTCTGATAGTTTTTAACTGGAAGAAATTTTGTGCAGGCTTGGGCCTCACAGCAGCACTGTGAAGGACTCAGCTCAGTGGGCAGAATGAGGTATGGCCTGTGGCCAAGAGCACAGCCCAAGTAGGGGAGGGGCGGGGAGCAGGCCATGACTTCCATGATGGGACTCTGGGAGCCTGGCTGTTCCCAGTTTGTGCAGTGCTGAGCTTGGAAAACTTTCCTAACCCCTGGTTCTTAACCCCTTGGATCAAAATAAAAATCTCTTGGGGCACCTGGTTGGCTCAGCTGGAAGAGTATGCAACTCTTTATCTTGAGGTCTTGAGTTCGAACGCCTTGTTGGAGTTAGAGATTACTAAAAAAATTAAATAAACTTAAAAAAAAATGAAGTGACTTTAAAAAAATTTTTAAATAAAAATCTTGGGGTGCCTGGGTGGCTCAGTGGGTTAAGCCTCTGCCTTCAGCTCAGGTCATGATCCCAGGGTCCTGGGATCAAGCCCCACATCAGGCTCTCTGCTCAGCAGGGAGCCTGCTTCCCTTCCTCTCTCTCTCTCTCTCTCTCTGCCTTCCTCTCTGCCTACTTGTGATCTCTCTCTCTCTCTCTCTATCAAATTAATAAATAAAATCTTAAAATAAAATAAAAATCTCAGGGGAATTGTTTGCCTTCAGCTCAAGTCATGAGCCCAGGGTCCTGGGATCGAGCGTAGTGGGGAGCCTGCTTCTCCCTCTCCCTCAGCCTGCCACTCCCGCCTTGTGCTCCCTCTCTGTTAAATAAATAGGTGGAATCTTAAAAATAAATGAATAAGTAAATAAAGAAAAAAATCTCCCACCCTCCCTTAACTGGTGACAGATGCTGACTGGATCTATCATTCTGCTCTTCTTGTAATGTATGTCAATTAAATGTCGAATCACTATGTTGTACAACTGAAACTAATAATCATATTGTATGTCAATCATACTTCAATAAAACAATTAATAAATAAAAGTAAGAGGGGCGCCTGGGTGGCTCAGTGGGTTAAGCCGCTGCCTTCGGCTCAGGTCATGATCTCAGAGTCCTGGGATCGAGTCCCACATCGGGCTCTCTGCTCAGCAGGGAGCCTGCTTCCCTTCCTCTCTCTCTGCCTGCCTCTCTGCCTACTTGTGATCTCTCTCTCTCTCTGTCAAATAAATAAATAAATCTTTAAAAAAAAATAAAATAAAATAAAATAAAATAAATAAAAGTAAGAGAAAAACAAATAAAGGCCACAGCAATTTTAAAACAGGCCTTTCCGGGGCGCCTGGGTGGCTCAGTGGGTTAAGCCTCTGCTTTCGGCTCAGGTCATGATCTCAGGGTCCTGGGATCAAGCCCCATGTCGGGCTCTCTGCTCGGTGGGAAGCCTGCTTCTCCCTCTCTCTCTCTGCCTGCCTCTCTGCCTACTTGTGATCTCTCTCTCTCTCTCTCTCTGTCAAATAAATAAATAAAATATTTTAAAAATAAATAAATAAATAAATAAATAAAACAAGCCTTTCCCAAACTGGAAACCAATCCCTACCCTCCGTGAGCTCTGCTGCTTCCTCCTTTCCTTGGAAAATTGATGGTGTGGCAGCACGAACACGGAGTTCACTAGACCAAGGGACCTTGGGCAAGTCAGTTAGCCTCTCCCCTCAAACTTCATCATGAGAAAAATGAAAACCCTAACGTCCAGTTCACAGGGGAAAGAATGAAATAAAGGAAAGGAAAAGGCCAAGGATTTCATCTGGTTGGTTGTAAATGCTCAATGGGCCTCCTCCCCTTGGTGCCACACGCAGCCCTCACCTCTGCTGCACAGATACCCCGCCCCCACCCCCCCAACAGTCCCATCCACCCCCATCCCCCGTCCTAGGCACATAAAAGCCCCCAGCCTCCCTCAGGGGCTTCCCTGTGTAACTGGGGAGGGAGGCTCCGAAAGAAGACAGGACCTGTGGACGCACACCTGTGGAATGGGAGGGGGACTGAGTGTATGTGTGCCCCTGCGCAGAGGCCACCGTACCCCAGCTGTTTCCTCCCTCCTCCAGCTATGACCGAAGCACCTTGGTGGCCATCGTGGTGGGCGTGGGGCGCCTCATCACCGGCATGGACCGGGGCCTCATGGGCATGTGTGTCAACGAGCGACGACGTCTCATTGTGCCCCCCCACCTGGGCTATGGCAGCATTGGTGTGGGTGAGAAGGGTTGGGGCCCAGGCATGGGGATGAAGGAGAGCAGGAGGCAGCATTCTGGAACCCAAAACCAAAAAAACTGAAGCTCAGAGTGGGAGCGTGACTCGCCCAAGGTCACACTGCACAGGCAGTGGGAGTCGTGGCAGGTCTGAGACCAGAGTTTCTGTCTCCTGCCCCTGGAGTGGGAGAACAGGAAATGACAGGGCCCTGGGTAGAATCGAAGCTTGACTGGGGAGAAGGGGAGCCAGGGTGGGAGGCGTGGGCAAGCGGGACTTTCAATGTCTATTCAACCCACCTTGCTGGAGCTGGTGCAACTGTGGCTCCGCCTTTACCACCAGCTAAGGCTAGAGGGAGTCCTGGGGCCCCAGGGGCTGTGGCCTTTGGAGGGTTCCTGGAGGCTGCCCCAAATACTAGCTGTGGTTGTTGGACTCCCACAGCGGGGCTCATTCCCCCTGATGCCACCCTCTACTTCGATGTGGTCCTGCTGGATGTGTGGAACAAGGCAGACACTGTGCAGGTGAGCACCTTGCTGCACCCAGCCCACTGCCCCCGCACTGTCCAGGACAGCGACTTTGTCCGCTACCACTACAATGGCACCCTGCTGGACGGCACCGCCTTTGACACCAGGTAAGGGCTGGAGGGAGTCCTGGGGCCCTAGGGAATAGAGTATGATGGGGAAGGTGTCCGGGGCCCAGCCTGCCTCTCCCGTCTCCTGCAGCATCACCTCTACCTCATTCTCTGCAGCTACAGTAGGGACGGCACTTATGACACCTACGTTGGCTCTGGCTGGCTGATCAAGGGCATGGATCAGGGGCTGCTGGGCATGTGTCCTGGAGAGAGAAGGAAGATCATCATCCCTCCATTCCTGGCCTATGGCGAGAAAGGCTATGGTGAGGACAGACAGGGACTTGGGGATTCCCCAGAAGAGGGCTGCCACATACAGTTGTTCAGGTTGTGTACTGCACAAGGACACTCAGCCAAGGAGGCCCATAGAGATGAAATCTATCTTGGTGATGATCTCACTAAAAAAGGGTGCTTTATTCTGATTCACACGCATTCGATATGGGCTGGTGATGGTCTTGGGAAGATCCAGCTCACGCCTCACTTGGGAAGGGTCTCTGGAGAATAGAATTAGCATCTTTTTGCAAGGTGCTCACATAGGCTTTCCTGAATGGAGAAGGAGCTGTGGTTTGCTCTCCACTTGTATGGTTCAAGCCTATCCCTTCCCCAGGGACTGTGATCCCCCCGCAGGCCTCCCTGGTCTTCCACGTGCTCTTGATTGACGTCCACAACCCTAAGGACACTGTCCAGCTGGAGACGCTGGAGCTACCTCCTGGCTGCGTCCGGAGAGCGGTAGCTGGAGACTTCATGCGTTACCACTACAACGGGTCCCTGATGGACGGCACCCCCTTTGATTCCAGGTCCCGGGGACTCCTGAAGAGGGAAGGTGGGGGTGGGGAGGAGGGAGGAGGAAGCTGAAGCAGGATCTGAGGACGGGGCCCCCACAACCCCAACAGCAGCTAGGGGTTGCTCCGAGCTGCGGAGAAGAGGGGGTCAGGGTGCACTTCTGACTCCCTTGCTGACCCTCCCCGCCTTACAGCTACTCCCGCAACCACACCTACAACACCTATGTGGGGCAGGGTTACATCATCCCCGGGATGGACCAGGGGCTGCAGGGCGCCTGCATAGGGGAGCGCCGGAGGATCACCATCCCCCCCCACCTGGCTTACGGGGAGAACGGAACTGGTAGGCATGCCCCTGTGCTCCCAGTCACCGCCTTATTCCTCTGCAGTCTGTTCCCTGACATCCCAGCCACTGCTCTGCCCCTCTCTCATCCGCCCACCTCCTGCCACACAGACTCGGTCCTTTCCTCCAGGGGCAACACACCCCCCCCCCCACTTCTCCCTTCCATCCTGGAGAAGGGCAGCAGACTCCTGGGTTTGGGGAGGCGGGGTGGTTGTGGAAGAACAGAAACAGCGTAGTCCTAGGAAGCAAAGAGACGTGGACTTGTGCCCCAGCTTTGCTGGAAGCCTCAGTGTCCTCACCAGTAGAATGGGACTAATCACACTGACCAGCAGGGTAAGTTACTGGGAGATTGCAAGAGCTTTTGTATAAAGGGCTTTCTAACTGGCGTGGCCCTTCCTTCCCTGCCCCTCACCCTCCACAAGAGGGTATTAGAAGAATCGACCCTGGGGACAAATACTCCTTCCCATCCTGGCTTGAAAACACAGGACTGGGTAGGTCTAGGGGCCTCTGTGGAGGCCCGAGCAGCCCCTTCTGGATTCCAAGCCTATCCACTCCCCGTTTTGGCTCCAGGAGACAAGATCCCTGGCTCTGCTGTGCTGATCTTCGATGTCCACATCATTGACTTCCACAACCCTGCGGATCCTGTAGAAATCAAGATTCTGTCCCCGCCCCCGGAGACCTGCAATGAGACGGCCAAGCCTGGGGACTTTGTTCGCTACCACTACAACTGCTCCCTTCTGGATGGCACCAAGCTCTTCTCCTCGTGGGTCCGGGGCGGGGCCAGGGCTGGGCAGGTGGGTGGGCCCAGGTGCAGGGAGTCCTCCTGATCACCCCCAAGGGTACTTCTTCCCTAAGTTCCCGTCCAGCGAGCGAGTGTGGTGGGGGAGCTTGAGGAGCTGAGGTTCCTGCCTTGTGGGCTCAGGGAGGGTGAAGCCAGCCGTCTAGGGGAGCCGCTGGCTCCATTTGTGGAGCGGAAACCAAAGCCAGGGGCGATGAGCCCTCCAGGCCACGCTTTAGGGGCAGTGGCTCCGTGAGGAGGGCATTCTCCCTCTGAACTGGGGGGGGCCGGGGGTGGGGTGGGACGATGGGATAACAGCTGGCCGGGGACAAGGATGGGCACTGACCCAGGAATCTGCTCTCCCCCCAGCCACGACTACGGTGACCCCCAGGAGGCTACTCTGGGGGCCAACAAGGTGATTGAGGGCCTGGACACGGGCCTGCAGGGCATGTGTGTGGGAGAGAGGCGGCAGCTCGTGGTGCCCCCGCACCTGGCACATGGAGAGAGCGGAGGTGAGGGGCTGACTGTCCTTGGGGGCTGGCGGGGGGAGTGCAGGAATCCCTCCCAGAGGTTCTGCAAACATCCCATGTGCCCGGCACAGGGAAACTGAGGCCTCTGGGCTGGGGAGCTCCCAGGGCAAGGCTGCAAGTCGGGCCGAGCCCCGGGCCTGATGGCGACGCCTTCCTTCTCCTCTTCTCCCTTCCCCGCCTCCAGCCCGGGGTGTCCCCGGCAGTGCGGTGCTGCTGTTCGAGGTGGAGCTGGTGTCCCGGGAGGAGGGGCTGCCCACAGGCTACCTGTTTGTGTGGCACGAGGACCCTCCTGTCAACCTGTTCGAAGGCCTGGACCTCAATAAGGATGGCGAGGTCCCCCCAGAGGAGGTGGGTGAGAAGTTCAGTCCTTCTAAGAACCAATCCCCCGCTGTCACCCCAGCACAAGCCACCATGTAGGTGGCATCGAGCAATGCAGTCCGTCTGCCATCCCATCTGCACCTGTTTCTGCCCCTGTGCCGGGTCCCTGTGCTTGAGCTCCCTTGTCCCTGCCTCTTCCTCATGCAGCCCATCCCCCCCACTGCCATCTGGCTCCTGGGGCCCTTCCCCAGGCCACCCACGGCCGCTCAGGTGAGACCCTCACTCCCTTCTCCTCTTGGCTCTCTGGGCTCCCAGTTCTCCACCTTCATCAAGGCTCAAGTCAGTGAGGGCAAAGGACGTCTCATGCCTGGGCAGGACCCGGAGAAAACCATAGCAGACATGTTCCAGAACCAGGACCGCAACCAGGATGGCAAGATCACTGTGGAGGAGCTCAAACTGAAGTCAGACGAAGACCAAGAGCGGGTCCACGAGGAGCTCTGAAGGGCGGGGGCCTGGGCCCGGGCCCAGATGCAAAGGCCCACTTCTGGGAGTTCAGTGGGCAGTGGGGCTGACCTCGTAAGAGTCCCCCTCCCCTGTGCTGGCATGATGTCTAGAAACATCTAAAACGTGGTCAGAGGAGACAACTCTGGTCTTCCCACCAGTCCCAGAGTAAAACCCACAGCACAGACCTCTACTCAGTTTTTCTCTTCTGACCCCAAACCCCTCCCTCACAAGTTTTGGAGTCACAAAGCCAAGCTGGCCATTGGCCGAGCCTGAGGGTTGAACAGGGCCATTACTGGCGTGTCACCCATACCTCCCCTCCACGTCACCGGACATTGAACAAGGCTGAGCTTGTCATTCTTTCATTTCCCCCAAATTTCCCTTTTTTCCATACTTTTCCTTGCCACCCCCAGCCACCCCCCTCCGGCCCCTATTCCTGTGTCATGGCAGCTCCGCAGGAACATGAACCAGGACTGACCAGACTCTCAGCCTCTCTCTCTCAACTCTGGCTGGCATCTAGGGAGGGCAGCGCCCCACCTGTCCCCTGCGTCCCCACACCTCCGCTGTCCACCCTCCTCCAGGCCAGTAGGGGCTGGAGTGACCTTGGGGTGCAGCATTCAGGGCTGGGCTTGTCATTGCCTTTCACCCCTAAAGGCGGCTGCTTTCTCTAAGGGACAGAGAAGGGGAAGAATATGAAGGGGTGGGGGGGGCGAGGATAACTGCTTGGATGGCTACGACATCCTTGGTTCAGGGCTGAGATAAACTTGGAAGAAGGGCTCACTTGGGGTGAGAGGGGGGTAGGCGGAGCTCTGCATATTCAAAACACTAAATTGGTGTCGGATCCCTTTCTCCTTTGCACCAAATAAAAGACTAAACCAAAGGCCTCAGGATGTGTTTTTTTTTTTTTTTTAAATATTTTATTTATTTATTTGACAGACAGAGATCCCAGGTAGGCAGAAAGGCAGGCAGAGAGGAGGAAGCAGGCTCCCCGCAGAGCAGAGAGCCCGATGTGGGGTTCGATCCCAGGACCTGAGCCGAAGGCAGGGGCTTTAACTCACTGAGCCACCCAGGCGCCCCAGGATGTGCTCTTTCCATGCAGGGAAGCCTTTGGACCCAAAGACTGGGGAAGAAAGGGGCACAAAGTAGACACTCGAGATCCTGGATCTCTGCCTCCTGCCTCCTTTGGCCTCATCAGGGCCCTCTCCATGGAGAGGAACCCCCTAACTGCAGGAGGGAGGGTGGGGAGTGGGCATTCATACAGGGACCTCCTGGGGGAGGGGTGGAGAGATGATCCCGGTCTCCCGACTGTCCCAACTGAATGGAAAGATGAGGTCCCTGACCTCAAACATGACCCAAGAAACTCAAGAATTAAATTAAGCAGCTCAGGTTGGATTCATCTCTCACATGTAGATTTGTTCCAATGCTCAGGGAGCCCCACCTCTCCCTGCTCCTGGCTGCCAGCCATCACCTCCGTCCTGATCCTCCCCCATCTGAAGCAAAGGTAACAGGGCCTCCATCTCCAGGGTCTTCAGGGAAGAGCTGCTCCAGCCAGCAGGCCAGCCACCTTCCCCTCTCCCGCCCAGCTAGAACAAAGATGACCTAAACCAGGAGGGGACAGGAGAGCAGGGGAGGCTTGGGTGACAGACTGATGGTCCTGGGCTCCCTGAACTGACCTGTCCCCTACGAGCACCCACTTCTTGCTCAGGATCCTGAGACATGGCTTTTCCCCACGGCCAATCACAGATACTCCTGGCCCCAAAGCATCCCAAGGGCACCTCAGGGTCTGACTGTGGCTGCCGATGGGCCTCCAATGGTAGCCACAAGCTCCCCAGAAGCCAACAGGCAAGCTTGGAACCGGAGCCCACGCACGGGTGTGAATGCGTGAAGCCCAAGAAACGCTACGGCTTCGGTCAGAATCACTGAAATCCTGGCACTAGCTCCTAGCTATGGAGTTGGAGTAAGTTTCTGGTCTTTTCCAAGCCACCTGTAGATGGAAGCGACACCCGCTTTCAGGGCTCTCGTGAGGGAGGCACTGCCTTCTTTCCCCTACAGAGCTGCAGGGAACCGTGTCCCACAGCTAGGCACCCTCTGCGGGAGGAACAGTGCGTTTTTCAGAGGGCACGCTGCAAAATGCCAGTGGAACTGGCTGCTTTACACCTTCAAAAGGTGCCCTAGAGAGAATTCAGCTAGTTCTTGACCATCCAAGCCAACAGGGGAGGAAAGGAACTCAAAGGGCAGCCAGTGATGCGAGACGACAGAGCAGAAGTCACTTCCGCTGTGTCGAGGACCAGCTTCTCCCTTCAGGTCCCACTGCAGGACCCTCCCCACCCCGAAGGCACCCATCTCCATGGCCCTGGGCCCACATAAGGAAGAGAAGACAGGGCAGGAGCCCAGGGCACAAGAGAAAATCTCCAAACGGATCCGTTTGGAGATCCATCAAGGAGCTCTGCACACCAGGCTTGCCAGGCCCGACGGACCCCTTCAACTCCACGTTTAACAGACACCTCAGCATCATGTGAAACCATCCCAGGTCAGGGTTTGGAAACACACCTTCCAGACCTGCCTACTCACCTTGGTCCCCAGACACATTTAGGGGAGGGTCTGGGGTCAGAGGGTCTCGTGAGTGAACTTGGTGTTTGGTTTTATTTTTTTTAAGATTTTATTTTCTAAGTAGTCTGTACACCCCACGTAGGGCCCAAACCCATAACCCTGAGATCAAGAGTCACACGCCCCACCAACTAAGCCAGCCAGCCCTGCACCCCCCCCAAATCAGAACAACTGTTTTCTCCTTTTTTTATTTTGATCTGTTTCACACATTAGATTTCTTTGAAGAACATCTTCCTGTGTTTAAAAAATTAGGGGAGAAAGAACCCCTGGATTAGATGGTCCCTAGGGCACTAACACCCTGTGGGTCCCGCTTTCACCTGGCTGACCCCTGCCCCCCGGCAGGGGCCCCCCACCAGCCCCACCCCTGAGAACACCACAGAGGACACTGGGGGAGGAGGAGGAGAGGCCCAGGCTCAGCAGCTGCATCCTGGACTCCACGTGCACAGGGACATGCAGCAAGCAGCGCTCCCACAGGGCGACCTCCCGGTGAGGCTCCCCGCTCTCCAGCCCGTGGTGCCGGCACCCCCAGCCCCCTGCTGGCTCTCAGGAGCCCTGTGTCTCTCTCCAGTCCCCGCGGTGCAGGATGTGCTGCAGCAGCCCGTTGACCACATCCAGCGTCTCATCCTTCTCCAACACAATGTCGTAGGAGTCCATGTAGCGCTCCCGCCGCTCTTCCACCTGCCCGGGGGAGGGACAGAGAGTCCCCAGAATGCCCTGCCTTCTGCCTCTGCCTCTCAGGCACCCGGGGCAAGGGGCGGAGGGCATTCGAGCTGCAGCTCCCCAAGAACAGCTCCGGGACAGAGACCTGCCCTCTGGACGGCAACAGGCACAGAGCGCCACGATTAACCCTCGGGTCAGTGACAGAAGGACAGGACTGGGATTAAAATTTAAAAACCAGATGTGATTTCTAATCCATCTGGACTGAATTTTCACACGGGTCAAGCATTCTAGAGGTCTTCGGCACATGCTGGCTGGATGTGGAAGGGGGATGCGCGAACTGGTGGTCTAACTTGACACCATACTGAGCCCCTTCATGCTGATGGTGATCCCCCCCTCCTCTGGTTGGCCCCTGGTCTGTTCTTGTGTTTTCCTTCTCTGACTTATAAACCCACCTCCTGAATACTGACATCTCCCACCTCAATCATGCCTTAAAGCTATGATTTAGGATTGTAATCAGCCCCCCACTTCCTACACTATCTACCACCGGTAGATGAACCTCCTTGACTCAGTTTCCCCATTTGTAAAACGAGGCATAAGAGTCACTATCTCAGAAGGCTGCCATAAGGACTAAGTGGGTCAATATGCCAGGTACGTGGTGAGCACCCAATAGTGTCTCTGAACTCCGCTGTCATGCCATGTGCCCGACAGCTGTCATCGCTGTTTTCCCATGAGAATATAGTTCGTGCCACACCTCAGTGCATCTACGACTTGACCTTGACTGGCACATAGAGGTGTTCGCCAGGCATTTAACAGGCATCGAAACAGAAGCATGCCACTGAGCTGGGAAGCCCTGGTCCCACACCTACCTTGTCATTTAAGAAGCCAATCTTGAGAATGTTCTCCACACCTGGCACCCCATCAGCCATCGTGAGGTCCCCCATGGAGTCTCCCAGCAGGAGGATGTTGGTTTTGCCCTGAAGCTGCTGGAAGTAGCCGGAGTTCTCACAAACGGAGCTGTTCTTGTTGTATGTGTGTATGAGCTGGCCCTTAAATCCCTGGAGGAAACCCTAAGCAAGCGAGAGACAGAAGGGCTGCAGGGACCCTCTAGAGCCCGTTCTCCGCGGTCTCTGTCACAGAGGAAAGAGAATCCCGACAGCCAGAGAAATGCCAGAACATCCTTGTAGTCCAAACTCAGGGCCTGCCAACTAGGTCCTGTAGCCAGAAGCAAGCACTGTGGCCACATTTTTTTTTTTTTTTTGGCCACAGCAGAGTTGAGTAGTTGTGACAGATCAGAGCCCATCATCCCACAAAATCTAAAGTAGGTACTAACAGGCCTTTTACAACAAAAAGTGTGTAACCCCTGATTTAAAAACTCACAAGGACCCTTAGACATGACCGATCAGCCACTCTGGTGGGAGCGGGAAGCCGTGACACGGGCACTGTTCAGGCCACATGTGTGTTTGCCCTTGATGGTGGGCGCAGCCTCGCCCCAGGTGAATGGAGCAGCGGCCCAGCAGTTGGTATGAGGGGAAGAAATCAGAGCCTCGGTCTGGCTCCAGGAAAGCAAGTCAAAGTCTAAGCCCTGGAGTACCCAGGATGGCCTGGGACACTGACATGGGGCCTGGCTGAACCCTAAATTAGGTACCCCAGTGAGCTGTCAAACACCAAAGGGCGAGTCCTTCAGAGGTAACTGTCTTTAGTGGGCATGAAGAAACAAGTAAAGGCCTGAGGGCAAGAAGCCAGCAAGAGTTCCCTCCCTTTCCTCCCCAAGTCAGGGTTCAGGGGTTCAGCTGCTGCCAGGGAGGGGTGCTGGCGGTTCCCACCCCTTCACCCTCCCAGCCTAAAGGAGGTCAGGCTCACGTCTTCGTCAAAGTCCATGTAGTTAGACACGATGTGGATGTTGGGGTGGAACACCTTCATCTGCCGGATAATCTCCTCCAGGATGTCACCAATGCCCGCGGAGAAGATGAAAAGGGGAATGTTGTTCTGGTAGAGGGTGTTGAAGAACGTCTTGTATCCCTCCCTGAAAAGAGACACATGGACTCTGCAATGGCACTGCCTCTGCTCCTCGTCTTTACTTCCTACTTCGGTGATGTATTTTTAAATTTTTCATTTTCAAAGATTTATTTGGGGCGCCTGTGTGGCTCAGATGGTTGAGTATCTGCCTTCTGCTCGGATCATGATCTCCAGGTCCTGAAATCGAGCCCCACGTCAGGCTCCCAGCTCGGTGGGGAGTCTGCTTCTATCCTCTCCCTCTGCCCTTCCCCTCGTTTGTGCCCCGTCTGTCTGTCTGTCTCTCTCAAATGAATAAACAAAAGATTTTTTTTCAAGTATTTTTATTCGGGTGCCTGGGTGGCTCAATGGGTTAAGCCTCTGCCTTTGGCTCAGGTCATGATTTCAGGGTCCTGAGATCGGGCCCCACACTGGGCTCTCTGCTCAGCGGGGAGCCTGCTTCCCACCCCCACCGCCTGTCTTTCTGCTTACTTATGATCTCTCTCTGTCCACCAAATAAATAAAATCTTGGGAAAGAAAAGTATTTTTAATACTACCTTTAAAAAATTATTTATTTGGGGCACCTGGGTGGCTCAGTGGGTTAAAGCCTCTGCCTTCGGCTCAGGTCATGATCCTAGGGTTCTGGGATCGAGCCCCGCGTTGGGCTCTCTGATCAGCGGGGAGTGTGTTTCCTCTTTTCTCTCTGCCTGCCCCTCTGCCTACTTGTGATCTCTGTCTGTCAAATAAATAAAATCTTAAAAAAATATATATTTATTTAAGAGAGAGTGTGGGTGTGGAGGGAAGGGAGAGGGAGAAAGAGTCTTAAGCAGGCTCCCCACTGAGTACATAGCCCGACATGGGGCTCCATCCCAGGATCCTGAGATCATGACCTGAGTCGAAATCAAGAGTCAGACGCTTAACTGACTGAGCCACACAGGTGCCTCTAAATGTTTCTTTTTAGAAACATTTTATTATTTTATTTTTTAAAGATTTTATTTATTTGAGAGAGAGAGCATGCGCATGAGCGGAGGAAGGGACAGAGGGAGAAGGAGCAGCAGATTCCCCTCCGAGCTGGAAGCCCAAGGCGGGGCTTGTGTATACACACAGACACACAGATACACAGACACAGACACACACACAGACACACACACACCCAGGAATACTACTCAGTCATCAAAAAGAATAAAATCTTGCCATTCGCAATGACATGTATGGAACTAGAGGGTATTATGCAAAGCGAAATAAGTCTATCAGAGAAAGATAATTATCATATGATCTCACTCATATACGGAATTTAAGAAACAAGGCAGAGGATCATAGGGGAAGAAAGGAAAAAAATAAAACAAGATGAAACCACAGAGGGAGACAAACCATAGAGACTCTTAACCTCAGGAAACAAACTGAGAGTTGCTGGAGGAGAGGGAGGTGGGGGGATGGGGTGGCTGGGTGATGGACACTGGGGAGGGGCTGTGTTGTGGTGAGCACTGTGTATTGTGTAAGACTGATGAATCGCAGACCTGTATCCCTGAAACAAATAACACATTATATGTTAATTAAAAAAAAAAAAGAAGAAGAAAGAAAGAACATGGCAGCAGAGAGAGTAGCACTAGGAATGCCGCTGATGATCAAGGGTCCTAGGCCAGTCAACTCCCATGTCTGGTTTAATCCAGAACACCAGGCATCATGGTGACCCCAAAGTCTTTTCACCACTGGAGAAAATGAGCTAGACACTGTTTGTTCCAGGAGATGAAGCCTTGGTCATATTCCTATTACCTCCACTAGTAGCAGACAGCTTCCTAGGAAGCACTCACAGTTGAGAAATCCTTTAGCTGTATTCAGAGAGGAAAAGCAAGGCCCTCTTCACATCAGCCACTTATGGTGTCTGTCTCTTCTTATTCCCCTAGCAACTAACTCCCCTCCAGTCCTTCCCAGCCTCTTTTTGGGAGCAAGCCAGTTTCCAATGTTTCCCAGAGCAAGCCACTTACCTAAGCATTGCATTGGACTCTTTAACCACCTGGGCAATCTGAGCCTTCTGAATCTTCTGTTGGCAAAGGAGATCGTGTGCTTTGGTCCACCTAGAAGCAGACGCCCCCAAAAAGCCCAAATTCCAATCACTAAGTAGGAAAGTATCCTTTCCCTTTTTAGGGCCAAGTCCCCTCTGGAAAGATTAATGGAGGCCTCATCCTTTTCTACCAAGCCACTTCCTGAAGGACTCCGGCTGGCCTTAAAAGGAAGAGGCTGAGGAAGCCGAACCACAGCCACAGGAACAAGAACTGGATGGGCTAACCGCTGAAGTCCAAGCCCTCCTCAATCCCTCCCTTGGTGACCCCATGTTCTGGAGAACCAGGGCTCTGTCCCCTATAGGCTACGTTGGTTCCTATAGGAAAGTTATCTCCCTGCAGCATGCAGTCCCCCAAACCCAGGGGCTTCTCCCTCCTTCCAAGGATTCTCAGTGGAACCCCACTCCAGCAGCAGCCACAAGTAGCCCCTCTGGGGCTGGACGGTTGGTTCTAATAGGGGGCCAGGGCAATTCAGTAAGGTAAGGGGGCCTGCCACCTCATTCAAGCTCAGGAAAAACATACTCCTCTCCCGGACCCATCCATCATGGGGGCCAGGAGCGGTTCAAAACCACCGTCACTCACCATTCCACCATGTGAGGTAACTTCTCTTTGATGGTCCGGTGCGGGTCGATCTCAATTGGGTAATAGTGGTGAAGGAGTGCTTTGAGCTGGGACATCCAAATGAAGAGAAAAGCCGTTAGCCCACATCAAGTTTTCCCCAGCGAAGGCCCACAGCTGAGTGTGAGGAAATAATCACCTAGAAGAGGCAACTCTGTGTTAGGGAGCGACGGACCTGCCGAGCTGGTCAGCCCTACATCCGCACCCTCAGAGGGTGAGGTCTAAGAATCCACAAAGACCTTTTGCTCTCAGGTGAGAAGTTACTAGATTTTGTTGTTATTCTTTAGCTCAGTCGACAGGGCTTAACCGGTAAGAAGGGATTAAAGCTATATTTCCCCAAATGGGGTCCACATTCTCAGGGGGTAGGCAAAGTCACTTTAGGAGGCACATGGATACACACTTATCATTTTAGTAGTTTTGGATTCCTTTTAATGCATATTAAGAAAAAAAAAAAAACTAGCGCATCAAATTCATGCTCTCACAAAGATTGTTTCTTTTCTAATTGCACTCAGATTTTTTTTAAAGGTTTTATTTATTTGACAGAGAGGGACAGAGAGAGCACAAGCAGGGGGAGCAGCAGGGAGAGGGAGAGGGAGAAGCAGACTCCCCACTGAGCAGGGAGCCCTCTTCGGGGCTCGATCCCAGGATCCTGGGACCACGACCTGAGCCGAAGGCAAAATGCTCACCCAGACTCCCCACATTCAGATTTTTAATAGTGACCCAACTTTAAGTAAAATATGTATTACTGGCCACTCTAACAGATATGGCAAAAATCATGAAAGTGGAAGTAGAAAAATCACGGAAGTGGGTTTGGGAGCCAGCATGTCGGTGGATAACGATCACAGAACCAACATCAGGACAATCAGTTCACCGGCTCCTGTGTGCACCTTCTCTTATTAAGATCTCCTTCCATGTCTGGGGAGACCGCATCTGGGACCACGAGTCACACAGGCCAGTCAGTAACAGCACCCAATAAAAACGGGAACTGGTCGGGCAAAAGAATTTTAACTTTAACATATGCCCAGTCTCAGAATATTATGAGATCAATGTAGAGTCCCTGACCATGGGTCCAAAAGAGAGTTAAAGGCAAAGAGCACACACTGACAAAGGGAGAAAACTCCTAAAATGTATTGAGATTCTCAATGTGTGCGTTTTGGGGGGAGTGTGAGAATATTTTTCTAAAAAGTGTAAGAGAATTCAACAGAATATATTTTTTTAAAAAGAAAAAGGGCTTCATGCATAAACTTTGCTTTATGATTTTTTTCGGGAGCTCATCAACGCCCAGAATCTTAGTTTGCCTTCATTTTGTTATCCTAAAGCAGGCACCCAACCTGTTGTCTTACTTGTGGGTGCAGCTTTCTGGAAGCTGATAAGACATGTATGTGAGGGACCACTAAAAGTGACTTACCTAAAGCAACTGACTAGGTCTGGAGCCAGAATTTACGTTAAGCTAAAAGTGCATCTCCAGAAATATGGGTTTTAGAAATATAAGGTGCATCTATAATTTGCTCCCATCTTAATAACAAGTAACCATGACAGGGTATTGGAAAAGCTGATCAAGATGACAGATTGACAGACCGCTTAAAATGTAATTTAGTGAATTTCATAACGAAGTGAAACTAAATGATACAGCTCTTCAGCAGAAAGAGCTCAGCAAACTACAGAGAAATGTACAGCCAGCAGGGCTCTCCTCTGGCAAAGAGGCCAGAATGTGGAACAAAGTAAAATGAACTCCAAGGCTGCATGATTTATATATAATATTTGTATGCATCTCATGGAAGTGGGCGTTATCATATAGTGACATTAATTCAGAAGTCTTTCTTGATACTTGTTACCTTGCCAAAAAAATTATATATTTTTTAAAAGACTTATCTATTTTAGAGAGAGAGAGGTGGGGGGGTGCACAGGGGGAGTGTCAGAGGGAGACGGAAAGAATCTCAAGCAAACTCCCTGCTCAGCAGGCTTAATCCCAGATCCCACCACCCTGAGCCAAAACCAAGAGTCAGATGCTCAACCCACTGAACCACCCAGGTGCCCCCCCACCCCAATTATATTATTAAAGAAACAGCATAATGTAGTGAAAAGAGTTTGGGACAGTATTAGATCTATGGGAAAACCAAGCTCTCTGTGTCTTGCCTGTATGACCCTTGAAGGAGTTGCTTATCCTCTTCAAGCCTGTTTTCTCATCTGTTAAATGGAGATAATAGTGGTTCTATCCACCCTTTGGAGTTGCTGGAGGGTTAAACAGCAAATGTTGAAGTCTCTTGTAAACTCTATAACTCGCAGAATGCATAACATCCATATGCTAACCACCAATCGTCACATGTCTTGAACAAAAAGGAAACACTGCCCCAGTCTATGAGACTAGGTCCACCTGAACATAAGAACAATTTTTAAAAAATATTAATCTTCCAAGGTCTCTACCCTGGAATCTTTGGTCCTGAGAACTATCTCAAGTAGAACATGACCGCCATCTCTGAACAAAGAAGGGGCTGTAACCCACCTCATTTTGGCACTCCTCACTGATGATCTTGCTGTTATCCAGAATGTCTGCAAACACACAAAACTCCTTTCATTTGCCACTCAGAAGCCACCATCTTGTCAAGCCCCCAAAAGCAAGCTAGTATGTGACTTACTGTAAGAAGAAGGGCATCGCTTTCCATTATATGCAAACCTGCTCAAGGTCATGTCAAAATCAGAGATGACCTAAAATGCAAAAAAGAGATGCTATCCATACAGATGCCTTATGGTGTGGCCCTGCCCGGGCAGGGGAAGATTATGAAAGGCAAACCAGCTCAGTATCCAGCCAGTAGGCAAAGCCCTGCAGGAGTTAGGAAGGGGTTGGGAGCGGGGAGGGAGAACTAATCCTAGTTAGTAGCAGCCTGCTATGCCTGAGGACGCCCAGACTCTTGGAGGTCGCTGGCAGGGTGGGGACTGAAGAATCAAGACCCTCTCTGACTCTTAGCCTTGCCATCTCATTGCCCTGGGTCCCTCCCAAGGTGACCCATCACATCTGCAACTTCCTGCGGAGCCCGCTGACCCGGCTAGTGTGGAAACAAGGCCTGGTGCTGGGTGCCTTCTACCTAGTAAGAGGAAGCAGACGCTGGTCATGACCGACAAATTTGAAATGTCGGTTTTCCGGCAGGTGGACTCTAACCCAGGGCAATCAGGTGGAGCAACCGGTTCGCCCTCCGGCCGCTGGCCATTTGTAGGGGCTCAGGGCCGGCAGCGTCCGCGGCAGCGCGGGCAAGCCCCTTGGGCCGGTCACCTCCCCAGCCGCCCCACGTCGCCCTCGCCGTACCTGCAAGCGGTCTCCCCCGCCTCTGCGGAGGGCGCCCACGATCTCCTGCACCCGCCCGGGCTGCCGCATCAGGACCGTGGCCTTCATCAGGGTGCTCACCTGTCCCGAGACCCGAGAGAAGCGCTGACCCCGGCACCGCGCTGGGCCCAGGGGGAGCCCGGCGCCGGCTCCGCAGCCCTGCGAGGCAGGGCCGGGGCGCGCGAGGCGCACAGGGGGGCTCCGGGCCAGACCCGGGCGCCTACTGGCCGAGGTGGCGCGGCGGGGCCCAGGCGGCCAGCTGGGAGCCTCGGAGCGCCCCGGGGATCGGAGCCCGCCCCACGTCGGACGCTTCCTCCCGCCTCACCTCCTCCGCCATGGCGCTCGCGGCCGGGACGAAGGCGCCGGGACAACGACCTCCCCGCGCCCGCACTGCGCAGGCGTCGCCCGCCGCAAGGAGGCCGGAGAACAGCGGGCGGGGGACCCGCTGGCGGGCGGGGCCAGGAGAGGGCGGCGCCCGCGCTGGGCAAGACCCTGAGTGCCGGCTCTGTGTTGAGCAGGGTGAGGGTCCCAAGAGTTGGGGTTACCGGGTGCCACCGTCGACAGCAAAAGTACTGGCTTGGGGCGCCTGGGTGGCTCAGTGGGTTAAGCCACTGCCTTCGGCTCAGGTCATGATCCCAGGGTCCTGGGATCGAGTCCCGCGTCGGGCTCTCTGCTCAGCAGGGAGCCTGCTTCCCCCTCTCTCTCTGCCTGCCTCCCTGCCTACTTGTGATCGCTGTCAAATAAATAAATAAATTCTTAAAAAAAAAAAAAAGTACTGGCCAGAGGGGTCATTTCCAGACGCAAATTTTGCAAAACACAAAAGCCGCAGGAAGGGAGGGGGTATGGAAAACATTCAGAAGGGGCTTAACTGGGCCCACTTCTCATCACAGAAGACAATGAGCGACTAACACAAGACCGCAGGGCAGGAAGGCCCTGGACAGCTCGGCCAGCGTGAGCTCTATCAGCTTCCCTTCCTTCTGCCTCCTCTGACTTGGTTTCGTTGAATTCAGTGTCTGGGGAGCCAAGTGCCCAGCAGTGGAAGAAGGTCTAGATGATGCTACACAGATACAGAACTGGGCATCTGAAGTGGGCAACAGGAGCTAGAATGGATAAAAACTCTTATATGGCGTTGGTGGTCACAGTCCTACTCCAGATTCAAGGGCTTGGAAGGTGTGGGTGATCTTCAGCCTGAATGGTGGGGGAGGGGGGAAGGAAGGAGGACAGAAACAGGAGAGAGTTCCAGAACCTGAGGCCACAATCCTGAGAGTGATCTCACTGCGGGCCCAGGATTCTGGAACTTGGGCTGCCTGATGGGCCCTATATGAAAGATGTAGTAGGGAAAAGGAGCGACAGCAGGCTAAAGGGGCCCCCCACAACCCTCCCCAACACCCTAGGAGAGCAGCCTCTCTCCGCTGGTCCCAGGGTGCCATGGAGATGGAGAGCGCGGCGGCCTCCACACGTTTCCACCAGCCTCACATGGAGAGGAAGATGAGTGCGATGACCTGTGAGATCTTCAACGAGCTTAGGCTAGAGGGCAAGCTCTGCGACGTGGTCATCAAGGTCAATGGCTTTGAGTTCAATGCCCACAAGAACATCCTCTGTAGCTGCAGTTCCTACTTTAGGTATAACAGGGTTGCCAAACTAAGCCAAAGGGGGACTTGGGCTCATTCTGAGACATTTTGGTTCATTTCATGTATCCCACCCCATCATCTTAAGTTAGGGACACTCTCAAAATTCTGAGCTCCCCTAGCCTGGCTCCTTTGTCTTCTGAAGAGGCACGCCTATGGCCGGAGCCTCCTCTCTGCTTTCCAACTGGATTTCAGCCAACTCTTAGTGGGCCAGGTGCTTTTTTCCTTTGATTCTCACCCAAACTAATCTTTAGGAAGGTTAAGGCACATCTCTACTGGGATGTGCCCCCATCCCAGTAGAGACTCTCTCAAACAGGGTGATGAGTTGACAAGGACTGAGCAGATGGGAAGGAGGATGCGGGAAGGCCCAAGGAAGTGTTTGTCAGAAGATAAAGGGAGTTTGGGCCACAAGCACTGGGACCCAGGAAGCAGCAGAGCTATTTTATTCATGAGCTGAAAATGTTTGAGTTCTTAGTTCCAATGAACTAAGAACACATGATACATGTGTTCCATCTGTTGCTAAAAACTCTCATTTCCTCTAGACCTACAACAGGGTCTACAAAAGACCAGATAGTGAATATTTTAAGGCTTACTGGCCATACAAGCCTCTGTCACAATGACTGCCCTCTGCCTTTATAATGGGAAAGCAGTCATAGACAATACTAAATGAGAGGGCATGGCTGTGTTCCAATACAAATGATTTATGGGTGCTGAAATTTGAATTTATTATAATCTCCAGGTGTTGCAAAACCTCCCCACTTAAAAATGTAAAAAACGGGTGTCTGGGTGGCTCAGTCAGTTAAGTAGTTAAACTCTTGATTTCAGCTCAGGTCATGATCTCAGGGTCCTGAGATCAAGTCCCGTGTTGGGCATGGAGTTAGGCATGGAGCCTGCTTAAGATTATCTATCTCCCTTTCCCTCTGTTCCTGCCCCCCAACCCCACCCCTCCCCAACTCTCTCTCTCTAAAAAGAAAAGGGGGGGGGGGCTCCTGGTTTGCTCAGTGGATTAAAGCCTCTGTCTTCGGCTCAGGTTATGAACCCAGGATCCTGGGATCAAGCCCCGGAGGAGTCCAGTCGGGCTCTCTGCTCAGCGGGGAGCCTGCTTCCTTCCTTTCTCTCTGCCTGCCTCTCTGCCTACTTGTGATCTCTGTCTGTCAAATAAATAAATAAAATATTTAAAAATAAATAACTCAAAAAAATTAAAAAAAAATTTTTTTTAAAAAGTAGAAAACATTCTTAGCTTGTAGGTGGTACAAAAATAAGAGGTGGACCAAATCTGGCCCAGAGGCTGTAGGTTTGCAGACCCCTGCTCTAGGGAAGAATCTCATTTCCAAGCCCATATTCTCGTAAACCACCTGGAAAAAAGAGGAAAAACTTGTCAGGGCAGTTTCTTCTGTCCTGTTCAACACCTAAAAAAGTACGTAGCTATACAGTAGAAGCCCAATAAATAGTTCTGGAATAGTACACTGTCAATAATTATTTATTGAGTGCCTATTTTATGACAGGCACTATTGGGGTACTAGAAATAAAACACTGAGTAAAGAGACAAACGTTTGTTTTCTCATGAAGTTTACCTCCTAGTAGGAGGAGTAGGCATTCAACAAATAAAAAAATAGCAGATCACAAGTGCTAGGTGGAAAAAAGGAAGGTAGGGAGATTTTATTTATTTTTAAAGATTTTATTTATGAGAGAGAGCGCGCACACCCAAGCGTGGTTGGGGGAAGGCGAAGGGAGAAGCAGACTCCCCTCTGAGCAGAGAGCCCAATCCAGGACTCGCTCCCAGGACTCTGGGATCATGACCTGAGCAGAAGGCAGATGCTTAACCAACTGAGCCACCCAGGCGCTCCAGGTAGGGAGATTTTAAATAGAAAGGTGGTGATTTTATATAGGATGGTTTGCTGACAAAGTGACATTTGAACAAAGACTTTAAGGGGGATGTGGGAGTGAGAAATACGGAGATCCACAGCAGGGAGCCTTCCAGGCAGAGACAACTGCAGGTACAAGAGGACCAAAAATGAAACACCTCTGGTGTATTCAAGGAAAGCAAGGCTGGTGGGACTGGCATGGAATGAGGGGGACAGTGGGAGGAAATGACCAGAGAGGTATTACTGGTCTAGATCTCAGAGGACTTTTGTACTCCCTGGCAAGCACTTTGTATTCTACTCTGAGCAAGAAAGGTTTTGGGTGGAAGGGTACATAAACTCATAAGGTGGTTGGGGTATGACTGTAAGTCCTGGCAGCATCAAGGGCAGAAGCAGGGGTATCCATTAGAGGGTTACTCCCAATCATCTAGGCTGGAGATGGTGGGGGCTTGGACCAAGGAGGTAGCAGTCAGAGGTGAGGAGTGATCAGATTCTGGGTGTGTGCTGGTTGAACAGTACTTATTAAAAAACCATCTTGCTCAAGTTTAATTTTCTTAAGCAAGATCAAGATAGAAGACATCTAGGTCTTATTCCTGGCTCTAGGTCTTATTCCCGGCTCTAGATCCCAATTTTTCCACCCACAAAATAGGGAAAAGTTCTACTTTTCATGAGGATAAGGAGAGTGACCAAAGTGAAAGTTCTTGGCAAGGTTCTCTTGCCCACTGTATAAGATGCAGAGTCTGCCTGCCCCCTCCCCTTCCTCACGCCAATTTATTTCTAACATACTCACTGTGCACTGTTTGGGCAATGTCCAAACTCTCCTCGATGAAAGACGGTGGGAGAACCTGTTAAACTGGAGAGAAATATTTCAGTGGCTGCTAGTTTTTTTCTTTTTTCCAGAGCTTTGTTTACAAGTGGCTGGAACAACACTGAAAAGAAGGTATACAACATTCCTGGCATTTCCCCTGACATGATGAAGCTAATTATTGAATATGCATACACCCGGACCGTCCCTATCACACCGGACAATGTGGAGAAGCTGCTGGCTGCTGCAGACCAATTTAACATCATGGGTATTGTCAGGGGTTGCTGTGAGTTCCTCAAGTCGGAGCTGTGTTTGGATAACTGTATCGGCATCTGCAAGTTCACGGACTACTACTACTGTCCCGAGCTGAGGCAGAAGGCCTACATGTTTATACTGCACAACTTTGAGGAGATGGTGAAAGTCTCGGCCGAGTTTTTAGAGCTCTCAGTCACTGAACTGAAGGATATCATTGAGAAAGATGAGCTCAACGTCAAACAAGAAGACGCTGTATTTGAGGCCATTTTAAAATGGATTTCTCATGACCCCCAAAATAGGAAGCAGCATATTTCAGTTTTGCTTCCCAAGGTCAAGTTTAGTTATTTTTTGTGGGATGCTTAATTGCTCATGTTTGGTTCATTTATCCCGGAGGGACTGTGCGAAGAGCCACATTCAGCTGTTTGGCAGATTCTGGGGCTGTATTCACATACACTTATATAGAAGGCTACTATTCTGTGGAATTTTGCAGGGTTTTTTTCTTTCTCGACATTGCTAGCTTCTTCTACCTCATTTATATTCTTTGACCAAAATTCTCCCTGGCAGTGGGGGAAGGAGATGGCAAGGCCTTCAAAAGAATTCTAAAGGGTCTTCCTTTCACCCATTTTTATTCTGTGAGTTTCCCCAAACCCCAGGTAGAAGTGGGATAGACACCAAACTGTATTATGTATAATTATAGCCATTTGGTGCTAATCTGTGTTATTTTATACAGAGAAACATAGATGTTCAATGACTGAACAATCACCACAGCTTTCTCTGGTCTGATAGTACTGCCCAGGGGCCCAGGAAGGGGCTAGCTCTGTGAACACTTGAGGTCCCTTCTATCTAGCTCATTCTCAGCATCCAAATGTATACCCCCTCCGCAAAACTGTGAGCTGTAAATTTCAAACTGTATTTAACTGTGAGCTGTAAGTTTCAAACACAAAATATGACCTTGCTGCCATGCAAAGGCAGACTGTAAGCAGGGAGATACGGAGATGGGTTTTCCAGGTACCCTCACCTCATCTCACTTTCTGTATTTCTTTCTTAGGTTCGCCTGGCCCTAATGCATGCTGAGTACTTCATGAACAATGTGAAGATGAACGACTATGTCAAAGACAGTGAGGAATGCAAGCCAGTCATCATCAATGCCCTAAAGGCCATGTATGACCTCAACATGAATGGACCCTCTAATTCTGACTTCACCAACCCACTCACCAGGCCCCGCCTGCCCTATGCCATCCTATTTGCAATTGGTGGCTGGAGTGGTGGGAGCCCCACCAATGCCATTGAGGCATACGATGCTCGGGCAGACAGATGGGTGAATGTCACTTGTGAGGAAGAGAGTCCCCGTGCCTACCACGGGGCAGCCTATTTGAAAGGCTACGTTTATATCATTGGGGGGTTCGATAGTGTAGACTATTTCAATAGTGTTAAGCGTTTTGACCCGGTCAAGAAAACGTGGCATCAGGTGGCCCCGATGCACTCCCGACGTTGCTACGTCAGTGTGACAGTCCTCAGCAATTTTATTTACGCCATGGGAGGATTTGACGGCTATGTGCGTCTGAACACTGCTGAACGTTACGAGCCCGAGACCAACCAGTGGACGCTCATCGCCCCGATGCATGAGCAGAGGAGTGACGCGAGTGCCACGACACTCTACGGGAAGGTAGGACTGGAGGGGGGGAAGAACACGTCCAGAAGAATGTTCTTCTTTGTTTTGGGGGGGCAGGTGCAAAATAGAAGGGGCAGCACTCACTCTGCAGGACTAACTCCGTCCTCAAAAGACGAAGTGGCCCTTTGTAACTGTTCTTTAACGTTTTACTACTTAAAAAATGATGTATGCACACATAGGAGAAAGAATGATCGTACAGGCTGGCATCAGAAGGGTTCCCTCATCACTGTCACATACACACCCTTTCTTTCTACTCCCCGGTGGTGACGATTTCAGTTACCTTGCGCCTCTCTCCACACAGGTCTACATATGTGGCGGTTTTAACGGAAACGAGTGTCTGTTCACAGCCGAAGTGTACAACACTGAGAGTAATCAGTGGACAGTCATAGCACCCATGAGAAGCAGGAGGAGTGGAATAGGCGTAATAGCTTATGGAGAGCATGTATATGCGGTGAGTTTATCTTGTATCACACCAAAACGATAACCCTAGCTTTTTGGTTCGCAAATAGGTTTACACTGCTGGTAAGCATTTGAAAAGCATTTTTTTTCCCTGTGGAAAATAGTGGAAAGAGGGAGGTATGAAATCACCGGTTCCCCACCCCCACCCCCAATGGTGGGCTCTTTCTTGGTGCACAGAAGCCATGGCTAACAGTCAACCGTGTTTCCCTTGCTGTCCATAGGTAGGTGGCTTTGATGGAGCAAATCGACTTAGGAGTGCAGAAGCGTACAGCCCAGTGGCTAATACTTGGCGCACAATCCCCACTATGTTTAATCCTCGTAGCAATTTTGGCATCGAGGTGGTAGACGACCTCTTGTTTGTGGTGGGCGGCTTTAATGGCTTCACTACCACCTTTAATGTGGAGTGCTATGACGAAAAGACGGACGAGTGGTATGACGCCCATGACATGAGCATCTACCGCAGCGCTCTGAGCTGCTGTGTGGTGCCGGGGCTGGCCAACGTCGGGGAATATGCGGCTAGACGGGACAACTTCACAGGATTAGCACTGCGAGATGAAGTCAAGTACTCCGCTTCGACAAGTACCCTACCTGTATGAGCTGCTTCATTTAGCTAATAAAAAGTCTAAGCAATAAGAATTACTTCTTTTTTTAAATAAATGCAGTGTTTAAACTTGTAAGAGTACTTGAAAATGTTCAACTTAAGGGAGCCAAGGGTTGGATGAACGAGGGAGTAAGAGGGAAGGAAGAAAGCATTTACAACCAACGGTGCAGCATTAAAAAAGAAAAATCACACAGTGCAAACCAGCTTTAAAGAAATATGTTTATTTAAAACTTACATTGAGACAATTAATAGCTTCAACACAGAACAAGATAGCTTTAGGAACATAAAACAAGCTATTTTACAATATAATGTCTCAAAGCATCCTAAATTCTACATATCCTCTGACTTAAAGGGAGAGAGCCAAGATTATATTTTCAGTAGAGAAGGGGCTTGGATACTGATAGCCCAAAAAACTCACGGTGTACCAACTTGAACTAAGTATGTATTTTACAAATAACTCAATGAGCCCTAGCACATGGATGGTAATCTTCAAACATCAAGCAAGCGTAATTTTTCACAAGTGCATTATTATGCAGGAGGATTAAGTTCACAACAAGTGCTCTACTGTATGTGCTTCAATGTCAGACATTCGTAGTGATGCTTAGAGAGTAAGACAAAAGCCCTACCAAGGTAATCAACAAAGCCGTTATTTGGCTATCTAATTAAATTCCTTGAAGCAAGATGACTACTACATTATGTTACTGTTATTGTATTACTCACTCAACTATGAGCTGTTTTGTTTCCAATGACCAGAACACGTTATAATATAGGCATTATAACAGCAACAAAAATGGACTATTCTCAAGAAAGCGACAAACCGGAGTGGACTGTGCCAAAATGTTTGAAAATTAAAAGAGAGACTGAACTGCTTCTCAAATATTCTACAGTTAAATGGCAACCTATAAATACCCTATTTTTCTAGTGAAGGCAGAGGACTTGCTTCACAATTCTGTGGACTTTCAAAAGACAGGAAGTGTGGCCAACATGCCCTTTTTATTTAAGCTTAATTAGATGAAAGTACAAAAAAAAGTCCCTTTAGTTATGCTTGTTAGGCCAAGTAACTAAAATAATACAATTTAGCTTGTCTACCTACAAGAATAGTGTCTTATTAGAACAATATGAAGCAGAGAATGAAGTATTTAAAACATCGCACATGCTACACTAGTCAAGAAACAAAGAGGAAAAGAGTGTGCCCTTGAAACTGCCTTACCAGCAGCCTGAAGAGTTTAAAAAACAAAAGCACACAAATCTTTGATAAACACTATCTTTCCAGCTTCAAACCTCTGTTTTCTCTCTCTATATATATAAAAGTCAATATTTTAAAAGTTTTTGGTCCCAACAATACTATATAAAACTGAGTGATCAAAACAAAACTTCATCATGAAGTCAATGAACTGAGATTTGTTAGCAAAATATTTTTGAATTGGCACAGCAAAAGCAAAGTTGGATATCAAGATATACAAGACTAATCATGCAAACTGCAAGTGAGAGGTATTACTTAAACACTAAGCTCACGACTGACATTCTCAATAGATACCACGGATTTGTTTTCTTAAAACCATGGTGGGGTAGGTATAGTTAAGGAATATCCATTCTAAGACAGAAGTAGCACTCAAAATTATATATAAATATTACTTTTTGGTATAATCAATTCCTCTTTTTTCCTTCCACAAAACAAAAACAAAAGCAACAACGAGCACACAAGGTCTGCTGAATATGTGTTAAGCTGTCCTTTTTAAAGCTATATTTTTAACTGCTTAAAATACCAAACGCATTCTTTTAAGTTTTCATCAAAAAGGAAACTTCTTTCCCCAAGAGCCATTTTAGGCTTGTGATCATAGTCAGAACCTTTCTAAATACTCTGGAAGTTATTTCCAGTTTAGATTTCAGAATGTCAGCCTTGAACAGATTTAAGCAAATCTGGTTTCCTTCCTTATTAACAAGTTAGTTAGGATATTTCAGAAACACAAGTTATTGATGTGAAGTCACACATGTGAATTCAAATATGAAAATTAGAAATCCAGTCAGGAAAACCTGCACACATCATGCAAGGAAGGACTTACCCCTTCTTTTCAGCCATGGCCTAGGCAGCCTGCTGAGTTAAAAAAACAACAGTTTCAATCAAGTGTTCAAAACCAGATTATACCTAAATCTTAGAGGAGTTAAAACTTGTCACATCCCCTGAAGAAAGACCACCCCCCAAATAACTTGGTAACAATGTCTCAGAAGACAACTCTAAGATCCAAAAACCTTAAATCACACCTTTTAGAGAGAAACTGCCACTGTAGTGAGCTACTAAATTATTTCACCACCACCAAGAAAAGGAAGCACTAGCTACCACAGTCTATCAGAGAGGAGAACATCACTCAGTGAGCTTCTCTGTCTCATTTGCACAGACCTCTCTCAACTCAGAATTAGCACTTCTCAGAAATGGCTTTTTTCAAAATAACTACAAATGGAAATTGGTAAGATGGTAGATGTGGCATAGGATAATATATCTTCATACAGAAATAGGACTTGAAGTTACTACCCCACCCCAATGGAAATGAAATGGTTTTAAAGCGGATTTCCAATATATTTATTGACAAACTGTCCTAGGCAGGAATACTAATTCAAGGGCTAAATATTAAAAGTCTTGCAGCAAACTGAGAGCCAAAATTTCTGGTTGTGCTTTTTTTGATATTTGATACAATAAGGAGGTTAATTATAACGGACTAGGGGAATCACTTCATTTGGAATTCAATACTTCTAGAACAGCATTCTGGAATGTCTAAGGAGAGAGACATTCTGAAAGAAACAAGAAACATAAAATGGACCCCTTTTGCAACACATTAGGGCAAGAGTCCTCTAAGCTAACTGAGTGCTAATTTGTATAAAGCTTTGGAGTGCATTCGAGAATCAAAAAATGCATAAAATAAATAAAAGGTAACTAAAGCAATACATTTTTAAGAGCCATAGTTGTGTACCTAAATTTGGTATTTCAGGGTCAAAGTTCCCATAAAAGTCTAGGGCAACTGGATAAAATAGAACAACCAGGGCTGAGAAACAATAAGGCTTCTCTTTAACCAATTTCTCTAAATTGTCACTTCCTTCCCATTTTAGAAAACATTTCTTTTAGAAAGGAATGAGGATTCTATACAATATACATTAGAGCAAAATTTAAAATTGAAGGCATTAAGTGTCGATTGTCATAGGCATTATTTACACTCAGTAATTTATCCTCAAATAAGCCTGCAACTCCTGAAGAAAGTGTTTAAATGTTTTAATGCCTTTCATTGCTCAGTCTATACGAATACTACTACAAATTTCACATATTTAACTTCCTCTGTATTAAACCAATCAGCTAAAGATCAATACTCTTGTCAACTACCATCATCTCAGAGCAATGGCTCCAAGTCTGTAACAGTTGCTGAAGAAAAATATTCAAAAAGTAATGAGCCAATCACAAATTTTTCATCAGTCATCTCTTCTAGAAAGAAACAACAGAATTTCTAGATAAACACATACAATGAAATACCAATGCAAATATTCTGCAATCATCTTGCTCAAATATTGTGCTTTTCCCTTCAAATCTCAGTCTCACTATTGCACACACCTCCTGCAGATGAGGGCTCAATGCATAAAATCTGCCCTTTTCAAAACCAGCCATTCAGGAAAAAAATCAAAAGGAATATCAAAGTAAATGTGCAAATAAACTGTTGCTTAAAGCATGTTCAAAACAGTAAGTCCCTAAGACAAAGGAGTTTTAACTTGTTGGCAAAAAAACAGCCAAGTGACTATCCCTGGTTTTTCCACTTGTCATTAGTAAGATCTCATTTAGCTAGCACATCCCACACAAACCAAAGACAGAAAAAGACTACAAACCAACAAAAGTTACCATATACTAAATCGGGTTTCCCATTCTTCAGTTTTTTAACTATATTTCCTTTATATGGGGCAATAATCAGTTTAGGTAGAAAATAAGTTATCGACATACTTTTTAAAGTAACAGTCTGGGTCTCCTCAGCCTCACGAAACAGGTACAACTGTTTCAAGCTGCACCTTTTAGAGAATCTAGCATTCGATCTGAGAGCTCGGCACTCGTCGCATGTTTAGGGCATGCCGATGTATTTCTTGCATCTGTCTGATCCGGTCCTTCTGCCACATTAAGTTTTGAGGCATAGGATATCTCTGTGTTCCATGCAAGTACCGGTATGGGATTCTTATGTGGCAAGCCGTGGCTCTACAACGTGGCTGTGGCATGGGAGGAAGAAGCATCCACCGCTTTCTTTCCGCACAGTATCGATAGGCTTCCTTCCGATACTGTTTGTCAATATCATCACTGTTTTTCCAGCCTCCGATAATGAAAACGTCATCTTTGTAGTAGCAGATGGCTGCTCCTTCGATGCTTAGGACTTCTGGAGGTAAGCTTTCAAGGATCTCATCGGAAACTTGACTGGCAATTTTTCTTACTGCCTCTTCATTTTCTAAAGAATAACTCTTAGGACAGCATGATGCTGTCTGATAAAAGTTTGAATTGACCACAGACATTTGGAAAAAACAGTAATTGTCAATAAGTGGCAAAGATTCCACATCTTGCCACTGTCGAGTCTCTGTATCATAGCATGTAATTACAGCTTTTAGTCCATCTTCCGTGTCCCGGTCCACAGGAGTGCGGGCAGCGATGTATACAAACCGGTCTTCAATGGCTAGCGCTTTGACATCTCGAAGAATCTTTGGTGCGGACTCCAAGTTGTGCCATTTATCTAGCTCGGGATTATAAACAGTCACATCTTTAAAGCCAGGGCTAAAGTTGCCATGTCCTCCAATGCTGTAGAGCTTCCCTTTGACTTCTGTTAACCCAAAAGAATGCTTCCTTGTCATCAGACTACAAACATGTTCCCATGTATTCAAATTTGGGTTGTATCTTTCCACAGTTTTAGCAAACCCTGGCTCCATTGATCCAGCAACATACACATAGGACTCTGTTACTGCAACAGCATGTCCATCAAGGTGATTATGAATATGGGGCAGGTTTACCCATCTGTCCTCATCGACAAAATATCCCACACATTCACTTAAATAATCCCCTCCTTCTGACACGCCTCCAATAACCATGATCACGTCCATATTTTGCCCATAGCGAGGTAATAATGAGACATGAGAGGCGGGGTGCTGGAAGGTGCCAGATTGTATGTTTTCAGCCCTCAGAGCATGCCTCTCTACTGCATCAGCCACTAACTTGACGCAAACTTCATTATTGGCCACCAGCCTCTCTGGTTTGACATGCCGAGTAAGGTAAGTAGGTTTCATCTGGGACAATCTCAGCAACTTAAAAAGTTCTTCAAAGTATCTTTCTCTCTCTTCTGCATTTCTCTGAACCCACTTCAGAACTGTTTCAAAGAGAACCTCCTCGGAATCCACCGTAATTTCCAAGTCTGACAGCCAGTCTCGGATGAGATGGAAAGGTAAAGTATAAAACTCTTCATCCTGAATTACTTTGTGGAAATTTCTCCGTATCATATCGGCAGCTTTCAGAGCAAGTTGGCTCAAGGTATACATGTGAGCTAAGCTATGAATGGCCACACAATTGGAGAGATGAAGTTTTTTCTTGAGAAATTCTCCACAAAATTCTTTTAAACGAATTAAAAGGAACCTAAAAATCAAGAAAAAGAAAATTTCAAATGTGCATGTTTTTTGTGGTTGCATTTTAAGAACATCTGAATTATACAAATTAAAATGGTAAGCTTTATCTCACTTTACGCCCAACATCTGAAAAAAAGGCAAAGCTCCCCAAATTAAAAAAGGATTATGCTAAAAAGTATATTTAAAAGCATAAAGTCATCTCTATGTAGGATATACTTTAAATTATTTGTATTATATAGTTTATATATAATTATACATGATACATACAACACACACACAGTGGAGATTTCTTCATAATGTAAGGTTTCCCGGAACATATCCTTCGATAAAGTACAACAGAAAAAAATTTATATATATACAATTTCACTCATATGTGGGACTTGAGAAACAAAACAAACGTGCAGAGAGAGAGAAACCAAGAAACAGACTCCTTAACTATAGAGAACTGATGGTGGGGCACAGAGTGGCTCGGTCATTAAGCATCTGCCTTCAGCTCAGGTCATGATCCCAGGATCCTGGGATGGAGCTCCGCATGGGGCTCCCTGCTCAGCAAGAAGCCTGCTTTTCCCTCCACTCCCCCTGCTTGTGTTCCCTCCCACTGTGTCTCCCTCTGTCAAATAAATAAATAAAATCTTAAAAAAAAAACCAAACAGATGGTTACCAAAGGGAAGGAGGAGGTTGAAATGGATGATGGGGGATTGGGGAGTGCAGTTATCATGGTGAGCCCTGGATAACGTATAGAATTGTTGAATTACTGCTGTACACTTGAAACTAATAAAACACTGTATTTAACTACACTCGAATTAAAATAAAAAAAAATTTTATTTTATAAAGATTTTATTTATTTATTTGACAGAGAGAGACAGTGAGGGAGGGAACACAAGAAGGGGGAAAGCAGACTTCCCAATGAGCTGGGAGCCTGATGTGGGGCTCAATCCCTGACCCCCCGACCTGAGTTGAAGGCAGACACTTAATGACTGAGCCACCCAGGCACCCCTAAAATAAAAAACTTAATAAAAAATAAAATGCAGGGCGCCTGGGTGGCTCAGTGCGTTGGGCCGCTGCCTTCGGCTCAGGTCATGATCTCAGGGTCCTGGGATCGAGTCCCGCATCGGGCTCTCTGCTCAGCAGGGAGCCTGCTTCCCTCTCTCTCTCTCTCTCTCTCTCTCTCTGCCTGCCTCTCCATCTACTTGTGATTTCTCTCTGTCAAATAAATAAATAAAATCTTTAAAAAAAAAAAATAAAATAAAATAAAATGCAATAGTCCCACGCTTTATTTTTATTGGCAAAAGTACAAATCCCAATCCCAATTTGTCTATGCCATTCCTGTCCTAATCCCTGGTCAATCACTTGCCTTTTCTAAATGAGGCAGGGTCTCAGGGAAGATACTTTATTAGGCCTTGACTAAGTGGTACAGGAGCTGTGGCTTCTGGGGGACTATGTCTGCTCAAATATCAGAAGGAACAGCAGTGGAAGCCTCCTGTCAGAGATTTTAATTTTTCTCTTACTCAGTTTTCTTCCTGGGCAGCTGCCAATGGGGGTTGGGGGTGGTGCTGGGAGGGTGTGGCCTGAGCGGGGTTCTAAAGCAGGGGGTGGGGGGTGGAGAGGTGGCAAGGCAAACTCAAACAACAGTAACAAAGGTATGAAAGGGTTTGGCATGCAGCTGAGGAGGAGCTGTCTGCTCACCTAAATTCACTGACACATACTCCCTTGCACAGGGTGTTTGGAAACACCGCTCTATGAAAACAACAGGTAGCATATACTAGGCATGTGCCATGTTCTGGGCAGTGTGGCTGGATACTTCCTGTCATTTCCTTGAAAGAACCCTTGAAGGAAGGTATGATCAACAGTATATGGGTGGTAGGGACAGGAATGTTGCCTCAGAGATGATGGGTAAGATTAGATGTGATGGTTGCAAGATACTTAGAACACTGTCTAACACCAGGCAGCTGCTAAAGCAGATGGAGAGAAATTAAGAGTTTTAGGTAAACTGCCTGGGGCGTTCTCTCCTCACCTCCAATTCCCCTATAAAGCAGGGGCAAATTTGAAAAATAAGCCCACACAACAGACACAAACATAGCTTGAGTGATTCCAATGACCCTTATCTACCCATTTCATTCAACAAACCTCCCTCTCTCATATCTATACCTGCCCCCATCCTTCTTCACCCTCTAATGAATGACCCAACCCTGGGCTTTGAGAAAACAGAAGCAATCAGGCAGAAACTCCATCTCCCCACCACCCAATCTGCCTGCAGGTCTATCCTATAACTCTGCATTCCCAGTCCAACTTTTCCATTTTATTTATTTTTTATTTTATTTATTTATTTTTTTAAAGATTTTATTATTCACGTGACAGATCACAAGTAGGCAGAGAGGCAGGCAGAGAGAGAGGTGGACGCAGACTCCCTGCTGAGCAGAGAGCTTGATGCGGGGCTTGATCCCAGGACCCTGGGATCATGACCTGAGCCAAAGGCAGAGGCTTAACCCACTGAGGCACCCAGGCGGCTGCCAGGACTCAGTCTTGCCCCTTCTCTGTCTACACTCTCTTCCTAAGTAATTTCATCCAGTTCCATGGCTTTAATCGCCATCTATATGCCATACTCCTCCCAATCCCTAGCTCCCAATGTTCTTATATCCATCCACCTGCCTCCTCATACATTGCCTGGGCCAAAACCAAACTCTTCATCTTCCTCCCAAACCTGCTTTCCAACACTTTTCCACGTTTAAATAAATAAATAAATAAATAACCCTATCTTACCAATTGCTTGGATCAAAAAAACTAGCAGTCTTTTCCCTTATACTCTACATCAAACACATCAGCAAATGGTCCCTTCTACCTTCAAAACGTATCTGGAATTGAAGCGCTAATCACCTTTACTTCTCTTTGACCCAAGCCTCTACCACCATCCCAACCTCCTAATCTCTCTGCTTCTGCCCCAGGAACCCCATCCTTTTTTCAACACGGCAGATTCTTCAAATCAGACTGCATTGTTCCGCTGTCCCCAAAGCAAAATTCTTCAAATCAGACTGCATCATTCCTTTGCCCCCAAACCTTCCCATCTCCCACTCATTCAGAGTAAGAACTCCTTTCACAAGCTGCAAGCCCTCTGGAACCCAAGCTCCATGGAAACTAGATCCATCCCCACGCTGAGGGGCCTCTCCCATGCCTCTGCACCTGCATCCATTTGATGGAGTCACACTGGCCTGCTATTCTCTAACATCCAGATAAGCTCCACCTCATGGCCTTTCCAACTTGTGTTCCCTACATAAAACACTCTTCACCTCATCCCCTTCGGTTCTTTGCAAAATGCCTTCTTCATTAGGCATTCTCTATGTATTAAAAAACACAGCTCCTCTCCACCAGCACTTTCTTTCTTTCTTTTTTTTAAAGATTTTATTTATTTATTTGACAGAGATCACAAGTAGGCAGAGAGGCAGGCAGAGAGAGGGGGGAAGCCGGCTCCTCCCCCCCCCCCCAGCAAAGGCCCGATGCGGGGCTCGATCCCAGGACCCGGAGACCATGACCTGAGCCGAAGGCAGAGGCTTAACCCACTGAGCCACCCAGGTGCCCCTAAACCAGCACTTTCTATATGCCCTTACCATGCTGTACTTTTCATCAAAGCTGTAACAATCATCTGACATGCTATCTACTTTATTATTTTTTTTAAGATTTTATTTATTTATTTGACAGACAGAAATCACAAGTAGGCAGACAGGCAAGCAGAGAGAGAGAGAGAGAGAGAGAGAGAGGAGGAAGCAGGTTCCCTGCGGAGCAGAGAGCCTGATGGGGCTCAATCCCAGGACTCTGGGATCATGACCTGAGCGGTAGGCAGAGGCTCAACCCACTGAACCACCCAGGTGTCCGCTGCTATCTACTTTACTTACTTGTTGTCCATCTAGTAAGGTAAGTGCAGCGAGGAAAGGGGCTTTTGTCTGTTTTGTTCACCACTGCATTTCCAGCACAGGAGAACCCAGTGTCTGATCTGATGCATAACAAGCACTCACTAGGTACTTGTTAAAATAATGTACCTGTAACACAATACTGCCAAAACAGACTCCTCCACAACTCTAAAAATGGCATTCACCTGCCTCCTAACCATTCTCTGAAACATCCATTCCTACCCCTCACAATCTATTTCTCACAGTAGCAAAATCGGCCTTTATAATAATTAAATCAGGAGATTTCTTCACCCAGCTTCCCATCGCCCAGTAAAAAAAAATCAAGCTTCTTATTTCAATGGGTTTCACACACCCTTCACAGACTAGATCCAGCTCCGCTGGATATTTCCTTTAGTTCTTTAAGCCAAACCGGGTCCTACCAGAAGGCCTTTGCGCTATCTGCCTGGAATGTCCATTTCCCATCTTTGCACGGTAGGGCTTTCTTGCCATTTGGAGGTCGGTTTTAATGTCACCTCCTCAGAAAGGTCTTTCCTCAACCCAAGCACTTATCCTTTCATCCTTTTAAAATGTCAACACAGCACTGATCACAGGCAGACTTTCTTTTTCATTGCCTTTGTCCCTCCACCTGGAATCTGAGCTCCCTAAGAGCAGGGCGCCCTCGTCAGACCGGCCGCTGCATCCTCAGGACCCAGGGCAGCGGCTATCCAACAGTACACAGCTGGCGCTCAATAAGTACCAAACAAATGCATTTCCTCGGGCTCCCTCCGGTCGAAACCCGTAGGCACTGCCTCCCCCGTCCCCTCCCTGGATGCGACCCTGAGGTGGAGGACACCTCCACCTCCCCGCGCGAGGCCCTCCGCATCCCGCCTACCTGTCGGCCAACTCCAGCACCTCGTGCACACTGCCCGTGCTGACGCGGATGCGCCCGGTGTACATGTATTCGATAACGGCTTCCACCGTGTCGGGCTCGGGCCCGGGCTCGGAGCTCCACTTGCGCATCTCCACCCGGCCCGAGCGGGACTCCGAGAACTGGCCCGAGAGGAGGGGCGTGAAGTACTCAGTGGCAGCGGCCAGCACCGAGCGGTGAGCCCGGAACTCGCGGCCTCCCGCGCCGCCGAAGCACAAGGTAATGTCGCAGAAGAGGCCCTGGCGCCTCTGCTCGTTCTGTCTCCAAGATAGCTCCGAGCAGTGAGAGCTGCACTCGAAATCCTCGGCCTCCGGGCCCGGATCGCCCCCGCTCGCCTCCATTGCAGATATGCCAGGCCCAGACCCGAAGTCCACCGTGCCGCTGCCTCGGACTTCGGCGGCCAGCCCTGCCGAACCGGCGGCGGCCGTCTCCATGCTCTCCATCTCCAGCACCTGAAGAGATGCGGCTGCTGCGGCCGCCGCGGCCGCAGCCACCGCCGCCGCCGCCATCTTGACGCCGCCGCGCCCGACCTCCGCAGTCTCGGAACGATCCAGCCGTTCTGGTGCGACACAGAGGGATTCTGGGAATAAATAGTGGGCGCGGGGCGGAGCCGGGCGCCCCTGGTGTGCGCACGCGCGGCCGCGCCCGCCGGGAGCCGTCCCACCTTGGAGAGGGCTCAACGGTGCTGCTCCCCCGACATCTTACACGCGAGTCTCAGTGGGAGGGTGGCTCGTCTCCTGCCCCTTAGAGTGGCATGCTCTTCCTGGTCATTATGTACCGAAAGCCACCCTCGATCATCAACCCGTGGTCAGTGTCTCGGGTGACGACAGTGGACTTCTACTTTAAAATTTAAAATGAATTTGGAGGGCGCCTGGGTGGCTCAGTGGTTAAGCCGCTGCCTTCGGCTCAGGTCATGATCTCAGGGTCCTGGGATCGAGTCCCGCATCGGGCTCTCTGCTCGGCAGGGAGCCTGCTTCCTCCTCTCTCTCTCTCTGCCTGCCTCTCTGCCTACTTGTGATTTCTCTCTGTCAAATAAATAAATAAATAAATCTTTAAAAAAAAAAAAAAATAAAATAAAAAATAAAATGAATTTGGAGTAAACGTTACCGAGCTAAGCAGATGAGGGTGAGCAAGTTACTTAGTATCTCTGAACCAATTTATCTTCTATAAAAATGGGATAGTATCTGTGTTGGGAGATGGCTGTGCGGATTAAATGAAATGATTGTGTTTTACGTAAGTAATCCATCGTTACTCTTGCATACATCTTGTTAAAAAGATGAATAGAAGCCACTTCAGGGGTTAAGCAAGGGAGTGGCTCAATAAGATGAGTGTTTTAAGATATCACGAAATAATGAAAAGGTGGCACTACGGGCCCTAGTTAGACCAGATATGGATGGATCAGAGTGATAATGAAAGGATAAACCCATAGGAGGTGGCAACCAGAGAAGTGGAGGAAAGGATGACTCCCTTTGCCTTGAGTATCTGGGAAGAGCTTTGGTTACTCTTCACTGAGAAAGGGAGAGGTACAGATTTAGGGGAGAAGATAGGGTTTTTGTTTTGTTTTTAAATTTCATATTCTTTTTTTTTTTAAAGATTTTATTTATTTATTAGACAGAGAGAAATCACAAGTAGGCAGAGAGGCAGGCAGAGAGAGAGAGGAGGAAGCAGGCTCCCTGCTGAGCAGAGAGCCCCATGCGGGACTCTGAGATCATGACCTGAGCCAAAGGCAGCGGCTTAACCCACTGAGCCACCCAGGCGCCCTAAATTTCATATTCTTTTTTATTATTTTTTTTTTTTTAGTAATTTCTACACCTGGGTTTGAACTCACAACCCTGAGATTAAGTCCCATGCTCCACTGAGTCAGCCAGGAACCCCCTTAAGGGGTTTTCTTTGAAGCTAATGTTTTATTTTATTTTTTTTTTTTTTTAAAGATTTTATTTATTTATTTGACAGAGAGAGATCACAAGTAGGCAGAGAGGCAGGCAGAGAGAGAGGAGGAAGCAGGCTCCCTGCTGAGCAGAGAGCCCGATGCGGGACTCGATCCCAGGACCCCGAGATCATGACCTGAGCCGAAGGCAGCGGCTCAACCCACTGAGCCACCCAGGCGCCCTGAAGCTAATGTTTTGATTAGTTCATTCTTTCTGTCTGTATGAAGAGGTGGATGAACATTTTTATTTTATTTTATTTATTTATTTATTTATTTATTTATTTTTTTTTTTAAAGATTTTATTTATTTATTTGTCAGAGAGAGAGCGAGCACAGGCAGACAGAGTGGAAGGCAGAGTCAGAGGGAGAAGCAGGCTCCCTGTAGAGCAAGGATCCCGATGTGGGACTCGATCCCAGGACGCTGGGATCATGACCTGAGCTGAAGGCAGCTGCTTAACCAACTGAGCCACCCAGGCGTCCCTTTATTTATTTGACAGAGAGAGAGAGATAGATCACAAGTAGGCAGAGGCCGGCAGAGAGAGAGGTGGAAGCAGGCTCCCTGCCGAGCAGAGTCCGATGCTGGGCTCGATCCCAGGACTCTGGGATCATGACCTGAGCCGAAGGCAGAGGCTTTAACCCACTGAGCCACCCAGGCGCCCCTGGATGAACATTTTTTAAAATGACATGTAGAAAACTGTATAGTTCAAAGGAATACAGAAGAAAGGATATGGAGGACACAAGACAGTAGTGTGTCTTCATTGTTACTGATAGTTTATTGAAACCAAACTGATAATACAGATAAGAGACAGAGGTGGCAGCTGCCAGAATCTTGGTGGATTACAGATGCCAACGGGCTGGAGATGAGTCCTTGAACCCACACTTCAGTAACAGACCCATAAAACAACTGCATAAATAGAACGAAAGACACAAGACATTTCACAGCTTTTCGCTTTGCATTTGTTTTAAACATACGTATGTTACAACTTTACATTTTAAATTACGACTCCATGTATTTTTTGACAATGGCTAAGGATGCAATGGTCCCATCCCGGCTGACATAAGCAGAGTTTGGTTTGCTTATGTACATTTCAGTGAGATACCAAACAAACCCTTAACACGTAACACATAAAAAGATCTTTAAAAATCAGATTAACACAATGCTCTTCGGGTTATATGAGGAAGAAAGGGAAGTGAAAAAATAAGACATTAGGGATGCTTTCAACTGACAGTGTCACGGTGTCTTGATGTCTTAAAAGTTTCATTCCCTTCCTCCAAGGGGGGTAAATTTTTTTTTTTTAGCTAATGGAAAAAAGAAAGCAACATCATAACACCTTACACAATCCTTACACAGTGCTTAGATGCTTCCATGTAATAAATACAGCATGTAGCAGAGCAAAAGTCACAATTTGTTGGCTTGGTTTTTATTTCTATGCTTATAAAAAAAATACTAAGCTTCTTTGTGTGGACTGAACAGTGTTAGCCTGTGGCTATCTTCGGTGCCTGTACACCGTGGCTGTTTACATTCCAGGCCCATCCTAGAGCAAGCTCCCGTGCCAGCTGTCTGCACACTGTTTGTTTCCCAGGGGAGGAGTTCTTGTCTTCACTTTACTGCAACAGGGGTCCTGGTTCATTACATGCTCATGTGTTCCGGAAGAACATATGAAATATCATCCCACGGGTGACGATAGAGCCCCTGCTTCAGCCTCTTCTGATCGAGATAGTGTCCTGAAATATGGAGCAAAGGCATCTTTTTTTTTTTTCTTTGAAGATTTATTTATTTATTTATTCAACAGAGAGAGAGAGAGAGACAGTGAGAGAGGGAACACAAACAGAGGGAGTGGTAGTGGGAGAGGGAGAAGCAGGCTTCCCAATGAGCAGAGAACCCGATTCTGGGCTGGATCCCAGGACCCTGGGATCAGGATCTGGGACTAAGGCAGACGCTCTACGACTGAGCCACCCAGGTGCCCCAGGCATCTTTTGATTAAGAGTTGCTGAGTCTGTTAAAAGTTTGGCAATGGGGAGAGGATCAGGACAAGAAATCTTCCTAATACCAAAAAAAAAAAAAAAAAAAAAAAAAAAAAGAGGAAGTAAATCCAGATCCACTGCATAAGTGGATGGCAGCCTGAGTAAAAGGCAACGGTTAGATTTCATTCTGTTTCCCTGGACTAGCAGTCAGTCTCATTCTGTTTTCCTGGGCTAGCAGTCAGTCGTGTCCGAGAACAAAGGAACAAAGAATAAGGGGAAGTTAAAGTAAGAAAGGAAGGATTAGGAACAATGATGGTGATAATATGATTCACAGAAACTTGCCACATAGGTAAGTGTTATAGCTGAACCATGGGGGGAACCAAACCAAACTGAATCCCACCCCCCCCCGTATTTTATTTATTTGAGAGTGAGTGAGAGCAAGAGCGAGAGCGAGAGCGAGAGAGAGAGAGAGAGAGGGCGAGCATGGCACAAGAGCACGGGCGGGGCAGAGGGAGAGGGAGAAACAGACGTTGTGTTGAGCAGGAAGTCCACGAAGGCTTGGATTCCAAGGACCCTGGGATCATGACCTGAGCTGAAGGCGGACACTTAACCCACTAAGCCACCCAGGTGCCCCCAAATTGAATTCTTTTTTTTCCCCCCAAAATTGAATTCTCAAGAACAGCAACAACTACCAACTCACCAATGAAGCCCATACTCCTTCCCAGCACAAAGATGCCATTGAGGGCTCCAATGTCAATATATTCATCAGCTTCCTCCCTGTAACACACAATCAACCTGTGGTTTTAAAATGGTTCACATGACTGCCCTCCTCCCCAAAGGCAGTACAACTTCTGCCCTAGAAGGAGACACCAGCTCTCTTTGGTTTCAAAGCAAAGAAAGGGTGCTCTGGGTGGTAGGAGTAGAGATGATTTTTGTTTTCTTTATGCCTCTCCATATTTTCTTTTTCTTTTTCCCTTTTTTTTTTTTTTTTTAAAGATTTTATTTATTTGACAGACAGAGATCACAAGTAGGCAGAGAGGAAGGCAGAGAAAGAGAGAGGGAAGCAGGCTCCCTGCTGAGCAGAGAGCCCGATCTGGGGTTTGATCCCAGGACCCTGGGATCATGACCTGAGCCGAAGGCAGAGGCCTTAACCTACTGAACCACCCAGGCGCCCGGCATATTTTCTAATGTATTCTCTGTAATGAGCATTCACTGCTTTTAGAACTGGAAGGAAAAAAAAAAAAAAAAAAGAGCTGGTAGGAAATAAGCATCAGTAATTGTTAAGAAGAAAATGGCCGCAGAGCTCACCGGGTAAAGGACCCACAGTTTCTAAGCATGTCTACAAACGCAACGCCGATGAAACCGTCTACGTTCAGGATAAGATTTGGTTTCTGGGAAGACAAAAAAGTCAAAGCACTTATCATTATTTCTCATTTTCTCTTTGTAAAATTTCCACAATTACTACTACTAACCTAACTACAGATCCTGACCACAATTGACAAACCTCCCACCAAAACATCCCAGCTGGTTAGGAGAGGAAGTGTCAGTTTAACTCCCAATGTCTAGCAGAGAACCCAACACCTCACTGAAACAGGATACGTATCTGTTGAACGTAGCAGTGCAACAGAAATAGAATTTCCCAGAAAACCAGGTTTGTTTTTTGGCTGCACACAAAATGTAGGCTGGCTCTTATTTCCCACCAAGTAATGCGCCGACAGTCTATGATTTGGGAATTAGGGACATTTTCTCTTTTACCTTTGAGGTGGTAATCTTCTCGACTTCCAGAGCATAGTCAAGCAGAGGGGTGGCAGGGAAGTGCTGTTTGACGTAATCCTTGAGGATCTGCACGCGCATGTCTGGGTTGTTTATCTAGAAAGTGACCCAAAGTTACAGAGGAACCTACCCTAATACCACTATTAAGAGACATGTCTCGGGGCACCTGGGTGGCTCAGTGGGTTAATGCTTCTGCCTTCAGGTCGTGATCCTGGGGTCCTGGGATCAAGCCCTGTGTCGGTTCTCTGCTCAGCGGGGAGCCTGCTTCCCTTCCTCTCTCTCTGCCTACTTGTGATCTCTGTCTGTTAGATGAGTAAATAAAATCTTTAAAAAAAATAAAAGAGAGAGAGACATGTCTGGGCTCCTGCCACAGACGAACACAAATGACTGTATTACAACTGGGAGGTGTGTTTCAGGGACCTGACCCGCATGTTGGATTCCATGTGGCACAGGTGATGACACTGTGCCACATGGTTTCTAAAGTCTATTATGTCACCAACAAGGAACTGAGACCTGGAGATGTTAACTGTATTCACCACAGGCCTTGGCCTCCATTTAAACAGCAGGGGGCTAGGGCTCATCTACTCTCCCACTGAAAGTCTTTGGTTCTGGCCACTAACCATGCTGCCCACTGGTCGGCAGCCTCCTCAAGCTATGACAAAGTTCAGCAGAGTTCTTTTTTCAACTAGCAAGCACTTACTGGTGTGGGGCAGCAGAGCACCCCTGCGATTTTAAGGAAAGCCCTGGACCTCTCATGCTTGAGGCCACACCATCTACTAAGAGACCCAGGCTAAGCAATAACTGATCAGCGTTCAGGCATCAGCCGACTCCCGATACTAAGTGACCTCCGGCTCCCAAGTAGAAGGCGCTGCTCCAGTCCACAGCGCAGGGCCTCTTTTGGAGACAATGTCGGAACCCTGCTGCCACATTCAAGCTTTTGGGTTGTTCCCTTTCTGGAGTCCATACTTAGCTAGCATGTCTCTTTGCTAAGGGAGGAGGTCACTGTGGCTGCAAAGCCTGGGTGGAATGTTCCTTAGAAAGGAACAGTGTCCCTGATCCTCATGCAAAGCTGTTTAAGGGCATTCTGTATTATAATGGAAAAATAGCTGCCTTATCATTGACATCTGTCAACACAGCCAAAGCTGTGCAGGTTATGAGTCAGGAGCCTGGGTGTTCCCAGCTAGAACAATGCTGTCCTGGCACCATCCACCTGCAGATTCGTCCTTAAGAAGAGTCACAACTTACTGATTTCACTCGGTGACCGATGCCCATGATCAGCTTTCCTTCCTTCTTCATCTTGTTCACAAACTCCATGGGAATAATACCACTGTCAAAGGCTTTACTGAACATCTTGGCAGCAGCATCCAGGGCACCTCCAAACCGGTCCCCCTGTAGGACAAGCAAGCCCACATTGCCCTGAGCTGGAAGAGCCTCCTTCAGCATCGCAGACCCATCTGGCATGCCCCAAACTGCCCTGCCATGTGGTTTGACACTTCGAGGCTCCTTCTAGGACCCCACGGCGGCCAAGTGCATGTTGCCAAAGGCACATGACCCCTGCAGTTCTCACCTCCCAGGATGCCAGTACTCACAATAGTGAGCAGCCCCGAGGTGAGGCTGGAAACCAGGTCCTTTCCAGCCCGAGCACAGATGATGGTGTTGTGAGCCCCAGACACGGCTGGCCCGTGATCCGCTGTCACCATCAGACACATCTCAATGAACTGGCAGGAATATCTGGGCAACCTAGAAGGGGAGGAAACGGCCACTAAGAGGAGGGTCAGAACAGAGGCGAGTAGTTGAACAGGAGCTACACTGACCTGAAGAGCCAAGCTTCTACTTGCTCCTATCCTCCCTCAGTAAGTTCGAGGAGGTTAGCAACTTCCCAACCCACATCTAATATAGTATCAAGCAATCCCATGGCAAAACCTGCAGATTCTTGAGCATCTCCTAACTTGTTGATTAAAAAAAAAAAAAAATCTTTAAAAGCAGTATTTGTTAATTCATTTGAGAGAGAGCGCCAAGCACAAGCATGGGGTCGGGGGAGGGACAGAGGGAGAGGAAGAAGCAGACTCCCTGCTAAACAGGGAGCCCAATGCCAGTCTTGATCCCAGAACCCCAGGGCCCCAGGATTATGATCTGAGCAGAAGGCAGAGCCTTTGAACCGACTGAGCCACCCAGGCACCCTGCAAATACTGCTTTTAAAACAGTAATAGAGTTAGTCGCCATGGTTTGAAAATTCTTCTTTAGGCAGTGGCTTTCAGCGTTGAGTTACTGTCAGAGAATGTAACCTGTATTTGTGGCATCCCTCTATGTGCCAGAGGGAGAAGTGAGACTACTGTGCCCTTCCCAGGGGAGGACGCCTCATCGGTCTGCAGGGTTCAACCCCCCATCTGATTAAGAATGCAGTCTGGAGACAGGGGATGTGAAAGCAGACAGGGAAACCCGCTCAGGTTACTGAGGCCCTCCTCCCAGGAAGGGCCTAAAGCAGGACCAAGATCCATCTCTGCAACTTAGGGAATGACACAAACCAAGACTTTGACCTGGCCTTTTGCCCAGTGCCACCCCAAACCAGGACTCTGTGAATCAGGTACTCACTGGCCCCTTCCCCCACTGTCAGGCCCAGGGGAGGGCTAAGTTTGGGAGTTGCAGAGACACCCATTTTTTCTAACACTTAGGCTGATAAGAGAGGACCCAGTACGAGGTACTTCATGCCTGTTTAGGAACTCCATGGGGCCTGTACTCTCTGACTTACCAGAGCCATCCAGACCTTTCTCTCAAGAGGCCTACATTTACTCTGTCTCATTTCTTTAAACGCACCAAGGACAGGGGCTGATCCAAGATCCCTGATGAGGTCATTGCTTTCTACTTCTGACCCTTCTGTCCTTGAAGACCTAGGGACAGCTGGTATCTCTTTCCTCTGGCCTTGCAATTGATCTGTGGCCATGAAGATTGATCCTGGACATATTCCCCAAGGCTACCCACCCCCACTCCCTGGTCAGAGGAAAATCCTTAACTCTGAGTCACAGATGGCAGGACCCTGCACACCTCACCTTCTCTGGAACCACAGGAGGCCAAGGACCCCACCAATGCCCATCTCTTCCTTGAAGACCTCAGTGATGGGCATGCCTGCGTAGATGAGCTCCTGTCCTCGCTCGTCACAGATGCTGGTCATGAATGAGGCAGGTTTGCGGATTAAGCCCAGCTCCTGAGCAGAGAGAGGGGAAGGGGCGAGCAGCATGATGTGACCACAGAACTCATGTCTCAGGTAGGTCTTAAATTCTGACTGCCAAGTAGCAACCCTCAGACCAACTCATACCAAGAAAGAAATACAAAAGCCCTTTTATTATCTGATTTGGGTTGTAGAAAATAGGAGCGCCATGCCCAGGGCACCCACAACTCCCATCCACAGGTTCGTTTTTCACCCCACAAATGTGTCCTAAGGAGAGGAAATGAAGCTCAGAAACCAACCCAAGGCCACCTTGGGTTTCTTGCTAAGAAATGCAAGAATGTCTCTAAAGGGGAATGTTTCTAACATTCTACATTCGGCTGCCAACCCCCCACCAAAATGGGAGGAGGCAGCACATGGCTGTGGGAAAAAGGGATCCCCTCAATCTGTCCTTCAGCCAGGGAAAGGGACTGGGTTGAACTCGTGGCTTCCAGAGCTGGGGCACAATGGGGCGTCATTGCCAACTCTACCTAAGCCAACTCTACCTCAGACCAACTCATTTCTCCAATTGTCCCCTATCAATTTTAAGATTAAAAGAGTTTTTTTTCTTGGAATTTTTAAATAATATATGTGTGTTCCGAGCCCCGAGCACACACTCTGCAATCTCAGTACTAAGCACTGCAGAAAAGGGCCCTATTGATTTTAATTTAAAAACGCCTTTCCACCTTAATGTTTGTCAGTTTAATGGACATCTATCTGGCCTTTCTTTCTCTACTTTTGTTCATATACGAAGACACATGGAGAATACAAAACACTGTTTTGGTATACATACATTTTTCTCATAATCATGATCTACTGTCCCATAATACTCTTATTTACTCAATGAACTCAAACTCCATGAAAGTCAGTGCATACACATATCTAGTTCATTTCTTTAGCTGCTATAAAGTATCACATCATCGTATGACAAAACCACAATTTGGGCCATTCTTCCGCTGATAACCATTAACTGGAAAATTCTTTTTATTTTTATTTTTTTTATTTTTTACAGATTTATTTATTTGATAGAGACAGTGAGAGAGGAAACAAGCAGGGGGAACAGCAAGCAGAGGGAGAGGGAGAGGCAGGCTCCCCGCTGAGCAGGGAGTCTGATGAGGGATTCGATCCCAGAACCCTGGGATCATGATCTGAGCCAAAAGCAGATGCTTAACTGAGCCACCCAGGTGCCCTAACTAGAAAAATCTTGAACACAGTTGTGTGAAGGCATAAGCGCTTCCCTGAAGTAGCTTTCTCGATATGGAATCGCTATCCCATCAGGTGTGAGCATTCGTCGTTGTTTTGATAGTAATCTTCACACCCAACAGGGGCTTGAAGTCATGACCCCAAGATCAAGAGTCACATGCTCCATTGACTGAGCCAGCCAGGTGCCCCAGGGGTGAGCACTTTTTTATTTTTATTTTTTTTTAAGTTTTAATTTTCTTAATTTGAGAGAGAGAGAGCAAGCGCACGAGCAGGAGGGAGGGGCAGAGGGAGAGGGAGAAGCGGGCTGTGGGACTTGATCCCAGGACTCGGGGATCATGACCTGAGCTGAAGGCAGACATTTAACCAACCAAGACAGCCAGGAGCCCCAAGGGCCAGTACTTTTAAACCTGCTATTACCCAGCTGCCTTTCAGAAGGGTTGTGCCCAGTTCCAGTCCCACCACTAACAGAAAAATGCACCAGTCTCCCTCTACCCACACAGACACGACATATTATCAAAGAATTTTTTCTTTGTTGACCCAAAAGGGGCAAATTGGTATCACAGTTTTTGCTTTGGCTCCTTTTTATGAGTGAGGTTAAGCATTTATTTTTTCATGTTGAAAGGCCATTTCCTACTCATTTTTCCTACTGGTCTTTTAAAAACTGATTTCAGAGAGTTCCTGTGTTTTAAGAATATTACTTTTCATCTCTGTGGCTGAGACAACCACGCAGAGTAGACTCTCTGCTTCACCCTGATGCCCCTTCGATCAAGTGTAAACAACTCTAGGGGACGTTGTCTCTTTTCAGCCTGTTTCCAGGCCAGGCCACGTGGCTGGTGGGACAGACACCCTGCCCTTCGCCCTCTTGGGCTCTGAATTGGTCAGAAGGGGCTAGCTCACAAGCTCCAGCTCATAAGGAGGGGTTGGAATCCAAGAATAATCGTCAAGGTTTCTTCTGATGCCCTTCGAGTAGAACTGCCCTCGGAGACAGGGTCTGGAGGCCAGAGCAGTGATTTACAGGGTTGCCCTAAGGCAACCAGGTTTCCAGGGATTCAAGCCAAGCCAACTCAAAGCCCACTCCGTTGGCCTCCCAGCCTGCCTCACCCACCCTCAGAGGCATCCGCAGCACCTACCCTGGCCCAGGAGTAGTCCATTGGCACGGTTGGAGGCGGCACCTCCTGCGCAGGGACAATGACTCCTTTGGCCACAAGATCTTCGTACACAGACCTGGGAGGGGAGGAAAGGGGAGGAAGAAGACAGCCATGTGGACTTTATGTTTCTGGGCACAGCTAAGCCATCCCAGGAATGCTCCTCCACCCAACGCCAAAACTCCAGGTTTTTTGGCTCTGCACTTCCCCCTTCCTGGCAGTGCCTTACACCAGCTGGGTTCTTGAGAACAGAAGGAAAACTGGTTCTGGCCAAGACCCACCCACTAACCCTGCAGAGCTTTACAGAAAGCTGAATCTGGAGGCTACGGAAAAGGGGAGGAATGGGAAGATCCAATGGGTTATCCAATAACCAGTTTATCAATCCGTTTATCTAACCGTTTCTGTGCTCATTTCTTATTTACAGAACAGCCAAGTAGGTAGGCTCAGAAATCGAGCATGTTTTAATACCAGTCTGAATGGCCTGGAATGGCCAGGTCTACAAACAAAATAAAACAAAAACTGGAAAGAAAGAAAAGATTTCAGACCATCTGTACGGTTGTAGTCGTCACCTAAAAGGGACCAGGAATTTCAGACACTTCTGTGTCACAGAGGCTCCAATCCTCGCGGGGTATCTGGAAAAAGAGCCGGAGGCTGGCATCCTCCCCACAGTCCACTTACTGGATGATTTCTCCAAGTTCATCAAAGCTCGGGGGCACAAACACTCCTGCCTCCTTCAAAGCCTGGTTCTTGGCTACTGCAGTTTCTGAAGCCTGGTTGGCACACGCTCCGGCATGGCCAAACTGCACCTGGAAGGCCAAGGGCAGAGGCTTTACTGGGCTTGTAAAATCCTGGCAGGAGAGGACAAAAAAGGCTCCTGGGAACGTCGGTACCCACTGCAGGCCAGACCCTGCTCGATGTTCCATGTGAATCACTTCATTCAAGCCTCACACAGCCTTACTCAACAGGTATGCCAAATGACTCTCGACCTCTAGACCAAGAGACCGAAGCGCTGAAGCTTCCTGGAGGTCACATAGCTACTGTGTAGGGGAGCCAGGACATAAAGCCTGGCGGCCCATCTCCCTGTGGCAGCCAGAGGGGTGGGTTTTTTTTTTAAATTAAGATTTTATTTATTTATTTGACACAGAGCACAAGGAGAGGGAGCAGCAGCTGGCAGAGGGAGAGGGAGAAGCAGGCTCCCCACCGAGTAAGGAGCCCGATGTGGGGGCTTGATCCCAGGACCATGGGATCATGACCTGAGCTGAAGCAGATGCTTAACCACCTGATTTATCTATTTTTAAAAAGTATTTATTTATTTGAGAGAGAGACAGAGAGAGACCAGCCGGGGGACGGGTAGAGGGACAGGAGAGGGACAGGAGAGAGACAGGAGAGAGACCATCTCAGACTCTCTGCTCAGTGTAGAGCCCACCTCAGGGCTTGATCCCATAACCATGAGATCATGACCTGAGCTGAAACCAAGAGTAGATGGCTAACTGATTGACCCTCCCTAGAAGAAGCTCCTTCTAGCTTCTTTTTAAAAAGTCAGATTGTAGGGGTGCCTGGGGGTTTAGTCAGTCAGACGTCTGACTCCTGGTTTCAGTTCAGGTCATAATCTCAGGGTCGTAGCCGTGCTGTGTGGAGTCGGTTTGAGATTCTCTCTCTCCCTCTGCCCCTCTCCCCATAAAGTACATAAACCTTAATAAACATGCGGAAGATAAAAAGTCTGTAGGTCTCTATTCCCACATGGCAACAACCACCTGGAGCCGACTAGCACCTGCCCCCTCCCACCCGAGCATGCGGTAAGATGAACTCTAAATCCAAGGGCATGGGGTGACTGGCTACAGGAGGGGAGCATTAGGGAAGAGAAAGCCCATGGGGAGAGCTACAGGGTAACGGTGTCTTTTTTGGGCACCCAGTGGGGAAAATGAGGTTAAGCATATGCGATGTGGTACAAAACCCCGATCAGGGCGGGTTGAGGTGGGTGATGACAATAACATCTAAGCTATTTGAGGAACATTACATCCGGACACTGTCCGCACACCTGACTCACTTCATCTCCCAGTAGCCGTGGCTGCTTCCAATGAGAAAGGAAACACGCCCCTACTCTCGGGCCAGTTCTCGGAGTCCCGCTCGGGCCGGGTAGAGATGCGCAAGTGGAGCTCCGAGCCCGATACGGTGGAAGCCGTTATCGAATACATGTACACATAACTTGCCCAAGGCCACACGGGGAGGCTGCGGTAGCATCCGAACCCAGGCAGTGTGGCTTCTCCCTGGGTTCTTACCCACTACATAGAACCAAAGGGGCCTTAACTGCCTAAAAGGTCAGGAACCCTCTGCTCTGTTAACGACGCTCAAAAAACACAAGTTTTCAAGCACAGGCTCCCAGTGCGTTCTTTATAGGACCGGATCTGCACAGGTGGATGGGGTGGGAAGGAGAAGAGGTTCTGTACTCAAATTCATGGAAAATGCTGGATTCCAGGCAGCCAAACTAGTCTCTTAAACTCTGAGATTCCTCAACACTAAAACCAAAATAAATTTAAAAAGATTTTATTTATTTATTTGAGGGGGCGGGGGAAGAGGAGGAGCAGAGAGAGAGGGACAAGCAGAGTCCATGCTGAGTAGTGTTGAGCCCAACACAGGGCTTGATCCCCTGACACTGAGATCATGACCTGAACTGAAATCAAGAGTCGATGCTTAATTGATTAAGCCACCCAGGCGCCCCCTCAAAACCAATATTTTTAAAAGGAAGATTAAGTTCCAAGTTCTTAATTTGTAGAAGCTCCCTTTCTGTTTGCTTTGGTTTGCTTTTGTTTTGTTTTGTTGACCCATGCTACAGGACCAGTGTTTTGTGGAGCATAGTTCTGAAAAAACGCCCCCCTTAACAAATACCTCTGGTCTCTACTCCCATTGCTCGGTTCTTAATTCTGTTTTCCTGATGAGCTATCTCCGCTTGCCTACAGGTGGAGATTTTGTTGCAAAACTATCTTACCTCCTCTATAGGGGAGAAAGTTCTGCAAGGTCATGTGATCTAATTAGGAAATCAAAAATCCCTTATTAGCTGGGCAGTCACTGTACTCCACTACATTTGTGTATGCTTGAAATTCTATAAGGTTTTAAATTAATTGAAAGACAAAAATAAAACACCTTGAGGACCTGTCTTATCCCTGGGGTGATGATGGGCGCGCAGCCAGAAATGGAAGAGCGAGGTCCTTGCCCTGCTGGGAAATGTCCTTAGCATAGCTGGGGTGGGGCGGGGGGAGGTGGAGGGCTAGTAATGCAGAGCTGGTTAAGAGAAACAGTGCAGGGGGAGGGACGTAATATTTTTGGCTGCTGACGCGGAGGGGAGAGCAGTCAAGAAGAAAGAGAATCAGGGAGAGCTTCATGGAGTCAGTGAACTGGAGAATGGAAAGGAACATTTGCTAATAAGACTATGGGTGCCAGACCCTTTCCATTACTTTCTTATGTGAGCCCCTCAACAATCCTCAATCATGCCCATTTTACAGCCCAGGAAGCTGAGGCACAGAGAGGCCAAAGGACTTGCCCTGGTCACACAGATCCACCAAGACCTGACTCTAGCCTGTGAGAGCAGAGGCCATGCCTGAGGGATGGGCGCAATCCCGTAACCCGCTCCTCTCCTTTTACTTACTGGAGAAAAAAAAAACAAAACATAATTATTATATAAAATCACATTACCGCATCCCGTTTCTTTAATCTAATATAACTTAAACTTTTAAACATGTCAAGCTGCACCTCACTCTCCTGCCTGCTGGGTTTTCAATTGCCTGTTTGTGTTGTGATGACAAATCACCTTCTGACCCGCATTTGGGTTGTTCCATTTTCTGCCACAACAACATCACGGGTATCCTTGCACCCAACACTTTGAAGTATTTTCGCACATAGACACCCTTGAGTAAATCTGCAGAAACAGAACTGCTGGCTTAAAGGAGGGCGCAAATACGGCCACCATGAGGGGGGTAGGAATCAGGAATCTCAGCGGGCAGGCAGGCAGTGCAGGGGGAAAGAACGGGGTGACGGGCTCACTGGCAGGAAGGGTGTGGGCGTCCAGCAAAGGGATCGATCGGCACAGTTGCGGGAAGCCTCACGGCCCAGTCTTGTCCTCATCTGTACACAGCACACACAAACTGCCTGTACAAGCCCTCACCCTCGGAGCCTGCCCCCCTACTGATCACTGATGGGTGACAAGTCTTTGCTACCCCGGTTTCATCACCACTGATGGGCCATCTCCAAGACAAAGGGTCCTCTAAGCTGGAGTCCTGGGCTACAGCCTGACGGGCCATACCCAGCAGAAGCAGGCGGCTCGGAGAGTGTTTGTACTGGCTGCCCGTCCTTGCTGCGCTCACTGTAGGGCTCCGGGCACTTTCCTGTCCAGAACAAACCTGGCTTTCTTCTACAGCCCCTCCCCAGCTCTGCACTTGGCATGTGTCCTCTTCCTTCTCCACCTCCCTTTCGCAGAGCAAACCCCTTCTCAGACCTTGGATGCAGCACAGGCCTCACCTTCCCTGTGGAGCCATCTCAGCTCCTTTGGACAGAAGTGTGGCGGCTCCAAGCAGGGACTCAGAGCCTTGTTCTGGCCTTTACCTGCTGATGGCTGCCCCCCACCCTCCAGTGGACTTACCCTCCTAGAAAGCAGGGTCCCAGCTGGATATTACAGGAACACAGTGAGTGATAAATGTGCATCGGAGGAACGAGCTGCTTAACCAGGGGACCACACAGCTCACCTCGAATGCCCCCCACCCCGCTCCACCCGGCCAGGAGCGACCTGCGTGGACTGTACCTCAGAGGAGAACATGGTGGCACAGGTCCCGATGCACCAGCAGACCACGGGCTTGGTGATGCGGCCCTCCTTGATGCCCCGGCAGATCTTATATTCCTCAGTGCCCCCTATCTGCCAAGGAACAAGAAAAAGCCCCTAAGTCAGTGGAACCAGGTCCCGAGTTGCTGTGGGCAGCACTGTCGCTGGAAAATCTGCCCTGAGTCAGGCAGGGGTCAGAGGCTCCAGGAGTCCTGAATTACAACTTAGCTAAAAGATGAAGACACATGGGCACTGGCCAAATAAAAGCCTGCAGGACTAAGACAGGATACAAGGAAGAACTGTAACCGGGGAGTGGGTGTCCTCTAGAGCCCCTGGGACGCCCCTCCCCTATCTAAGGGTATACGGTGATTTTGGATCAGACCTGCTCAGGTACACATGCAAGGAATGGGGTTATAAGACTCTCCCAAACTGAAAAAAGTGCACTTCTTGCTCCAGCTGTGCACTGCCCAAGAGACCAAGGCCATCCCCGAGCAGCTTCTTAATTGGTCCTAGAATATCTTTCGCCACCAAGAGTCAAGAAGCTTTTTGGGAACAGACATGGCAGTGTTAACAGCGATGGCCTCTATGCCCCAGAGTGTAGGGAGCGGGATTACCAGCGACTGGCACATTAAGTCATATATAACCAAAATGCATGCATTTAAAAAAAAAAAGAACAAAAACAAAACAGAGATCACACATTACTTTTAAGTCAGAAACAAAACAAAACAAAACAAAACAAAACAAAAACTCACCTCTCCAAGAACCACGATCATTTTTACTCCTGGAGTATCCTGGTAGCGGAGCACATGGTCCATGAATGTTGAGCCGGGGTACCTGGTGAGAGCAGAGAACACATGGGATCGGGAGGCCTGCGGACGTGCAGGTACAGGTGTAGGAAGCTACCAGGAACACATGAGGCTTCTCGTGGGTGTCCAGAGATGGCTCAAGTGTGTGTGTGGGGGGGCTAAAATATGAAGCACAAGGGAAGGGGAGGACGAGGGGGAGGTTTGCTTGACAGTAAGAGATGCTTATAGAGCACACGTGTGGTGTCTTCAAAATATGGCTGCAAATTCTTTTAAGAAGGCGGAACCTCACACCTCACTTGCATATGGGTCAGACGACATCCGTTTCTCACAAACAAAACGGGCCAGAAGTGATTCTCTGACAATGGCTTCCGGGCAGGGTTATACAAAGAATAGCTTCTGTCTGGCACTCTCTCTTGAACCGCTGCCCCTGGGAGGCGCTGGCCGCTATGTCCTGAAGACACTAAGCAGCCCTTAGAGAAGCCCCAAGAAAGCCCCCGCCAGCCTGTGGATGGGCCATGTACAGCCTCCGGCAGGCCCTGAGCCACAATGGCCCTGTGGCCAGCGAACACCTTGCTGTGGCCCATCCCTCGCGAGCCCCAAGTGCCTACCTGCGCCACCCCCGATTCTTGATGCACAGAAACTATGGGGACAGATGTCCTATCATAGTTTGAAATCACCTGGCTTGCGTGACTTTTTTTTCTTTTTTCTTTTTAACACAGCAATAGATAATACAGCGTGCCAACTGACGTCCCAGGACTGACAGGCTGTTGCTAGGTCTAGACATAGGGCCTGCACACACAGTTGACCCTCTAATGATGTGAGGGTCATCAATCCACACCATATGCACTCAAAAATCCAAGTATAACTATGACTCCCCAAAAACGTAACTCCTGAGAGCCTACTGTTGGCCAGCACCTTACAGATAACATCAGTAGTCAATTCATATATTTTGTATGTTATACACATTATACACTGTGTTCTCCCACTAAAGTAAGCTAGAGAAAAGAGAATGTAATTAAAGCCATAAAGATTAACAAATCCATATATAAGCGAATCCGTGCAGTTCAAACCTAGGTTGTTCAAGGTTCCCCTATATTTTTTTACTTTCTCCTGCCACAAGATTTTACGATAGGATTGTTTAAGGCCAAGGATGCTTCTCTACAGATCTTCAAGAGCATGATAAATCCCAAGGGGAGAGTGTAACTGCCCAGACTTATTTGAGCTAGAGCCCGTTGTCAGGGAGCCCTGGGGACGACGGTTCCCCAGGCTGTAGCCCCCAAGACTTGGGAGAGAGATCTTTCTCACTCAGGAAGTCCCACCTGACATGATACTGGAGAGCCAGGAGACAGACAAGGTAACTCACTCTCCCAAAAGCTTTTGGTTGAGGCAAAGAGCGATGGTGGTAGTAATAAACAGCAGTGGCTAACATGTATTATGGCATTAAATGGTAAGCATTACTCTAAAATAATATTCTACTGATTACCATTCCCACTAACAAAAACAATGAATACACTATATGTGAAATAAAAAGAAATAGGGATTTGGTCTCTGCCCCCCAGTTCCTGAGGCAGAGCTCCTAAAACTCTTGGAATTTCCTGGGTGACAGGAGGGTCTTTTGTTCTCCTGAGGCACCTCTGGGTGGGCATCTGCAGAGCTCCTGGATGCAGGCTGGTCGCTAGAAGACTGAGCCAGGATCAGAGGCTTGGAACTTTCAGCTCTACTCACCATCCTCTGGGGAGGGGAGAATCCTCTAGAGATTAAATTAATAATCGATCGTGCCCACAAGATGAAGTCTCCAAAAAATTCCCTAAAGAAAGGGGTTCAGAGAGCTTTTGGGTCAATAAGCACACCACGGTGCTGGGAGAGTGGCGTGCCCGCTGAGAGCACAGAAGTTCCATGCCCTGTCCCCCGTAACCTGCCACAGGTGTTTCTTTCCTCTGGCTGTTCCTGGGTTCTGCGAACCATTCTAGCAAATTACCAAACCCAAGAAGGGTGGTGTGGAGACCCCCAATGTACAGCCAGTTGTTTAGGAGTACAGGAAGCCTGGACTTGCAACTGGCATCTTGTGAGGCTGAGCCCTTCCCCTGGGGGATCTGGTACGAATGCCAGGTAGATACGGTCAGAACTGAAATGCATTATAGGACACCCAGCAGAGAACTGGAGAACTGCCTGGCACGGGAAAAAAAAAATCCCAACATCTGGCAGCCAGAAGGGTTAGTGAGGTAATGGTAGACAGTAGAGAAACAGTTTTTCCTTTCACTATTACGGACTACAGTTAACAGCTGCTGAATACTTGCTAAGTGGCAGGCCCTGTATTAGCCACTTTCTAGAAACATTACCCTCACTTAAGTCTCGCGACAACCCCATGAGGTGGCTGCTAGGATTTTACCCATTTGATCTGTAAGGATGATGGAGGGTCTGAGGAGGAAATGACCTGCCCAGGACACCTCCCTAATCAACAGAGAAATTGGGGATTAGAGCTTGCTGTGATTTCAGAATCAGTCCCACCAACTGCTGCGTTCTGCTGCCTCCCTGTGGCCACAAGTCGGACAACAAACAAAATTATCCCCAAAGCCCAAACATTCTGAAAACACCTTTTTCTATTTTTTATTCTGAGCTCATGCCAGTGTCATTCCTGAAACAGAGTAGAGATGTCCTGTTTTGTTTGTTTTTTAAAGATTTTGGTGTTTTTTTAAAATTATTTATTTGACAGGGATCACAGGTAGGCAGAGAGGCAGGCAGAGAGAGAGGGGAAGCAGGCTCCCTGCCGAGCAGAGAACCTCATACCGGACTCGGATCCCAGGACCCTGAGATCATGACTTGAGCCGAAGGCAGAGGCTTTAACCCACTGAGCCACACAGACGCCCCGAAATGTCCTGTTTTATGGACTTTACTCAGCAGCATTGAGCAGAGATTAGAGGACCCAGAGACCCCCCCTTTACCCAGCCCACCACTCCCCAGCTGGGGAGGCCCGCCTTGGCCCAGCCCATCACCTGTCCCCGCCAATGGCCACGCCCTCGTAGACGCCGTCCGTGGTCCGAGAGATGATGTTGTTGAGCTCGTTGGACATGCCCCCAGAGCGCGAGACATAGGCCACGCTGCCAGGGCGATAGAGCTTGGAGGCCAGGATGTTGTCCAGCATCCCACCTGTATTCCCAATCTTAAAGCACCCAGGCTTGATGCCTCCAACCTGTGAGAGCAGAAACAGCAGTCAGGGAGGGAGGGTAAGCTCCTGACGAACCAGAGCTCAGGGAAATCACAAGGCCCAATACTACCTACTCAACCTCCCTTCCCCGAAACTGGTCAGGATGGGAAGAAAATGGTCTGAGAGAGCTAACACCTGCACGCTAGGCTTCCAGCTTAGGGAGAGTCTCATCTCTCCCTCATGAGCCATTACGCAGAAGAAAAGAGAGCCTTACTGGGAAAACACAGCTTACTGCTGCAGATTCGGTATGTGTACTCAGGATTAAGTCCCCTCCTTTGCTCTAAAAGGGGGACAGCACCCAGGGGAAGTGTAAAACATAGGTGTGCACCTCTGCTCAACATCACCCCTGCCTCAGAAATGAAAGAAAGGCCCTCTGCTTAATTCAAAAATCTGACCTTCAGACAACTCTTTAGTACCACAACTAAGGAAAGACAACAACAAAATACTCCCAGAGCAACTTCTTTCCATGTGAAAACCTTTGGGCAAATAAAACCTCTAAGTAGATTCTTCTTCATTTCACAGTTAAAGCAATAATCAAAAAACATGCTATGGTTGCACAAAGGTGGGCAGACACACATAGTATCTTCCAGTTAAGCCCCCTAAAGTGATAGGGACTGGGGAGAGAGCCCTTTAAAGTAACTGGATATGAACAGACTTGACTTTCAATGGGTACTCTGAATCTTTTCAACCTAAGAGAGAAACAGAACAGTCAACAAATTTGCTTTCTGTGGGTCCAGAACTTTGAAAGATAGCCTTGAACTTAAAGGGCTTTACAGAAAGGACACTCACAGTGGCAGGTCCAATGATGGTCACTCCCTTCTGGTCCGCCTTCTTGATCAGTTTCCTTGTGAGGGCCTCAGGGATGCCTTCTGCTATGATGGCAATGGTCCGGATCTAAAGGACAGTCCCTTCCTGTTAACTCTGTGCCTCAGGTGAAGCAATGAGGTGGCGCCCTTTATAAGACCCAGCTTCCACGCTCCCTCCCAGGCTCTCAGAACCAAGTAATGTTAACAGTATGCAACCCCCTTCTTCCTATAAGCCTCTGTCCCTAGTCCCTATTCCGACTACTCCAACCCTCTCCAAAAAAGAGAGGTGTAGACATTTAAAGCCAATCTCCATTGGTTAACACCACAGAAACTCAGTAACGAAGCAGGAGCAAATGTTTCTGAAAACCCCCTACCATCAAAAGTGGCTCTATTCCCTCCCATCCAAAAACTCACAAGACTCGGACCTACCTGCTCCCCATCTGTCCTGGTGCCTACTCCTAAAGCAGGGTCCCAGGGTCTATGTCCCACAGTTAGTATGGAACACAAATGAGCTACTTCCACACCCAAACTAGAGAGCAGACTGGGGGAGAAAGCCAGGAGAAGTGGGCGTGGGCATGACTTTCGCTCTAGACCAGGGACCAGCAAACTTTTTCTGGCTTTTCTGGTCATGTGATCTCTTGCTGTAACTATTAACCTTTGCCTTTGTAGCATGAAGGCAGCCGTGGACAATACATAAATGAACACAGCATGGCTGTGTTCCAATAAAACTTTATTTATAAAAGCAGTGGAATAGGTTTGACCCTTAAGCTATAGTTTACTAAGCTTTGCTCTAGAATAAAAGGCAGCTCATGTTCAGCAGGTATGCTTTGGTTTTTGCTTCACGGAGACGGCAAAACAAGTTTACATTCTCCAGTCTTATACTGCGCTAAGCCAGCCAGGGATCGAACAATAATTTTGAACAGAAAAATCAGTATATTAATCTATAAAGACTCATACAATTCAGTAACAAACACTTCCGGAAAAAAAAAGGGGGAGAGAGAGCAAGTTACAAAATATAAATGGTCAGGGCGCCTGGGTGGCTCAGTTGGTTACCAACTGCCTTCAGCTCAAGTCATCATCCTGGAGTCCCCAGACTGAGTCCCACATCTTGCTCCCTGCTCAGTGGGGAGTCTGCTTTCTCCTCCAAAGTCTTCTTTTTTTTTTTTTTAAGATTTTATTTATCTATTTGACAGATCCCAAGTAGGCAGAGAGGCTGGCAGAGAGAGAGGGAAGCAGGATCCCCATGGAGTGGAGAGCCCAATGAGGGACTCGATCCCAGGACCCCGGGATCATGACCTGAGCCGAAGGCAGAGACATTAACCCACTGAGCCACCCAGGCGACCCCTCAAATAAATAAAGTCTTAATAAAAAAAAAAAAAAAAAAAACCCAAGGTATAAATAGTCAATAAATGTTTTTTAAAGCTCATCTTAATTAATAATCAAAGATATGCAGATTAGGGGCATCTGGCTGGCTCAGCTGTTTAAGCATCTGCCTTTGGCTCAGGTTGTGATCCCAGGACTGAGCTCCACAATGGGCTCCTTGCTCAGCAAGGAACCTGCTTCCCCCTGGCCTCTTCCCCTCCTACATTTGCATTCTAATGCCCTCTGTCTCAAATAAACAAAATCTTAAAAAAAGATATGCAAATTAAATAGAATGCCTATCACTTGTCAATTACATGCTTGTTTTTCTTAGAGAGAGAGCATGAGGGTGAGCAAGGGTAGAAGGGCACAGGGAGAGCGACAGAGAGAATCTTAAGCAGGCTCTATGAACAACACAGAGCCTGATGCAGGGCTCGATTTCACAACCCTGAGATCATGACCTGAACCAAAATCAAGGGTCAGATTCTTAACTGACTGAGCCACCCAGACGCCCCAAATAAATGTTTTTAAAATGAAAACATTCAGTGTTGGCCAGGGTACAGAGAAGCAGGCATTCTTGAAACAATGATGGGAGTTTATGTCCTTTAACTTTTCTGGAGGGCACCAGGGCAGGACGGATCAAAGGCTTTCAAATCTGCAAGTTCTGATGCAGCAGTGTGACCTCCAGACATTTATTCTGGGGAAATAATTAAGGATATATGCAAATGCCCATTTAAGATGCTCACCACAAGACCTGGAAAGGTGAAACTGATGTTGCCAATGAATATTTATGGATGTAGAATGAGTAACTGAAGAAAACGGACTACCAGTCACGTACAGTGTTATCCCACATGTTCAAAACCAGAAAAAGGAACGCAGAAGGATATATTAAAATGTTAGCAACTGTGTCTCTGGGAAACTGGAACTGACTGAGGTATTCAATTTTTCTTCTTTTTACTTGATAGTATTTAAGTTTCCTCTGTAATAGACATGTAATAATTTTATAATAAGAAATTGCTTTTGCGGGGCACCTGGGTGGCTCAGTGGGTTAAAGCCTCTGCCTTCAGCTCAGGTCACGATCCCAGGGTCCTGGGATCGAGCCCCACATCAGGCTCTTTGCTCAGCAGGGAGCCTGCTTCCTCCTCTCTCTCTGCCTACTTGGGATCTCTGTCTGTCAAATAAATAATAAATCAAATCTTTTAAAAAAAATTGCTTTTGGGAGCACCTGGGTGGCTCGCTCGGTGGGTTAGGCCTCGGCCTTTGGCTCGGGTCGTGATCTCGGGGTCCTGGGATCCAGCCCAGCGTCGAGCCCTCTGCTCAGCAGGGAGCCTGCTTCCTCCTCTCTCTCTGCCTGCCTCTCTGCCTACTTGTGATCTCTCTGTCTAATAAATAAATAAAATCTTAAAAAAAAAAAATAATTGCTTTTGATTCTGTTGTGAAAGCCGGTCTTAGCAGCACAGAGAGGACCTGGTGGGGGAAGAGGATACTGAATGGACTCTGTGAGCCTAGGTAAGCTGCCCTGGCCAGCCTGCCTGCCCTCAGTTACCATCCTACCTTCTAAAGATCGAGTGTATCTGATGACCTTCTCCCACACCACTGGCCAGTCCTGAGTGCCAACCCCTTTGTCCCAGGGGGCAGTGCCAGCAGACACCACTCAGGAACTTCCCCTGCTTGCCCACCCCAGCGCCCACTGACCTACCTGCGCATAATTCATGGTCTCTATGGTACTATCATAGGCTGAGCGGAGAGAGGCAAAGTTGATCAGCACATCTACTTCTGGGTGCTTCTTCATAGCATCAGCCATGTTCTTGAAGACAGGGATGAGGATCTCCTTGTGACCCCAGTAAAACTTCTGCTTGTGGTCCCCACTGTGAGAAAAGAAGAGGGTCAGGATACCCCCTAACTGTCAGGGCTGGGGAGAGGGAAGCTGAGGGGAGGAGCTTCATCTAGAAGATGGAAGATGGGGTCCCATGTGTGGGAAGCAGATCCCCCAGGAATATGGATCCCCAGCAACGGGGATAATCTTGCTGGCTCCCCCAGGGTCTATCTTAGTGAGGGAGAGGAGCTGAGAAAACCCCCCTTGGCAGCCATCTCCAGTTTCTGGCTGTGGTGGGACTCACGTGAAAGGGTACACCATGGCGGCCACTGAAGGTTCATCCCGGGAGCAGACGTAGTCAAAGTCCAGCATGCCCTGTACAGCCCGGGTCTGCATGCCCCACACGATGGCCTTGGTGTGGCGGCTGAAGAGGGTGGCACTCTTTCCTGGTGGGCAAAGACACAGCGAGTCCCAGAACACACACTCCCGGGAGACCGGCAGGGGCTGCCACGCCCCTCCACGCCAGGTCTAGAGAAGGGAGCTCATCACCATGGCAAAGGGATGTCAAGAGGCTGGGACTCTGAGAACTGGGGGAAAAGTGCCCTGGTTTCTTGGTCAAGAAGTGGCAGAGAGAGCAAGAAAGCTAAGAGGACCTGCCTAGCTGGTAAGTAGCTGGCAATGAGCACAGAAAGCACTCCCGTGCAGAGAAAAGACCCACCACGGGTGGAAAATCCCTACAGGACTTGTTCCGCCTCATAGGAAAGGCGCGTGATCAGCATTTTGCTTACATACAGATGATCAATTAGGCTTGATCAACAAAAAACATCAAGCACTCCCGATTCTGGTGGCCACACGACTTGAAACAACCCGACAATCATCAATTCTAAAACTGGATGTAATCCAGCTCAGGTCAGGATCAGAATCCTCAGGATTCTAGGTCAGTGTAGGTCCACAGAAAAGGCTGGCTGCAGCCTGATTTCTACCTGAGGTTCTGGCCTGAGCACACTGGCTTCGTGGCACCCTCTCATCATTTTCTGTGCTGTCCCCACCCTCCTGCCTTCCTCCCTCTAGCAGGTGGCCCTCTCCTGCTCAAAACAAGGCTCTTGGGCAGTTCTCCAGCAGGCAGAAGAGTGAGAGGTAAAAGAAGGGGAGAAGAGCTGTCGGAAGTGCTTGCGCAGCCTGAAGGGAAAGGCCTCTTCACCACCCTGCAGACAGGTGACCTGTCCCTCCCATTCCCTGCAAGTCGCTGGAGGGAAGTAGCCCCAGGGGAGGTTCTCAGCTCCTTCAGGGAGAACAAGGCCCTGAGCTCAGGGGCCATCTGGTATTAATTAACCTAGTGCACTAGTGCAGGCTTGGCTAATCAGGTTCAAGGTCTGATTGAATAAATTTGAGCTCACTCTCCCAAGGCATGCAGGGTTCTCATCCCTACGCAGGCTTGCTTCTTCCCTCTCAGCTGTAAGCTTCTCATACCGGACGGCTCCTGCTCTTGCAAATACCTGGGACTTGCCGTCACCAGACCCATCTGGGTTCTCAGGAGACATGAGATCACAGAACAAAGATAGCCACCTAATCCAGTACCCTCGCTTCCCAGGCCCCGAAACATGAAGCTCAGAGATGCCGGATGACGGAGGTCCTGTCACCTAGCATCAAGGCCAGATTATATAGTAAATTACGATGCAGCTTAACTGTACCAGAGAGGAGGACGGGACACAAGCCAGAAGGGCCTGGCCTCTCCTCACCCTCGGGGGAGCCTCCCCAAGTCAGAATTGAGCAAGGACACAAACCTGCATCTGTCTACCCCAGAGAGTACAGAAACGGGACAAAGTTTCTGCAGTCTCCACAAGCCCGCGCACACCTCCAGCACGAAAAGGGCAGAACTCAAGAGTGGTCCTTCCTGAGCACATAGATGGCAGAGCTGAAGGCCGTCCTCCTCGGCACACCAGCAGCAGGGCTAACGTCCCCTACCAGGCTCCTCTGCTGGGTCAGGGACTGACAGTAAGAGAACCCCAGCCTGTGGGTGGAAGAGCTCTCAGAACGGGGTAGGCACCTGTTCTTCTGGCACAGGGCTCAGCCTCAGCTCTGGTCTTTCAGGTAACAAACGATCTTTCCAGAGACAGGAAACAGGGATCAAAGGCAGATAGTGAGAGTGCTGCATTCCTGGCCTTTCTAGGGGGATATCCTAGCCTAGCCTAGGTGCCCCTTCCCCTCCCCTTAGCAAGGGATCAAAGGTCACCATCAGAAGCTTCTCTTCCGCCAGGGAAAATCCTCCCACAGCTGTGAATGTCAAAAAGTTAAGTGGAAGCCCTGATGCTTTTGGGGTGGGGTGGGGGGCATGTGTTTGCGTGAATATGAGTGAGCACAGCCAATGTCCCTCGTGTAAGCAGTGACCTCCTACACCAACGCCCAGATCCCCTCTAGAGATTTCTGGCACATCCATCCGGACCTCTACCTCTCTCCTTGACTTGTCTAGCCTGTCTTCCACCCCAAACCCAGAGAAGTCAACCCGCTGCTGACACGGAGAGCTCAGGGATGAGGACGCAGTGCTGAGGCTAGGTGGGAAAAGTAAAAAAAGTAGAGACCCTGAGACCCAGATGGGAATCCCAGAGGGCTGAGGCTGCCACTCCCCCTTCAGCTTCCATGGCTCCCTCCTTCCCACGACGCTCCTCCCTCCTCAGCAGGCACCACTCCACTCTCCAAGGCTGTGGGCCTGGTTCTTGCTCCCGAGCTCCCTACCCTGTCCTGTCCCGGAGTGCGGAGCCAGAGACAGCTGGCCAGGAGGGTGCTGAGTAGGGGTGGGAGCGACTAAGCAGGGGTGGGAAAGCGAGAGAGAGCAAAGACTAGGACTTGGGTGTGGGGGGCGGGAAACAAAGCACATAGTAAATACTAAAACCCACTAACAAAGCCACACACAGGACTGGGGCGGGGTGGAGGCATCCTACCTTGCAGGGATCTTGGACTTGGGACTGAATCTGTCAAAGAAAATGACCAAGGCAGCTGAGTCACCTGCTGGTGGCTGGAGACTTTGGAGGGAGAGGGTGGGAAGAGGGAAGGGTCCCAAAGACAAGCCTCACAGGGCTGATGCCCTCCCTGTCTCTCATCTGTTTCACAACAGACAGGAGTGAAGCCAACAGAAGAGAAAAGAACACTGATCGGCAGAGCAGAAGCAAGAAAGGGCAAAACCAAAGGGCCAGAGAGGGGGCAGGAGAGGCAAGAAGGCCTGGAGGGGTTGCTGAACACCAGAGGCCCCCCAGCCTGGTGGAGGGGCGGCGGGCCAGATCCCACCCTCATAAAGCCAAGCCCTGTGTTTGTCCCCCTGAAGCACAGTAAGATGAGTAGGTCACTGGGGTCTGTCCCTGTGCTGGAGACAAAGTTGGTGGCTGAGAAACAGCTTACAATCTCAAATGCCCGGAGCCGGTGGAGCTAGTTCACAAAATGCCTCAAGCGCACGCTGTCTGCACCAGGAAGAGGCCGCACCAGCCCTGTGCGGATCAACACCTATTATCTCACCCGGGCTGCAAGGGCCAGCTGGCAGGGGTCACGTCTGACAAACCAGAGGATGCAGACCTGACCTCCCTGACCTCCCTGACAGGGGAGGCAACAAGCAGATGGGCTGGTTATCAACATGGGCTCTTGTGGTGGGCTCAAAGAAAGGGCGGGGGGGCTTCAGAAGTACCCCAGAAGGTGGGATGCGCAGGAACTACCACATGGGCGCTTGCCCTGCCGTCCCAGCTCTGGGCTCCTGCTCTCCACTGAGAAGCAGAGTCTGGAGGGCCTCGCCACCTCTGGGTATTTCTGGGAAGGCTTAGGAAGGCCTGAGTCTTCATGTCCTCATGTCCATTTAGGCGCATCTGCCATGCCCACTCTTACAGCAAAGCCCCAACCTTGTTCCAGTGCCCCTGTAGGGCCTGGACAGGGCAGGTGGACTGGGGTGGGGGCAGCGGGGAGGGCCCACAAGTTACCTTGTGGCATGGCAGGCTTGGCCTTCTTTGCGGGTGCCACCTCATCGGCCCTGGACTCAGAGAAAGATGCCGTCCTGCTGGGGGCTGGAGTCTGGGGAGGGATAAGGAGACAGAGTAAGAATCACGGATAGCAACTGGGAAAAAGAGCTATTGGTCCTTAAGCTTTGGGTCCTTAAGGCCCAAAGAAATGGGGTCACACGAACCATGTACAGAACTATTCTCTACAAAGTGCTTCCAAAACTATCATCCTAACAGCCCTCTTGAGTTGGGAATTAGTATTGTCCCATGTCACAGATGAGCAAACTGAGGCTCTGAGAGGTATGACACCCGCCAAGGTCCTGCTCTCAACATGATTTGAACTCTGGTCTGATTTTAAGCCCCCTAGTCCAGGGGCACCTCGCTGGCTCAGTCAGTGGAATGTGCGACTCTTGATCTTGGGTTGTGAGTTCAAGCCCCATGCTGGGTGTAGAGCTTACTTAAAAACCTAAAGTAATAAAACCCCCTGGTCTTTCCATCATACTACCTTGCTTGGGCAGGAAAAAACTGGCAGATATAGAGAAACCAATCTGTCGGGGCGCCTGGGTGGCTCAGTGGGTTAAAGCCTCTGCCTTCGGCTCAGGTCATGGTCCCAGGGTCCTGGGATCGAGCCCCGCATTGGGCTCTCTGCTCAGCAGGGAGCCTGCTTCCTCCTCTCTCTCTCTGCCTGCCTCTCTGTCTACTTGTGATCTCTATCTATCAAATAAATAAAAATCTTAAAAAAAAAAAAAAAAAAAAAGAAACCAATCTGTCTTTCCCCGGTGCCCCAAGATGGCTAGGGACCATGCAGGGACACCGTGTTCTGGATGGAAGGGAGGCATGCTTTAAGGTAGAGGGCAGGGGGCACCTACCGAAGTGCTCCCGCTGGCATTGAGGAGGAAGTTTGCAGTGTGGGCCGCGGTGGGTGGCTGGTTGGGGATGGGCCGATGGCCCAGAGCCATGCCCACGATGGCTGTCATGTGAGTCTCTGTGCCAAAGACATGGATGGGGATCCCAGTGGTCTTCCCTGTGAGGGAAAGAAAAGAGTCTGTCATTCAAGTTTCTAAGTAAACACCCAAGTCCGTATGACTCTGTAGAGGCCCCTGCACAAGACCAGTTATCCAGGGCAGACCAAATGCCCTATTTTCACTACCAAACACCTCTTTGTAAAGACCACCTGCTGTTAAGAACAAGAAAGAAGCTTTCCAGATACCCTGGAGCAGCTGTGAGTGTAATTAGGAAGGTCTGCATGGTTCTGCTGGCCTCTGGTCACTGGCTCTCCAAACCCTTGACCTCGACGTGTGCGTGGCCTGGCCCCTGCTCCCGATCTCCCGGGCTCAATTCCTCAGGGCCCTGGCCCTCCTCCTCCTTCCTCTGCTCAGAGCCCTCCCGTCTCTCAGCTCAGCCTGAGTGCCACCTCTCAAGGAAGGCCTTCCCTGACCCCCCCCCACCCTGCCGCCTCACTGTATGCACACATGCCCACTGGACAGCATCTTCTAGTAATCATTTACTTGCTTAATGTCCTCTGAGCTTAGTGGTCTGTGATGAACATTCACTGTGCTGTCCCCGTGGCAGGAACTGAGCTGTAGGTGAAAATGAGGACGGGCACCCCTTTGAGTGACGTAGGTGGACTCCCGTTTGCCACATCCACCAGATTTGGGAACACGGGAGGATGAAAAGCTTTCGCCCTTCCGGTCAAAGGGCACAGCACGTATCCTGAGCAAGAGCATCCTGTCCCCTCTCTTGACACCTCAAGGGGTGAACCCCTGGCCCACACATAACTGCTCTGAGCAAAGGGGGCTACACTAAAGACCAAAGCTGCTGGTGACCAAGTTCACGTATCTCAGGCTCAGTGAGGTCAACTTAGGGAGACACAATCTTAGTCCAGACCTACAGGAGGTCCCCCAGCTTCTGGAAAGCCCCAAAGGTGAGGTCTCATGAATCTGCCAGAGAACCGAAAAATGCAGAATGAAGAAAAGAAACCAAGGCAGATGCCAGCACGCTCTTGCACCTCGTCTCAGTGAGAGACGATGCTCTCCCTCCTACTAGTTACCTGCCCTTCGCCTCCTCTCCCCCTTCGCTTCCTGCCTCTGAACCTGCTATCCCCCAGGCAGCCAAACAACCCTTCCAACCACAAAGTCTTCCACAGGCTGCCAGCCCAGGGACATGGCCAAGTGCTCCCGGCACCTGGACCAGCTCCACACAGCCCCTGCCGCCTCTCTGCCTTGCCTGCCAACACCCCGCCTTTGCTCCCTCAGCCCTGACCGCTGGTCCCACAGAGCAGCACACTCCTTTCAGGCCCTTGGAACTTGCCTTTCCCACCACAGCCACCAGAGCTGCTCCCTCCTCTCCTCTAGCTCACTGCTCAAATGTCACCTTCTCGGTGAAGCATTTGCTGATCACCCCATTAAAACTGGCCCTGTCCCCTCCCACACACGCTATCCTTCCCTTCGGCTTTGTTTGCTTTCCCAGTACCTTGTGCTACCTGACAGGACAGTCCCTGTTCTCAGCAGCACAAGGGCCTGCTGTCACAGGGCAGGTGTTCCACAAATATTTGTCACGCAGCTGAACAGCAATGCTTTGCGAAATTTAGGGCCGGGGCTCTGACCGCAGGAGCAGAGAGAGTGGATGCTGAAGCAAGCTGCCCATCCAGAAAGGGGGTTGCGTGAGCAAGTGTCTGAGGACCGACCCGCTTCCAGGAAACCCAAGGAGGCAGAGAAAAGGTCCCCCCGGTCTTACCGACTTCTCCCATCACCCGCAAGCCCTCCTGATAGTTGGGGCCACCTCTTCGGACAAAGATGGTGACCTCATGCTCCTTCAGGGGGACCTGGTAATCTCGAATTGCTCTCACGATGCCCTGGAAGCATGAAGGGCCAACAGACATATGACTAAAAATCAGGCAGTCCTAAGTCAATTATTTATAACCCTGATAAACACGCCAGGGTGTACGCCATGAGAGATGCTTCTGGCGAAGAAGGCAGGCAGGCCATGGCAGGCAAGAATTTCACACATGTGGACTAGACCACCCACGAGTAACCAGAAGGCCCAGGACTTGCGGGCACACGAGCTATTGCTGAGGTACCTGGGAGTCACACCCCTCAATGCGCAGGGATGCTGGCTCCTGTCAGCCTTGTCACTAACTGCAGTTTCGGGGGAAATCGAGGCCAGGGTCCTAGGCAAGAGTTCTCCGAGCTATCAGGCCACGATCCACTTAAACATCCAACTCCTACTAAAACTTCCTCCAGCAATTTTGGGGAACTTGTAATGAGTAGCTACCTTGGAAACAATCTGGGAGAACAGGTGTGTACGGAGTTCTGTCTCCCCAGACAGGAGGTAAGTTTACAGGGTCCAGAATGTGACATCTGTCACCCATGGCACTGCACCTGAAGCTATAAACCTGGTCCAGCCCCAGACCCGAGCACCCTACCTACCAAGACCTCCACTGGACTACACAGTTGTGTGGAAGTCAGCACAAAGCTGTGAAGGTTCACCTGCTTCCCATCTGTCTGCTGATCAGGAACAATTAAGGAGACCCTGTTTTAGGCAAGACTGATGAGGCCTGGTCCCCTGCTTCTTCAGGGATCACTTTGAAGGCTGACATTTGTTTATTCATTACTCTCAAAACTTACACGTGACTACCAGGTAGGACAAGCTCTTCTGAAGAGCCCCACTGAGCACTGGATGGTACGGAGCAAGACTTGGCCTCCTGAGGTGGCTGCTCAGAAGGGGATGAGACTCTCGAGCCCCGTTAGTGCTGTCGCCCTTCCTGACCAGCCTCACACTCTGAACTTTGTGCCGATGCCCCTGATCTGTGCACAGGGACCCGGGCTGACAGGCCCTGGCTGAAAGAACAAGGGCCCCAGATCATTGGACCATTTTCCTCATTCTGACCTTTTGGAGAAGACCCGAATCTATCCCAGTGTCTTCAGCATCCCCAACAAGGAACCCCAGGACAAGAGCCCCTACTGAAATGGGTACATCATGGAACCCAGTTTCTGCCTCAAACCTGGCTTACAGAAACCTCCCCTCCTGGCTTCCCCCAAACCTACATTCCCCAGAAACTGCACAGCCCTCCATGGCTGGTTACCTTGAACGTGGCAGCCACATTGGTGAAGTTTGCGATGCTGCCTCCGATAATGAGGATCTTGCCTGTGTTTGGAGGAGAAGGGTCATTAGAAAGGCAGACTTGAACGTCTTACCAGAAATCCAATTGCGGGTATTCTCTCCTCTCTAAGCAAAGGTCCCCCAAGCGTTAAGAGGTATCAGTACAGGGGTTGGGTGCGGTGGGGAGCAGTCTGGCCTCCCCAACATCCATTCAGTCTTAACCAACTAGGCTTCCCATCACCTGCCTCACCAAGCAGGTGGTTAATGAAAACCCACCAAACCTCTATATTGTTCCTGACTGGCACTCAGAAACTCAGTTTGGTCTGTGGATAACCCCGGTCGGAATCTCTTCTGGCTCAAGGGAAGGGGAGCTGGTAGACTTAATCCCCAAATACTGGACAGGTGGTAAAGGGAAGCTGGGAATCCCACAGCCCAGATAGTAAACATAGAAGTGGGCCACTAAAACAAACAAACAAACAACAAAAACACCCAACAACAAATGTAAAAAAAAAAAGCAGGCCACTAAGATCCGAGCTTACGGCAGTAAGAGCACATGGCTACGTCCGCCCTTGCACCTGCTCGTAGGGCTCTCTGTATACATCACTTCCTTGCCTCCCCGGAGCTCCCCATCCGACAGAGGCCACACTGCCCATTGCAGAGTTGGAGAAACAGAGGTCCAGAAGCTAGGTGACTAATCCCAGGCCGCAAAGGACCAGGACCACCACCCCAGTGTGTCCTCGCCCAGAGCTGTTCCCACTACAGCACAAGGGGCCATCCTGGGGAAGGAGCATGTGTGTCTCACCATCTGGGTGCTTCTCCCGGGTCATGAGGGAGAGGATCGTCTTGGCATAGTCATAGGTCTGCTGCTCGCTGGGGGCGCCCGAGTACTCCCCATAGTTTGCCAGTTCGTTGACACCCCCTAAGTCACAGATGGTATCACTGCCGGGGAGATACAAGAAGTCAAGGCTGGCTCGGACTCCAGTGGCAGAGGGTGGCAGCCTGGTGCTGAGGAGGACAGCAGGTGCCCTCAGAGCCCTAGAGGCAGCCTACAGGACTGACCCCTTGGGCCTCAGACCCTCCATGGTCCACCACAGTCACACCTGAAAGTGAACTGCACTGCCTCAGGCTCTCCCTGGCAGTAAGCTCCGCTAGCCCCAGGCCATCGTGGGGCTCAGGACGGACACTTCCCCACCGCACTGGGAAGTCAAGGGAACAAGGAGCACTTCCAGACATAAAGAAAAACCATGCAGTCCAGGAATCCCTGCCAGGAGTCCCTGCCGGGCTGCCCAGTGGAGGAGTGAAATGGTTGCAGCCAGAGGAGGGCTGAGCCAGGCACAGAAGGGAACACAGCAGCCTCCTGCCTGGGAATGAGCAGATCCCTACTGTGCTTTAAACAAAAACCACCAATTATCACAAAGAGTATAGAATATGAGCCTAATATTCCTATAAAGTGTGAAAGTATGAAGACATACACGGGCATTAAAACAGCTGGAAAGGAAGGAGGGGTGGGGGAACAGCCAGGCAAGGGTTACCTTCAGGTTCTTCTCTGTATTTACTACACCTCTGCATGAAGCATGTATTGTTAACTACAAAGATTAAAACTAATAAAAGTGACCTCATTTGGAAGCAAACAAGAAAGTTGCAGAAGACAGCATAGAGGACAGGCTTTCACCAGAGCCTCTGTTCTGCACCATGGGGAGAAAATGAAGATTCCCAACCCCTACTCGGAGGGGAGGCAATTTGATCCAGACTACGCACATGTGGACTCCGGGCAGACCCGGCTGCCACTCCCTGCAGCAGCCCCTCTGTCACCTGTACACGACTGAGGCACCGCCTCCAGCCACCATGGTCCAGATCCTTCCCTTGGGGTTCAGCAAGGTCAGCTTCAGGCTCGCCCCACTTTTGGCATCCAGGTCTGCAATGTAAGCCTCCTAGGGACCAGAGAGCAACAGGTGGGTCCTGGGGATACCCCCTTCACTGGGTCCCAGGACCCTGCCTCTTTCCCTGGAGATACATAAAGAGGTCCTGAAGCCTTGATAGAGTCAGGGAGAGGAGTTGTGCAGGATCCTAAGTGCCTGGGATGAAACATGAGGACGTCCTCCAGTACCGAAATCACGTATGGCCATAGCCACGACCTGGGGACAAACTTCCCAACTCCTTTGTCTCTGACCTCAAGTCCCTGGCCCTCTGCCCAAGTCCCAAGCCTCACTAGGTCACCCTGCTGCTATCACGGCCCCCCACACCCAACGTCTGCCTGCCTGGCTCATCACAGGCCCCATCCCTTCTCCCCGCCCAACCTCTTCCCCTGGCCCGGGTTATGACTCATAGGCCTGATCCTGCTGAGGACCTCTTGAGAGGATGGGGTGGTGGGAAAGAGCAATTAAAATTCTCAGCAAGTGGCCAAGAGAACTACCTTCCTCCGGCAGGATTAGCAAGAGCCACTTGGAATTATCGACAAATCAAGTTAAGAGCCCAGGGAGGTTGATTGAGAGAGAAGTCTAAAAGGATTTCTGGCCAGGATTCAGAGGCTTGGCTGACTCCCACCCCCACCTCCTTTGGGGTTTTAAGAAAATTAAATGGTTCTCAACCTTCCTTTCCTGCCAAATATATAGCCCATGGCAGCAGGGGTGGTGGTGGTGGTGGTGCCCTGATGTTCCCCTGAGACCAGTCACCTTCTCCCAGGGCCCCCTCACCCACCACCTCCTCCCCACAGCAGCCTTACCTCTGGGTAAGCCTCCCGCCCGAAGGGAGGAGGGAACTCTAGATCACCCCACTTCACTTTACAGATGTAGTCGGCTGTGGCATCTATCTTAGCCGCCAAGTCAAGGACATAGACGCCATCTTTGGTCACAACTGTGAGAAAAACAGAGGCAATCAGAGGCAGGCCCTGGGTGGAGGCAACCACCGATCTCCAAACCCCTCCACAGGCTTCTCCAGACACCAACCACCCACTCCCAGGTCCCACCCCGACCCAGCAACTACCCAGCTCCACAAAAAAAAACAGATGGCCCTTCCACACAGTACCCCATTAAAAGAAAAATAAATAATTTAAGAACACTCCCCTCCACTCTGACCTATAGGTAAAGTGACAGGGAAGTCTGTTTTAGTTGCCATGACAATTTTTAAAAACTATTGATTTATGTATGTACGTATGTATGTATTTATTTAGGGGGGAGGTGTGCAAGTCGGGGGAGGGGCAGAAGGAGAAGGAGAAGGAAAGAAGCGACTCCCTGCTGAGTGCTGAGCCCCACCCCCCAATCCCATGACCTATGAGATCATGACCTGAGCAGAAATCAGGAGTTGGACTCTTAACTAACCCGGCAATTTTTTTTTTTTTTTTTTTTTAAACAGGATAGAGCAATCCTTTATTTTTAGACACTTTCACAAAGAGGTTTTTAGTAACTGAACTTTCCTGGGGAGAAGAAAGAACAAGAAAATCAGCCTCCAGCCGTCAGCAGCAGCTCTGCCCCGGGTCTGGGATCCCACGTGGGGAGGTGGAGGCGCATACTTTCCTTCCTTTATTAGTTTATCCTGCTGCCTCCTGACGTCACTTAGACGTTCCATCGTTTTCTGCCGAAGCAGACATTCTACGAAATCATCAAATTCTGTCTCAAACTCTTTCTCTGTACGGGGACCACGGATTCCAGGTGCACGTCCTATTCATTCTTTCTCAAAAGTATAACATCGACCTGGAATCTCGCGATTCTGAGCACTCTGGATTGTCACCCAGCGATCTAAGTTAAGGACCAGCCTTCCCTGCGCATCAAAGAGAGGCATGACGTCACGCAGCCATGCTCTTGTCTCCTCGCTGGCTGCCACTACTGGATGATCTCACCGTGGCAATTTTTCAACTTTTTCTTAAATGCTGCATTCCACGCCTTCAACCTAACCATTCACCCTTCCACAGCCTTGCCCTTAAAACGAAAAGTGTTAAGGTACAGGCTGCTGTTGGGAGACAAACCCTGCCCCCAGGGGTGGACATATCCGTGTCCTGGGGTTGGCTATGGGAAACCTTAAGTGTCTAGGTGAGTGAGGAGCCATGGGATGCACTGGGCCCCCAGCCAGGATTCATTTACTGCTGACTAACTGGATGCACACCCTCCGTTTACCCCAGGGCCATTTAGTTAATGAAGTTAGCAGAGAGCCATCTGGTTCCTTCTAGGGGCTGCATCCCCAGCTGGAATCTGGAACCAGACTTTGCCCTGAGCAGCCCTGGCCATAGCCAGCTCTTACCACCTTCCTCCCTCACAGCCCAGAGGCTGGGACTAATGTCTTCCCAGCCTTGGGGCTCAGTGACAGACCCACCCCTGGAAGCTGCTCCAGGGGCACAGCGGGGACAGAAGGGCCTGAGTGTCAAGTCAGTGCAGAGGCAGCCCAAATCCTGGTAGCTCGGCTTAAGCCACTGGCAGCAATAACCACAGGAGAGAGCCAGGTCAAAATCAGGACTTCCCCAACACAGAAGAAATTAAAATCGAAGAAAGCTGGGGTTGGTTTAGAAGAGGGATAACCACTGTTTTCTGAGAGCTCAGAAACAGGAGACTGCACTCCATGAGCCCAGATATCCCTCTGCAAACATACACCAGTCTATAGTGCCCTCTATAAGTGGGGGCAGCGGGGTGGGGGGGCCAGTCTGATGTTCCCAAGGTCAAGGCCAGGGTTACCACAGGCACCGGGACCCTGTTATAACTGCCCCTTGCTCAGTACCCTCCCTCCCCCAACACAGCCAGTTACCAAGGGGGTTGATCTCGAGGTAGGTGAAATACAAATCCTCATAGAAATTGAAGAGGCCGGAAATAAAACTGGCCAGAATCCTAAAGGAGGAAGGAGAGAGGGATGGTCAGTCCTCGGGGAGCCAGGGAGCGGGCTCAGCAGCCCCCCAACAATCTCTCACTGCCACCGACAGCTCCACTTCCCCATACTGGCCCTGCCACCCTCTCTCTTTCCTCAGTGAACCCTGCTCTCTGGACATCACTCTTCAGCCACTGAGGCGGAAAGGAGCTGTCAGGCATGAAGCTGGAGGCGGCGGCGCCAGACAGACAGGGGCAGCGAGGTGACAGACACAGACAACGTGTTTCAGTCTGAGCCAGCCTCCCGTCAGCACCCAACACCCTCCTCGGGACAGGGAAGGACTGTGCCTACCCTCCCACCCAGATGCTGGGGTGAGGCAGGGTGGACGCCCACACAGGGAAGCCGGCCTTGCCTCCTTCCCCGCTCCATGCCCAGAGCTGTCAGCCGCTGCCGCCCCCCTGCCGCCCCCCGCCAGCCCTCCCTCTCACTCAACTCTTTCTTGTCTCCAGGAGCATGGACCAACAGGTGTTTCTTGACATCCTCAGGATTCAGTTTCTTGTCCACGCCAACGAGCATTTTCTGGGCTTTGGCATCCACGTCGCCCACATCCACCCCACCTTCATGGTGGAACAGGACGTAGTCCCCTTCTCGGGTAGCATAGATGCAGACGTAGAACTCCTCTGCCTTGAAGGGGAAGGCAGCACCACGCAGTTGAGGAGCACTGAACTGGCGAGTCCAGCCCCTGCGGTCTCATTTCTAAAGCCCTAGAGCACTCACCCAGGATACCTGTGCACCATCTTCCCCTCAGAGGAAGGGGAGAGAAGAGGCCACTGCCTAGCTAGCTGACAGTCCAGCCTCAGGCACAGGGACCTGACCTGGGGAAGGGTGCCTGCCTTCAATTCAAGTCCTTCTCATCCGAGCACTGAGCAGCCCCCTCTGTGACCAACCCCCACTCCTCCCTGCTCCGTCTCTGGCCTCCCTGCTCCATGGCACCCTCAGACCCTAGGTACAACTTCAGAGACTGTGGTCCCTTTGACTTTTCTCCAGCAGCTTGATTTCTTCCTTTCGCATTTTAGGGTCAACAAACACAAAGGGAGGAGGGAGAGGACCCAGCTTGGAGCTACCTCACACATACCTGACTGTGGGGAACGAAGGGCTCGATCAGAAAATTCTTGAGGAAGCCTCTGGCCTTGCCCACCTGTGGGGATTGAGGAAGCTGAAGTCTAGATGGACAGCAGGCCTTGCTCCCCAGAGCAGGACAGCTGCCCTCTGCTCCCTCCACCCGGCCATCCCATCAGAGGCGGGACCCAAGTACTAGGGCCACAACATCTGACAGAGAGAGATTTTTCCAGAAACCAGGGCAATGTGTCCAGACCCCTAAGCTACAGCAGTCTCCACGAGATCCCCCTCTTCCGCCCACTGCCCCTGTGGTGGCCACACCTAGAAGTGTATTGACCTCACACCTTCTTGTTCTGCCTCCTCTCTGAGGCTGACAAAATGAGCTAGGCTGACAACACTGCCCCAGCCCTGAAGCACAGACATCAGGAGTCCTCTCCCTCCTGCCATCAGTCGCACAAATTAAAGAGCCCAGACCAATCAAGGCTCTCCATCCCAGAGCTCAAGCAGAGAAACCCAGACCAAGGACGGAAGTCCAGGCCCAAGGAATGAGCAGGGATGGGAGCGGGAGGCGGTGGTGGGGTGTGGGGACACTTCACGCACACTTTTCTGGCTGAGGACAACAGGCCTGCAGAGCTAATCAGTTTGAGTGTGTTCCTGGTGGCCACTGAGGCTAGACAGCCCTCATCCCAGTGTGTCCCGAAGCCCCCGCCCGCCCGCATGCGTCACTGCTGAGTCAGGGACCAGACAGTGATCTGTCAGAGGTAATGACCCGCTCCTGCAGGCGCTGACATCCCCCTCCCAACAGCCAGCCAAGGAGAAGGGAGCATGAGGACTGCCATGGGGGTACCACTCAGCCCCCAACCCTGCGGTTCTCTCCCCACAGGCCTGCAAGCACAAAGGCCAGTCAAGATCCCTCCGCCCCCTGGTCCACGAGTGACTTTCAAAAGCCCTCTTTACTCCAAGAGCCAGAAACTGGGAAATTACCACAAAGAGCTGATTTCAGAAAGACCAGAGAGAGAGAAAGCTGGCTCCACCACCATCCTCATCCTACTTCTGGGACAGCCAAGGGAGAGGACAGCACACTCCTGGTCACAGTCACCCAAGACAGGACAGCACACCCTCCCCGGTCTCGGGGACGCCTCAGCCCCCTCCCCCTTTCCTGTTTCCCAGACCCTTGTAATAGCAAGAAGGAGAACCACAATTTTATCCCCGAGCCTCTCCTAGATCTTCCCGAACCATCTCTCCCTCTAGCATTCATCTCCAGAGCTGACATTAACCACCAAGCTGGGAGAAGCCAAGAACCGAATTTACCCTTCAGTATTCACAGCCTCATCCGAGGCTCTGGCCCCATAATGTCTCTGCCTAAACGAGTCTGCCTCTCCTTTCTGGAACTTCTTCTTACCCACCCTCTTAGATATACACGTCATGAGCTGCCGTGCCCTTTCTGGAAACTGAAAAGAACGGAGTTCCCAGAAAGGGCCTCAGAGACCCATCTCCATGTTTGCCTTTAAGAAACAGACCGTTTCCACCTGGCCAGAAACTGTGTTGGGGTGACTCTGCAGCCCATCTTGCCATTCACCGATGGCAGAGCTGGAAGCGATCAGCAGGCCTGGCCCTCCTGCTCAAGTTAGCCCTGCGGGACCCTCGCCTTCCCCACGCTGCAGGGTGGCTGGGTGTGGGGTGATCCACGCACCCTCCTGATCTGGAGGGGACCGCATCTGCTTCTGTTCCCACATTGCCTCCACCCCGGCTGTTCCCATGCACTCACGGTGGTCTCCTGCCCCAGCCGTGGTTTCAGCCAGGACTTAACGCCTTCCAGAGTGAGGTTGACTCCCACAAGGCCTAGCTTTCCACGCCGTTTGATCAGCTGGTCTGGCTTGACCACCAAGCTCTGGAACGAGAGGGGTTTGTACTTAGAGCAAGGAAAGAAAAAGGAGAGCCAAAGGCTATAGTTTGGGGTCCCAAAGCACAGAACAGCCTGTATGGCTTCCAATCCACTTACCCATTCTTCAGGTCAACTCCTAGAAGCTTCCCTCCCCTATCCCAGCCTACACCTTTCTTTTGACAGCCAAGGATCTAGAGCCATCCGTGCCTAGGATGGGGCCTGGCACGGAGTACCAGCTGAATGAGTGATTCCCTAACCTCCCTATGTGCTATCTTAGCTTCACTGAACCATGAAATCCTCAGAATATGGACCAGCACCTGTGCTCCAAAAGGAGGGGCAGAGGGATAGCCCTGGGGTGACAAAGGACCTTAGAGATCTGGTCAGTTCCATCCCGGTCCTCGATCCTGCCGATAAGGCCAGCAAGTAGACCCTAAGCGCCGCTCACACACTGTGAGCCAGGGGAGGCATCACCTCCTGAGGCAGTGGGACGGAACGCGCACCCCCGGAAGCCGCCATGGGTCCTGGTCCTGCTCCCTGGGCCACGCCCGGGAAGTCTCCCCTTCCCAACAGTGGCCCTGCAGGGAGCCGGACAGAGGAGGCTCAACTCCACGCTGGCCGCCCAAGGCTGCTGGCCACTCTACACAGAGCCCATGGCACGCTTCCTCATAGACCTGTGACATTCCTGCTGTGTCCACCTGGGGGAATGGGGCACACACTACTTTCCCTGAGCACCGACCAAGTGCCGGCTGGCACACTGAATGCTTTCCAGACATTACTGCTGAACCGGACAGCTCACAGGTGAGTGTTCCACCAGTCCGACAGACGGGGAACCGGACACTCAAGAAAGGTAAAACGGCTTGCTCCAGGTGACATGGTTTATCAACAGAGAGCTTCGATCTGGACTCCAGTTTTTCTAGCTCCAAGCCCACGTGCTCTCCCAGGGCACCTTGACATGTGGGGCCCACGGCAGAACATGAAACCCCGCTCGGCCCACTGCATGCTGCCCAACGATGTGGGCAGTCTGCCATCACGTGACCTGCTACGCCGTCTCCACCAAACCCATCCTTCCTCTTCCTTTGACCCCGGGCACGGAAGAAGGGTCTGGCGAGGGCGGGCTCACCTGGCTGAGGAGCCAAGGGTGGTCTTGCAGCAGCCGGGCCCAGTCTGTGTCAGGGGTGACCCGGGCATACTTGAACCGGTTCTGGATGGCCGAGGTGGTGCAGATGTACTTGTAGAGGAGTTCTTTGCCAGTCTGCTCCGAAATCGCCTTGGCCGACATGGCTGCAGAGGGACCTGCTCTACCTGGTGGGGGAACAGGAGTTGGTGGGAGGGGGCAGGGGAAACAGACCCATGTCTTGTGGCCCCCAAACAATAAAACCAGATCTCGGTGCTCCTCAAGAGAGGGAATGAGGACTGGCGCAGCAGGAGGGATGGAAGGGAGATCTCAATGAGCACTTCTGAGGGTCAAGAAAGGAGGATCAGGAAATGATGGGAGAGAGAAGATGATGGAGAAAGACAAAGGTGGCCTCTTCCCCGGGACTCTTGGCCTCAACCCGGTCTCTTACTTCTTCTCAGCAAACCAGCTTACATTTATCTTGGAACAAAAGGCAGCTGGATGGGGAGACAGGAATATCAGTGATGTGATCCAAACCGGAGCACTGGTCCCACCCGAGGTCCCACACAGACACTGGAACACACCCTTTGGTTCTGTGACCTATGGGGCGCCCAGCCAGAATTGTGCAATGCTGCCTTTACTCCCCCTACAGGTTTTGTCTCCCCCACACCCAGACTCACCCACTTCACACACTTATACTCCTCACCAGGCTGAGGGCCAGGCAGTGAGTTACTTAACCTCAAGCAGGATCAAGCCCCTGAGGAGCCAAGAGGAAGCGTCATCTCTGAGTTTATTTCTCCCAGGACACTAGACTCCCGTCCCTGAGTTCAGAGCAGACACAGGGCAAGGGAACAGTGACCTTCAGTGCATCCCACCCGCCCCACTGAATCATCCAGCTCTAAGCAAAACACAGGCCTCCCTAGGGACTGCCCTATACTGGTCACTTCTAACTGAGCCAGAACTGGGGGAGAAGTCATCCTCTGTCATACACATGGAGACACTTCTGTGAGGCACACTGAAATATACCCATTTCTTAGATGAGGACTAAAAGCTCAGAGGAATTAAGGTAACTTGCCCAAAAAGTCAAACTAATAAGCAGGGGGATGCAGGACTTGGACCCAAAACCTCTTATTCCTGGTCCCCAGACAATCTCACACCTCAGTCTGAGAGTTTTTCTCCCAAGGCCAGGCCAGGTCCCCCTTCACCTCACAGAAGGGTCTGTGACGACAATTTCTTTATCTTCCCCCACTCCCACTGTGCCCTGACACATCCATTCTCTCTAGGGTAGAGAGAGAGAGAAGCAAGTTGGGAAGAGCAACAGAGGCAAGAGGAGGGAAAGCAAACCATCATTCACGCTAAGAGTTTGGCCAGATCAGAAAAAGTCATTCCACTCTCTCCCACAAAGATCCAGAACTGAAGCTGCTGAAATTGCTGGGGAAAAAAAGTCAAGTTCAAATGAAGGAGGGTGGGGTTAAAGACTGGGCTCGTTTATACACCCAGGAAGGTTGGTCTCCATCCCCAGCTCGGGGGAAGGCCAAAGTTCCAGAGGACACACTCCACTTCTCTCCCAACTGGCCAGGCTGGGGCTTCAGGTTCTAAGCCTGGCTTGGCTGGCCCCCTCAGCCTCCCAGCTCGTCTCTAGCTTAGCACAATGGGTGCTTTCAGTCTGGTGTCTGGCCCAAAGTGGGGTAGCTGGGAAGGGGCTCAAAAGAAATGTTCCCTTGGGACGCCTGGGTGGCTCAGTTGGTTAAGCAGCTGCCTTCGGCTCGGGTCATGATCCCAGCGTCCTGGGATCGAGTCCCGCATCGGGCTCCTTGCTCAGCAGGGAGCCTGCTTCTCCCTCTGCCTACCATTCTGTCCGCCTGTACTCGCTCTCTCTCCCTCTCTCTCTCTGACAAATAAATAAATAAAATCTTTAAAAAAAAAAAAAAGAAATGTTCCCTTTTCTGGCCTTCCCCTGGGATGACTTCCGGCTCCAACTCAACATGAGTTTCCAAAGGCGATGCCTCAGCTGGCCCCAGTGTCCCATAGTCCTCCACCCCCCACCCACTCCAGCTCCATTTCCCAACCTTCTTGACTTCAGACCAGAAAAACTGGTCCTGAAATCAGATGGGTACACCTGCCCCCACCTCCCAAACAGAGTGCAACCCAGGGCAGATCAGACAGGGAAAGGAGACTCAGGGCAGCTGCTGACCACCCTCAGTGGTTCAGACACATCAAACTCCAGGACGAAGGAGCTCCTCAGCTAAGCCTCCCCAGCAGAAAGCAGTTTGATACACACTACCAGAACAATGTCTCAACCCCCACCCCCCCAATCTGGCACCTTCCAAAGCAGGCAAAGGATAAGGCTGAGAAAAGGGATGTTCTAGGCTGAAAAATCTCCAATTTATTGAGCCCCAGATCAAATCTCAGACCCAAGAGTTCATTTCTACCGCGTATAGGGAGGTGGGGTAAGGAGACACAACACGGGGACGATACAGGATAGAACAGATTTGCCAGCTTACCAAAACAACAGATATGCCACCAGAGCACTTTGGCTTAGATGGGGCAGACCCTTTCAAGGCCAAGACAGGATTTACCATAGAGTAACCGTGGGGAAAGAATCTGGCCTCTGCATAGTCACCAATGGAGGGTAAGGCTCACAAACCCAGGGAGTAGCCGGGGTGGAGAAAACTTGCAAATGAAATGTTCAGAGGGGTCCCAGAAGTCTCTCTAGGGCAGTGGCTCTTAACCCATTTGAGGTCTCAGACTCCTGAGCACCTGAAGCCCAGAAAAATGTGCCCCTACCTGACCCTGGATATCATTTTAAGGTGCTTATGATTGTGACCACAGACCACCTGTTATGAGCATCTACTCTAGTGACACTGGGACTTAAGTGTTAAAAAAAAAAAAGTGTAGACCAATCTGGGTCTGGAGATCGACCCCACCGAAGTCTTAGGCTGCCTCCCCAGGAACTAAATATGCTGTCGAACTGATGATAGGGGGATTTAGGACAGAGCTAAGATCCCAGGGGTCTGCTTTGGGGCCCCAGGAATGGTCATCTAATAACAAGTAAAAGTATAAATCACTTGGGGGTAATCACGTCAAGGAACTTGACCACAAATACACACTCTCTTTCTCTCTCACTCTATCTCCCCGATGGAAGGACTTTATGAGCTGAATGGGGTCTTTTCTGCAGACAGGTAAGTGACCCAGGATTGGGTTCCTCCACGGCAGCAACCCACAGCAAGGCTGAATGAAAGGAGCCTGTGCCCAGGGAACGCATGGCTGGGACACAGCCAGTGCAGAGGAAGCACTGGGGATGCTACTTAGGGTCTCTCTCTGGAAAGACAAAGGGCACTCTTCTCTAGATTAGCTTCCATAGTATTGGTGTGGGTTTTGTTTTTGAGAGGACAAGCAATTCCTGGGGTGAAGGGGAGAGGCAGAACTCTGTGAAGGTCCCCCACTACAGCAAGCATAGTGTCAGAATGGAGACAGAGACACCCGCTGCCCCATGTCCAAGGGCTCTTCCTGTCACGCTGGCCCACGCTGTTGAACAGAAATTCTGTTGCTCAGAAATGAAAATCACCAGCCCTGGGCAGCTGGGGTCTACCAGCTTTCCCTCACCCAGTACTTCAGATATTCAAGGACCTGCGCTGGCTGAAAGAGCAAAGTTGAAGAGTGGAAGAAGTGGGCTGCCTGGCCAAACTGCCATGCACTGCTCCTCCCCGCTCTCCAAAGTCCTCCAGCCATGCAGACCCCAGGGGACCACCCAGTGGCAGAAGTCCTCGGTATTGCACCGTATCTGCCAAGGTTGGAGAGGGCAGACGGCACTGGGTCTGGCCCTCTGCCAGGCTCTACAGGAGGGCGGCGGCAGCATCCTCGGGCTCCTTCAGAATCCAGCCTCGGCCGGCTCCGTGTCAGCGCTGGAGGTGGGGAGGGGGACTGGCACCCCGGCCATCTGTCGCTTAGACGCTAGGCGCGACGGCACCTCCAGGGCGAGGAGAGTCCTTCCCGCGCCGCTGCCCCACAGGCAGGTCCTGGCGGCGCGGCCAGGCCTCGGGCACCCTGGAGCAGCCCGGCCCCGCGTGGCCCGCCAAGGCTGCGCGCCCCACTCGCTCCCTCCACTTTCTCGGCGCGAGACTCAGTCGACTCTCCACGAAAAACAGAGGAAGGGCCTGTGCCCGGGTAGGAGTGGGGCGAGTGGCCACCACTCTTTCTACTTCCCGTCCCCCGCATCCGGTGGGGAGACCCGGATGGGGACAACAGGGAGCCCGCGAAAGCCCGAAGAGGCTCGAGGACCGGCCCCGGTCGGGGTAAGGGGCGCCTGGATAGTGCAAATGCAGTTTGGCGGAGGGAAGAGAAGCCAGTACGACGGCACACCCTGTGCAAACTCCCAGAAACTGGAATGCGGGAGTGTGGGGGTGGGGTAGTCCACACGCGGCCACCGGCCGGGGTTCCGAGCGAAGGCTAACCTAAAGCGAAGACCCCCAAAACTTCTAAGCAGGTGCAGCGACGACACGTGAGCACCAAGCCGGCGTCCGGGAAGGCGGTTCCGGGTTGGGGGAGGGAGGCAGGAAGCTCCTGGGGCAAGTGGGGTCCCTCCCGCGAAAGCAGCTGCCCGCTACTAACCTCTCTGCAAGAGTCCGTGCGCGGCGCTCCCTCCGCAGGCCCCGCCTCAGCGCCCAAAGCCCGGAGCGCTCCAGCCTCACGCAGCCGCCCGGGATCCGGCTTTTGTCCTGGCCCCTACGGGCTTCTCCCCGCCCCCATCGGCTCACGGCGCGAGAGGTCCCGCGATTGGTCACACGCGTTCCCTAGCCTGAGCGCCAGAGCTCCTCCCAATTCGCTGCCCGGTATAGCTCCGCCCCCAGGGGCGGGACTCAAGGGCTGCTGGGACTTGTAGTCCATCCGGAGCGTCCGTCCAGACGGCTGGCGGGCACCGCCTCTTCGGAGTCCACAGGACTGGGGCGGGGACGGGGGCGGGGCCTCGGTGTGGGGAGATGGGCCGGGCTACGCTGCGAGGAGAAAGTACGGGGCAGGGGGCGGTGGCCTGATCTCTTAGGGGCTGGGCCGACCGCCGCTCGGAAGGTAGCGATGGGGGGGTGGGTTTGGCGGATCCGGCTGTAGCACAGTTTTGGGGACCTGGAGACTCCGCCTTCTCTCCCTTTGGGAGAAACTAATGTCCGTATCCCAGCTACCTAAAATCGACCACACTGAACCCAGTTGTTTAGCCCGGCTTTTCACATAGCTGTGGCAGACTGCTTTTGCATTTGCTCACGGGCCCTCTCCATTGAGCCGGTGGGGCAAGACTGAGAGATCAGATCAGACCTCCCAATGTGGGATAGGGCCGGAATGGAGTGGAGTGAGTGGGGCTGGTGGGTGCTTATCACACCGTTTTGCGTCCCGCTCACTTCTCGCAGAGCTGAGAACTGAACGGGAGATACTAGCAGATACTAGCAACGCAGGGCGAGGCTATCTCTGCGGGTCTCCTTCCCCTTATCCCCCCATCCCAAGCTTCCACACTGGAATGAATGAACTGTTACCTCCCCTTTCTCCACTGCCCGTGAGACAGGCTATTTTCCAAACCAAAAACTGGATCACCCGGTCTGACAGGTGCCAGTGAACTAGGGGAGCAGAATATTTGAAATCAGGCAGTCCTGGAAACCAGGACATATATTTACTGCTCCTGATTCTGGAGCTTTCACCCCAGTCCTGTAGGTCTTCTGAGCACTTATTTGACCCTAACAGCTACCTATCCCCAGGAGGGAGAACCAATGGAGCCGTGACCAGATCAGGTGAAAGGGTCAGCCCAGTGTGTGCAGAGAATCGCCATGCCTGTGCCCCTGCCAAGCACCCGGGTCATACTGACGCTGCAACAACGTTGCGACATTCTTGTGGACAAAAACTTATGGAAGCCCTCCTTCCCCCAATCCAGTTGTAGTCAGGAGTGTGGCAGGCAGCTAAATTTGCTACCCATACCTGAACCAAATGATCCCTGATGATGTCACTTTCTGGTCCCTTTCCTCCCAATCATCCTTTTTTTTTTTTTTTTTTTAAGATTTTATGTATTTATTTGACAGAGAGAGAGATCACAAGTAGGCAGAGAGGCAGGCAGAGAGAGAGAGAGAGAGAGAGAGAGGGAAGCAGGCTCCCTGCTGAGCAGAGAGACCCATGCGGGACTCGATCCCAGGACCCTGAGATCATGACCTGAGCCGAAGGCAGCGGCTTAACCCACTGAGCCACCCAGGTGCCCCCCAATCATCCTTTTGAAAGAACAACTCTTCACCTCTTCTCTGCTGGTAATCCTTAAGAGTCTTCTATTCCTGTATGGATTGAACTCCAACCCTATCAAGGATCCACCCCAAAAGCACAAATCTTGAAGGGTCACCTCTCAGTAGATAAAGAAAACATCTCCTATGAAGAAGTACTCCAGGGGGCGCCTGGGTGGTTCAGTGGGTTGAAGCCTCTGCCTTTGGCTGGGGCATCGGGCTGGGGCATCGGGCTCTCTGCTCGGCAAGAAGCCTACTTCCTCCTCTCTCTCTCTCTCTCTGCCTGCCTCTCTGCCTACTTGTGATCTCTGTCAAATAAATAAAAATAATAATAATAATAATTGTAGAAGTACTCAAAAAAAAAAAAAAGTTCTCCATTTGTGGCATTGGGGAGATAGCAACTCCAGATGTTTGGAGGCTAGCAAGAAGGTTGTAGTCAGGAGGAATCACTTGTGTAGAAATGATCCTTCTGGTCAGAAAGATACACTCATCCAGAAAGCCTCATCCATAACTGTAGAGTTATGTAGAACATAAACTGTAACAAAATGTTCACCAGTTTGCCAATATCGATAATAATTTTCAATGCCCATGGTTTTGCCCCAGCAATTCCAGTTCTAACAATTTGTCCATCTGCTATACATGTGCATATGTACCTGAAGATCAAGCTCTTTGTTTTCTTCACTGCTCTGTCTTCAACACTTTGAATAGGGTCTGGTATGTAGTAAACACTCAGTAAATATTTGCTGAGAGATTGTGTTCCCCATATAGGAGTTGCCAGGCCTACATGTGAGTAATTCTGGAAGGGGGCAACAAGAAAGGAGCTTCCTAGGAAGTGAGAGAGGAGAGGTGTGGACCAGAGTTTCCACGAGCCAGCCAAGCAGTGGGATTTTTCAGTTCTCTGAGTGGTTCCATCCTAGGTCTTTCCCCAACAGCTCTCAATCCCTCCAGGAAAAACTGTCTCATTACCCCACCATGCTCGCGCAGAAACTTGTCTGCTCCAAAATGATTAATCTGGGCCCCATTTTCTTACCTTCCTGACTTAAAAGCTCTAAACTCTCCTGTGTTTGCCATTTGAATCACCTCCCTCTTCTTCTATATTGGGCTGGAAGACAAGTCCATGTCAACAGATACAGGAGAATAGAGGCACAATCTCTGTGCCCAGGCCACAGGCATTCCACCCCAGTAGCACTGGACTACCCACTGCCTCCCTCCTAGATTTAATCCACTTTAGTTACTATTCATTGAACACCTATTACGTGAAAGGGATGGGTGCCAAAGCAGACTTCACACGGCAACCCCTTGAGCCAAGCTTCGTCACGGTTTGCAGGTGAGCAACTGACCCTTTGGCAGGTGTCTCGCCCTGTCCATTACCACCTAGTAGGTGAGGAGGAGGGAAAGAAAATCAGATCTAGTGATTCTCCCCCCACTTGGCTGGAAGCGCCTCAAAACCCAGGACGGTGCCCTGTTCCTTTTGACATCCTGGGGGTAGGCACACACATTAAGCACTCACCGTATATATGTCTGAATAAATGCTAGAATGAACATGTAAACGAAGGAAAGAAATTATAGGAGGATGGAAGAGGAAGGAAGAGATGCAGCCAGGATAAGCATCTACCTGTGTGTGCAGTTCTAAACCCACATGTCTCCCAGCAACAACCAGACATAGGGGTTTACACCGGAGGCCCATCATGACCTGCCCTGTAAAGAACCGGGCAGCTTCTCAGTCTTGCAGTTTTCACTTTTTGCCCAGCACCGACCAATCTCCAATTGGAACCAAAGGCCAAGACCCCGGGGTGTCCTGGGGAAACTCCCCAGGGAGGTGTGGCCAGAGCCAGCTTCTGGGCACAGGAAACATTCTCCAGCCAGCTCAAGCAGCTCCTGTCTGACCTCTTCCCAGAGTCTGCTCCCAGCTCTGCCCTCACTCTGTCTTAAAAATTGCCAATGGGTCTGGGCGGAGGTGGGGGTGGTGGTGCCTGCGTGTCTCAGTGGGTTAAGCCACTGCCTTCTGCTCAGGTCATGCTCTCAGAGTCCTGGGATCGAGTTCCTCACTCAAGCTCTTTGCTCAGCAGGGAGTCTGCTTCCCACTCTCTGTCTCTGCCTGACTCTCTGTCTACTTGTGATCTCTGTCTATAAAATAAATGAATAAAATCTTTTTTAAAAAATTGCCATTGGGGCACGTGGGTGGCTCAGTCGGTTAAGCACCGGCCTTTAGCTTGGGTCATGATCTTGGGGTCCTGGGATCAAGCCCCACATTGGGCTCCCTGTTCATCAGGGTGTCTGCTTCTCCCTCTGCCCCCTGCTCTTGCTCTCTCTTTTGCATTCTCTCTTTTTCAAATAAAATAAATAAAAAAATTTTTAAAATTGACACTGCTTCATCCTCACCAGGTGTGTTCCTGGGAAATTCCTTCTTCTCTTCCTCTTTCAAAATGCCTCCCCTTAGGAAGACTGTATGCCATTTCCTGTCCAGACCGAACCTGCAGCTCCTCCCCAAAACACATCACTTACCCTTGACTTTGACTTGACATTGTTAACTTCATCTCTGAACGAATTTATTACTTTTGCTCTTGCGTCTCTGCCATGTTCTGTGTTTGGAAATTCTTGGAAGGGCAGGCAGAAGCAGAAGTTGTGGTACAGATGAGAATTGCTAGCCTTGTGAGGGCCAGAGTCCCTACCTTGACTCCAGTCTTTAGAGTCTAGGACTATGCCTCAACCGTGGGGGCTTGAAGGCCTCCTTCCATGCACGAGTTGCACTTGCCTCTCTCCCTGGAACTTAAGCGCTGCCTCAAGGATGTGGTGCTGCTTTTTTAGGCCTCCTTGATCACAGAATCACGGAACATCAGACTCAAAAGAGACCTCAGAAATCCCTTTGTCCAATCCTTATTTTACAAAGGTAATACAGGCGACACAAGGGCCCAAAGGAGAGACCAGGCTGCAGATGGGCAGACCTAGGGAGGGCAGATGGATGCGTCACTTTGGAAACCATCTGGCATTATCTCATAAAACTGAAGAGACACATACACGAAGAACTTGCAGCGCCACTCCTAGGTATACCCAGGAGAGTCTCATATACATGTGTGCCTGGAAATGCCTGGGAGATTGTCCAAAACTAGGCAGAGCCCAGACTTCCTTCAAAGGTTGAATGGTTGGATAGGTTGTGATATGATTCATGCAAGGAAAAACTTGACAGCAGGGGAAAATGAATGAATTGCAGCCACACACAACAACTTGAATGAATCCCAAAAACATAATGTTGAGCAAAAGAAAATAGAACATAGAAGGTACATATGCAGTATGTTTCAATTTACATTGAGTTAAAACAAACAAACAAACCTAAATTCTATTATTTTTTTTAAAGATTGTATTTATTTATTTGACAGAGAGATGATGAGAGAGGGAACACAAGCAGGGGGAGTGGGAGAGGGAGAAGCAGGCTCCCCACTGAGCAGGGAGCCCGACATGAAGCTCGATCCCAGGACCCTGGGATCAGGACCTGAGCTGAAGACAGATGTTTAATGATTGAGCCACTGTTGTGCCCCCTAAGTTCTAACTATTTGGAATGGATACATAGGTGGGAAAGGTGCCAAGAAAAGCAAGGAAATGGTTATTACAAAAAAACTGGATTCTAGTTCTTTCCTTCAATCCATCTTGACTGAACACCTGCAGTGTGTTCTGTTGTAGGCGCGGGAGCAACAATGAATCGGACAAGCAAAGATGTTCAGCCTTGCTTAGCTCCCATTTTATCCAGGAAACAGCAGTAACCAAGGACAAAGAGGTTGCAGTTGTTTTTTTGTTTGTTTGTTTTTAAGATTTTATTTATTTATTTGACAGAGATCACAAGTAGGCAGAGAGGCAGGCAGAAAGAGGAGGAAGCAGACTCCCTGCCAAGCAGGGAGCCCAATGCAGGACTCGATCCCAGGACGCTGAGATCATGACCTGAGCCGAAGGCAGAGTGCTCCCTTCGGCAGCACATATACTAAAACTGAGCCGAAGGCAGAGGCTTAACCCACTGAGCCACCCAGGCACCCAAGGTTACAGTTTAAATAGGGTGGTTGGGGGAAGCCTCATTACAGAGGAGAAATTTGAATACAGGAAGGAGGGGAGAAGGTCAGTTAAGTAGCCAGGTGGGAGCAGTCCAGACCCAATTTCAAGCCATTTGGGGCTGCAAGAACACCCAGAGTGAAGGCCCCAGGAGGAGCATGTCTGCTATTTTCCTGTTCAAGGAAGAGTTAAGAGGCCAGGTGGCCAGAGCACAGGGAGTGATGGGGAGAGTAGCTTTTATTCTGTGTGAAACTGTAGGGTTTTGAACATAAAAATGACAGGATCTGACTTGTATTTTAAAAGAAATATATGTTTTTAATAGGGCAATTTTATTACTTTTTTTAACATCCTTTTTTAAAAAGATATTTATTGGGACGCCTAGGTGGCTCAGTTGGTTAAGCAGCTGCCTTCGGCTCGGGTCATCGTCCCAGGGTCCTGGGATCGAGTCCCACATCGGGCTCCTTGCTCGGCAGGGAGCCTGCTTCTCCCTCTGCCTCTGCCTGCCTCTCTGTCTGCCTGTGCTCGCTCACTCTCTCTCCCTCTGTCTCTGACAAAAAAAAAAAAAAAAAAAAAGATATTTATTTATTTATTTGACACAGAGAGAGATCACAAGTAGACATAGAGGCAGGCAGAGAGAGAGGGAGAAGCAGGCTCCCTGCCGAGCAAGAGAGACTGATGTGGGGCTCAATCCCAGCACCCTGAGACCACGACCTGAGCCGAAGGCAGAGGCTCAACCCACTGAGCCACCCAGGTGCCCTTTTTTCCTTTCTTTTTATTTATTTATTTATTTTTTTAAAAATTTTTTTATTTTTAAGATTTTGTTCCGCGCAAGGAGCCCAATGTGGGACTTGATCCCAGGACGCTGGGATCATGACCTGAGCCGAAGGCAGCTGCCCAACCAACTGAGCCACTCAGGCGTCCCTCTTTTTTTTTTTTTTTTTTAAAGTAAGCTCTACACCCAACACGGGACTTACTTAGACTCATGACCCCAAGATCAAGAGTCACATACTCTACCCACTCAACCAGCCAGGTGCCTCTTTAAAGGAATATTCTAACTGCTGTGCTGAGAAGGAAGGAGGCAAGGGTAGAACAAAGAGAATTAGAAAGATATTACAGTAATCCTGGAGGGAGCCAGTGAGGGCTCAGGAAGGTGGTGGTTACATGGAGAAGGGGTAGTGCAGGAAGGTGGTGGTTACATGGAGAAGGGGTAGTGCAGGGATGAGATTGTGATTGGGAAGGAGTCTCACAGGGAGCCCCGGGTTGGTAATGTTTCTTGACTTACCTGTGAGATGATTGCATGGCTGTTCATTGTATAGTTATTTAATGAACTGTATATTTAAATTTTATATATGTTCTTGCACCTAGGATACATTTCACAGTAGAAAGAAACATAAAGAAAAAAAGGGAGATATAATGTAAGGAATCCAGCTAATAAATGGCTGGAACAGGTTGGGAACAAATTCTAGGCCTTTTGACCCTAACCGATCCAACCTAGGCCTGGGCCCCAGCCCAGTTCACCTATTTCCTGGTGATGCGGTTTTGGGAAAGCCCTGCCACTTCTCTCAGCCTCATTGTTTCATCTAAGAAACCAGGAAAATAGTGTGTGACTCCATCCATCATCAGGATTCTGTCAAGATCACAAAGAGCTCTGTAATCCATCAAAAAAACACACAGTATTATTGCTATGTAGCTGTATTTGGGGGGAGGTTAAAAAGTTTTTTAAATTTATTTTCAGCATAACAGTATTCATTGTTTTTGTACCACACCCAGTGCTCCATGCAATCTGTGCCCTCTATAATACCCACCACCTGGTACCCCGACCTCCCACCCCTCTTATTTATTTTTTAGAGACAGAGAGTATGAGAGAACGAACAGGTGGAGAGGCAGAGGGAGAGAGAATCTCAAGCAGACTCCCTGCTGAGGGCAGAGCCTACACAGGCTCGATATCACAACCCAGAGATCTTGACCTGAGCTGAAATCAAGTCAGGAGCTTAACCGACTGAGCTACCTTGATGTCCCCTAACTGTGCTTTTTTTTTTTTTTTTTTTTTTTTTTTGTAACAGCTTTACTGGTGCTTAATTGATGTACAATAAACTGTACACAATTAATGTGTACAACCTGATGAGTTTTAACACTGGTATACATCGTGAAAATACAGTCAAGGTAATGCATATTCCTTCACCCCCCCAACCCCCAAATCCTCTCGTACTCCTTTGTATTCTATCCCTCCCTGCCCTACTTCCATATTCCTAGGAGGCACTGTTTTGGTTTTGGTTGATTAAGTATGTATTTATAGAATTGTATATTTAAAAAAATTTTTAAACAAATATTATTTTAAAGTTTAAAAAAAAATTACTTATTTGAGAGAAAGAGAGCAGAGCAAGAGAGAGAACACTAGTGAGGGGTAGGGGCAAAAGGAGAGGGAGAAGCAGGCTCCCCACCAAGCAGGGAGCCTTATGCGGGGCTCAGTGGATCATGACCTGAGCTGAAGGTGGACACTCATCCCACTGAGCCACCCAGGTGCCCCTCAGCTTGTCAATTATTTAAAAACTTTTTTTTTTTAATTGAGATTGAATTAAACCTATAGATTTCCTCTTCACCGGAGGATTTTCCAATTAACTTCTGGTCACTTCAGCAATGTGTTCAACTCACCCATGTGCCCATCTTAATAACATAGAACAGGATGAATTTCACTCCAGTGCATAGGGCTGCAGCTCCTTACACACCACTGGCCTTTGTTTACCTCTTTCCCTACTTAGGTCTCTTGGGCACCATTCCTACTCACCCTCGGCTCAAATGTGACCTCTTCTGTAAATCTGTCTCTAATCCAGCAGAGCTCCTGACCGAGTTTTTCACTCATCTGTTCTCATCTCCTTCATAGGCACACAGAACTTCGAATAACTCAACATCACTTTGGGAAGTCATTATTGTCTATGCATCTTCCTCCCTGACTAGACCAGACACTTCCAAGGAAGAAACCATATTATTATTATTTTTTTTTATCTTGGCATTAAAGGCATTCTTTTCTTAATTACACTTTTATTTTGAAATAATTATATATTCATAGTCAGTTGTAAGAAATAATAAAAAGGGGGTGCTTGGGTGGCTCAGTAATTAAGCATCTGCCTTGGGCTCAGGTTGTGATCCTGGGGTCCTGGGATGGAGCCCCTCATCTGGCTCCTTGCTCCGCAGGAAGCCTGCTTCTCCCTCTCCAACTCCCCCTACCTGTGTCCTCTCCCTCTCTCTCTCTAATAAATAAATAAAATCTTAAAAAAAATAAATAAAAAGATCCCATGTACCCTTTCCCCGGTTCCCCTAAAAATGGTAACATCCTGAAAAACTCAAGTACAAGAACAACAGAAAACAGACGCTGATATGATCCACTGATCTTACTCAGATTTCTCCAGCTTTACATGTAATCATTGGTGTGTACGTGTGTAGAGTTAAAACCATCTCTTAACTATTTAAACTTTAAGAATGATTTATTTAGCTCCTACTATGTGCCAGACGGTTGAATTCTGGAAACACAAGGTTATGACAGGGTCCCTGCCTTAATGGAGGTCAAGATCTCATTGGCTTTGGAAATTGATGTTTTTTAAAAGTAATGTCGCAAAGGCAGGGTGTTCGCAGGAACCTAGCAGAATCTAGTCTACCTTTTTGGCCCAAGAGAGTGAGGGAATAGAAGGAGACGTGCGGAGAGGCCTTGATCAGAGCCTACCACTAGCAGGTGCTCAGTAAATGTGTTAAATTAAGGTTGAACCCAACGTTGTCTTCATGATTTCCTTTGCAAATCCTCACATCCTGAATGTGGCGGTACAAGGTGCACATGTCCTTGCCACGTATACCTTATCCCTATTTGGAATTCTGCCCTCAATCCTCTTCCAACCTTTACTGGCTGTAAATTCTGGACACCAGGCACGACTCTCAGGACAAAGCCAACGGAGCGGTCAAGAGCAAACATTGCCCAGTGCAGTCTCTACGCAGTCAACCGCCACGCGCTCATCACGCCCTTGCTCACGCTCTGCTGGGCCGGCGCATGCGCACGCTGGCGGCGGATGTACCGCGGACTCCCGCCCGGGGGGAGCTGGGGAGCGAGGGGAGGGGCCGGAAGCAACTCTACGCTTCCCGGTTGCTAAGAGACGAGGCTTCCACAAGGCGACGGAGGTTCTCCGGCTTCTTTTCCTCCCTTTTTCTGCTTCAGCGTCACCGAATCCGGCCACCATGTCGGACCCAGAAGCTGACAGCTTGCGAAGCACCTTTCCCTCTTATATGGCGGAGGGCGAGCGGCTGTATCTGTGCGGAGAGTTCTCTAAAGCCGCCCACAGCTTCAGCAACGTGAGTCGTGAGTCGGGCTCTGAACCTACCCATTACCCATCACTTCTGATTCCTGATAACACCGAGGTCCCCATGGTACCCGGAGGACCCTGTTGTTTCTCTTATTCATTTGTTCCTGACTGACGCTCTACTGTCACTGCCTCGCCACTTTCTACCATTTCCCACTTGCCTTCTGCCTGTGAATAACCTAAGAGCGGCTTCTATTTTTTTACTGGACTGTTGTGTGACTGGCTTCTTCCCACAGAGCAGCCGCAATTTCCCATCCTTGGCTGGGGAATGGGCTTGGAGGCTGCGTGGACAAGCAGTGAAATCTCAAGCACACAGCTGCTCGCAGAAGAGGGCCAGTACATAACACTATTATATATAATCGTAGTACCAATTGCTCAACCCCACCCTATGGAGATTGGGTGCTGTTTTAGGATATCAGGCACTAATATCCAAGATATTAGACAACCCTATGAGGGAGGTTCTGTTACTACTCCATTTTATAGTTGAGGAAAGTGATACAGAACTTGAGTAGATGGCCGAGATCACTGAACTGGCAAGAGAAAGTTTTCAAACCCAGGCACTCAGATTCCAGTGCTGAGGTGCTAACCATCATACATACTCCCTCACAAGTAAGCTATTTGATGTTCTTTTTTAAAAAAGATTTTATTTATTTATTTTAGAGAAAGAGAGAGATAGAGTGTGCACTGGGGCTGGGGGAGTGGAGGAGGGAGAGAGAGTCCCCAGCAGACTCCATCCTGAGCGGGGAGTCCCATTTAGGGCTGGATCTCAAGACCCTGAGATCACGACCTGAGCTGAAATCAAGAGTCGGGTTGCTCAACAAACTGTGCCACACAGGCGCCCCCAAGCAATTAGCTGTTCTTACCACAATGTCTTTTACAATGTATAGCCTACTTCTTGATCAAGAGGGAGTGGTAGGATAGCCCTCTAACCATTCTCAGGACTCCTGCTAAAGTCAAGCTTTTCCACTGCTACCCAGTCTTGAGTCCCTTTCAATCACCAATCACACCCTAAAACCAGATTGGTTGGCCCCATGGATTAACAGCTGAGTTCAGGAGCCCTGCCCCCACCCATTCTCCTTCCGGCAGAGAGAAAAGAACACCCTGAGGGAAAATAGCTTTGGTGAGAGAAGTAGACTTCTTCCACAAAAGCCAGTAGCTACTTCCTGTTCCAGGAAAAGTAGAAAAGTCTTAGAAAGGTGTGGGTACAGTATGATGCCTCAGGAATGACAGTACATCACAGCTCTATTGATGATTTTCTTTTCTTTTCTTTTTTAAAATTTTTATTTATTTACTTATTTGACAGGGAGAGAGGAAGAGAGAGAGCACAAACAGGGGGAGCAGGAAAGAGAGAAGCAGGCTCCCCACTGAGCAGGGAGCCAGACAGGAGCTTGGAATCATGATCTGAGCCAAAGGCAGCCGCTTAACCAACTGAGCCACCCAGGCACCCCTTTTCTTTTCTTTTCTTTTTTTTTTTTAAGATTTATTTATTTACTTATTTTGAAAGAGAGAGAGAGTGTGTGTGCGCTCATGTGGAGGAAGGGTCAGAGGGAGCAGGAGAAGGAGAGAAGCAGACTCCCCACTAAACGCAGAGCCCTGCCTGGGGCTTGATCTCTCAACCCTGAGATCATAACCTTAGCCAAAATCAAGAAGCAGATGCCCAGCTGACTGAGCCACCCCCATGCCCCTCCAGGGATGATTTCAAACAGAAGAGAGGACACAGGGACCAGGAGAAATGTTCCATTCCCACTTTACTATCCAAATCGCAGTTTCAGTTTTGCTAGCATTTTCATCTTGATCTCCTGAAATATGATTCATTCACAACAAGCTAGGTAAGAAGAGAGAGTTAGGGGAATGGATGACTCAAGTTGCAGATGTCCTAAAACCATTTCGTTAGCCTTCAGAATGCTTAGCCTCTGAAATGCATTTTGAGTGTTGTGCAGCCATTTGGGGTTTGTGGTTGAATTGGGTATGCGCTAAAAATCCCAAGCTTCTGTTGCCTGAGTGGACTGGAGGAATCCCCGACATTTGAGAAATTCAGTATATCCACCGAGTGGTACATTCACACATCTCCACCAGGGGCTTTCACAGTAGCCAGTGATTTGACCTTGTTCGAGATGAGCTACAGGCAGACAATCAGTGAACTGAACGAAGATCAGTGTCGTGCTGCTTTTGGTTTGGAAAGTTCCAGAGACCTGTTTGCTGGTCTGAGGAATCCCCTTGAAATGCTGGCGTGGGGGGGGTGGGTGGGATGCTCTTTCCTGTCAAGCTTCTACGTTGTGCTGCCTGATGCCTCTCAACCTGGGTGGTTCCTTTCTTAGGCTCTTCACCTTCAGAATGGAGATAAGAATGGCCTGGTTGCCCGATCCAAGTGCTTCCTGAAGATGGGAGAGTTGGAGAAGTCCCTGAAGGATGCTGAGGCTTCACTCCAGGGTGACCCGACTTTCTGTAAGGTGACTCAATCTGGCTTTCACCACTGCCATTGCCTGTGGCAGCATCTGATGAGAAGAAGTTGAGGAACCAGCCAGACTGCCTAGGGTTTGATGCCTTTTTCTCTCCCTAGGTCACTTACCTAGCTATACCTGTCCCTGTATCCCAACCTTGATCCTCAACCCAGGACCCTCTGCTCTACCACACTTAAGTCCTATAAGGCCTTTTCTGCCACCTCAATTTGATTTCCTCTCATTTCAGGGAATTTTACAAAAGGCTGAGACCCTGTATACCATGGGAGACTTTGAGTTTGCCTTGGTGTTCTATCATCGAGGCTACAAGCTGCGGCCTGACCGAGAATTCAAAGTTGGAATTCAGAAAGCCCAAGAAGCCATCAACAACTCAGTAGGAAGTGAGTGACCATGGGACCTATACCCTTATCCAGGGAGGGTCTTGGAATCCTTGGGCTTGGAAGTACAATGAGTGAGCAGCTACCACCAGGCCTGGAGGGAGTCTCATGTTTGGATTTAGTTGCTGCTGATTTTGTTGAAGATTAGGAACTAATCTGTCCACCCAGAGGACCAGCCATTGATCCTGATGCTCAGTTCTGCAACTTCTGGTTGTTTTCTAAGCCAGATGCGAAATCTGAACGCACCAAGGACTGGCCTTACCCATTGGCTTAGTGGCAAGGGGGAGGAGGGAGGAGAGCAAGAGTTTGCCACTGTGGGTGGCAGAGTGTGGAAATTGCTGGGGATGGAGAGCTCCCTCAGTGCTCAGGGACTGCCTTTGTTTGGAAATCTGGCTGCCTAGCTCTTCCGGAGAGTGTTATTCCAAACATCCTCTACCATCAACCTGCTGGGCTACCTCAGAGCCAGCTTTGCCACAACCTCTACCCCTTCCTGCCAAAGGCAGCCATTTCTACATAAAAATATGTGATAGGTCATGCTTGAGGGCCTGGCACACCTGAGCCCAGCCTCTTTCCTTACAGGTCCTTCTTCAGTTAAGCTAGAGAACAAAGGGGATCTATCCTTCTTAAGCAAGCAAGCTGAGGTAAGGGCTTTGGTTCTGATGTCATATTGCTCTCAAGGACGTGCCCACATGTGCTGGAGGTCTCAGTGGCCCTCTAACCTGGGGGCAGTCAGCTCCATCATGGGCAGCTTTGGGATTCTGCCCCAGCTCCAGGGGGGTCTTGGGAATCTAGCTGTTCCCAGACCAGACCACTCCATGGTTCTTGGCCCACAGAGAGGTCCTGGAGGAGATGTCTGGGATCACAGAGTCTGGGACCATGTCCAGGTGCTCGGTGCTCCTTGTTGAGGCTCTACTGGGTATTGCTCCATCTTTCCAGAGTATGAAAGCCCAGCAGAAGCCTCATCCCGTGAGACAACTCATACATCACCCCCAGAGGGAGTCTAAGCGGAAGGGCTCACTCAAGAGTGAGAAGATTGTCCGCCAGCTCCTGGGCGAGCTCTACGTGGACAAGGAGTATCTGGAGAAGCTCCTACTGGATGAAGGTTTCAGATACTTTGTTTGCAACAGGGAACTTGGGGCAAAAGAAATCCCGGGCAGGTGCTTAATACATGAGCTGAGAGAGAGCCTGTCATGTAACAATAGTTTATGGACAGAATTTCCTAGTATTCTTGTTTATAGGTGAGGAAACTCAGGTGCAGAAAGATTAAGTAACTCACCGAGAAAGTTACATATTGGTAAACGGTGACATGGCTCTTGGGTTTGAATCTAGGATGCCCAGTTTTAGAACCAGTGCTCTTAGCACTATGGTACCCCTGGGAGGGAATCCTAGAGATTGGGGTTCCTTTGTCACCTGAGTCCCTGGAGGGATATCCCCTGAGCCTTCAATTTGTAGAAAGGGCAAAGGAATCCAGCTCGGATGTGCTAGGAGGGGGATCCTACGATAGTAGTACTAGAATGTTCCGACATCTCATCTGGTCTACTCCCTCCTTTTATAGATAAGGAAAGAAAGACCCTGAATGGGGAGCAACTTGTCCAAGATGACAAGCAAGTTCATGGTGAAGTCGACCCCAGAGGCTGGCGGCCTCACCTCCAGTCTAATGCTCTTTCCACTATACCGTGCTGGCAGTGACAGGAAGTAGGGCAGAGCCTTGAAATGAAATGGGAGGGTGGGAGTATTGCCATTAGCTCCTAAGCCTGAGCAGGGATCATCCTTGAGTCAAATGCCTTTTCTCCAGAACTGCCCTCCCGAGGCTATCCGCAGGGTTCCCCACAGGTCTGTGTCTCAGGAGCCTGAAGCACTTCTCGATCAGCGGTCTGAACACTTTCCTATGAAGGAGCTTCTGTGGAGAAGGGGGTGGCCTGAAAATTACCCCAAAAGGCCTTGCCATTTTGCTACCAGCTCTAACCTCTGTGGTCAGGCAGGCGGGCATACCCTCCAGCTCCCTGCCAGCCCTGGCCCACTTGGCACCCAGGCAATCCCTTGGCACTGGCAACCGGGGCCAGGTTGTGCATTTATACTCAGTCTCCTCAGTGGACACAACCTGAAATAAGGGGGCCCGAGGGCTGTGGTCCTTCCAGACAGCCATCTGCCAGCTGCCCCTTCCATTAGCTCCTTGTATCTTGCCATAAGAGGCCTGTGTGCAAAGTTCTACACCATGGGAATACCTGAAAGAGGGGATCTGGCTTCACCTAGAAGAGCCACTCTGCTACCTACCTGCCCTTGCTTTCCCCAGCTCCGAACAGTACTCCCCACTGGGGACCCCACAATAGGAATCCCCAGGCAGGAGGAGGCGGCTCCCTCAGACGCCAGTTCTAGTCACTTCCTCCTCACACCATTTCTCCCAGACCTGATCAAGGGCACCATCAAGCATGGCCTGACCGTGGAGGACCTCATCATGACAGGCATCAACTACCTGGACACCCGCAGTAACTTCTGGAGGCAGCAGAAGCCCATCTACGCCAGGGAGCGGGACCGGAAGCTGATGCAAGAGAAGTGGCTGCGGGACCGCAAACGCCGTCCCTCACAGACAGCCCATTACATCCTCAAGAGCCTCGAGGACATAGACATGTGTGGGTGCTATTCTCAGAAGGGCGAGACCTTTGCCCAGTGGTGGGAGAGCCACACAGGGGCCCGAGGTTCCGTTGGCCTGCAGATCGGATCTGGGGGGAGGCAGGTCTTCCCATCAGCCTCAGGAGACTGCTGCCACCTCCATGTCCCCCGTTTCCCTTCCCAGTGCTGACCAGCGGCAGTGCTGATGGGAGCCTTCAGAAAGCGGAGAAAGTGCTGAAGAAAGTGCTCGAATGGAACAAAGAGGAGGTGCCCAACAAGGACGAGCTGGTTGGAAACTTGTACAGCTGCATAGGGAATGCCCAAATCGAGCTGGGGCAGATGGTCGCAGCCCTGCAGAGCCACAGAAAAGATTTGGAGATCGCCAAGCAATAGTGAGTGCCCCGGGCAGGCCGAGCGGTGGGGCCCTACAGAGAGCAGGGCAGAGGTTGCACACGAGCCTTTTGCCAGGGCTGCTGGTGGGTGAGCTCCCAGGACTGAGGCGAAGAGGCAGACCTAGATTGTCAGCTTCCCCCCCCCCCAAGATTTTATTTATTTATTTGACAGATAGAGGTCACAAGTAGGCAGAGAGGCAGGCAAAGAAAGACAGGGGGAAGCAGGCTCCCTGCCGAGCAGAGAGCCTGATGTGGGGCTCCATCCCAGCACCCTGAGATCATGACCTGAGCCGAAGGCAGAGGCTTAACCCACTGAACCACCCAGGCACCCAAGCTTTTTTTGCCACAAAGAGGAAGGCAGTGGCTTAGAACGCCAAAAAACTCCCAAAGGTTTGATTCTGAGGGGACAGGTCCATTCTTAAATCACCTCAACAAGCACACATCAATCCCAGACCTGCCAGCTGCTGCCAGCCTCAGGAATGCCACAGGGACCAGATAAAAGGGTCATCTCTCTGCAGATGTAAAACAGAAAGTGACATAGCTAAAGACGGTAATCGTGGCCAGTGTCACGGAGGACATGTAGGGGACGCAGCGCTAGGAGAAGTGCATTCCAGGAGGATTTCACTAGGCACTGGGGAACGCAGTCAGTCTGTGGGAGGACCCTGAAGCAGGCAGGAGGAAGCTCAAAGCCAGAAAGCACAGAGTAGTGCCAGGGGAAGAGTGGCCAAGGGGTGGCCAGACCAGATGGCAGGGGGCAGATCAAGCAGGGCCTCAGATACTATGGCGCTGGCTGAGAGCCTGGGCTCTGGAGTCAGAGTGAGCAAGGCTTCAGAATTGTACCCTGCAGTTGTGGGCAAGTCACTTCACCTCTCCCAGCCAGGTCTCTGCCGTCCAGGGGGCATGACAGTCCCCCCCTTCCTGAGAGGGTGGGAGAGGACAGGCAGAAGTCCGGTAAAGATCTCAGGACGGTGCCAGGTGTCCATAACCATACTAATACCAACCATCGCCTCTTCCCCAGACTTGAGGGTACCTCTCAAAGGTGCCATCCCTTGCTGGGCATCCTGGTTCTAACCTTTGGAGCCCTCCCTGACTTTCTCCTGCTCAGTGTCCAGTTGCCCCACAGTCTGAGCCTCTCCCTACCTCCCATCATCCGATTTCCACTCGCAGGGCAGGTCTCTGCTCTCCCTGCCTCCAGCTGTTCCCACGTACCACCTCCAGAGGCCTGCCTTTCATCCAGCAGTTCTTCCCGTGCTGACACACAAGCCCTGGCCCCTCGTTGCCTGCAGGTTAAAACCGCATGCCTTCACCTGGCACTCAAGGCCCTATCTGAACCTGCTTCCACGCAGTCCTCCCATGTCACTCCTCCATTTGGGTCAAACCACATTTCTTTTTCTTAAAAGATTTACTTACTTATTTAGAGGGAGAGTGAGCATGAGTTGGGGGAGAGGAGCAGAAGGGAAAGGAGAGGGAGGGGGAAAGAATCTCCAGCAAACTCCATGCTGAGTGCAGAGCCCGATATGGGGCTCAATCTCATGACCCCAAGACCATGGCCTGAGCTAAAATCAAGAGTCAGATGCTTAATAGACTGAGCCACCCAGGTGCCCTCAAACTATATTTCTTTTCTTTCTTTTTTTATTTATTTGACAGAGATCACAAGTAAGCAGAGAGGCAGGCAGAGAGGCAGGCAGAGAAAGAGGGGAAGCAGGCTCCCCGCTGAGTAGAGAGTCCGATGCAGGGCTCGATCCCAGGACCCTGGGATCATGACCTGAGCCGACGGCAGAGGCTCTAACCCACTAAGCCACCCAGGCACCCTTCAAACTGTATTTCTTAACCACCCCACCCTCTCCTCACTCATCTGAGCCCCACGTGCTATTCATTCCCAGTTCATTTCTCCCTGGCCTTTGCCATGCTGAGAAGTATCTGGTATTGGCCATTCCAGAAGCAGAAAACAAGCAACAGCTTTGGAGACAAAGCTGACTTTTGATTCCTGGCTTTGGTAGTCGGAAGCTGTGTGGATTTGATTAAGTTGCTTGTCTTCTCGGTTTGCTCGTCTCTAATGAAGGTATATTAATACTGATTCATAGAGATGATGAGGATTAAATAAAATACATAGGCACAGTACCATGGGCCCAACCATCTCCTGTGCCCTTAACACTCACTTATAGTCTTAACTTCTCAGCAGACCTCCCTCCTGAGCCCCAGGCCTGCATATCCAACTGATTCCAAGACATTTCCACCTTGGATGTCCCAAAGGAACCCCACATTTAACATGTCCAAAGTGGAATCCCTTATCTTCCTCCCAAACCTCTTGCTCCAAGGTTCCCTCTATGTGAGGAAGGCACTGTTATTGGTCACTCGGTCCCCAGGAAGGAGCTAGACAGCTTCCCAGACACCTCTCTCCGTGCTCGCGCCCAGCCAGCCTCCACGTTGTTTGGGCCTCTTCCTTCCTGTCTCCATGGCGCTTTTCTGTTTCCCTGCCACAGCTCAGTCCAGACCCTTCTCACTTCTTGCCCGATTTCTCCGACCTGGGTTTCCTGCAGCCCAGCTGGCCCTTCTGTACGGAACCAGTCCAGTGGTAGGACTGGGATAAAGTTCCAGCTTCCAATTCTGCTCAGTTCAGGCTGCTCTTCCTGATCTGACTTCTCCTGGCCCCAGTGGACCCAATTCTGTCCAGGCCCCTGGGCATCCTGAGCGCCCCCCCCGCCAGCACCTTGTGGCTCTGCTCCTACAGCCCCTAAACAGGACTCCCTTCTCTTTCTTCATCAACTCCCCCTTCCCGTCCTTCACAATTGTAAATGTCTCTCCCTCTGGGAAAATTCCAAGTGTCCCCCACATGGTTTAGAAGTCTCCCCCACCCTGGGTGCTCTCTCTCTACACTCCATGTGGATCATGGCTCCCCTGTTAGACTATGGATTTTGGAAGGGACTGTCTTACATCTCTTTCTCTTCCCAGCACCTTCTGCACAGTAGGTGATTAATGCCTGCCAAGCAGCTAAATAAACGAAGCTGTTCCTCAGACAACGTTAGTCCCTTTTTACCACCCGCAAGGCCTCTGGTCTTGTTTGTTCAGGCTCTCCCTCATTCTAATCAGCCATGCCCCCTATTGGCTCCCCACCTCCAAAGCCTCCTGGCCCTCAAGGCACAGATCAAACCCCAGCTTGTCTCAGAAGCATCTCCAGTGGCCCCAGCCCTCATTTTCCCCTCCAGATACTCTAGGTGATTTGATTGCAATGAGAAATAGCACTTTCTCCTTGCTATTGTTATTTCTTCTCATAGAATGTGAATCAATTAACATATTACAACTTATTCATTCATTCATCATGCTGTACCTGAGTCCCCATTCTATAAGGGGGGCTCCATCAGAGCAGCTGTGGGAGCACCAGGTGCACAGAAAGGCCATAGGTCCAGGGAGAGAGGCAGGTGGGAGCACTGCTAGGAGCTCGGGGTTCCAGACAGGACAGGTCAGCCAAGTGGACGATGGGGAGGGAGAGGGGCACCCTAGGCAGAAAGAAGTGGCAGGGATGAGAGATGCAGGGCGCGGGGTCAAGACCTGTGGGGAGTAGCAGTCTGGGTCCCATGCTGGGGAGGACTGAGGACTGAGGAGGAGTCTGTTTTCACACAAGTACTAGGGTTAGTGTTGTACTTGGTCTAGAACTCTGGGGCACCACGATGCAAGCCGAACGTGGATGTCTTCCCCATCCCCACCTCCCACCACCACACGCCACTCATTTACCTTCTGGCCCCTTTTCAATGTATTTACCTACATATTTATGTACCTATGCACATACCTAGGATTCTTTTTTTTTTTTTTTTAAGATTTTATTAATTTATTTGACAGACAGAGATCACAAGTAGGCAGAGAGGCAGGCAGAGAGAGAGAAGGAGATGGGCAAGCAGGCTCCCCGCTGAGCAGAGAGCCTGACGTGGGGTTCGATCCCAGGACTCTGAGATTATGACCTGAGCCAAAGGCAGAAGCTTTAACCCACTGAGCCACCCAGGTGCCCCCATACCTAGGATTCTTAAAAGCAATTTATTTTTTATGATTTTTAAGAAGAATGTGTCTTGGAAAAGGCCTCATTCTTCAAACGGCTCCAGAGAAAAGGAATTTCAGTGTGCATAGCCATTTCTTTAGCTACATCACTGTGGGACACTCAGACTGTTCCACTTTTGCCATCAAGCACAGCAACATTTGTGTGCGTGCTTCTGTGGAGAGAGGGATGTCTTGATGAGATGTGCATTTTTTTTTAAAGATTTTATTTATTTATTTGACAGAGATCACAAGTAGGCAGAGAGGCAGGCAGAGAGAGAGGAGGAAGCAGGCCCCCCACTGAGCAGAGAGCCCGATGCGGGGCTCCATCCCAGGACTCTGAGATCATGACTTGAGCCGAAGGCAGGGGCTTAACCCACTGAGGCACCCAGACGCCCCGAGATGTGCATGTTTTAAAGGCAGCTTTGGCCACGGTTGGGGGAGAATGAGTCCAGGGAGCAAAGTGTCATGGGGGACATAGGAGCCCACTGGCTGCCAGAGCCTTGAGGGACAAAGAGGAAGGAGAGTGGGAGGAGATGCTGGGTGTGCATTGGGGGACATTTTTCTGATTTGTTGGGGAAGAATTTTATAACAGAACAATGTTCATATGGTAGTAATAGAGTAATGGTAAAGAACCGATGTAAGGGGAGCAATTATCTCCTTTTTTAATGGAATTATCTTAATCTCATAGGCACCTGGGTGGTTCAGTTGGCTAAGCATCTGCCTTCCACTCAGGTCATGATCTCAGGGTCCTGGGGTGGAGCTCCACATCGCATTGGGCTCCCTGCTCAATGGGGAGTCTGCTTTTCTCTCTCCCTCTGCCCCTCCCCCTTCTTGTGCTCTCTCCTCTCTCTCTCTCTCTCAAATAAATAAATAAATAAAATCTTTTAAGAAAAAAGAAAATATCTTAATTTCTTTTCTGATGTTACAGAAATACTGTAGACAATTCAAACAATATGGATAAATGGGTAGTTTCCGTCATACTTTCATTTCCCTTGGATAATCACTGTTAATAGCTAGACTTACATCTTCTCTGCTTTTAAAAATGCCCATTTTGGGGCGCTTGGGTGGCTCAGTGGGTTAAGCCTCTGCCTTTGGCTCGGGTCATGATCTCAGGGTCCTGGGATCAAGCCCCACATCAGACTCTCTGCTCAGTGGGGAGCCTCTTCCCCCCCTCTCCCTTTGCCCGTCTCTCTGCCTACTTGTGATTTCTCTCTGTCAAATAAATAAATAAAATCTTCTTTAAAATGCCAATTTTGGGGAGTGCCTGACTGGCTCAGTCAGTGGAGCACATGACTCTTGATCTCGGATTGGACTTGGAGCCCCACACGAGGGGTAGAGATTGCTTGAAAATAAATTCTTAAAAAAAAAAAAATGCCCACTTTTTATTCATTCACTTCTTTTTTGGTAAGTTAAAACAAATTCAGTTTTTTAAAAGATTTTATTTGGGGGTGCCTGGGTGGCACAGTGGGTTAAGCCGCTGCCTTTGGCTCAGGTCATGATCTCAGGGTCCTGGGATCGAGTCCCGCATCAGGCTCTCTGCTCAGCAGGGAGCCTGTTTCCCTCTCTCTCTCTCTCTCTGCCTGCCTCTCTGTCTACTTGTGATCTCTCTCTGTCAAATAAATAAATAAAATCTTTAAAAAAAAAAGATTTTATTTATTTACTCACTTGAAAGAGAGAGAGAGTGAACGAGCAGGGGAAGAGGGGGAAAGAGAGAGAGAGAGACAGAATCCTAAGCAGACTCCATACTGAGCACAGAGCTCAATGCGGGGTTCAGTCTCCCAACCCTGAGATCAGGGCCCAGAGATCATGACCTGAGCTGAAACCAAGAGTCTGACGCTTAACTGCCTGTGCCACCCAGACACCCCACATTCATTCTTTTGTAGTTCTGAAGGTTAGAAGTCTGAAAGCATTCTCCCTGGGCCAGAACCAAGGCGTTGGCAAGGCCATGCCCTGCACAGGCTCCAGGGAGAACCTGTTTCCAGCCTTTTCCACCTTCTAGACTCCCACTCGGTTCTCTGTGCACTTCCTGTGTGGCCCCTTCTTCCACTATCAGGCCAGGAACACAGCATCATGCCTTAAGCCTGCCTATTTATTTTTAGCACAGATGGGGCAACAGTCATATCACACACTCCTATAATCTGACTTTTTCACAATGTGTCAGGGACTTTGTATACACAGAAAGTGTCAGAGCTGGGGCACCAGTTAAGGTTGTTTCTAAGGTTTATTATTATAAACACTGCTGTAACAAGCGTTCTTGTTACATTATCTTCTCCAGGTAAATTCCTAGAAGGAAATTGCTGCATCAAAGGGACGTGTGTGTAAACTCTTGAGTGATTGCTTGTTCTCTGGAAAGGTTCCCGTGGTGTTCATTCATGCCACAGGGCAAGAGAGGACTTGTGTGCCCCAGCCCTGCCTCCTGGGCATCATCCCTCCAACTGGACTGGACTCCCAAGTTCCTGACGCCAGGGCCCCTGTCTGCTTTTCTTCAGTTATCACAGTGCCTAGAATGGCCAGTTTCTTTTTCTTTCTTTCTCTCTTTCTTCCTCCCTCCCTTCCTCTCTCTCTCTTTTTCTCTCTCTCCCTCCCTCCCTTCCTTTTTTCCTTTCTTCCTTCCTCCCTCCTCCATCTCTCCCTCTTTTCCTCTCTCTTATTTTCTTAAGTAGGCTCCACACCTAGCATGGAGCCCAACATGGGGCTTGAACTCAGGACCCTGAGATCAAGACATGAGCTGAGCGGCACCTGGCTGGCTCAGTTGGTTAAGCATCTGACTCTTGGTTTCAGCTCAGGTCATGATCTCGTGGGTTATGGGATCGAGCCCTGTTTCTGATTCTTTGCTCAGTGGGGACTCTACTTGAAATATTCTCTGCCTCTGCCCCTCCCACCTAGGTAAATAAATAAATCTTTTTTAAAAAATGTATTTATTTGACAGAAAGCGAGAGTGCACAAGCAGGCTGGGGGAGAGAGGCAGAGGGAGAGGGGAAGGGGACTCCCCACTGAGCAGGGAGCCCAACAACCCTAGGATTCCATCCCAGGACCCTGGGATCATGACCTGAGATGAAGACAGATGCTTAACTGACTGAGCCACCCAGGTGCCCCTAGGCCAATCTCTAATGAAGAACATATCCTGCTTCTTCACCACAGTGACCTTCCTGATGCTAAGTCGAGAGCCCTTGACAACATTGGCAGGGTTTTTGCCAGAGTTGGGAAATTCCAGCAAGCCATTGACACGTAAGTGACCTCGGCTGCCCCTTCCCCACCTGACTGCCAGGACTTCCCACCCTCCCACCAGACTCCCAGCCTGGGGCCCGCATGCCAGGCAAACAGAAGACCTGAGTTTGGCTCCTGGCTCTGCTGGGTAACCATGGGCAAACCCCTTTGTCAACTCTGAGGCTCATCAGTTAAGGTGATTGACTTGAATCAGCATCTGCTCACAATTCCCCAGTCAGAGGAATCACCTGGGGTACAGTTGTGTGAGTTACGGGCATCTCTGCACTAAAATTCTGATCCTGCAGGTCTGGGTTGGAGCCCAGGAACCTGGTTTTTGTTTTATTTTTTACTTTTTTTAAGAGTTTATTTATGTATTTGAGAGAGAGAGAACTGAGCATGAGTTGGGGGGGGGGACAGAGGGAATGGGCGAAGCAGGCTCCCCAATAAGCAGGGAGCCCAGCAACACTAGAACTCCATCCCAGGACCCTGGGATCATGACCTGAGCTGAAGACAGATGCTTAACCAACTGACCCAGCCAAGAGCCTTCAGGAATCTATTTTTCACAAGCACTACCAGATATTCCTTACCTTGAGCAAGTTCAGGAGCTGATCGATCAGCCGGCCTCAGGGACCTCTTCTGAGGCTGTTCTGTGAGTCTGTGGGGTCATGGGTTCACTAGGCAGGGAGGCTGAGCTCTCCAGACTGAGTTAGACTTATCCACCGGGACACTTCTGTTCCACATCACTTGGTTTCCTGAATGGCCCCTGGTGTCTATGTCCTAAAAGACAGAGGAGTCTGAGAGTTCATTCACCTGTTTGTATCTTTCTATTAGAAAATGTTTTGCAGGGGTGCCTGGGTGGCTCAGGTCATGGTCCCGGGTCCTGAGATTGAGCCTCCCATTGGACTTCCTGCTCAGTGGGGAGTCTGCTTCTCCCTCTGCCCATCTCTGGGCTCATGCTGTCTCTCTTTCTCTCAGATAAAAAAAGAAAATCTCTTTTAGAAAAGAAAATTTTGTAGTAAATTTGTGCTTGTTGTTAAAATACTGATTTGGAGGGGCGCCTGGGTGGCTCAGTTGGTTAAGCGACTACCTTCGGCTCAGCATGATCCTGGAGTCCTGGGATTGAGTCCCACATCGGGCTCCCTGCTTGGCAGGGAGTCTGCCTCTCCCACTGACCTCTCTCCTCTCATGCTCTCTCTCAAATAAATAAATAAAATCTTTAAAATATATATATTGATTTGGAAAAAAGAAAAGAGCAGCAGAAAAATTGTCTCACTACCCAGAGACGATGACTAGGTCTAATCCTCATCTAACTTTATTGGTATCTCATTTGTTGTTGTTTTTTTTCACTCTCATCTTTTTTTTTTTTTTTTTTTTTTTAGATTTTTATTTATTTATTTATTTATTTGAAAGACAGAGATCACAAGTAGGCAGAGAGGCAGGCAGAGAAAGAGAGAAGGAAGCGGGCTCCCTGCTGAGCAGAGAGCCCGATGCGGGACTCAATCCCAGGACCCTGAGATCACGACCTGAGCCGAAGGCAGAGGCTTTAACCCACTGAGCCACCCAGGTGCCCCCATTCTCATCTCTTCCGTGTGGATTTTGTCTTCTGTATATTTAACAATACTCTTCAATGTTATTTGTATGTTATTTGCAATGCAAGTTTACAAACAGGATTTTCAATTGTTGTTTCAGTTCTATCTGTAAACGTACCAAAGGAGCTCTGGCCATTTCAAAATCTCTTAAAGCTTTACTGGCTCTACTCCCGCGTGGGAAAGAACTGGTAGCTGGAGAACGAGTTCTGCTCAGCCGAGTCATGGGTTTGAGTGGAAAGAAGTGACCCTGGTTCTTCACATTCCCAGGTGGGAAGAGAAGATCCCTCTGGCAAAAACCACCCTGGAGAAGACCTGGCTGTTCCATGAGATTGGCCGCTGCTACTTGGAGCTGGACCAGCCCTGGCAGGCCCAGCATTATGGTGAGAAGTCCCAGCAGTGTGCCGAGGAAGAAGGAGACATTGAGTGGCAGCTGAATGCCAGTGTTCTGGTGGCACAGGCACAAGGTATGGGCATGGAGAGAGAGGACTCTCCTCACTACCTTTCCCAGGCCTCCAGCTGAGGGTACAGATGAGGGCTGGGGACACTTATCATCCCAATGTGTCCCTGGCCAGATGAATGTGGCCCCTGAGAGTGGGGGATAGAGTCCTTCATTTTGACTGGTGTGCAGTAAGTGCCTCTTCTAAGCGTGAGAGCCGGGAGCACCCCAGAAGCTGCCCCGAGGATCTCAGCTGCAAATCAGCCCAGCATTGCATCATCATCAACAGGGCCACCTTCTCTGGCCTTGGAACCCTTCTTGTGTGCATTCTTGCACTTAATCACTGCGTGAGCCAGTGATGAAGGTAGTATTGTCCTCCTTTTGAAGATGGGGAAATGGAGGCACTGCGTGGTTTAGCTGACTGCCAGGTCACATGAGGAATGTTTCCAGAGTGATGCAGATGTTCTTTTTTTTTTTTTTTTTTTTAAGATTTTATTTATCGGGGCACCTGGGTGGCTCAGTTGTTAAGCTTCTGCCTTCAGCTCAGGTCATGATCTCAGGGTCCTGGGATCAAGCCCCACATTGGGCTCCCTGCTCTGTGGAAGCCTGCTTCTCCCTCTCCCACTCCCCCAGCTTGTGTTCCCTCTCTCACCGTGTCTCTCTCTGTCAAATAAGTAAAAATAAAAATCTTTAATAAAAAAAAATTTACTTATTTATTTGACAGAGAGAGAGCATGTTAGGTGCTTGATGGAAAAGTCCTAAAACTGGGTTGTGGGGATCATTGTACAACTCCGTCAAGTTACTAAAAGTCATTGAACTGTATACTCACAAATGGGGCATTTTATAATATCTAAATTACTCCTCAGTAAAGTTGTTAAAATAACCCAGCAAGGGGCAGGGGTGAGCAAGAACAGATGAGACAGAGTTGGTGGTATTTCGAATTGTTGAAGCCCGGTGACGAGTCATAGGGCCTCACTATATGTCGTCTATGTTTGTGTATATTTGAAATATTTCATAAATCAAAAAGTTAGGAAGGAAATGGCTGGAGGTCACAGGTCAGTAAGCAATGAGGCTGGGAGTGGAGCCCAGGCCCTTGCCCGGGGGGTGCAGCGGACCCCCAGTGGGGGAGGTGATGCGGCAGGGGCTGTGGTCAAGGGCATTATCATTCATTATTCTTATCACAAATACTTTCTTGGCACCTTTGAGGCACCAAGCAGGGCACACAGTAGGGATAATTTTTGATGACCTTGTCCTGCCTTCATGTCTGAGGAAGTCACTTTGAAGCAGAAACCTTAAGGATGAGAAGGCACCGCCAACTATCCTAAAAGCTGAGGACAGCACTTTCCAGCCAAAGGAACACCATGTAAAAGTGGCGAGGAGTTTGGGGGATTTAAGAAGCTGAGGGAAACCAGGGTCAGCTTTGAGGGCCAGGAGGTCTGGATGGGGTGGACGAGGAGGGGCCAGATCTGCAGGGCCTCATGGGCCTCGTTACAAATCAGAGATTCTTCCCTAAAATCACAGTTAGACAGGACCCCTGGAAGCTTGAAACTGGGGGAAGGCGTGAGTACTAGAGCTTTTCCTAGAACCCTTTTCTGTTCTCAGGAGGGCATAGTATAAACTGAGGGGGAAATGAGATGTACCCCTCAGGGTCAGTGTTGTCCTTAGTCTTTTTTTTTTTTTTTAAGATTTATTTACTGGGGCGCCTGGGTGGTGCAGTCAGTTAGGCCTCCGACTCTTGGTTTCAGTTCAGGTGCTGACCTCAGGGGTGTGAGATGGAGCCCCAAGTGGGCTCCGTGCTCAGCAGGAAATCTGCGTAAGTTTCTCTCTCCCTCTCCCCGCCCCAGCCCTCCCCGCTGTGCATTCTCTCTCTAAAATAGATAAATAAATCTTAAAAAGAGAGAGATTTATTTATTTATTTTAAAGGGGGTGGGGAGAAACTTTAGCAGATTCCATGCTTGGGGCGGAGGCAGGAGCAGGGCTCTAATCCCACAGCCCAGAGGTCAGGACCTGAGCTAAAACCACAAGTCTGACGCTTCAGCTTGTTTTTATTTTTAGATTTTATTTATTTATTTGGCACAGAGAGATCACAAGTAGGCAGAGAGGCGGAGGGTGGGAGGGAAGCAGGCTCCCCGCTGAGCAGAGACCCCCCCACCACCACCACTGCCCCGATGCAAGGCTCGATCCCAGGATCCCAAGACCATGACCTGGGCTGAAGGCAGAGGCTTAACCCACTGAGCCACCCAGGCACCCAAGCTTAACAGACCGCACCACCCAGGCGCTCCTCCTCAGTCTCCTCTTGAGGACTTGCTTGGCCCCAAAGGCCTCTGGAGAGCCAGGCAGTCACTGCTACTTTCAGTTCCCCCACTCTGGGATGGAAAAACCAAATGCAGCTGCTTGGAGCCCCTGGGTTCTAGAGGCCATCCAGTCTGGCTACGGAGCTTCGGGCCTGGGGCCTCCTGTCAGAAACCGTGGGCAGTCAGTCACACCACTTCAGTGAGGTCCCAGTTGCAGCACTCACCAGCTGGGGGAGCGAGCTGGGACAGCCGCTGCTTCCTCTCGGGGTTCAGATTGCACCAGTGCGGGGGGGGGGGGGGGGGGGGGAGGGGGGGGCTGGACTCCAGCTGCTGGCCAGTGAGTCACAGCCAGCCCTTTTTCATCTGATCTCCGTTGGTCTTCACAACAGGTGAGGTCAGTTTGAATGAACATTTTTAAAATACCGGTTTCCAGGGGCGCCTGGGTGGCTCGGTTGGTTAAGCCTCTGACTCTTTTTCTTAGCTCAGGTTTGCTCTTAGGGTCGTGAGTTCAAGCCCTGGTACCGGGCTCCACATGCAGGGAGCCTATTTTAAAATGTGTGTGTGTGTGTGTGTGTGTGTGTGTGTGTGTGTGTATTTCTGTACCATATATATATATATATATATATATATATATATATATATATAATTTATTTATTTATATGGGTTTCTATTCCTGGAACAATCCTATGTTGGGGCAAGATGGGAAGATGGGATTGTCCCTCTGCCCTGGTGACACATGGTGTGTGCACAGGCCCTGGCCCAGACCCTTCTTCCCTCTCTGACCTCTCTGAGAGGGCTGCTAGCCAAGGCTCCAGCTCCTAGGTTCTGGTAGCCATTGGTGAGCTGGCCCAGGAATGTGGTGGTAAGGGTGGAGATGGGCAGCTCCATGATGCTGCCTGAGGCCTGGGACTTCTAACTGACCCCGGGAGGGGCTGGGCCGTCACACTGTCCAACACACAGTGTCACAGTCTCCCTGTGCTTGCCTCCTCTCTGCTCTCCAGTCAAGCTGAGAGACTTCGAGTCGGCCGTGAGCAACTTTGAGAAAGCCCTGGAGAGAGCGAAGCTGGTCCACAACAACGAGGCGCAGCAGGCCATCATCAGCGTGAGCTGCCCACCCTGCTGGGCCCTGGCTTCGGGGAGAGCGTGGGGGGGTCCTCAGCCCGTGGGTCAGCCAGAGCCCGGGGATTTATTACCCACCAGCTGCAGGGGTAGTGCCTTTCAAATGCTCGCTGATGCTCTCAATCTATACAGCAGCCCAATATACCTATTTTTATTTGAAATAAACAATAGAAATGGAAGTTTTACAAAACATATTTACCTTAACTATGTATGCTGGTATTTCCTGTTATATTCTCCCATAGTTTCCATTTTCTTTTCTTTTGTTTTTTATTTTTTATATATTTTATTTTATTTTTATTAAAAGATTTTATTTATTTATTTGACATACAGAGATCACAAGTAGGCAGAGAGAGAGGGAGGAGGCAGTCTCCCTGCCGAGCAGAGGGCTCGATGTGGGGCTTGATGCGGGGCTCGATGTGGCGCTCGATCCCCTCACCCCAAGACCATGATCTGAGCCGAAGGCAGAGGCTTTAACCCACTGAGCCACCCAGGCACCCTTTTCTTTTGTTTAATATTGGCTGAACCCTCAACTGATTTTAGGGCTTGCCTTTTGGAAAATGCTGCCTCCTCCTGGAGACAACAGGAAATACAGCGTGACCGCCTCCCTCACAGGCCTAGGGAGGAGGCCCCCTGCTGCTCAGCAAGGCAGCCTGCCACATACTGCTATTTAGATGCCAATGAATTAAGAGTAAATAAAATTTAAAGTTCAGTTTCTCAGACACACAGCCACATTTCAAAGGCTCTATAGCTGCCTGTGGCTGGTGGGTTCCCAAGAGTGTAGATCTAGAGGATTCTTTTTTAAGATTTTATTTATTTTACAGAGAGAGAGAGAACACAAGTAGGCAGAGAGGCAGACAGAGAGGAGGCAGCAGGCTCCCCACTGAGGCAGAGGGCTGGATGCGGGGTTTGATCTCAGGACCCTGAGCGAAGGCAGAGGCTTACCCACTGAGCCACTCAGGCACCCCGAATTCTTATGGTGGCAGACATTTCTGTTGCATAGTGCTGGTGTAGACCATAAGCATCGGGAGGCAGACTGGCGAGAAGCCAGAGGAAGCCTGCAGGTGCGTCAGACTGGCCCCCACTCCCAGAGCCGCTCCAGGCAGCTGTGCATCCTCAGGAGGGTCAGCACACTGACCTCAAAGATGCAGAGTTTGCATGAGTGGCCTGGCCTCCCCATGTTGAAATGCCATGAGCTTCCCACCAGCACGTGGCTGGAGCCCAGTAAGCATCTACTGGCATGAATGAAGCAGGGCCCTTGTCCTGGGCAAGCTTGCCCCTGTGATTAAGAGAGGCCAGGCATGAGGGGCGCCTGGGTGGCTCAGTGGGTTAAGCCTCTGCCTTTGGCTCAGGTCATGATCTCAGGTCCTGGGATCAAGCCCTGCATTAGGCTCTCTGCTCAGCAGGGGGCCTGCCTCTCTGCCTACTTGTGATCTCTTCCTCTGTGTCTAATAAATAAATAAAAATCTTTAAAAGAGAGGCCAGGCATAATAATGAGGAGGCACCATGAGGGGCATTGTCTTGGGGACCAGACTGAAGGTTCAACGGGAACTCAGGAAAGGGAGCAGGGACCCTGGGAATTGACAGGCGAATTCTCCAGTTGGGCCTCCTGCTGTGCTTTGAAGGACCAGGGAAGATGGGTTTGGCCAGGCTGAGAAGGGGCAAGAGCACTGAAGGCACCAGAGGCCACGGGCACTGAGGGGTCTGTGGGAGGCAGAAAAGAGCCCCTGGGTCTGGATGTGAGGGCCGGCTCACCATGGCAGAAGGAGTAGGGCCAAAGGACCCCAGATGGTGGCCCAGCCTGGACGTGGAGGGCTGGGAATGGCAGAGGCGTGGCCTGACCTACTCAGAGCTTTAGGATGTGAGCTCATGGTTTGTGGAGGACCCTGGTGAGGGTCCCTTTCCTGTCGTGGTGGGGAAATCAGTCCTGAGAGATTCCACCTCGTGGCAGTCTGTGTCCCCCTTTCTCCCTTCCCAGGGCAGCTTAGCCCTTCCATGCTGCTGTCTTCTTCCTGCTATGTGTGTGTGTGTGTGGGGTGTCAGCTCCCCAAGTGTGCATCTCGCCCTCTGGAGGAAGAGCACTCCTTCCCTGAACCATGGGGCTGCCCCCCAATTCCCGCACACCATCTCTCCCCGCTAATAATGCCCTTCTGCAGGATTGCCCTGCAACCGGAGAGCAACAGCTCCACAGTCCAACCCAGTAAATCTCTGCTGGCCACCGGCTGGCTCTGAACTGCCCAGCCCAAAGGTGACAATTGCGGTCCTGGGCCACAGGAAGCTTGCTCTCAGCGGGAAGGTTAAAACAAAAACCCCTTGTTCCTGGCCAGGGCGACAGGAACGAGGGGATCCAGGGTGTGAGCGCCTGAGTGGGCGAGACAGGGCTGGGCTGTCCCATCAAGGCGGGGCGTCTGGGGTTGCCCTGAAGGCTGGGCAGGGTTTTGAAAATGAGAGGAAGAGGGAAAAGACCCCATGGCCTTGGTGACCCCTCATGAGACCAGGTCCCTGTCAGCCTACCCTCCTGTACTGGCAGCTCTGGGCAGGAAGGTGCACTTGTGGCCAGATCAGCAGTCCCTCTGGTCTGGTCTCTCCATGGATGGTTTCCGGCTGCTTCTCATGGCTCTTCCTGGAACAACAGGCACAGCCTGAGCCCCAGGACACCAGGGAAACTGTGGATGCCCCAGGGGCCCCTCTCAAGACAGGCCAGCACCCCAGTCACACCCGGCAGTGTGTTTCCAAGTCCCCTCCGTGGCTTACTGCCTTGCTTAGAGGCTTCACTGTCTCCACATTGGCTGGAACCGAAAGAAGCTTCTGGTAGAGGTCAAAATGAGCAGACGAGAGGCAACTCTGAAATATATACCGAAGCCCAAGGGAGTTGAAGTTCAAGTTACCTGCAGTTGTGTTTATCTCCTGCCACCTAGTGTGGCTAATTCCAGCTCCATGAGTCTAAACCCCGGGCCCGGAGTTTGCGTAGGAGCCCAGAGAAAATGGAGGGCAGCGAGGCTGGTGCAGAGCCCTGGCTTCTGGGGTTGGGGCTCAGGTGAAGAAAGGGAAGGTGTGGGTCAACAGGGGTTAAGAGGAGTCACCAGCTCCTCTCCATCCACAGGCCTTGGACGATGCCAACAAGGGCATCATCGAAGAGCTGAAGAAAACCGACTACAGGGAGACACTGAGAGAAAGAAGAGAGAGAGGTGAGCGCCAGGAGGGAGCGCCAGGGTCCCCGTCCGTGCTTCCCAGCAGCTCTTCTAGTCCGGGGGTTGGGTTCCTTGGTGCAGGAGGAGGTCCAGCCCTTCCCCACTGCTCTGAGTGCCCACTCCTGTATTTCTCCAATTAACTCAGCAGATATTAGTTAAGCACTCATCATGCACTGGGAAGGTGTGAGATTTGGGGGAGACTTAGGTTCAGCTTCTGCTCTGGAGGAGCCCACAGCCTCGGGGAAGCCAAGAGATTTGAGCTGTCAGCAAAGGGGCTCCTGCGTGTGAGCGGGGAGCAGCAGGGGTGAAGACACAGGGTTGGGGGGCGGAGGGAGAAAGACGGTTGTACACAACTTCTGCCTGCCCCGCTGTGGTGTATCAGTCCCTCAGTGCGGCAGTGACCCCTCCGGGCACCAACGCTGAAGTTGTCTCTGACCCAGGCCCAGGGGGAGATGGGGTGTGAGGTTTCTGGGCACCCCAGCAGCCGGATGACAACCCTTCATTATCCAGCCCCCGCCATGTGGTGGCTGGATCCCCTCAGGGAAGGCATCTGCCTCTGCTTCACAGGCCCTCAGAGCTGCTTTTGGGAGCCACAGGGGCCATAGGTGTGAAGAGATACAGCAAGGAAAGGGCAGAAGCTCCAGTGGCCTCCCTCCCCTCCCCTGGTCCCCTGGGCAGCCTGTGTGCCAGGGAGGCCCTGCGGCCCTCGGCAGTTGCCAGGCACTTCCCTCCAGGAACGGCAGGCGGCAGCATTGTCTAGGTCTTCACATGGTGGTCTCTTTCCTGCAGAACCTATGGCCCCTGCAGGCATCTTAGAGACCAGGAGCTTCCAGGAAGAGAGAATGGGGGAGACTCTCATGGGGAGGGCATTGTGACTTTTCTCTGTAGCTCATAAAAACAGGGAGCTTGGATCCTTTTGATCAATAAAATAGCTCTCCAGCTGAACTTCCTGCTAACAGTCTGCTCATACTTTGATAGGGAACTTCCCAATAAATGATGAATGTGCTTCCCAGGGACAAAGAGTAATGCAGAATGAGGAGGCTGGAGAAAAGAACCCCTCTGTAATTTCCCAGCACCTGTGTTACTTGTAGGGAAAGAGAATGTGCTCTGAGATCAGACTATCCTGGGTTTAAATTCTGACAGTGCGACCACTGGCTGTGATTTCTCTGTCATCAGTCTCAGGTCCTTTGACGACAAACTCAGATCACTGACACGATGCTGTTAATTCCATGACAACCGCAGGACACTGCCTCTGCAGCCCACTCGATGTCTGGATCAGGGCTGGTGCTCAGGAAACCGTGCCTGGCTGTCTCTCAGAAGCACAGGCCCCAGGGGGTTGAGATGAACCCAGGCCCAGAGATGGACAAACTTTTACTTTTCTTCCTTCCTTTCTCTTGTTTTTCAGAAGAGGCAGCTGAATTGGAATCTTTGAGAGAGGCGGCTTTGGGGAACGAGAAGGAAAGCATGAGAAGAGGGAGAGATGAGTTTGAGAAGGTGATGAAGCACTGGGAGCGAGAGCCAGCGGACAGTGAGAAAGAGATAGAAGATGAGTTGTCTCAGGAAATTCTGAGGGTCGCAGCGAGTGGACAAGAAGAAAACAGGCAGAGAGAAGTAGAGGAAGCCAGCTCCTTCAAGAGAATAGGGCTGGGAGCCGCAGGGCGAGACTCAGATGTTGCCAAGAGCACACCCAGAGACCTGGGTGCAGGAAGCGAGGGAGAGGAGGATGGGAAACCGATAGAAGTGGGCAGAATGGAATCAAGAGAAATTTACAGGAGGCCTCCAGAGCTGGACCAGAAACCCTCAGGAGAATTAAACAGAAGGGAATCAGAAGGACTGGAGAGTCAAGTTTCAGAAGACAGCAGAAGAGAGTCAGAAGAAATAGGGCAAACAGAACTGGGAGAAACAGCAGAAGTGACAAAGGCAGAAAATGGTGAAGACATGGAAGAACATGAAAAAGATGAATGAAGCAGCAGGCATCAGGACCAGGGACCTTAGGCACTTATTCAACTGGACTTGGATTTTCAAGCTGAGATTTGTCTCATAGGAGAACATGTGGACTGGGCTCCACAGGTCGCCTCTGCCTCTTTCTGCTACTATTTCCCCTTTCAATAGATAATAGATATCTTTCACTCTTAAAAACCCTGAGTCTGTCTTTTTGCCTCCCTGCTCACCCACAAGAGCCTTAGAGAATGAGGACCCCCGCTCGGGGTACCACTTTCCAAGCAAAAGCATTTCAGGATGGTGAAGAAACAGGTGAGCTCCAAGGGACCAAGCTAGCTTAAAGAGGGGGAAGAAAGAGTCCTGGGAGGAGAGGTACATTTGTGCCGACACTGGCCATGGGTTCATCTTGCTGAGTGACTGCTGTGGTCAGGGCACTGTGTGAGGCTTGATGGAAGAAGTGATGATGGGACACGCTGAAGCCTGGCAGGCACAAAGAAGTGAATGCTGGCATTGAAATGGGCATTATGCTGGAGGAGCCCAGAGGAAGAGAGCTGCTGCCTCAGAACAGGGAGCAGTCCCTAGGAAGAGTGGCAGCTGGACTCCACCTGCGCCACCTCCAGATGGTACAGTGAAGTAAATCAGACGCCACAAGCTGGCTTCCTCCTCCGTAGAACGGTATCTGCCCCCAGGGTTGGCAGGAGACTTCTCTGAGTGCTCAGCACAGCACTTGGTACACGGGAAGCTCTTCAAAATCCGACCCAGCTTTTTCGGTGGCTTCGCAGAGGAGGTGGCGCTGAACAGCTGCCTCAGAAGACGAGCCAGGATTTCACTACATTACTCATCTGTCCCGGCTGTTGCCATCCTGGTTCCATCTCTCCAGTCCTTGGAAGGTTTAGGGCTGAAGTTAGGCTAGCTAGGACCAGGCCCCCACTAATGTGAGGCGAGTGAGGCATTTCAGATGCAGTGGTTCACGGGGCTCCAGGAAACTCACTAAGCAACAGGTAAACCCCACAACGCTAAACCCCACGATGAATAAAATACCACAATTTTAAACAAGGACAGGATCTGACCTTGCACGTTCATGACCTTGCCTCCCTGGGCTCATCCTAAAGCGGAGCGTGACCCAGGAAAGGTGACTGCCCCCCTCTTTCTAGAGTTCCTCGGGAACTCTGAAGGGTACACAGGCGCCGCGGCGGCCGGGGCTGGACACCAGGCGACTTCCTCCCCGCGCCGCGCCGCGTCAGTTTCGGGTTTCGACCCGCCGCGCCTGCGCGATGAGGCCCCGCCCCCGGCCCGCCGCGCGCGCTCCGCCCCCGGGCTATGTAAAGCGGCCCGGGGCGGGGGTCGCGCCACCGCTGGGTCCGTGTCCCTCCGCGCAGGCGGGCGGCCCCGGAGAGCTAGTTAGCCTGCCAAGGCGGCGGCGGCGCGCCCCTCATCATGGTGAGCGGGCGCGGGGAGGCGGGACGGGAGGGGGCGGGCCGGGGAAGCACCCTTACGGAAAACGAGAGTTCAGGGGGATTTTCGGGAGGAAGTGGCATGCAAATGAGGATCCGAGGTTCCCGTGTGGAGCTCTGGCTTTCCGAGCCGTGGGGTGCAGCCTGAGGTAGGGGAGACCGGGGCCGAGTTGGGGAGCGGGCACGGCTGCCGGAGAGGGGCGGGATCGGGCGCTGCGGGAGTTCGGCCCGCGGAGAGTGGGCCGGGGATAGTGCGGGGCGGGCGTCCCTCGCCTTCTCCCGCCGCCCGAGGGCCTTATCTGAGAAAAGCCAGTGCCAGGGCCGCGCTCGGAGCTGCCGGGAGGTGGAGCCGCTTTAGAGCGACCGCTTGCAGCAACAGGTGCTTGTCACTTGTGGCTTTTAGCAGGCGGGAAAACAACAGGCTCAGAGACGTGCTGCCGACACACAGCAAAGTTGGGGGCAGGGGGCAGAGCTGGACCCTGGAGGCAGGTGCCGTGGGCCGCCCGGTCCTGGGGCAGGCACGAAGACCACGAATTTGTGGGGGGCCGAGGGCAGAAGAGGAGGTGGCAGGCGTGGTGAATGAGGCCCTTTGTCCGGCGTTCTCCTGCCCTGCCCCCCACCAGCCCTTCTGTGGGACCATTGTCCCCCCCCATCTCAGACAAGAGAGTATTATCTGTTGCTGCCCTTGTGGGGGTTGGGGAGGCAGTCTTTGGGTAACCCTTCTCCACCCCCAGCCTCCTCTGCACACCCAGAGCCAGGGCAGCTGTGGCTTTGCCCAGACATAGCAGCCCCACCTCCAAAGAGGTCATCCTTAATAGATGCCAAGAATATAAAGTTAGGGTCTGCTCCTAGAACCACGGGACATGCACGCCCAGCACACTTTCCCTTGAGAGGCAGTAGCTGTGGGGGATCCTTGAAGCCGCAGCCCCGACCATAGGGAGTTCAGAGTTTAGGAAACACTCAGGCAAGCTCTCCTCTCCCTCCTCCACCACCAGCAGCTGGCGGCCACCCAGGACGGAAGAGGAGAAGAAGGTCCAGTCCTGGGCCTGGGAAGGTGCCCATCGCACCGGGGGTGCTTTCAACTCAGGGCCAGGAGCCCCGAGTAGGAGGAGGCCAGAGCCCAGGGGGCAAGGCCAGTGGGGTGGCCCGGAGCGAGCTGGCTGACCTGCGAGCTGGCTGACCTCCGCTCTTTCCCTCCTCACAGAATAGAAGCTTCTCCCGAAAGAGCCACACGTTCCTGCCCAAGATCTTCTTCCGCAAAATGTCGTCGTCAGGGGCCAAGGACAAGCCGGAGCTGCAGTTTCCCTTCCTGCAGGATGAGGAGACCGTGGCCACGCTGCTGGAGTGCAAGACCCTCTTCATCCTGCGGGGCCTGCCAGGGAGCGGCAAGTCCACCCTGGCACGGGCCATCGTGGACAGGTACCGGGACGGCACCAAGATGGTGTCCGCTGACGCCTACAAGATCACCCCCGGCGGCCGAGGCGACTTCTCGGAGGAGTACAAGCGGCTGGACGAGGACCTGGCTGCCTACTGTCGCCGCGACATGCGCGTCCTGGTGCTGGACGACACCAACCACGAGCGCGAGCGGCTGGAGCAGCTCTTTGACTTGGCCGACCAGTACCAGTACCAGGTGGTGCTGGTGGAGCCCAAGACAGCGTGGCGGCTGGACTGCGCGCAGCTCAAGGAGAAGAACCAGTGGCAGCTGTCGGCCGACGACCTGAAGAAGCTGAAGCCGGGGCTGGAGAAGGACTTCCTGCCGCTCTACTTCGGCTGGTTCCTGACCAAGAAGAGCTCCGAGAGCCTCCGCAAGGCCGGCCAGGCCTTCCTGGAGGAGCTGGGCAACCACAAGGCCTTCAAGAAGGAGCTGCGACACTGTAGGTGGCCGGGGATGGGGGGCAGGAGCGGGGACCGCCGCTGTCCTCTGGCAGAGGGGAGGCTGGGGGTGGCGAGGCACAGCGGTGGAGGCACAGGGCGCCCTCTCAGCTCACTGTACCCCTCCTCGCCCCCCCCCCCCCATGGAGACTACGGGCCCTGTCTTCTGGGCAGGTGGTGGGGGTAGGAGGACACGTTCCCTACAGCCTCAGAGGGAGGACATGAGGCCATGTTTCCACCTGGCCTTTAGCAGCAGAGCCATTTTTCTGAAGTAAAATATTCCACAGAGGGGCACCTGGATGGCTCCCTGAGTAGAGCCTGTGACTCTTGATCTCGGGCTCGGGAATCCCAGCCCCATGCTGGGAGGAGAGATCCCTAAAAAAATAAGGGGCACCTGGGTGGCTCAGTCGTTTAAGCGTCCGACTCGATTTTGACTCAGGTCATGATCTCAGGGTGAGATGAGCCCCATGTTGGGAGTCTTTGCTTAAGATTCTTTCTCCTCTCCCCTGTCCCTCCCTGCCTCCCTCTCTAAATAAATAAATAATAAAAGAACCTAGACAAAAAATATTGCACAGAATCCTAAGCTGTAAAAAAATCACACTTAAGACCATTGTGACTTCGGTGGGTATGATTCCCAGGTCTGAGGCTGCCCAGTGCAACCTTCTGGGGCTTCCTGCAGCTCCAGAGAACAGCCTCACACCTAGTCCAGACCCCTCATTTTGCAGAGGGGAGACCCCCTGGAGGGGTGTAGGATTTGCCCAGAGCTGCGGTGAGAGCCCGCTGGACTCTGTCAGCTCTAGCAGGGGCCTCCCCATACCAGGCGGGAGCTCTCCTGGCAAGGGGTAGGGCAGGTTGGGGTAAGGGAGGCCTTCATTTTCCTCTGTGACCATTGGCCTCCAGTGATCTCTTAGGGATAGATCGCCCACTAATCCCTGTTCTTTTAGCCAATTTCTGGTGTCCCCAAATTTTAGATGATCCTCCCACCCGTATGTCTGTGTGTTGTTTGGAGGCAAAATCTGTGCCTGGATAGAGCTGAGAGATCTCTTCTTGGCTCCTAAAGCTGGAACACCGGGAAGCCAGGGAACCATGAGGCCTGCAGTGACGTCACCCAGGTGTGAGCCCAGCACCTGGAACTGCTTGGCAGCAAAGCATCCTACAGGGCAAGCTCCTGATTAGAGCTGCTTTGCCTCTTGTAGCTGCCTTTACCATTAAAAACTGCCACCCTTTCCTGCCTAGGACACAGCAGGACAAATATAACAGGCCTGCGCTCAGAGCAGAGCTCTCCCTCCACTGTGGAGGGTGAGAAACCTCCTTGTAGGGACTCTGGAAGTGAATATGACTGATTTAGTGACTGAAACAAGCCCCAAGGCCTGATGTCTGGAAACTGAAATCAGGTCTTGATTTCCCAGGTCTTGCCATATGATATCTCCTAACCCAAGACCCTTCCTCCTCTAGGCCCTTTATAGGCTCTCATCCACCAAACAGGCCTGCACAGCACCTGTTACAGTGACCAGGTAACTTCTGGTCCGGGTAGGCCCGAGTGAAAGGGGGCACTGCTTGGAGTCCCCTGGGTGGTCCTGGGAAAATGGGTGTATGGTCGCCCTAATGGTACTTGTTTAGAACAGGGTCAGTCATGTGCCCCAGGCCAAAGGACGTAGCTCTGACTCTGTCCATCCTACCACAATAGTTCCAACACCCTTTTGCCTTTCTATCCCATTTTTCATGACCTGCTTCCCTCTTCCAGATGTGTAGCTGGTAAAGCTGAGATTCCCTTGGCCTATGCTGCCTGTCCCTGGGTTATAAGTGTGTTAGTTTCCAAATCTGGAAGAGATGTAAAAATCTACATAACGTGAAACCAGGGAATTTAGACCCCTTTTTGTAGCTCTGACGTGGCTGTTAGTTTGACCAGCTACTGAAGGAATGAATTATACCGGATTGCTGAAGAACTCCTGCTTGCTATCTTTTTTCCCCCGCACTCCAAGCCTCCGTGGTCTTGGAGGTGGGTATGAGGATGGCTCCTGCTCTCCAGCCCTGACTGCTCTACTCTCTCCCTGCAGTTATTTCTGGGGATGAGCCCAGGGAGAAGCTCGAACTGCTCACCTACTTTGGGAAGAGACCCCCTGGCGTGCTGCACTGCACAACCAAGTTCTGTGACTACGGAAAGGCTGCAGGGGCAGACGAGTATGCCCAGCAGGATGTGAGTGCTCCCCCGGGACCCGTGGCTGAGGTGTGGAGAGGGCAAGGTCTTCTGGAAATGGGGGCCAGCTCAATGCAAGGACCAGAAACCAGACAGCCTCAGGAAAAATGGCATCTCCTGCTCCAGTTCACCCCCACCGCCACAGGCTTAGTCACACAGCTGTCAGCCACCCTTTTTTAATGCGCCTCCCCCCCACCTCGCTGCCCCCGCACTGCTACCAGCCTGCGCGCTCACCCCCCAGAGCCTTCTCCTGCTGCAGACTGATGCTTGGCAGCAGGCTCCTGCCTGTGTGGAGTTCCAAAGTTTAGATGTCCCTCACCCCCAGCAAGCCCTGTGCTCAGAGGTCCTGGTCTCCAGGTCCCAGGCCTGCCCTTGCCCTGCAGTGGGGTGCACACATCAAGGGATAGTGGGGCTCCTGGCTTTGGGGTACCACATCTTTCCCTGCTCCCACTCAGCCGCTCTCTTCTGCCCACAGCCTCTAATGTGCAGTCCTTAAGCCGCAGGCACGTGGCCCGGCTGCGCACTGGTCTCCAGCCTCTGGTGGCCTCCTCCGTGAGGACTTCTGGCAACCCTCCACTTGTCTGCCCTGGTGGGGGATGCTGCCCTAATGCAGCATCCATTTTGCTGATCGTTTATTGGTCTCCCCTGCTTGCATTTCTCAGTTCGGTTTACTGTCGTATCCATGGCCCCTAGCACAGCTGCATGAATGCACAGGTGATGCTGTCTACACCGTCTCAGCCACCCATGCACTTAGCATTGTTTATTAAGCCCCTGTTAGGCACCAGACACAAGGGATTGTGAGCAAAGATAAGAGATACTGTTTCGGTCAGTCGGGAGAGATGGTCTTTCTGAGTCAGATATGACCACATGTAAACCCGGGTGTACGAAGTCGATTTTAACTTGAGGCATTTATTTCTGACCTCTCCGATATTGCCTGGGCACTCAGGTGGCTTTTACCGGGGTGAGCTGAGTGGCAGTGACAATAGTGCTTGTCATGTGCTTGTTACTGTTCTCAATGTGCCCAGACACTTGTTACATCTAGCCACTGAGGTAGGTTCTAGCATCATTCCTGAAGAACAGGTGAATGAGCCAACATGGCGAGGTTAAAGGGCTGCCGGGAGGCGGGGTGCCAGGCTCAGAGTTGGGGGAGTCTGGCCTTCAGCTCCGCCAGTGTCCTCTGGCTCTTCCGCTCATGTCAGCATAGGGGCCATGAGTGGCTTTTTCCCGAGGCTTCTGTTCACGGTGCTCTCCCCTGCTAGGCCCATCCTTGCTCAACAGTCTGCTCCCGGGTCTACCACGTCCAGCTTAGCGCTGTCGTTCCGTCCCCGCAGGTGGTGAGGAAGTCGTACTGCAAGGCCTTCACGCTGACCATCACTGCCCTCTTCGTGACACCCAAGACTACTGGAGCCCGGGTGGAGCTGAGCGAGCAGGAGCTGCCATTGTGGCCAAATGACGTGGACAAGCTGTCCCCCTCTGACAGCCTGCCCCGGGGAAGCCGGGCTCACATCACCCTCGGCTGTGCGGGTGACGTGGAGCCCGTGCAGACGGGCATTGACCTCCTGGAGATTGTGCGGCAGGAGAAGGGGGGCAGCCGAGGCGAGGAGGTGGGTGAGCTAAGCCGGGGCAAACTCTACTCCTTGGGCAATGGGCGCTGGCTGCTGAGCCTGGCCAAGAAGCTGGAGGTCAGGGCCATCTTCACGGGATACTATGGGAAGGGCAAACCCGTGCCCACGCACGGCAGCCGCAAGGGGGGCGCCTTGCAGTCCTGCACCATCATCTGAGTGTTCTCGCCGCTGTCAGCCTCCCGCTCCTCAGAAGGGAAGGGGTGGAGGGGAAGGGAAAGCATGCCTTCTGCTTGACCTTTGTTTCAAGATTTTTTTTTTTTTTTACACTCAAAGTTAACCTTTCTGTAACTTTTTAAAAAAACTTGTAAAGTAACTTTTCCTGCCCTCCCTTGTCCCCTCTAACACCCAAGCTTTCAACATGAGAGGGGTGTGGGGAGTGCCATTCAGGAACCCAGAGCAAAGCTGACGAGGCTGAGCCAAGCTGGGCCTGGAGCCGCAGCCACAACCCCATGCCCTGACGCCTGTCCCGGGTTCCCTGCCCTGAGCCGGCCAGCGGGGGAGATGCCCCAGAGCTGTGTGTCCCCACCGGGTGGTCACAGCGGCTGCGGGAAACTGGCTGTGGATCTGAAAGGGTGGGGAAATCCCTGGGCTTTGACCCCAAATCTAATCTTTGCAGCCCCATGATGTATGCTGGGGCTTTTTTACCAGGGTAGAAAAGGGGCTTTGCGTCCCGCCTTCGGCCCTAAGTGCCTGTCCCCTCCTCCTTTACACTGTGACTAGGGAACATTTGACAGCCACATCCCAGCTGGCTGCAGGTCTTGCCCCAGGAAGGGGTGGGCTGGCCATCTTTTCCGGCGGTGTGGCTCGGCTGTGGGGTTGGGGAAACCGAAGCCAGAGAAAGTACCATCTGCCCAGACCAGCTTGCCTCCCTGGTGCCTCTGGAGGCCTTGGCGGCTCCTCTGCAGGGGTTAGTCAGTGGGGGACCGAGAGCCAACGGAGTGGACCCCTGGCTGGTAAGGGCCAAGCTCCCCTGGTGCTCTGAGAAGGGGTTTTTTAACATTGGTACACATGCTGTGGTTCCTGGGGTGCCCGCCACTGCCCCCCTGCTCAGTAACAGGGCCTTGCTAATCAGGTTGTCACTGGACGAAAGTGCTTGAGATTTAAGTTACTATCCTGGCTTTGCCCGACCTCAGTGACTTGTAAGACTGACCGTGAAATAAACTGTGTTAATCCTGGCTGTGTGCAGTCTCTCTCACCCTTCTGTGCCCAGCTCAGTCTTCCCTGGGGCCAGGGCTGCTCTATCAGGACTGGCTTTGTCCCGCAGCTTGGGGCCATCGGTCCTGTCTCCCCTCTGCTGGCTGGGCACAGCTGTGGTGAGGTTGGGCAGCTGAACAGTGTTGGCTTTCATGAGGCGGCAGAAAGGAGAGCGGCCGATCTTAGATGCACACAGGAAAGTGGGGGGTGGCTGGGTCTGAGGGAAGTGAGCAGAGCCTGTCCCCAATAACTGTGGCATCGGGACCACAGGTGTGCCAGCCCCCAGCAATCAGAGGGCCTTCTCAGCCAGACCCATGGTTCCTGGTTTGGGTTTCTGCCAGTCTTCTAGGGAAGGCCACCCTCAGGTCAGGGTGCTGCAAACACAGGGGAAGACCTGACATTCAGGAGTTCATACAGGCCTAACTCAGTCACACTATCGCCCTGGCCTTGACATCAGTGGGGGAAGACTGGAGAGAAAGGGGCTGGGGCTCAGAAGGAAGAGAAGCAGTAAGTTACCTATTTGGTCCACGGTCCTTTCCCAGCCAGCTCTACTACCAAAGTGCCAAAAATCTAAGCATCGAATTCTCAAATCCCTCTGCCTAAACTCATAAAAAGATGACCTCCCGTGAAAACTATGCTTGACTTGAAGAGCAGAACACTGGTCACCGCCTCCTCCCCTAACTCGTCTGCCACAGAGAGGGGACAACAGTGGAGAAGGTGAGGGGTATTTACTAAGAATGCGGTTTCCAACCACGTGAGTTTAAGTTCTGTGCCTGGACCCCAGGGCCCAGAAGCTGTGTGTCTCACCAGGAAAGGAGGCAGGATTTCGTCCCTGTCTCCATGTCCTTTACCCTGCAGTGGCCAGACGGCTGTGAGGGCCTGTGTACACCTCCTGTCTGGGTCAGCCCAGCCTCAGGCTTAGCAGCCAGCCGTGCTCCACGTGAGCTCCAGACACACGCAGCTTCTAGTGAGCTGCAGCAGCCCTTAGCGTCAGATCACCTGTGACTGACATCAGGAGGGTCCCGACACCAACTCAGTCCGGTTCAGCACTCCCAGGCTGAATAGGTCTGGGACAGGTGGCTGGCATCCCCCCCCCCCGCCCCCCCGCCATCAGGCCCCAGATGGGCAGATGCTGAGCCTACAATCCGTGTCTGTACCAGCTCCGCACTGGGGGCTCAGCTCTGGCCTACCAACTCTGGAGTGACACAAAGCAGCTGCCAGAGCAAAGTGCCAGAAAGGGTCAAAACATTTTATTCTCTTAATTTTTTTTCTTTTTTAATAAAGTTAAACAGTAAAACAAAAATTCACAAGCTGCCTCCCTGTCCACCCCCCGCCTCCCTCCCCTCCCCGCAGTCTTCGGCGCTGGCTCCCTTTCCTTCCCCCCGACTCACACAGACACAGGGTATCCAAATAAGAAAACGAAACTGCTCTAAGGACGGGGAGACGAGATGAAGGGAGGAGGTGGTGAACTGTGCCCACGTTCAAGGTTACACTGAGCAAGTCTGCACTTTCTGGGTTCTGGATGGTTTCCTTTCATTAGCCAAATTGAAAAAAGAAATTCCCTGGACCAGATGCTGTAAGGCAAAAGAAGGGCTTGTTAGCTTACTCTGGGTGGAAAGATCACTCTGCTCTCATTATGGGAAAGTCTTCAAGGGCTGCTTCGAACTCAAACAGAAAAACCACCAAGAGCATCAACAGCCTAGGTCTTAGGGGAGCACGTGAGCAGCTGTGTGTGCAGCTTCTAAGCGTCACTCTTGCAGAGAAGCCCCGCAATAGACAGCTTAGAGACGCCTCCTAGATGCTGCAGAGGTGTAGACTAAATGGTCCCAAGGCACGGTGCACCCCGGAGCCTCCCCACCTCCATCCTCAGCAGCCCGAGTGGACCTGTTCCCTGCTAGATGGGCCTTCTGCCGCCTCTACTCCTGGGCCCCTCTGACTCTCAAAGAACTACCCAAGTGGGGAGTCATGTTATGGGCCTGTGATCTGGGAACTCCTGAGAGCGGGAAGCTTACCTTCAAAGCTGAAGCCCCCAGGACCGCCAAAGAATGCCTTGAAGATATTGTTGGCATCAAAATCTGTGGAGCAGAGCAAGAAAACGGGGCAGGGACAAAAAGTTGGAAAAGTTAGACATGTCTGAAGAGGAACTTATGACAACACTAAGAATGGGTCCCCAAAGCTTTCCCAGATTCATCCCTTACGTCCTTCCCAAAACCTCACTGACAGGGTGGGCCTATCTGCCCCGCCCCCCATGCCCACACTCCCTCCTCCTCCCTCCTCCTCCCCAGCTGGACTGGAAGCAAAGCTTTCTTTGCCTCAACCTACTTTGCCAGACCTTCTTCTCAGCAACTGGGATGCCATTTGCACTTAAAAGATTCGCCCCACACTGTCTCCCTATAATGCTGGGGCTGCTACTGAGGGGGTGAAAATCTATCTTCAACGTTAACAACACTAAATATAGGAACAAGATCTAAAGATTATTGTATTCATTTGATTCCATGCTCTGTCTAGACTATGCCAGGATGGGGGAGGGAAAGTCATGGTTTATTAAGCATCTACTAGGTGCCAATCATGGTGCTGGGTACTCTTCATACCTTACATCATCCCCAATTTACACTCAACAAAACCTACGTAGAGAGCTCACGTTACTTGCTTTAAGATCATGCAGCCAGTGACGGCAGCAGAATCGAACACTCCGGCTCCTGCCTGACTCTAGTGCTGTGGCCTGATCACCGGACCACAGCAGGTCTGCTGCCCCCACCCCCAACTGAGTCCCTAAGCTCCACAGAGCATTCGTCTCCACCAGTTGATCCAACAGGTAGATTGTGTCCAAAAGCAGACTCTTCCTTGCCTGTGCGCCTGCTCATCTGGGGTCCCCTAGCTCCGTGACTGCATCCAGCGAGTCAGCCATCTAAAGCCACTCAGCTTCATCCTTTCCTTCTTCCAACACATCAGCAACCACCTCCTGCTACATCTCCCACGTGCCCTCTGACCCTTTCCTACCCAAGTCTCCTGCCATCTCTCACCCCCTTCCCAGCACCAAACCACCTCATCACCGCCATCACAAATACACTTCTGGAGCCAAAGTCTGGTTCGGGGCGCCCCTCCTCACAACCCTTCAGTAGCATTTGACTGCTTGTTGCTCCTCTCAACTGCTAGGCAGAACAATGTTCACTACTGGTAAATCTGTTACACACACACCCTGAACCAGTGACAAGGATTATCTAGGTAACACCATCGGTCCTATTTTCAATTTCAAGATTTTCTTAATGGAGGAAAGAGGGCTGGCGTCAGAGACCACGGTCTGAGACGTATGCAGAGATTCCGGCCTGTCTCATCTCCAGCGGAGCTTGGAGTGAGCGCGACACTGACAGCTATGCTTTAAGTCTTTCAGAGAAATTGAACTCTGAAGCCCGCTGGGAATGAGTGACACACATAAATATCAGCCAGCACACACTCTGCAGTGGGGAGGAAGCTTCCAGCCGTCATGAAAAAAGCCCACATTCCCTACTCTGGCTGCCAAGTCCTTCCAAGGGGGGAGCCAGCTACGTTGCAGCCTCATGTCTCACCTTCCCCTGCCTTGAGCACCCTCTATCCTCCCACGCTCAGCCCCTCGCAGCTTCCCAAAGGTATTATTTCTCCATCTCCAAGCCTTCCCTTGCTAGTGCTCACCTCCTAAGTACCCACTCTGCATCATGAGCTCCTGCTACCCTTGACTGTCCTTGTTGGGACTCTACATCCAGGGCTCAGGGGTCAGATGTGGCCTGCGGTCACTGTGCAAAGCCCAAGACTGGGTTCTTGGAGCTCAGGGAACCTGTTTGATTCACCTGGTATTTCCAGCGCCCAACATAGTGCTTCACACATTGCAGGTATCCATCCAGGGGGCCTTCACATCACTGTGTTTCCCTGTTACACAAACTCCCCTTTGGAGAGTCTTCAGAAAAATTCTAGCCACCCGCTGCTGTCAGCTTCATCCCAGACTGCCCCAACGAACTCACCGCCCATATTCATGCCCTCCTCATCCAGGTCCTGTCCGCTGTCATAGCGAGTCTTTTTCTTGGGATCAGAGAGGATGGTAAAAGCTTCTCCAACTTCCTTGAACTTCTTCTCTTCCTCCTTCTGAACTTCGGCACTGGCTCCACTGTGCCGATCTAAAGGGAAGAGTATGGGAAGAACTCAGAATCACAAGAAAACAGTTTAAGACGAAGACCACTTTTAGAATCTGGTACACTTCCAAAGCTTGGAGGGCAGGGTCTTAGCAACAGCTCTTTCCCAGCTGAAAAGCCAGAACCTTTCATTCTCGCTTAACTTTGGCAAGGCCGGCCTGGTTTGCGCTTCCCAAGTCCGTTCCCCGCATCCGCTCTACCTGGATGGTGCATCAAGGCCCGTTTCCGGTAAGCTTTCTTGATCTCGTCCTCAGAGGCATTCTTGTCCACTCCCAGAATTTTGTAGTAATCTTTCCTCTTACTCTTCTTCAGTTCCAGCTGTGCATTTTTTAGGAGCTGTTTGTGTTCTAGAAGGGAACAGTTAGAGTCAATGGACAAATCTGACTCTGGTTTCCCTTAACAGGTCCTAACACAGATAGATGCCTTACAGTCAGAAGCTTTGTTAGTCATACCAGGCGCACAGGCTCAGTGGGCTAAAGCCTCTGCCTTTGGCTCAGGTCATGATCTCACGGTTCTGGGATCGAGCCCCGCATCGTGCTCTCTGCTTGGCGGGGAGTGTACTTCTCCCCCACCTCTCTGCCTGCCTCTCTGCCTATTTGTGATCTCTTGTCTGTGAAATAGATAAATAAAATCTTAAAAAAAAAAGATTTTATTTATTTGACAGACAGAGATCACAAGTAGAGAGGCAGACAGAGAGAGGGGGCGGGGGGAAGCAGGCTCCCCACCAAGCAGAGAGTGTGATGCAGGGCTCGATCCCAGGACCCTGAGATCATCACCTGAGCCGAAGGCAGAGGCTTTAACCCACTGAGCCACCCAGGCGCCCCAAATAAAATCTTAAAAGAAAAAAAAAAAAAAAAAGAATCATACCAGGTGCAGTTATGGTGTTTTCTTCTGAAGATTATAAAAAAAAATCTACTCATAATTTGATTCCTCCCATCATCCTTATTACACAGAAAAGGAAGTGAAAATGATAGAGAGGATTCAAGGCCAGAAAAGAAGTGCCTTATCCTATATTTGGCATCTCGCCTCACTTCTTCCTGGCTGGCCATCGATAAGCTCCTGGTATATCCTTGTTCCCTGAATCAAACGACCCTGTGTCCAGTTTTTTTTTTTTTTTTTCCAAGATTTCTTATTTATTTATTTGCCAGTGATAGAGGGAGAGAGAGCGAGCAAGCACAGGCAGACAGAGAGGCAGGCAGAGAGGCAGGCAGAGGCAGAGGGAGAAGCAGGCTCCCCGCCGAGCAAGGAGCCCGATGTGGGACTCGATCCCAGGACGCTGGGATCATGACCTGAGCCGAAGGCAGCTGCCCAACCAACTGAGCCACCCAGGCGTCCCCCTGTGTCCAGTTTTAAGGGCCTAAGAGTAAGACCTCACAGTTCCCTGAGAAACATACTCTCAGATCCCTTTACCTTTTGTTTTCTCCGTCTGATAGACTTTTTCATAGTCCCGCACAGCTTCTTCATACTGTTCTGTGTCCATGTAACTGAGAAGGAAATACAGGGGGGTACAGCAACATAAATAGCAATGGCCTTCGGTATCACTCTGGCAGAAGAGGCACAGCTCAAGCAAGAGACACACACTTTTGGTTGAGATGCATCATGAAACAGAAGTCCTTAAGCCAGCCGTGAGAAAAAATTAACCACCAATTTCTCAAGTAAAGAGAGATATCTCATGCCACTTGCATCCAACCAGCAAAGTAATCCTCTGCTCTGAGCAGAATGCAACCAACAGGAAAAGGCTCCTTCTGATTTCAGAGCCCCCAACCCAAGGGGCATCTGGACTGCCTTAGGAAAGGCAATGTAAATGCATCTACTTGAACGATTACTTGGGATTGAAATGCCAAAGAAAAATTATCCAGTGAGAGCAACGGATATGGAAAAGCTTTGAAACCTGTAGTGCCATAAACATGCAGGGCCAGCTCCAATCCAGAGCAGAAGTGGGATTAGTGAGCCACTTGAAGGATCAAGTTCAAGGTGCTGTGGCTGCTGGCAAATGCTTCCACTAAGACTAATCAATCTGAGAGATGTAGGTAGGTGAAAGAAAGGAGACTCTTAACACAGGCTTGCTTCATATTTCAATAGTGCAGAAGAAAAGCAGGGGAGGGGGGGTCGGCCCAAGATGGGAGGAATCTAGCTTGACAGGCTGATGGCCAGAACTTTTAAGACCTTCTCTTCCACAGAAGCAAAGTGGCATTTTCCATGTCCTGATAAGATCACTGGCACCAAGATTGGCCTACCACTTAAGCTGTGGTAGATGTTCCAGAGACAGACTGCATCAGCTGGATGCAGCATAGCCAGCCACTGCAGAACAAAGACCAAACTGACTACCCTGCCCCTTACCGACCCATCTTCGCAAACATCAGAGCTCCGCCTGGCTAAGAGGCCACAGCAGGGCGGTGGTACTGATGTGGCTGGCAAGATGGGATGCCCAACTTCTTTTTTATTTTTTAAGATTCTATTTGTTTATTTGACAAGAGAAAGATCACAAGCAGAATGAGAGGCAGGCAGAGAGAGGGAGAAGCAGGCTCCCCGCTGAGCAGAGAGCCCGATGTGGGGCTCGATCCCAGGACCCTGAGATCATGACCTGAGCTGAAGGCAGAGGCTTAACCCACTGAGCCACCCAGGCGCCCTGGGATGCCCAACTTCTTAAACATCTCTGATTTTCCAGCATCTTAATTTATAATCTTAATTTTAAAAAAAAGGTGAGAAAAGCCAGTGCCCTGCAGACACATGGCACAAATGCTACCAGGAGCATAAAGAACCCATTTACAGGGTCAAGAATAATATAAGCTGATAGCCCCAGGTGTAGAATGATCTGATAGATAAGCAACCTTAACAAACTTTACATGCCCTTTTGGAACATATTAAACAAGCTTATTACAGTGATTTGCATTTTTATTTAACATGTTTTTAAAATTCAGAGACATCTATATTTGAATTTTTTTCTACGTTGCATACCTGAAATGATAGGACACTGTATGTCAACTACATAGCTATTAAAAAAGTATCTTCTTTTTAAGTTGAAGAAAAAGTAGATAAGCAGAGCCTCAGGGAAAAGGGAAACTCCAGCCCATGAAAGGAACTGTAGCAAAGATCTGGTGTGTTCCCAACTTCAAGGGTATGTTGACAAAAGACTTGGGCAGCAGTCAGGCCCCTGTCCCTGGTTCGGCTTTGGCCTGCACTAATCTCTGCTACTTCATGTCAATCCCAGCTACTTGAGAGGACCACTGGCCAAATTTCGGTCAACTGTGCACTAGAGTGCATGCTGTTCCCTGTGGTGGAATCCCAAAGGGAGAGCCACCCAGGGGATAGTTCTGTTTCTACCACAAAGATAAAGAGTTGTCTGATTAAAGCCATTTGATTTTTCCTTATTGAACACATATCAAGTTGTAATTATCCACTCCATTACCTTCCTAACAAGCCAAGAATTTTCTCTTCTCTCCCCAATCCTTGTTCGGACACTGCAGAGTGTTCACTGAGCTGATGTGGTGTCGTGCCCCTGGCCACCCCTGCCCCACTAGATACTCAGGGGATTCTCTTTGCTAGCATTACAGCTAACACCACAGTGAACTTGCCTATAGCATTTTGAATCTGTTAAATTGAGTCATTAGCTGGGCGAGAAGGTATGTGCTGTCTTTCAAAGCTTCCATGTTTGCCAACGGTTTGCAAAGAGATGACTGACAGCTGGTCACGGTCTGTAATACAATTCCATGGATGTTTCGATTTGACATTACTGGTCTACTTAGAAATCCACTTAAAACAAATAAAAGAACCACACACAGTAACAATTTTCCTATTAAAAAAAAAATGAAACGGGAGGCAGGCCATGCCCTGCACCACTGATGAGACCAAGAAGCTTAAAGAATGACAGGCTCCTTCGGCACCTGTGACAGCACCAGTTCTTTGGCTCCGACATTTCATGACAAGAAATGGAATGAATGTTGGAGGATTAGTATACCCCACATAGGTCTTCCTTTTGGAAGGAAACCTGTCTGGCTTAGAATCTGAAATAAGAAGAGATGGATTTGAGGGAGGTCTCTCTTTGCCTTTGCTGAGGTTCCTGTCTGCAGAGAAGAGTCTGGATGGACAAGTAAGCTGGCAAGCACCCTGACTCTGAAGACAAATCTGGGCACTAGATCTAGGTAGGCATATCCTGGCTCATAAATAACCAAGTCCCACGGAGCTAATCCAAAAGGGGCTTCCTTCATACTGGGAGGCTGAGCCAGATTAAATCCCTTCAATCGAAAGACTGTCTTCCCTAACCCAGAACAAACGGGAGAAGGACAACTGTGAACTGTCTCCAAGAGATAACTTTATTTCTTCCTCTTCCAAGCACCATACATTCATTCCACAAAACATTTACTGAGTGAGCACCGACTGTGTGCCAAGCACTGTGCCAAGTTAGAGCAAAAGTGTACAACACAAAATACAATCTCCAAAGGAAATGGATTTAAACTTTAACAAAAGGAATTTGGGTCAGGCATCAGAGGAAACTTACTGACCGTGAGGGGCGTAAGACACAGGCATGGGAGACTGAGGGAGCTTGTGCAATCTCCTCCGCTGGAGGTCTATAAAGATAGTCTAGGGCTGGAACAATCCCACCTAGAGGCAGGGGGAAGGACCAAATGACCTCACAACATCCCTGGGTCTGCTTCAGCATCCACAGTGCAATTCCCCTGGCAGGCCAGCAGCAACTCCCTCTTCCCCTCGCCCGCCGGAGGCACTCACCACTGAGCTCTTCTCAAGTAGGCTTTTATATAAGTGGCATCGAGCTTCACTGCACTCGTGCAGTCTTCTATTGCATCATCTAGTTTCCTAAGCTTCAGGAGAGAGAGAGCAGTCATACTTCACATCTCTGCAGACCAAGGGAGCCCAGAGGCTGTGAGCACAGCTTCAAAATTCTAAGAGGATCAGTCATGCTGGTCTCCCAACTGTCACACTTACTCTCGGTCACTGAGAAAGCCAGTGTCTCAGAGGGCTAAGGACACCAGGTTCCAAACTGGTTTCTCTTCTACGGGATGGAAGCCAGGCACACTTACATGCAGGGATAAAGCACCTTTGCCATTCTGGGATAGTGCCCAGACGAGACACAGAAATAGGGCGGTTCCTGCCCTCCATTCTCCTAAAGGCCAACGAGAGGGGTAAAACTGATCTGATTTCTAAACACTGGAACACTATAAGAGCAAGGAGCCTGCTGTTGTTTCTTACGGTACGAAGGACTAGAGTGGGCCTGCAGGCCGTTTCCAGCCGAGTGCAGTGAGTATCACTTAGGATGGACAAAAAATCTAAGCCTGTCTCATACTCTAATTTCCTCCAAATCACTCCTAAGAAAGAAATAATCACTTGCTTAGGCCAAAATCAGCAATAACATTTGCATAAAAAATTATCCTAAAGCCTCCAGGCATTCTCTTAGTGGAGGAAAGGGATCTTGAGGAAGAACCAGTAGAAATAGCCTTTCAAACTGTCCCTCAAGTGCCCTTCAATTCCATGGAAAAGGTAAAAGCTTGCCTCTTAGAAGGAAGTTCCTAACAAGCTGAGCCTTCCACCAAAACCACCTTTTCTCCTTTCACCTGGATTCCCCTCATGAGGCAGAGTCCCCAAGCCCTCTTTGATGTCCCTTAAACATATCTCCACAGGCCCCGAGACCCAGACCGGGTGCTTACCTTGGAATTAACCGTGCCCCGATTACAGTAGAGTTTTGCATTTGTTTTTATATTATTAGGGTCTATCCCCAGGGCTTCTGTGTACAGTTCATAGGCTAACTTGTAATTTCCTTCTTTAAATGCTTTATTCCCATCTTCTTTCTTTGCTTTAAGTGCTTTGGCATTCTACAGGAAAAGCAAGGGGGGAGATTAGTTCACAACCAGGAAACCTCAGGCCACTATAACAGAGAGGTCCAAGTCTATTTTCAATTTCTCAGATCCCAGCTGTTTAGCATCACCCTGACCCTGACCACCCCTCCCCACCACCAACCCCTTGGGCTATTTGTTGCTCACTGGTGCTTCCTACAGCGTGGACAGGTGAAACCAAGATTTACAAAAGAACAACAATGAGACTCATTTACCCAGGTTTTACCTCTACTCCCTAGGATAAACACTACTATTTTTTCTTCACTGAGAGAAGAAAAAAACACACTTAGGTATTAGAAGATCTGACCCTGTATGATCACATTTACCTTTGGGTCAATAAAAGTAGTTCTTATTGAATTAATTTCTAATGAAAGGATGAAGCATCCTGGCAAGGTGGGCAAAGGAGCTATCATATTTCATATGGGCCTTGAATCTTCCACTCTTGACTCTCTTAAAGGCTCAAAAAGGAAGCTTTTTTTCCTACTCAGAAGTGGGGCCTAGAACTTACTCTGCAAGCAATGCAGGCCTTCTCATGGTCAGGAGCCATCCTGAGAGCCTGTACAAAAAACTGAACCGCCTTCTCAATACAATCTTCATAATAAAGGCAAAGACCTCGTACATACAGAGCATCCGCATTGGTAGAATCCATTCGTAAAATGTCACTGCAATAGCCGGAAAGGGGCACATTCAGCATAGTTTGGATCTCCCCACCGTTATTATCATTTGTGATTACTCTTGCCAGTTTTTCTCTTGACCCTGTGTCTAGTAAAAAAGTATCCAAATGTAGACAGATCCCAATGAGCTCTTCCCATATCTTCACCAAATAAACCACCTGCATTTACCTTTAATACACTTCCTGTGTCTCAGTCTTTGTTAGGACAGAGATTGGCAAACTACAGCCCACAGGGCCCGATCCTGCCTGCCACTGTTCATATAAATTAAATTGTACTGAAATCAGGCCACGTCATCCACTTATCTATTATCAGCGGCTGCTTCTGCACTACAGTGACAGAGGTGAATGGTTGCGACAGAGACTGTATGAACTACAAAGCCTAAAGTATTTACTACTTGGCCCTCACAGAGCTCGCAAACCTGTGGTGCAGGAAGAAAATGACATTAAAACAAATAAAAAACAAAAAAGCCACACCTCACACATGTGTCCTCCCACATGGAGCTGAAGTTCCTACTGTACTTCTACATGTCTGGTAGGTTTTCAGATCTTGTCTAACTCTGGCTTTAAGTCCCAGGAAGGTCTGCTCAGCTCTCTGGTCTACCTACATGACATATGGTGGTACAGAGAGCTGCCAGACGGCACCTGTCTAGTGCTCAATACCAGTTCAATACAGAATGGCCTGACTTCATACCTGGCCACAGACTGTGCTTCCGGGTAACGACCTAGCATTGCTAAACATTCTGCTTTGAGGATTTTGAAGCGATGGCAGGCAGGGGCAAATTCTAGGGCACGATCCATGCAGAAAACCACCTATGGTGAGAAAAAAGAAAAGAAGGCTCTTCATTCTGGACTCTAGAAGTATCTTCATTTATTAAATATTCACTTATTCATTAAATATCTGGCCATGAGCAACAGACAGATTCAAAGAAAAGCAGTATCAGAGCCTAGGAACATAGCTAATTCATTTGATTAAACCACTGAAACAAGGGGAGAAACTGATCCAGATTCTAATGACATGACAACAACAAACATTTAAGTACTTTATATACTGACCAAGTTAATACTACAACAATTTTATAATGTAATTTTATGAAGTACCTTATTTTATCAATGAGAAACTAAACTAAAACACAGAGATTAAGGAATGTGTTCAAGGTCACCAAAGCATGTGACAGCAACAGGATTCGGTCTCAGACACTATAACTCCAGAGGTGTTAATCACCATGCGAAGCTGCTTCCACAGTGACTGGGACCAAAATTCACACTCTTCTAGTGTAGAAATATGGTTATTTGCTACTTTGCATAACTTACCATGCTTAGCCTATTACATAAGGCAAGGATACCTAAAATTACCTGATACAGAATCATTGCTCCCTATATTACTAAAAGTGCTTACTGTTCCCTCCTCCCTGTGCCATGAGCCTCACATCTCATTAAGCACCCGGGTGGCCACACTTCCACTTCTATTTAATTTAATTAATTAATTTATTTATTTATATGACAGACAGAGATCACAAGTAGACAGAGAGGCAGGCAAAGAGAGAGGGGGAAGCAGGCTCCCTGCTGAGCAGAGAACCCGATGTGGGGCTCGATCCCAGGACACTGGGATCAAGACCTGAGCTGAAGTCAGAAGCTCAACCCACTGAGCCACCCAGGTGCCCCTTTATTTATTTTTTAAAAGGTTTATTTACTTGTGGGGGGTATAAGTGGAGGGGAGGAGCAGAGGGAGAGAGAATCCTCAGACTCCCCACTGAGCATGGAGCCCAACACAGGGCTCAATCCCAGGACTGACTGAGCCACCCAGGCATCCCTCCACTTCTATTTTAGTAGAAATATACCAATAAAATGGTTGGTTTAAAATGGTCCTAAATAGACTGTATCAGACTACTATACTCCACATGCTAAGATATATAAACCAAAAAGTGTTTCTCTCTCTCTCTCACGCACCTGCACACAATGGGATTACTTATCTTTCAGCTTGATAAAGCCTCTCCACATATTCCTTTCTTCTCTTTTCATAAGTTTGTTCTCTGAGCCTTCACTTTTTTAAAAGACTTTTTATTTTATTTGACAGAGAGAGACAAAGCAAGAGAGGGAACACAGCAGGGGGAGTGGGAGAGGGAGAAGCAGGCTTCCCGCTGAGCAGGGAGCCCAATTTGGGGCTTGATCCCAGGACCCTGGAATCATGACCTGAACCAAATGCAGATGCATAACGACTGAGCCACCCAGGCGCCCAAAGGCTTCGCTTTTGATTTAGCTGCTATTTCTGGGAGGTCCTTGCTGAATCATATTCTCATCAAGGATACATGACCCGAAGGAGGAATGTGGAATTAAGAGACACCATTTTGGGGGCGCCTGGGTGGCTCAGTGGGTTAAGCCTCTACCTTCGGCTCAGGTCATGATCCCAGGGGCCTGGGATCGAGTCCCACATAGGGCTCTCTGCTCAGCAGGGAGCCTGCTTCTCCTCATCTCTCTCTCTGTCTGTCTCTCTGCCTATTTGTGATCTCTCTCTCTCTGTCAAATAAATAAATAAAATCTTTAAAAAAAAAAAAAAAAAAAGAGACACCATTTTGTCTAAGAATCTGGCCATGGGGATCAGGAAGAAATGAAGTTTGAAAGCTCAGAAGTAATAATGGGCCAAATTCCAGCAACAGGCAACTGGTTAGACATTCATATAATGGAATACCAATTGGCTCTAAAACAGAATGAAGCGACTCCATGTATTACTAAGAAAAGACTTCCAAGGTCTACTAAATGGAAAAAAAGGTCCACAACAGTGAAAAGCATGTAACCTTTCATATAAAAAAGGGAAAATCAGGACTCTGTATTTCTATTTGCTTATAGATGTACAACCAAACTGTAGGGGAACAGAAGAAATAAGACCAGAGATTACTTGAGGGGGTGAGAACTAGGCAGATAGAAGTGTGAGGGAATACCTATCACTGAGTATTGTTTATACTTCTACCTCCCCCACTCCACCAATACTTCTCAAATTTTTAATGATGAATAGCACCTATTCAAAAATCTAAAATTTGAAAATATGCAGAAGTAAGAAAACAACAAGAGCTGCTCCACTGGGAAGACTGCAATGTTCACAGAGCAATGTGGGGGAAGAACTCTCTCTCGGGGCATAGGTCACTATCCTCGAAGTTCTAAGGATACTATGAAAATTCAGGTATCATGTAGGGTGCAGTCATGGTGCTAATTTTTTCCTCCCTTAAATAGAAAAAGAACTGGGGAGGGAGGGGAAGCAATCAGATTTAAGCAGCCACACCCCGTTGCATTTGCAACGTTCTGTGTGGAGATGGTTCTACCCGTCGGGTCAGTGGCGTGTCAGCTGAAGGCTCAGTGCTTCACTTCCCACCCCCCAACCCCCATGACTATGGACAGCTGCAGGCAAAGAAGATCTTTGTTTCTTCCAAGTTCATCTGTTTCCCCTGCCAGGATCATAATTCTTCATTTGTGACATCACCATGAGCTACAGTGGGGGGGCTGGGATGTCACAAACAGAGGATTCTGTCACAAACTGGGGATTCTGGCTCCAGAGTGGGCAAGAGAGAAAAGAAACTCTAAAAACTGCCTTTTGAGACAAAGCTTTTGCCTATGTGAACCTCTGAAAACGTGACAGAAAGCAGAATCGCTTTCTAAACACACACACACCCCTCAAAAAACTTATGAATCACAGTACAAAGACACTGTGGTTATTAAAACCAATGGACAGAAGAGGGATGCCAAGGAGTCAATGCTGGGACTCTGCATAAGTTAATCAGAAATATTTATTACCAAATACCTGCAGTTTGTTACTTAAGAATAAGAATAGGGGCTCCTGGGTGGCTCAGTGGGTTAAAGCCTCTGCCTTCGGCTCAGATCATGATCTCAGGGTCCTGGGATCGAGCCCCGAGTCAGGCTCTCTGCTCAGCAGGGAGCCTGCTTCCCTTCCTCTCTCTCTGCCTGCCTCTCTGCCTACTTGTAGGGAGCCTGCTTCCTTCCTCTCTCTCTGCCTGCCTCTCTGCCTACTTGTGATCTCGCTGTCAATTAAATAAATAAAATCTTTTTTTAAAAAAAAGAATAATTAAGAATAATTCTAAAAAATAATAATTCTTAACTGTACCTTTTTATCAAACGTTTATTGAATACATTCTACAGAAAGCACTGAGCAAATTCCCACGTATGAAGTAACAATCTGTTCCTTGGATGATACAAACCTCTTGTAAGTGATCCTGAAAATTGATCCTAATCAGTGGTTTTTACCTTTTTAGGGGGCTATTCACCTTCCCTTTTGAAACTTTAATGAAAGCTATCACCTAAGCAGAGAATTGAGAATTTTTTTAAAAAAATATTTTATTTATTTGACAGACAGAGATCACAAGTAGGCAGAGAGGCAGGCGGGGGGGGGGGGGGGGGAGAGAAGCAGACTCCCTGCTGAGCAGAGAGCCTGACTCGAGGCTTGATCCCAGGACCCTGAGATCATGACCTGAGCCGAAGGCAGAGGCTTTAACCCACTCAGCCACCCAGGCGCCCCGGGAATTGAGAATTATACAGATGAGACATAACCACTATTAACAACAGCTACAAAGATATCTAGAACTTTTATACCCTTCCCATGCTTTCAGACAGGTGAACCCTTTTGGCACATAAATTTTCATGGACTATCACACAGCTCCATAAAGGAGAGCAGTGTGCTTTCACAGAAAGGCCTAACATCAAAACGGTAGTGGTGACAGGTTACATACATTGGTCAAAAATCTGTAAGGAGCCTCTATTTTTTATTTAGACCTGCATCTAATTCACACGAAGCAGGAGTTAAAGCTAGCTCTCATTCAAATTAAAATGGATTACCCAAACCTAATATTTAATTCTAGCTAGTATTCCCTCTATATGCCAGTACCCTCTTAAGCTATTATCTTATATCAAAAGCAGGAACAAACTTGAGTAAACTCACACTGCTTTTTAACATAAAGCCAAATATCATTAGAAAATAAAAACCTTGAAAAAAAAAAAAAAAGAAAAGAAATACCTTGGCAAAAAAGTTTTTAGATGTCATTTTGGTAGTTTCTTATAAAACTTAACATGCTTTTACCACATGATCCAGCAATTGCCCTTCTTGGTATTTACCCAAAAGAAGTGAAAACTTGTATCGACACAAAAACCTGCACGCAGATGTTTAGAGCAGCTCTATTCAAAACTGTCAAAACCATAACCGTAACACATGTGCCCCTCAGAGCACCTGCGTGGCTGTCAGTTAAGCACCTGCCTTCAGCTCAGGTCATGATCCCAGGGTCCTAGCTTCCTGCTCATTGGAGAGTCTGCTTCTCCCTCTCCCTCTGCCTTTCCCTCATGATGCTTCTGCTCTCTCTGGTGCACTCTCTCTCTCAAATAAATCTTTAAAAATAAAGTGCCTTTGGTGGGGAATATGGATAATGGGGGAGGCTATGCATGTGTGGGGGCAGGGGGATATGCAAACTCTCTGTACCTTCCTCTCAATTCTACTATGAACGTGTTCTTAAAAAAAAAAATACTCTTGGGACGCCTGGGTGGCTCAGTTGGTTGAGCAGCTGCCTTCGGCTCAGGTCATGATCCCAGCGTCCTGGGATCGAGTCCCACATCGGGCTCCTTGCTCCGCAGGGAGCCTGCTTCTCCCTCTGACTCTGCCTTCCACTCTGTATGCCTGTGCTCGCTCTCACTCGCTCTCTCTCTGACAAATAAATAAATAAAATCTTTAAAAAAAAAAAAAAAAAAATACTCTTAAAAAAAAAAATAAAAGAAAAAGCCAAAGTCAAACTGAAGTGGTAATTTATTATTCTGGATCTTCTGTACCATACTACCTACACCCACACCCACCCACCAACACACACACACACACACACACCTTTTGTACCACACTACACACATCCACGCACATATGTGCACGCATGCGGGGAGCCTTGTAATAAAGGGTAGGTAAGATTTCCCCATAGTTGTACTTTACCTTCCGAAAATCCCGCTTCTCAAAATCTGTTTCTGCTATTTTCTCATATTCTATGACTGCATTAGCATTCTTGAACTATACGAGAAAATCAGATAAAGGAAAGTTTTAATGATGTTGTAAATTCAACAACCACACACACAAACACACACAAAAATCAAGGTTTTGATGAAATATGAGTTCAAGAAAATCAGAACCACAGACTTTTCACAAATCAAGTTGGTGAAAATGCAACTGTGACCTCAGTTTGAACTTCAAGTCAGGAAAACCAGAGTCATGACCTGACAGACATAAATTCAAGGCACGGCATCATCAGAGGTTGAGCAGAAGTTTCCAGATTCTCACTAAAACGCATCCAGGAGTAAACTGGGAATAAATGGAAATGGAACTAAACACATTTTAGCTGCTACTGATTTAATCAGGTTTTGAATTTACTCAAATACTTTAACCTCACTCAAATCCGTTCCTTGCAGCAGCTCTCTGCTCCACAGCCATCTCAGAAACCCTCCATTTTACAAATTTCTAAATTATAAATAATATTTAAAACTTTGTCTACATATAAGAAACTGAGGCTCAGACTACAAGACTTGCCTATAATGACCCAGGTGTGGCAATGCCAGAACTAGGACTAGCTCTCAGTTCTTTTTTTTTTTGAGCTCTCAGTTCTGACTTTCAGGTCACTATACCACATGTCTCTTTCCATATGGACAAGACCAGAACCATACCTCTTGTTGTGCCTGAGCGTTTTTGTGATCCAATTCTAGGGCTCTCTGGAAACTACGACATGCCGCCATGGCATTCCCTAGAGATAGGTGGCACTTGCCCTCTCGCAGATGTCCCTAGAAGAAATGCAAAGAGCGAAGAAAAGGAGCATGATTGGCCAAGCAGAGAGCAACCAACAGCAGCAACAAACACCCACACAAAACCAGCATGGGATGAAAGTGCCAGAGTAGCGGTTCTCATCCAGGGGAGATTCCGCCCTCCACGGGATGGTTAGCAACGTTGGAGACATGTTTGGTTGTCACAGTCGGGGAGAAGGGGTGCTACTTATACCTAGTGGTTAAAGAGATGCTGCTAAATGTCACACAACACACAGGATAGCCCCCCACAACAAAGAATTATCTGGTCCCAAGTGTCTACGGCGTCAAGACGGAGAAGACCTGGGCTAGAGGAACGCAACTGCAGCAACCAGTCCTCCCCAGGGATGGTCACATTACGTACCCGGACAAAACTGTCATCCAACCTCACTGACTGCTGTGCATCCCCAAGAGCTTCCCGGAACTTTCCGAGCATCATCAAAGTGGCGGCTCGATTCCCATAATAGCTAGCATTTTTAGGACACATATCTACAGGAAAGGCAGAAGAAAATAAAATAAGGCTTAGCATGGGTCACTGCTTCAAAAACGCAGGGGCCATCTCCCTTCAGAACTACATCAAGGCAATCAAACTATAATAGGAATGCTGACATACTCTAAAAGGCCATGGCCGAAATTTTGACTACCTGTGCAAAGAGCAGGTTTAATTAAAAAAATAGTTACTTAAAAATAACTTGATAGCTTTAAAGTGCACTGATTATCCTTTAAAGGGGAGGGGCCAGCACATTTATCTTCTTAATGAATTGTATTACAGATAATGAGAGAGAAAAATGAATTTGCATTTGTTGAATTAGGGTTGGAGAGCCTGTAAGCAAGTTAGGTGAGAAACATGCTGACATGGGATTAAAATATGCTGGCAGAGGAGGCATGAAAGTTGTTAAGATCTGATAATTAATATCCGTAAGGGCCATTTTCTTAACCAACTGAGCCACCCAGGTGCCCCTCGTAAGGGCCATTTTCTAACACGGTTAAATGAGCCAGAAATGGCTGAGATGCATGTAGGTGGATCATCTTTTTGCCATATCTAGAATTTCTGGACTTGCCTTTAATTTGTCAAATGAAGAACTACCCATTTATAGGTCATCCCTCATAAGCCAATTAAGTTTGAAAGATTTCACAGAGTAAATTATGAACCCACTAAGCCAAAGGCTACTTTTTCACGAGGCGCTACTTATAATAGAATTTATATTTAGCAAATTTATCTTCCAATATAAGCAGTAAGTCCTTCTCACCTATGGCTTTTGTATAATAGTTATAAGCTTCATTGTAATCTTTCTTGGCATAGTATGCATTTCCTTGTTCCTTGAAAGACTCTGCTTCCCTGAAAAGGAAAGAGAAAGAGGAGCATGTTACACACAAGGACTCACCTCTGTAATCTCATGGGAGCAATCTTTGGTCTAGAGCCTCAAGCATAGTGTGATACTTGAAGGAATTTATAGATTTGTTTGATGCTATTTTTTTTGTCACTTAGATACATTCAAACTAAACAAAGAAAACTCTCATGTTACCTGCCTTTCCTCGCTATTCCTGCCTATAGTCATATCCCCTACAACAAGCAAATTTAGATATCCTCTCACAGAGATGGAAATTTCTAAAGTTTATTTATTTATTAAATAATCTCTACATCCAACATGGGGCTCAAACGCATTACCCTGAGATCAAGAGTTGCATGTTCCTCTGAGCCAGCCAGGTGCCCCTGAATTTTTACATTTATTTCCTTTCCACTGTGTCACTACTGCTGCCTCTTTAGCAAACATAAAAATTCAGTTACAGATCACTCCATTCAGGGGCAATGATTTCTGAATGTGAAATGGGTCACATCCTTAGAGTTCCAATGATTTACTTTCTTGAAAACTGGCTCTTCCATTTGTCACTGAAAGGACAAGCAGAGCAAAAGCAGGTGGCAAAGGAGTTGAAAGCACAGCATTCTGGTATTTAAGATGGAGGACGGAGCTGAGTGACAGCAGAGACCAAGAACTTGGATAACAGGTATAGCCTGCCAGTGTCATGCTCTCATTTGTACCCATCTACTGGTGTTCTGTTTGCCTATCAAATCTATGTGGGTACTTGTGCCCCGCTACCGTTCCTATAGTACCTTGTATAACCACCAAGTGCATAATACTGGAATTTCTGCCCTATTCCAAGATCCATTTTTGAAGCTGTGCCATTAGACAAATTGTACTTTCTGAAAGGAATAATGTTATGTAAGGAGAATTATATTCCAGATCAAGGAATGAGAATCGGGTAAGATATGACTAACAATGTTTTAGAAGAACTAGTAACCCCTACCAAAGATACACCAAATCATTTTAATGACCAAACTGAGTGACGAAGATTAATTCTGTACCCAAGTGATTCCTGCAACATAACTAAATATCTGAGCATTTTTGCTATAAGGAAGAATCTGTTTCTTTTTCTGTCCTCTACACACCCAAAATAGAATCCAGTGCAAGGGACGTAGGGACAGAAGTACCTAATTCTTAACATAGTGATGGTATGGGAGTTTAGAGCTTGATTCTATGGACACTGGCACTGGGAAGATTTGATTTATTTATTTAACGTATTTTAAACTATAAAGTGGCAAAGCCACCCTCTTTTTATTGAGGCAATCTCCCTTTGCCTTCTTCTCCAGTACTGTCCTGGCAAGCCCTACTAACATAAAAAGGCTGCTAGAAGAAAGAAGAAAAATGGGAATGATCTATAAATGTTGACAGATTTGAACTGTGATGGACATAAATCTGTTTGAATAATTTACACCAACTGGTACAATGCTATGAAGCGGCCATTTGCTATTCAAAGTCCTCAAGAAGGATCCCCACAACTGCAAGATTTACGGGACCAACTGCAACCTTTCTACATAGTGTACACCATCCTGCAGTTCTAAATTAAGCAAGGCACTATAAAACTATGAGGAGCCTATCCTTTAAGAGGAGACATGTCAAGAGATCTGAAGAAAGGGCTTCCCCAACACTGGATGTCAGAAGCTGAGTCAGACGACTATGAAGAAATGGAGTGGTAATTCAAAGGAAACATTGGGCCTACAGTGCACCTGAGAAGACCCAGTCTTCTCCTTAGCTGGCTGGTGGCTAAGAATACACAAATCCCTGAGGAAAACCAAGGGTATCTAGGCCCTTGAAAAGACACTGTATTAGCAGTAGAAAGCTTGTTAGTAAAAGGTGAAGCAATCTGCAGAGCTACAGAAAGGTGCCCTTTCTTTCCTAAAACACCAACTTTCATGGAGGCGAGGGACTTCAGCACCAGCTTCTATAAAAACACAAAAAATGATTTCTGTGGAAAGCCAGAAATAATTTCTGAAGCCTGGCACTTTCCATGCGTTATCTTCCTACCAGGTGTTACATTATTCCCATTTCTCAGAGAAGTTAAATAAGGGGTAGAGATTAAAAACTGGCCCAGGGTCAGGATGTCAAGCCACATGTGACAGATTCCAAAGCTTTTGCACTGTCTACCATGCTAAGCTTTCTCTCCAATGCTCATCTCTAGCTATTGCTTAAGACTAAAAATTAATCTCTCCTGCTAAGAACAAGACATGGGCAATGAGTGTGAATTTCTTCAAACTAAGACATAAAATAGCCCCAGCATATAAAATCCAACTCCAGAACTACAATCTGGATTTAAACAAGCTAAATGACATTCCTAACAATTAGTCACAGAGAGAGCAGGGCTCCTTTCTCTTTAAGATGTAAGACCTAGTGAACTGGACTTTGCCTCCCCCAAGAAATGCATTTCATTTTAGTAAATGGTGAGTAGATTCCATTCTAGAGCAAACAAAGCGAGTAATGTAGAGTCAGCCCACAGCAGAAAGAACAAGAAGAATTGTGTTGTGACAAGTTACCATGTTTTTAATCTCACACTGCACAGCATCAGGCCAGAATTAGCTATTCCCACACAACTGCCTCATGAAAAGGACTTATTTTCATAGAAACATGGTTGATTTACAGCTGCCTGAACAATGGGCACTTAGTGCTTTTAGGCTGAATGCTTATTTTTTTGCCTCCAGGTCCAACTCCCAAAGTGGAGTCCCTCCATCGTTTTGAACCTCCCCACCAAATACACGACATGCTTTAACCAATGGGCCTGACCCAGTGAGACCAGCCGAGGAAAAAGTGGATCTTTGGAATCCAGCATGGCAGCAGCAAGAACTGAACAAGGCTGCATCAGGAACAATTCCAGGGTCAAATCCATTCAAGTCCTGCCCTGGGAGTCTGAGAAAGGGCTGAAGCTTGTTCAAGTTGCCCTTACAGCAAAGGGACTGAAGGATGAGATGTCAAAGGCGTGGGACTGGAAAAGAAGGAGAAGAGCCGGTTAACGAGGGAACTGAGGGCAGTCTCGTGCTGGTATCTGTCACTCCACTCACCGCCAGCATCAGCGGATTTGATAACCAAGTGAAGTTACAACACGTAGCTACCAAAACATATCAGCACTGAGAAAGGAAGGACTGGAATTAATTAGGTCCGCCTGGACCAATCAAAAAGAAGAAAGAGGTCCAAAATGGACTAAATGACACTACAGGTTATTTTCTTTTTCTTTTTTTTTTTTTTAAGATTTTTATTTATTTATTTATTTGACAGAGAGAGAGCACAAGTAGGCAGAGAGGCAAGCAGAGAGAGGAGGAAGCAGGCTCCCTGCTGAGCAGAGAGCCCGATGCGGGACTCGATCCCAGGACCCTGAGATCATGACCTGAGCCAAAGGCAGCGGCCTAACCCACTGAGCCACCCAGGCGCCCACTACAGGTTATTTTCTATGGCCACAAAATAAAATTCAGACTAAACCCTGAAATATAATACCACATCAAGATAGACTTGGCCCTAACTGACTACTGGACCTATTAATAGCTACACTACATCTCTAGTACTTTTTCAGATTTCAAAGGCATTCCATGGGCCTCCTGAAGTGGTTACGGCAATCTTCTCTCAGGTCCTTCAACTGAGGAAGAGCCAGTGAAGTATCCGAGGCAGCTGCACAGGTGGCCTAACTCTGACAGTCCCAGATTTTTTCCCACTAGATCCTGTTAGCCAATGTCAAGGTTTCTGGATTGAAACTAATTTATCTAGTTTCCCACCAAATCTCTAAGCAGAATAAGCTTCGTCTCTGACTTGTCAGGAGATGCTGGGAAAGACTCTACCCTCCACCAAACCAGTCCTTTCACTTTGACAGCCAGCAACAAATCCCTGTGAAAAGAGCTACTGAAAGATTTTCAAAAACTTCTATCCTCTTTGGAAGTACCGGGGGGCGGGGGGTGTTCCACCACAACAGAAACACTGCTGGAGGGCCTGGGCGGCCTTCTCTCTGACAGAAACAGGTAAGGAGACTACATTCCACTCCTGATCTGCTTTGCTGTTTTAAGATGTATTTCTTTTTTTGGAAATAACTTCGTCAATCAGAAAACTGCAGCCTGACACCTGCTCTTCTACACTACACATGTTAAAAATCTGTATATCCTCTGATCATGCAATTATATTCTCTCTCCCCCAATGCAGCACTCATTCATCACTGACGCTAATCACTCCAACGAACAGTGCCAAAGGAACCATTTGGTATCACACCGGTCTTAGCAAGGCTCAGCATCATGTGACCAATTCAGACGACTTGGGCTTATGATGACCAGTCAACTCTGCACGTTTATAGCTCAGCTAAATTAAACATACATTCAAACACCACACTTCACATTGCAATGGGACCCCAATTAGATGCCCTATAAAAATCTCCATTTTCTTTCTCAATACTTCCAAGTTTAATGGTAAAGCAAGATCTTCACCTTCGACCAACTGGTTTATCTTTTAGCAATGAGAGAGTTAAGAGAATTTTATTCATCAGCTTTCATGAATGCAGGGTTCACTGGGTGGCAGTTTTGGAAAATGCCCTCAATATGACTGAGTTCTCTTTGGAAATGCTTCACATTTCATGTATTTATGAATTATTAAAATGGGGATGAGATGCTTCAGTATTTGTACAGTGTCACTTTAAGGTTTATTACCTCTGTGCATTAAAAAAAAAAAAAAAAAAAAAGTGCAGCGCCTAGGTGGTTCAGTCTGTTAACTGTCTGACTTTGGCTGAGGTATGATCCCAGGGTCCCGGGATGGAGCTCTGGCCCTGGGTTCCCTGCTCAGCAGGGAGCCTGCTTCTCTTGCTGCTTCTGCTATCAAATAAATAAATAAAATCTTTAAAAAAAAAAAAAAAAAAAGGGACTAGAACAGTTCACTATTCTGTAACATCTGCAACTTAGGAAATGTGGATTAGATTTTTTTTTTACGAGAAAAACACACCTGACTGTTTTTACTTATTTCAAGTATTTGGCTAGAATAATATATTTTTGATAAAGCTCAGGTTTTCTTCTTCTTATTTTTTTTTTTTAAGATTTTATTTATTTGACAGATCACAAGTAGACAGAGAGGTGGGCAGAGAGGGGTGGGGGGAGAAGCAGGCTCCCTGCTGAGCAGAGAGCCCGGTTGCTGCAGGGCTTGATCCCAAGACCCTGAGATCAGGACCTGGGCTGAAGGCAGAGGTTTAACCTACCGAGACACCCAGGCGCCCCAAGTTCAGCTCTACTAATAGCCATTAATAATACTTTAAATCAAGGTGCGCCTGGGTGGCTCAGTTGTTAAGTGTCTGCCTTCAGCTCAGGTCAAAATCCCAGGGTCCTAGGATCGAGCCCCACATCGGACAGGAAGCCTGCTTCTCCCTCTCCCACTCCCCTTGCTTGTATTCTCTCTCCCGCTGTCTCTCTCTGTCAAATAAATATATAAAATCTTAAAAAAAACAAAACAAAAAAACTTTAAATCAAAAGAGATACAGAAGCTTGAATGAGATTTTTTTTTCTCTTTTTTGCATTTTCTTGATGTATTCGGCTAGTTTTGATGTGGAAGAAAAATCTAACTGCTAAAAATACAACTCAGGACAAGATGATTTCTTTTGTTAAAGCACAGAGCTTTTGGAGACCATTCTACTGGCAGGAAGAATCTTAGAAAAAGCTACCTATTAACAATAACACTTTATACTGTCCCTAAGTCAAATATCCTTTAGGCATTCTTACCATATTTACTACTTCCAAAATGTCACCTTCACTCTGTGACTGTTGCACCCATTTCTCTTATTCAGTCAAGTATACTAGTTGTTCTTCGATCTAGAAACATCCTCCACCCTTTAGAATTTACGGGATCTTGGCCAGTCTCAGAGTAGAAATTCCTTCCTCCTTCCCACAGACCAAAACCTCTTGTCCCCAAAGGCATGTCAGAGGGCCTGTTTCATGTTGTACTCTCTCTGACCTCCATGAGAGAATAAGTAAAAGGAGCCCGGGAGCCTTTTATTCCATCTTACCAAACACATACTATTCTTTCTTCGTTTTCTAACTAGTCTACGGATGAAATGACAAGTTTGATCTATATAGGTAGGTGGAGCAATTCCACAGACTCCGCCCCTGCTGAATGCAAGGTGCTATATACTGGGTATGAATGAAGGCTTCAAAATGGTCCAGAGAAAACAGAGGGTGGGTTCTCCACCAGGTGGTAAAGTGAGCTACCCACCTTCCTTTACCTTTGCTTTGGAATAAACAGCTTCTATTTTCATTTTAAAGCACAATTAAAATACCCATCCTTCTCCCCAAAACAGGGGAGGAGACGAAGATGAAGAAAACTCATTAACATACCAGTTCCAGTTGTTCTCTTTCTGGACATTCAGTGGTGGTGGTGGTGGGGATATGCCTCAACAGGGGCAGAGCCAGAAAGGACCAAGGGGAGTCACAGATAACAGTCTACACAAGGCAGTAGCACTCTCTACTGCTCAAGTAGGGAAGGACACCAGGCAACACACTGGAGTTGGCAATGTCTTACTCCGTGTGGGGGGAAAAAAGCAATCAACTAATCAATTGATCCAGACAGAAACCCTATTGTTGCCCACAGAAAAATATTCCCATGAAACAGCTGACTCAACCACAATATATTTATGCTAGTTCCTTAAATGGGAGGTGTCACAAGCTGGCATCTACCTAACCTTTACTCCAGGGGAGAGGAGACCCAACCATAATGCTGGCTCTGAGAAACTTCTCAGAAGCCAATCTGAGGACACAAGTCCTGGCCTCTCAGCAACAGTCAGTCTTATTTTGATAACATACCCCCAAACCCACCATTTTCTATCCCTTGGTTCCCTATTCTGTGAGATCTCCTACTACCCTCACTGGGACATTAGCACCCAACAAAAATCTAGAACTAAGGAACTATAATTAAGAAAAAGGCTGCTTTCTGAGTTTTGGGGGGAGGGAGGGGTGGAAGTGGGAACCAGAGTGGGGAAGTCTAGATTGTCAACTGGTATGTGGCTTCTAAAGTTCTCACAAAAAATACTAAAATAAAGTTATCTTGGTTCCTTACTTTAACAGGTGATTGACTATCTTGGAGCAAACTGTCAGAGGAAGAACTTGCAGGACAAAAACTCCCAAGAAGAGAAAAATGTTGCTTGCCTCATATACCCTCCCCAAAAGCCTAATAATAGAATCAAAAGAGATGGTTAACACTTTGCTTATCTGACAATCTGGTCTCCCCACAAAAATGAGACACAGAATATTAGGGGTCAGAATTAGACTCTGAAAGTCAAATATTCCTCTTCATATTTTCTTTCTTTCTTTCTTTTTTTTAGATTTTATTTATTTATTTGACAGAGATCACAAGGAGGCAGAAAGGCAGGCATAGAGAGAGGGGGAAGCAGGCTCCCTGCTGAGCAGAGAGCCATGTGGGGCTCGATCCCAGAACCCTGGGCTCATGACCCAAGCCAAAGGCAGAGGCTTTAACCCACTGAGCCACCCAGGTGCCCCTCCTCTTCATATTTCATTCTCAAAAGTCTCAAACACTCACACCTCTGCCAATGGTGGGATAAAACACAGGAACTGCTATTTTGATTTAGATGGAGAAGGAAAAAAATTTTCAGTCCAATAAAATGAATAGACATTGAGATAACTTGTGCAATGAATCCTGTTCTTACTGCTGAAATTCAGAGAGTTTAAAAGAATACCTGGAACGACCTCTAAGTAACTTCCACATCACTCAGCACTGAAGAAAAGGGACCAAACATTAGTGGAGTAAGGGAGAAATGGGCTCTCAGAGGGACTGTGCATCAGACCAAGGCACCTAGGTAGCCGCTGACCATTGTTCTCCAATCTTCTAAAGTCCTAGAGAAAAAAAAAACCAAAGGCAAGTGCCCAGTACTCAGCTTTTAAAAACTTTTAAAATACTAGCTTCAATGACTACACTCATCCCTGATTGGCTAGAATGTTCAATAAGCCTGGGTTTTAAGCCAATCAGATTTCTGGTCGTTGGGAATGGACTAGACACTAGAGCAACTGCCATTTGACTTGGCTCAATTTGGTTTCTGGTTCTGGTCAGTATGCGGACCTGAATTAAAGCAGCAAGGACAGAGAGACTCTTCCTCTGTACTCTACCTTAACTCCAGTTATCATTTAACAACTTTTTAAAAGATGTTTAAGTAATCTCTGCACCCAACGTGGGGCTGGAACTCACAACCACAAGAACAAGAGTCATATGCTCTATCAACTGAGCCAGCCAGGCTCCCCTGATTTAATAATTTCGCCACTTGTTAACATCACTTGTTCAATTAATTAATCAAGTTCAATCCTGGTATTCAGGATTCTGTATTTCTAGCTTTATCCTTTCCTTAGCCATGACTTATTTGTCCCACCTCCCACTTCTCCACCTCTGACCCCACATTTAAAGTATACCAAAATGAAAATGAAGGGTGAAAGCAGTGTTTTCACTGATTTGAATTTAAGGTCAGAGATAATATCCCCTTCAGCTTGTGGGCTTACTGAAATGTTTAGCTGCCTACCCTGGAACTTCAAGAGAAGATTTAGAGAGACAAATCCCTAAAAATTTAAAACAGGAAGAAGAGCTGAGGAAGGCATCCCCAACAAGCTCTTCAGTTATGGCCATGAGCTCCAAAATGTCCAAGGAAGCTGTAGTAAATAAAAAGCAACTGCAGAAGACCCTGGGTTCAGGGTTCAGTGCTTCCCACCACCAACATGAAGAGAGAAATAAAAGACAAACTCTATACAGAGTTTAGATACCTGGATACTGAGAAAGGACCTAATGTTCTTGCTTGAGTCCACCATGAAAACAGACACAGAGATAATCAGATCAAGGAATCCGATAAGTATGTTCTATTTCCTAAATCTACAGCTTCCATTGGTTCCTTTAGACCCTATTATCCAGTCACGCTGGGTACATGCTGAGACACAGAAGTGTTTCCTCTATTGATGAGCAACTTAAAATCCTTCGATTTTACCATAATAAAGACTACCTACAGACACCTCCCTAGCCCAGGAAATGTGACCAGAGAGCCTTCACTGGAAACAGGAATTCATTTATCAGATAAAGCAGTCAGCAACTTCCCAGAAAAGTGAAATTAAATTAAATTGGAAATTTATTGAAATTAAATTAAATTAGCTGAATTGTAAAACCTCTGAAATTTAGCTCTCTGGCTCCCCAAGTAGCTTTCTCTATTCTGGTGGGCAAAGAGAAATAAATAATCTTCATGTTCAGAACCCTGATCTATTTTGGAGTGCCAACTAATACATCTTTTATTTTAGCCTCTCAGCTGCTATGGGGGGAAAAGAACTTTGTCAGAATGACAGCCAAAAAAAAAAGAAGAAAAACAAAGTCAATTTCTTTTCTCTCTAGAGACACTAAAGCTAATGAAATAAAACATTTAGCCATTTAAAATGCTGCAACTGAGTCCCCATGTCTTGAAAGCTCTTCTCACTTTGCCCCCTGTGGGACTGTAACAATTTAGCAGCAGCAGCATGCCCTTGAGCCAAGATGCAAGGAAGGAAGGACTCCTTGTTGGACTGCACAAAAACAACCCAAGAGACCCATCATCTCCTGTGTCCCCAAGTGAACTAGTAGCAGGACTGTAACAAGAGACACAAACTTGGCCAAATGACTAAAGGGCATCTGTAAGGGATGTCCCTATCCCATGCCCTGCTACTTCCCTTGGTAGCAGGGAAGTAGGATTACAGGATGCCAGAAAAATGTAAAACCACCTTCCTCCCGAACTTCTACATCATCACACAATTTTCAGCACTGGAAAAGCATACATAAACAAGGCTTTTTCCTATTAACAAGAGCCTAGTGTTTACTCTCCTAAGAATGCCTTATATGACAGGAAGTAAAAATGTGATTTTTATTTCACTATATTTTCCTTTTGATTTGCTCACCTAAGTTGTATAAAATAAATATCTATGTCTTATTATAACTAAAAGAGATCTATATAAATATGTATTATGTATAAGTCTATTTAACAGAGATATATTTTTTCATATTTAAATTTACAGTACTTTTCCTCAGTGGTAGATAAAACAACTATGTATTTTACACTCAAGGACATCTTAAATTCTACGAAATAAGGCAGTTAACCTAAGTCAACACCCCTCCTTATTCTGCTGTACTGTTACCAAATACTGTATTATTGTGTGATGTGGTCATGTTACAGCATCACCTATTTTCCATTTCTTAATACAACTTCAGGTTCATTTACTATAACTTCTGTTGTTTCTTTGTTTAAAAAAGGACCTGCTTTAGATAGAGGACTTTGAAGTAAAACTCCAATTAGGCACAAAGATCTATACTAAGTAGGAGAAGTTTTTTTTTTTTTTTCAAATTACTACATATAGCCCAAGTCCCTATTTATAGCACAAAAAACACCCCCACTGAACTCTTTATAATACCAAGTAAATTCCTGCAATTAATGTAAGCTCTGTCTGTGGGGGGTTGGGATGGGGGTTGTTTCCCATTTGGTAGTTCCTTACTGATGCTTAATTTGAAACACGTGAGAAGAACTAGGTGCGATGTGAAAACTCAAAACTAGGAACAGACTAGACTCTGGTATCCTGCCTTCTCTGATTATCCCTGGGGCTTACTCACACTTTGTCAAGCCTCTCAGTTCTCAACAGATCTCGGGACACAGGGCGCAGTAAACTACCCTGAAGCTTGGTTACTATTCATTCCGCCATAGTGAGTACCTCCTGTATTTCTAACTTGGATAGTAAAAAATTCTCAAGAATCCTGGTTTCCAATCTCATGAAGCCAGACTGAAGCCATACAGGGTTTCATACAAAGACATGAAAGATGAAGGAAGGAGACTGAGGGACTTGTAGTGAATTAATCTGCAGCTGATAGGAAAGGGCTCCGGGCTTTCCGAACCTTTTCCTTAATTCTTCAGGATTAGGACAAGTATAACTACCCACAATCGTGTCCCAACGCACTTCCAACAGCCTGCCTTAGCTGTAGCCAGAATCCAGAGTGTTCTCGAAAACCACTCACTCAGCAGCTCCCTTGGCTAGTCCAGACTGGCAATCTCGAGCCACTGCGGCTGCTCAGCAGTGCGAACAGGGTCCAAACCGTTGCCTTCGTCTTTTGCTGTTTAACTTAAGCACAGCCCTGGGAAGAATGAGGATCTTCCCCCGGAAGGACGGAGAGGCAGGAGTTTGACGTGCAGAGCACGAGAGAAGGCCCTCACTCTTCTTCCTTCTTTCTCCCTCATCTCCGACTTCCGGGGTACGGGTAAGGGACACCAGGTCAATAATGGAGACACACTCGGACCCAGCCTAGTGGTCGCTGGGGTACATTACTGAGCAGTGGGGGTGAGAACAGGAGGCGAAGAGAACAAGGGCTTTGAAGATGCAAAGTGCTGGCAGACAACAATGCACAGAAGTTAACAAGAGAAGGGGGGCTGGGGGGCGATGTAAGGAAGTCGTCATCGTCGCCGCGTCCCCCACCCCACAACAGACCTCTGAGATTCCCCTAAAAGACCCGGTCTCTACAATAAAGGCGACGTTCCTCCTGGCTGGAGAACAAGGCTGTACCTCCGCTCCCCAACCAGGCGGAAGCAGGAGGGGAGAGCCGACCTCCGGGAGCCCCCCTTCAGGGGGTCTATCCCGACTTATCTCAAATGGGGGGGGGTCGGGTCGCGGAGGGCGGGGCATCGCCTCAACACGGGTCGCATCATGGCAGGGACGGGTTTCCCGGGGTCATGGAGCTGAAGCTCGCTCCTTCCACTCCCCCGCTACCCGGTTACCTCTTCGCTTCCTCGTCGTCGTGCAGCTCTGGCTCGGTCGCCGCCATTACCACATCGCACTCCGCGGCAGCCGCCATCTTACCGCCGGGACCAGAGAGGCGGGTGGGAGGCAGGCGGTGAAGAGCACTTCCGGCTGGAGCATCGAGCAGCTCAGCAGCGCTGCGCCCAGAGAGGCCCCCTCGGGCCCGTCTACCAGCGAGAGGCTCTGCTTGGGGCCAGAGCGGCCTCCCGCCCCCGGAGGTCCACGGTGGTCTCCGCGCTGGGGCGGGGACCCAGGGACCGTTCCTGTGCGTAGGGGGCGCCACTTTATCCGTGGGTCGGAAGTGGGGGGGATAAGGAGGGTGATGCCTCTCTAGGCCTGAGTTGTCCTCAGTATGCTGAAAGCTTCGTTGCCATAGCAACTTGCAATCGTAGAGCGTCTCCCGTAAGGTGCAGGAGAGTCTAAGTTGGGTTGAGGACTCGATGACCCAGGACTCCGGAGTGTGTCCACAGCTTCCTTCCAGGAAAGGCAAGAAGACACACTTTGAGCCCAGGTCCCTCAGCTTTCATCGGCCCTTGGAAGCCCTGCCCAACCAAGCCAGGGGAACGCAGGGCGTCTTCACCCCGCGCCTTTCATCCCCTCTGGATCTCCAAGCAACAACTGGTTCATCACCCTAATGACGCTAACCCTTTTATGAGGCTGCTTTCATGTCAACTGCCTGGGAGTGCCATCTCAGCATTAAGTCTAGGGAGGGTGGCACGGCGCCCCAGACCCTGCCCTGGAGTTTATAAGGCAGCTCGCAGGGTGAGGTCCCTGCTCCATAGTGTCCCCAGTACTCTCACCCTTTATAGAAACACCCTGCTCAGCACCCTTGTCTTGCCGAATGCAATCTGGACTGGGAACTCAGACAGGGCAAGCACACAGCTTAATCACCTTTGTAGTACCTCCCTCACCCAAACCAATAGTTTTTGTGGGTTTGAATTAAACTAGAGTTTCCTGAGGTTAAATTAGGGGAGTTTGAGGTTAAAATTTTAGAGTTAAGAGGAACTAAAATAAGAAGGGGGCAAGTGAATTTAAAAAGGATGGACTCCTTTCCTCCATTCTTCCCTAGTATGTGCATTCTTAGGCTTCTTCCAAGGTCCTGCTTATCACAGAGCTATAAGGGGGCAGAAACCACACCCACCACTGGGCAGGGAAGGATGGGAAAGCACAGTGGGTGGGAAGAGAGAAGTCATTCAGCCAGCCAGTCATTCACTAGCTTCTCCAAAGTGCCTATTTTGTGCTGGTTTGGGACGGCACAGTCTCACAGACCACTTGCCCTGTCTTCCAGTGGCTCACAGTCTACCATCTATTGCAGGAAGCCAACCTGTTTTTAGACTATCTTCCTCCTGTATTCTTTGTATCTAAGCCAACTCATTTACTCTCGTAATTTTAGCTGTAGATGACACTGAACTCTGTTGATATCTCTAACCTAGACTTCTCATTTGTGAATTCTAGATCTCTATATCCAATTATCTGCTGGGTCTCTTGGGTGTTTCACAAACCCTGGAGACATAATATATTTAAGTTGAACGTGTCATTCTCTCTCCACTTTTCAACAAAAGAAGAAACAAATGCAAGACTTGATTCTTTTTTTATAAAGAATTCCTTATCTTGCCAAATGGATTCACATGCAACTGGACACCAAATTAGAAAGATAGGAGACATGATAAACTCCTCCTTTCTTACTCCTGACTCCCAATTTGTCACCAAGCCTTGTGATTCTCCTACCCAGTGTCTTCTCAATCTATCTATCTCTGTTCCATCCCAATTCAGGCTCTCATCACTTTTATTTTTAAAACTTGTAATACTACCATAGTCTCCTAACAGGCCCCCAGTCTCATCTCCCTCCATTTTTCTTCTCCTACCAATGACTTTCTACACTTGATTTTAGCCAAAAGGCCAAGAGGCGATTACCAATGACTTTCTTAAAAGCAAAAAGCGATCATGCCACTTCATCGGCATAAAATCTGTCAATGGCTTTCCACCGCTGTTAGGATACAGCTTGAACTCTTTGACCTACCACACAAAGTCTTTGATTATAGACTTTGACCCCAAATACTTGTAGTTCCAGAAAATGCCATGACTTTTGCTGGTTTCCTCCACCCTTTCCTTCCACACCCTTCAAATCTCAAAACAGACATAACCTCCTCCAGGAAGTTTTCCGTGATGCCCGCTGTCCCTGAAGTTAAATGCCCTTTGCTGTGTTCCCACAGCACCTCCGTAATAGTTCTCACTGCGCTGTACTGTAACTGTTGGTTTAGATGTCTAGGTCCTCCCTACCCTGACCTTCTAATTCGTCCATTTTTCTCTCAGCATGTGGTTTTGTACCTGGCACAGAGTAGGTCTTCAGAAGACATCTGGCGAATAAACGATTGAATAAAAGAAGCTTACTGCACTATGGTAGTCTTTAGAGAAAGAACATCTGGGCATCAGAGACCCCGGCACCTCGCTCCAGGGAGCCTTAGAACCTACCCTCAGGTGCACAGCCCACCCAGGTCCCGTCATTCTCCCCGCCGGCCTCTGGGGGCGCTGTGTGTCCGGCTCCCGCTGGCCGCCGCCGGAATTGGTCACGCCGGACGGAAGCTGGGGGGGCGGGGCCGGACGGAGCCTGGAAGGACCCCAGAGGAAAAGCGGAGTCCTTGTGGCTGTGCTGCCCCTCCCCTGGTCCCGGCGCGTCTGGAGGGGGCCCGGCCGGGGTGCTGCGAGGGCTCCGGGAGGTACGGAGCTGGGAGGCCACTGCGTCCGCGCCCCCTTAGGTGGCGGGCCTCTGTCTCCGATTCCCTCGGGGGGAAATCGGTGGCAGAAGCCCTCTGGCAGTCTCTCTTAGGGGTGTCCCTTAGTTGCGGGCTCCGCAGGCGGGAGGAAGGGTCTGTATCAGGATTTTACTTGACAGGTCTCTGTTTGGGACATCTCTCGGGAACACATCTGTTCTCTAGGGCAGTCTTGGTCGGGGGTTCCTTCTTGGAGGCCTGTGTTTGGGATGCCTTCGACGAGATCTCTCCCTGGGACCTCTTCGGAGAAGGGGTTTCTGCGTCTGAGCCTCCTCATACTGCTTTGTCAGTCCAAGGGCAGCACATATTTTCCCCTTTCCAAAGCCTTTTCCCTTAGATTCTTTCACTCTTTTCTTTCCTGTCTGATGTTCAAGCCATTGACTTGACTGGGAATTAGAATTAGTTGCTGTCCAGGTAAATCATACAAGAAGGCAAAATACTCTCCTTATTTGCTCACTCGCCCTACGAAGAGTGCCTTGAGACAGATCCACCCAGAACAGCATTCCTGTTTATTTCTCCATGGAGTCATCGGAAACTGAGCCAGCGCTCCCTTCAGCAACTGGTCTTCCACATCCTGTGCACAGAAGGGAGCCTGGGCAATGGCTCCTTTAAACCGGAGACTCTTCTCCCTTTATGGCAACATTTACCGACAGCCTGCCCTGAGCCAGTTACTGGCCCTGTACTGCTTATAACAAAGATGAATAAATTATAGCTCACTGTCCATTAGTGGACATAGACATATCATTCCAGTACACCCTGACCCTAGGAGGGGACAGACGTTACTCAACACCTGAGGCCGTGTATTCTGTGCAGATCATGGGCTCTCGATTACGGGAGATCTGCCCTGTTTTCATCCCACCTCACCAAGTATGCTTCTGCTTTTCAAGGTTGAAGGCTAAGCATGGGGAAGAGCTGCAAGGTAGTCGTGTGTGGCCAGGCATCTGTGGGCAAAACTTCAATCCTGGAGCAGCTTCTGTATGGGAACCATGTAGTAGGTGAGTGTTGGGGGTGGGGGAATGGTGGAACAAGTTGAAGAATAAGTAGGATTTGATCACAACATGAAAAGGCTAAAAGCTGCTGGTAGTGGTTATTACATCCCGCAGAGTAAAATCTGCATAATGATCCCAACCCTAACATATTGAAATCCAAAGAGAGGAAACCCAATACTTGAGACAGGGAGGAAAAGTTCTCAAGTCACACTTTTGCTTAGCATAGGATAAGCATGAGGTTAATGTCTGTTTCCTGCCCCCCCCCCCCACCAAGTCATCCAGTCCTGCTGGACTGTCCATCCCTGGCTCTCTCTCCTGGACCCCACATCCCCTTCTCTCTCGGGCTGGTTAAGCTCATTAGGATATACTCAGTCCCTCATATTTTCCATCTGCCTTCTCTCTACAAACAACTTTTCTCTTCATATTATCCCAGGTTCTGAGATGATTGAGACCCAGGAAGACATCTACGTGGGCTCCATTGAGACCGACCGGGGTGTGAGGGAGCAGGTGCGTTTCTATGACACCCGGGGGCTCCGAGATGGGGCTGAGCTGCCCCGGCACTGCTTCTCCTGCACTGACGGCTATGTCCTGGTCTACAGCACAGACAGCCGAGAGTCCTTTCAGCGTGTGGAGCTGCTCAAGAAGGAGATCGACAAATCCAAGGACAAGAAGGAGGTATGTACAGGGGTGGGGGACACTGGTGATGAGCAGGAGTGGACCCTGGGCTGGCTTTGGGGAGCTTGGCATGGCTCTGATTTTCACTCATATCCCAGGAGGTGGAGTGGGAGCCAGAGCGGGGATGGATGGAGGCCACAGGAGGCAGTCTTCCCCCTGGAGGCAGCCATGTGCTGAGGCAACTTGACCAGAGAGGCTTTCCTTTAGTTTCAGGGGTTCCTGACCTAACCCTAGAAGCCCCCACTAATCTTTCTTGAAGATGCTTCCTTGCTCTCAGCTGTGAAGGCCCTTCTGTTCCCGAATCCCCCTATAATCTGTAGGAATTTGGGGGATGCTCCCTTATCAGGTGTTTAGACAGACAGAGTGATTGCTTGTAATTGGGCAGGCATAGGAGATAGAGGGCTTGTAGGGGAACTCCTGGAGGGAGGATAAATGAGGCCAGAATTTCAGTGGAGGAAGGAGAGGACAAAGCAACCATCTCCCTCTCTCTAGTCATTGTTTCTGATCTAGGAAGAGGTGAAACATTAGCCAGTGAGACTTTTGCTCGTCTTAGGACTCCTAGGTAGATGTCTGCCGTCACACCCACGCCTGAGGTCCACGGTACAACCTCAGGTCTCTACTCTGTCCATCTTCCCAAGGTCACCATCGTGGTCCTGGGCAACAAGTGTGACCTGCAGGAGCAGCGGCGTGTCGACCCAGATGTGGCTCAGCACTGGGCCAAGTCCGAGAAGGTGAAGCTGTGGGAGGTGTCTGTGGCCGACCGCCGCTCCCTGCTGGAGCCCTTCGTCTACCTGGCCAGCAAGATGACCCAGCCCCAGAGCAAGTCTGCTTTTCCCCTCAGCCGCAAGAACAAGGGCAGCGGCTCCTTGGATGGCTGAAGAGCCGCCCTCCCTTCTCCACCCTCCCAGCCTCATTCCAGCTGCTGGGACTCTGGAAGATGTGTCCAGGGGTGGGGTTAGGCAAAGCTATCCTTCCCAGGCCAGGCAGCTGGGCTGTCCCAGGCTCAGGTCACTTTCGCTCCCTCTCAGCTCGGGGAAGTGCAGATAATCTAGGCTAGTCCCCCCCCCCCGCCCCCACAAGCCCCCTCCTGTCCAGCATTCATATCCCTGTGCTGCTGTGACCTGGGGCAGTTGTGGGTCAGTGTCCCCTACCACGTGCCCTGAGTGGGAAGCAGAGCTGCCATGCAGAAGTGCCCAGTCCAGGCTCTGGTTCCAGTTACGGGGTCCCCTCACCTGTGGGTTTCCTGCTAGGGACAGGCACACACACATGCACACACACTCACACTTACGGCACCAGCCTGGACTCTGGAGAAAGGCGTGTGTGTGTGTGTAGATGTGTGCACGCGTGCATGCGTATGCCTGCTGGAGTCCAGCTCTGACTGTCCTCTCCCTGGCTGGAAGAAGCCAGCTTCCTGGGAGGTGTAATTTTCTGCTTTCACTCTCCCCCACCCCCCCACCCAAGTTGTTTTGCTTCCTCTTCCTGCTCAGGGAGCTCATGGCCCCTGTTGGCTGAGATTGGATGGAGTGATGGCTGGGCTTCACCAGCTGGCTTTGGAAGCCTGCAAGGACTTTCCCCTCTCTGGGTTTCAGTTTTCTCATCTGTAAGGTGATGGGAGTTGCTTAGATGATCTTCTGGATCCTCTCCAGCCCTCAGATTTTATCATGCCTGTGGCTTGGGGCTGGCTCTTACTGTGCCCTTGGCTTCTCTCTCTTCAAGGTGCTATGCCTCCTGGCCCTGGAGGCTGAGACACTGCTCCCCCCAACCACCAGGGGGCAGGAGTGCAGCGGCCATCCAGTGTCCAGTCCGCGGACCTCACACCGGTGGGGCCTGATCTTCACCCCTTCCTGGGTTGTTTTCAGCTCAGAGCTGGACTTGTATTTATAAATTACTTGTGTTTTTCTGCCTGCTGCCATGGTGAAGATTGGACAAGGTGCTCCTCCAGCCCCTCCTTACCTCAGATGCCTGAACAGAACAAGGCAAACCAGTAGCAGCTTCTCAGGAGCTGACAGATCTGTTGGGACTCAGAAGGGTGGTTACACTTGTCACCCACAACTTCCCATGTCCACGTCATGCTCCTTGTGTGCACACCCAGCAGAGCTGAGACACGGGAGCCAGTGACCTCTAGTACATGCCCCTTCTCCCCAAGATGGGAGAGGTGAGTAGGGCAGCCCGCCCAAGGCTGGGTGAGTTGAGGTAGGGCATATACAGGCTCGGGCTTGAATTCATTTATTGATGCATTGGACACAATAAAATCACAACTGTTATCAAAAAGTTTCCCTCCCCTCCCCCCTTCTTGTCCTCCCATTGGAAACATCTAAAAAAAAAAAAAAAAAGAACAGATAACGGGTGGAGACTGGTAAAGTCCCATATTGTGGGGTGAAGGAGCAGAGCTGGGGGTGGGATGGAGGTTGTGACATTGACTTTGACAGCACGAAAATGGTTCTTGAGAGTATGTCATCCTGGATCCCAATGCTCAGCTTCACAGTGAGGGGGCTGGGTGCTGGCTGGAAGGAGGGGAAGCTGGATTTATTGTTAGGGACCAGTTTGGGGTGAGGAGCTAGAGGGGAAGGCTCTTTGGGAGCCTTGAGGTGGGAGGGGTTGTGTTTGCTGGGTCCGGAGTCTGAGACCCAGTGCTCCCACCACCCAGCTGGGGTTCATAAGGAACCGATGAAAGGCTGAGGAGAGAGCTTGTGTGGGGTTGATCACCTCTGTTAAAACTGGGCCCTGCCAGAAAATCACCCTCACCTACCCCTCTCCTAGCCACATCTTGTCAGAGCAGAGGAACCCCAAAAGCTTTCAGCCCCAGCCTCATCTTGACTTTGCCCCCCACTCGTCACTGCTCCCTTTCTCCTCTACAGTCTTCTTCCACTCCCCAGGGTCACCTTGTCCAGATGGCCTTGAACCCTCTCCAGCTTGAGACCCTGTGTGTCACTTCCAGTGATTCCCTGGAGAATCCAGTGAAGAGACGGCCTCCCTCGCAGGCTTGTCCCCAGGCTCAAAGTTAAGATTCCTGGGGCCTCTGGCCATGGGGGTATAGGTCTTGAGTCGGGGAGACGAGAGCACCATGGGGCTGGAGCTAGGATTTTGCATAGATATTTGGGATTTCTCAGTTTGCTCCCCATTAATGAGGCTGGGCAATGCAGGGGAAGCCAGCACTAGTCTGAGAAGGCTGGGAAAAGGAGCGTGGGGACGGAAGGTCCTTGGGCCAGGAGGGTAGTAGTGGACTCCCTAATCCAAACTGAGTAAAGGGCAGGTACCCTTGAAACTAGCCCAGCTCTTCTCAGATTGGACAGGAAGCCCTCAGCTGTAAAAGGCAATCTCCTGGGGAATGGAGGAAACCGGCATCTCAGGAAGAGGAGGCAGGGACAGCAACTGCTGGAAAATGGGCCCTGGCTCCCCCAGGAAGCCTAGTAGGGGGCGAAGACGATGGGCCCTGTGGCAGGGCGGACGGCTCCTGCCGGGGTACGAAACAGAGCTGGGCCCAGGATGGGAGCTGGAAAGAGGGTGGTAGCTGCTGCAGGGGCAGGCCGGAGGGCCAGGGGCCCCGGCAGGGCACAGATGGCGGCAGCCGCGGCGGGGATTGGGCTGGGCAGGAAGCGAGCCGCCAGTGTCTTGGTGAGTTGCTTCTGCAAGGCCAGTTTTGACTGCAGAGAGGAGAGAGAGGAATGGACACAGTCTGACCCAGGAAAATCCCACCCCTCCCGGGGTGCCATCCTTGGGCTTTCTGCTGCAGGAAAGACGTGCCTTTTAGGGTTCCAAACCTAAGTCCTCCCTTCCCACCCCCAAACACTCATTCCAAAGGGCTTTCTCTACCACCTGTCTTCCTGCCAGAGGAAGGAGGCTGTGGGGGGGGGGGGGCAGAGACGGTCTCTAGGAGATGCACACCCAACCCTCGCTCTTGACCCTGAGATTACTGTCTCGGCCCACCTCGCCGGAAATTCCTCAGGCAGATCCCAAGGTGGCCGGGAACCCCAGCCCAGCTCTCCCTCACCCCAGGCAGCCTTGGAGGGGGTATGAGGGGGTGGCTTCCTTCCTGCCCCTCCCCCAGTCCCCAGCTTGCCCTTCTGGCCCACCCTCTCCCTGCAGGCCCGGGGCCCAGCCCTGTTGCCTGAAGACAGATACCTTGAGGATACTCACAGCCAGCGCTGCATGTTTCTGCAGCTTGCTGTGCTGGCTGGACGGCTTGGGGGGCTTCCCAGCCAGGCGGTCTTTGTGCCTCCTGCTGCTCAGGTGCTAACGGACAGACAGACAGACTGGCAACAGGATGAGAAAGACCAAGAAACCCTCCCCGCCCACTACCCAATCATCCTCAACAAGCTAACCCTCCACCCATGAGCCACATGTGGGACATACGTTTATGGAATGTCACCCTGGGAAGGGGAAGTGGGATTTGGCCTATGCCCTCCAGGATCCCACTGTCCCTCCAGTCCTGAGCTCCTCTTCCTCTGCTGGCTCCCTCCCCGCACCCAGCACCAGTCCCACCCCCTCAGCCCTGCTCCAGCCCCAGCCCCAGTCGGCCTCTCTTCTCCCACCTGCTTGAGTTGGGTCTCTGAATTGACCTGGAGCTGACACAGAGCACAGTGAAAAGGGGGGCTGGGCCCCTGTCGGCCCCCCTGTCCCCCTGCCACTCTCTTGGCCTTGTGTCCAGCTCCCCGGGGCACTGGGCGGCCTCGGCCCCTTCGGGGAGCACCTCGTTGACCTTCCACCATCCACCGGTGCTTGGCTCCTGAGGGAGGAGGGAAGACAGCCCATCAGCTCCAAAGAGGGGCTGCAAGGACCATGAGAAACCCTCCGAACTAGGTGGGTCTTGCTGCCCTGCCAAGCCTGCAGGCTGCTCCGCAAGTGCTCCCCTGCACCTCAGCCCCCCAAGAGTTCTCGTCCCCACCTCCGCAAGGTCCTCCCAGCTTCCGTAGTTTCCACCAGCCACCCCCCGACCCCCAGGCCTTCTTGCAGAGGAACTGCCTGGCTTCCCGTTGCTCTCATCTCCTGCCTTCTGTCTGGGTCTTACCTAAGGACAGATGGAGGAGGTGTTTCTGGCCGCCTCCCAGGGATCCTTCGGTTCGTGCTGCCCGAGACTTGTCTTCCCAATTCTCCCGCCCCACACATCAGCTGGAGGACCCAGAATGTCCACCCAATCACAGCTGAACACAACACCTGTGTCACCAAGCCCTTGAGCAAAATGCCCAGGAACTCCAGCCTGCCTGCTGCTGGGGAGGGCTGTCTGCCTGCCACTCTCTTCCCCTAGACTCCAGCGCACTGACCTGTGTTATGAGCCTGAAGCTGGGAAGCAGAGTTCACGGTCACCTTGCACGTGGGGCAATAGAGGCGCCCCTTCTCGCTCCTGCTCTCCCCACTCACACCGCTTCCCACAGCAGCTGCTGCTGGCTCAGGCCCTGGTGCCTCTCTCCCAGGCTCTGGGGAGCAGAGTAGGCAAGAGGAAGAAGAGGAAGAGGAGGCAGCATCCAAGAGGTCTGAGTTGGCCGACTCTCTGGGTGTGGGGTCCGGAGTCAGCAGTGGCTGGAGTTGGGGGCCAGGAGGAGGGGCTTCAGGAACTGCTGGAGAGATGGAAGGCATCAGTTAAGAATCATCTTGAGACCATGATTTTAAGTAGTGATAAATTAAGGATGGCATGGCAGAGGGGAAGGGTCCCTGATGTAGGAATGAGCAGCAGTGAAATCCAGACTCCACTCTCTCACTAACTCACTGGGCCAACTTGGACCTCTTTGGGGCTTAACTTCCCATTTGAAAATATAAATTTGGACAGAGGGGTCTCAGAAAGCCCTCACAGCCTGGATACTCTAACCTAGAGTTATTAGCTAACTATTAAATAAGTGGAAGTCATAAAAAAGGTGCACTGCGATATTCATAGAGCACTATTCATAATAGCTTAAAGCTGGAGACTATCCAGGATGCCTGAGTGGCTCAGCTGGTTGAGCATCTGCCTTCAGCTCAGGTCATGATCTCAGGGTCCTGGGATCGAGCCCCGCATCCTGCTCCACACTTAGTGGGGAGTCTGCTTCTCCCTGTCCCTCTGCCCCTACCCCTCGCTCATGCTCTTTCTCTTTCTCTCAAATAAATAGAATCTTAAAAAAAAAAAAAAAAGACAAAACTGGAAATTATCCAAATGTTCACAATAGGAGAGTGGATTAAAAAAAAAAAAAAAAAAGTCATACGGTCACATGAGAGGGCACTACACGCAACACTGAAGAGGCCAGGCATCAAACCTCCTTACTACAGGATTCACCAAAACCAAGGGCAACTGATCAATGGCATGAAAAGTCAAGATCACTTAGGGGAGAGATGGACGTAGTTGACTAGTGTTGCCCCCAGACTCACGTCTGCCTGAAACCTCAGAATGTGATCTTATGTGGAACCAGTGTCTTCACAGATGTAAGTAGTTATGATGAGATCATAGTGGACTGGGGTGGGTCCTAATCCAATGACTGGTGTCCTTATAAGAAGACCATTTGGAAATAAAATAGGATAAAAACAGAGAGGGAGACAAACCGCAAGAGACTCTTACAGCAACAGGGTTGCTGGGGTGGGGGATGGGGTAACTAGGTGATGGCATTAAGCAGACGACCTGATATAATGAGCACTGGGTGCTCTATGCAAACGATGAATCACTAAGCTCTACCTAGAAATCAGTAATATGCAGTATGTTAACTAACTTGAATTTAAACAAAACAAGACCATGTGAAGACACAGAGACATGGGGAGAACGTGATGTGAAGACAGAGGCAGAGTGGCCAGCAACCACCAGAAGCTAGATGAGAAGCATGGGATGGATTCTCCATCTGAGGCCCCACGAAGGAACCAACCCTGTCAACACCTTGATTTCAAACTTCTCATCTCCAGAACGGTGAGAAAATAAATGTCTGTTCTTTTCAGTCACCCACTGTGTGGTCATTCACTGTGGTAGTCCTGAGAAGCTAACACAACAAGGCAGTGACTGCGGGGGGGTGGGGCGGACAACTAGGAGGGCTTCAGGGTGCTGATGCCATGTTTCTTGATCTCAGTATATTCAGACTAGGAAGGCTCACAACACTTGTGATGTATGCCTTTTTCTGTATGTATGGGCTACCCCAACCTTGGCAAAAATAATAACCAGAAATCTCCCAACCCCATACCAGAAACCAGAATTGGATTGGGGAGTGGGGAGGGGAAGGAGGAGAGTTCAGGACTGGGGGCGCCTGGGTGACTCAGTCATCAAGCATCTGTCTTCAGCTCAGGTCATGATCCCAGGGTCCCAGGGATCGAATCCCGCATCAGGCTCACTGCTCAGCAGGAAGCCTGCTTCTCCCTCTCCCACTCCCCCTGCTTGTGTTTCCTCTCTCGCTGTGTCTCTCTTTGTCAAATAAACAAATAAGATCTTAAAAAAAAAAAAAAAAAAAGAGAGTTCAGAACTGACCTTTACTCTGTGGCTCTCCAGGGGATCCACTGGTTGGAGTCAGGGTTGGGGACACCAGCTCCCCATCCCGGGCCAGGGTTTGTGGCCTCTGCTTGCTCTTGGCAGCTTCAACAGCCTTGAGTTTTCTGGCGTGTTTGTGGCCTTTGTAATGTGCTTCAGCTTGGTTCTGGGGAGTGGAGGGCTTGGGGTCACCATTTATTTGCTGAGTCTGCATGCCCCCCTCCATGAGCTGGCACTGAGCAGGGGGCGGGTCAGAGGGGGCAGGGCCCCAGCCAGACAAGAGGGCAGTCCTTGTCATCATAGCATGCGTGTGGCCCTGAGGTTTACAGAATTCCTTCTCATACCTGAGCCCCCACGCAAACAGCCTCTGGCTTTAAATTCTGCCTCAGCCACTCATTAGCTGTGCGTCTCTGGGCAAGTCGCCTCACCTCTCTGAGCCTCAGTTTGCTGACTCGTAAACTTTGTGACAATACTGACCTCACAGGGTTGTGGGAATTAAAAAGAACATGAAAGGCACCTGGGTGGCTCAGCAGGTTAAGCAGCTGACTCCTGATTTGGGCTCAGGTCATGAACTCAGGGTTGGGCTCCAGGCTCAGCCTAGAGTCTGCTTGAGGTCCTTCCTCCCTTTGCCCCTCCCCCTGCTCTCTCTCTCTCTCAAATAAATAAATAAAATCTTTTTTAAAAATGAAAAAAAAAATAAAAATAAGCAGCACACGAATGACAAGGGCCTAGTACATACAGCAGGTGCTCAACAGATGTTAGTTACCAAGTTCATAAATGCACAAATGGAGAAAATTGAGCAGTTCTCATACTTGGGGTATGTACACCCTGAAAATTCATCCCTATGTTCATTTTTTTCCAGCAAATCATTTTTGAGCATTTGCTCTTTGCCAGGGGCCCAGCATGGAGAAGACATGGTCCCTCCCTCAGAGTGAAGTCTTTCTGTCGATCTCTTGCAAGACTCATCTAACCCAAAAACCTGGAGGGAGCCCCTGAATCTGGCCTGTTGGTGTCCTACCTCCTTCAACCAGGGGTCCCTGCTTATTACTCCCAAGTGTAGGAAAGACGGGCCCCTATGGCCCCTCCCTAGACCCTTTCACCAGAGCAGATCTCCCAAGACCCAGAATCATCCAGACAGAAGGTAAATATTCCCTGGGAGGCCAGGATGAGGCTTCTCCACCATCTGGGGGTAGGCTGTAGTAAAAAGTATGTGGGCCTTGGGGTCAGTTAGGCCTGGGTTCAAATCCCAGCTCTGCTACTCACTAGCTGTGTGGCCTCAGGCAAGTCACTTAACCTCTCTGAGGTTGTTTCTTTACGTGGAAAGTGGGGATGATAATAGCACTTCTCTCCATCTCACGAAGTATCAGGAGAACTAATTAAGATGATGGGAATGGACATATTCAACACATCAATTCTCCTGTGTTTTAAGAGCTCAGCTCCAGACCAGGAACTGATAGGAGCTCTTGGGACCCAGAGCAGAAAAAGGCAGTCTTTTCTCTCGCAGAAGGATCCAGAACACAGGAGAGAAGCAAAGCGGAGGGAAATGGAGACTCCAGGGCCATTAGAGATAAGGCAGAGGAATTTGGAAAAAGGAGAAGACAGGATGGGTGAGGGACTGGGAGCATGTCTTCTGGGACTTGTTCCATCCCAGGGACGGAAACATGGATCCCTGTCCCTTTGCCAGAAAAGTCTCTGGCACCCCAGTGTCCAGGCCTCTCCCTGCCCAGTCCCCTCCCCAGCCTGTTTCCACTACTCCCTCTCACCGATGAGTTGAACCTCAGGTGACAGATGTTACAGGAAATGAAGAGCTTCTTCTTCAGAGGGGAGGGGACCCCAAACGTGTGGCTGATGACAGCTTTCTGGATCGGGTCCATCTGTGAAGAAGGTGGGAGGGCACAATGCTGGGGTCGGCTGTGAAGGGGAGGCGATACAAAATGCCAAAAACTAATGCCTATCGAGGAGGGCAGGCATCCAGACATAGGAAGAACTTTCCCATCCTTGTGGCTAGGAGACACAAAAGAAACAGTCTCCTCCCTGGCTGACTTAATCTGTTCGCAGGGGCTTCAGCGTGAAGGGAGAGGGGAACAGCCAGGGAGAAACACTGCCATGTCCCAGTGATCACCTTGGCATCTCCTGCTGCCCCTCTGGTCTCTGTTTTTTTTTTTTTTTTTTTTTTTTCCTTATTCACAAGAATCACAACTATTGGGACAGAGTTGGGGGCAGGGAGAAGCAGGGACAGGACAAAGAGTCTCTCTGTTGGAAATCCTCTGCCATAACCCAGCCTTGTGCCGGGCCTGTGGGCTGGGGGAGAGAAGGCTTATCTTTTCAGCTCTGCCACTGTCACAGGGCCTGAGTGGGGGAGTGAGGGCATGGCCAGAGCAGGGGCGGGAAGGGGCAGGTGGCAGCATGTGGAGACCAGACGGTTCCCTGAGTTGTAGGATTATTATTATTTTTTGTATATTAATTTGTGTAGGTTTCCCCCCCCCTTCCTTATTTTAACTTTTTTCTCCTTCTATAAATCCAAGCCGTTGTGTTCTCTTTTCTCAGGGGCTGCTTTTTGGACCAAAAGCAGTTGTCTGGGCTTGCTTATCAAGAGGAACTTTCTACACCTTCCTGAGAGAAGAGAACAGAGGCTTTGGGAGAAAAGCATGGGTTCAGAAACTCCCCAGGGAACAGAACGAGGTTCTAACCCTCACCTAACAGCACCTGGGGCTGGGTGCAGACAGGGGCCAGGAGCACGGCCTACAGGGTCCCAGCGGTGCAGGCAAGAGAAGATATACCTGCTCCCAAGGGACTGTGTGCATGGTGCCTCAGCAAGTGACAGAGGGACCCAAAGAACAGGGACCCCCCCCAAATGGCTCAGGCTCTCATGGACCTCTGTGTGACCCTGGAGGTTAGAGAGAAAGGGGCTCCTCAGGATAACTGAGGCTGAGTTTCCCACCATCTTGTTAGGATGGGCTGGGGGCTCCTTAATGATGACCTTTGATGTTTCAGAATTAAAGAAAGGGGGGTACTTCTTATAGCGAAGTGAAATTCGTGCTCCCTGCACTTGTCATTCACACACACGCACACTTGGAAATACACAGACACAGAGCACAGAGGCCAACAGGCAAGTGCGAATCCCAGAGCCATGCAAAAAGACTCAGACCCACAGGAGTACCAATGGCACGCTTCACAGACACACAATCACCCAACCCACCCCCCCCACACACACACTAAGAGGTCAGACACACACCAAGCACCTACAGAGTCGACACAAAGACACAAAACATCTCTCAGAGACAGGCACATACATTAATTACATACAGTCATTAAGGCGCAAAGAATTGTTTACAAATACACACATATCCAACACATCCACAACCATAAGTAACACACAAAGACCCACAGAGTCATAAATTAAAACAGAAGGGCACACCCCCAATGCACACAGAAATACACAGATCATCCACAGACATCCCTCTACAAAAACTCAAAGTGTGACCTCTGGGCCACAGGCCCAGCATCATTACCAGGGGAGGGGGTGACCCCATCCTCGCTCCTTGTCCCCAGGGGTCCCTGTTTTGGGAGTGCCTAGTCACTCTTGGGGATGTTGCTCCTACTTATACCCAACTTCTAAGAGCCAACCCTCTGTGTCCACCTTCCCTGCCCACCCCGGACTCGGCTGCATGCCCCCACCCACCAGCCCAGCCCGTACCGTGCTGAAGTTGGGGGTGAGACTGAGCGGGGCAGCGCCATTGAAGTGGAAGGCGAGCAAGTGCTTGAAGTCCAGCGGGGGCTGCAGAGGCCTGGCAGGCAGGGGCAGGGAGGCCAGCAGGGGGCTGGGGGCACTGGAGGCTGGGCCTGCTGCGGGAGGAAGAAGGGCAGGGTCTGAAATGGGGAGCCACAGGGCTCACAGCGACCTCCACAGCCAGAACAAGAGGTTGATGGGCTTCTTGGGTGTGGGGCCGGGGCAGAAACCGTCTCCCTCTTCACAAAGCAGTACTGGGTAAGCCCTGGGCACTCCCAGTCCATTTCTGTGCCTCTCCTCTACACAATGGGGGTGAGGGGAAGGAGCAGGGAGACCACAGTTCTCAGCTCCCAGTCCCCTAGGATGCACTTCCCCTCGCCTCCAGAGGCAGCCCTGAAGACCCCCAATGGATCCTCAATGGACCCCAGCAGAGAATCAGGCCAAGGGAGGGGACAGAGGAGTACACACACACACACACACACACACACACACACACACACCACCACCACCACACGAACCACCACCACCACCACCACCATGGAGACCATGTGCTGTACCGGGTTTCCTTTTATTGCAAGTTAAACCCACACCTGGGAGGCCTGGGAAAAGGCCAGCCCTCTCCCCTCTCACTAACTGCCCCTCTCCTGATCCCTACATCATTCACAGCAGGGACTGACAGAGAGGACAGGAAACCTGTTGGAATCTGAAGGGATGTGTTCCCCTAGCTCTGGTGAGACCCCAACTCCTCCCGGGAGGCAAAAAGCACTCCAACCCCTGGGTCAGGCCAGAGTTGGCCAGTCCAGCCCTGTGGTTTTACAGTCTTTGGTCTTAAAGGTCTGAGGCAAGGGCAGGGGAAGGCTAGGAACTCTGGGGAGCAACCAGACTCTGAGAAAGAAAAGAATTAGAAATAAATCCAGTCCATGGGGACTTTTCTGGACCCTGTCACTGCAAAACTGTAAGAAGTCCTTTTAGATTTTTTTGTTGTTGTTGTTAACAATATACAAGGTAGGTTTATTTTACATTTATAGAGGTATATGTCTATATACACAGCCGTATACAGAAGAGCCTCAGGCAGCCTATCCATGGGCACCACTACCTCCTTTGAACTGGTAGCTTGTGCACAGAGACGTTGGTGTGCTGTGTGTCAAAACCAAGGAAGTCATCTGCTCTCTAGTTCTATCTGAACAGAAGAGATGCTGCCAGGAGGGGAGCTAACAGCCACCACCCCCATCTCCTTTCCCTCAGTCACAAAGCAGTACTGGGTAAGCCCTGTACTCAGTCCCTCAATTCCTGAGACCCAGTCCTCTTCTCTCCCTCCAGCAAAGACTCCTCAGTTTTTCTCGGGCCCAAATCTGTGCTGGGTCCAGAGGGAACAAGGTGAGCTACTCCTCACCAAACTCTGACAAGGACAGGAGCAATATTGAGGGAGCCCCCAAACCTAGCATCTCTGCAGGCTCTCCCAGCTCCCATCTCCATGCAGCCCTTCCTCCACAGCCCACTGGGCAGGGTTAGTACTCAGCAGAGGAAGCCCCGGGCAGGTGGGTGGAAGGCCACAGGCGGTCAGCTGGGTTGCCGCGGGGTCAAATCCGCCTCGGGGCCCTAGAGTGCGGACCCCAGGCTGGCGGGGCAGAGAGAAGGCGGCCGCCCTCACGTGAGCTGCTACCCCAGCAGCCCCTCCGCCCACCCACTCTCCAAGAACTCCACGGCCAGCGCAAAGTCAAACTCGTGCAGCGGTGGCCCATCCACGGCAATCTTCATCGCGGGGCCGCCCCGGCCCTCCCCGGCCCCGCTCTGCCCCCACCACCGCAGCTCCCGGCTGCGGCCCACCTTGTCCAGTAGGCCGGCGCCCGCGGGCAGCGCCAAGGCCAGGGCGGCCAGGGCTGCGAAGTCCGGGAAGAGCTCGTGCAGCTCAGAGCGCGCGCACGCCAGCTTGGCACACAGGGCCCGCGGGCCCAGCCGCCCCAGGCTGCACACCACGCGCTTGAAGAGCGCGAAGTCGCCCAACGCCCGCTGGCGCACCACAGCGGGAGCAAAGGTGCGCAGCAGTACCCGCAGCGCTCCCTCGCCGTGCGCACCCAGCTCTTCGGGGGCCTGCGGGTAGCCGCGCGGGTCGAAGATCGCCGCGAAGGCGGCCACGGCGTCCAGCGAGGGCCCGGGATAGGAGTCCCCCAACCCCTTCCGCATGGAGTCCAAGAAGGCCCCCCGCAGCCGTTCCAAGCCCCGCACGGCAGCTTCGGAGTAGCCGACCAGCTCCACGCCGCGGTAGGTGCAGCGCCCGCCGCCCAAGTCAGGGCCCGAGGAAGCCAACTCCTGCAGGAAGCCCTGGAGGCGCGCCCCACCCGAGCTGCGCTGTGCTTGGAGGGAGGCCGCAGCCGCCATCACCAGGGGCTGCAGCAAGGCCAAGTCCGGCTCTTCTGGCTGCAGGACAAGGGCGAGCTTCTGCAAGGTGGGCAGAGTATCCAGCAGCAGGTGGGTGAAGGCCACGAAGGTGAACTGGCGCAGGGCGAGGGCCAGTGCCCTAGCTGTAGGGGAGGCGGGGGCAGAGGCCTCCAGGGTGGGCACCAGGCAAGGCCAAGCCTCAGCCACTGCTTCCACGATAGGCAGCAAGGACGCCCAGGGCACTGGCCGTGGTCCTGCCAAGTCAATAGCTGCCAGGTCCAGGGCCGCCCGGAGCTCGGGGACCGTGCGGGAACTGGGGCCACCATGGAGGCGGAATAGGGCATCCAGCACGCTTTCATATTCACTTAGGTAGGCAGGGGGCTCGGGATCTGTCCGGCCGGGGAGGCAGTGTAGCTCCGTGAGCAGTGGGCAGGCGGCGCGCAGTTGTGGGCCCACATGCCCAAGGCGGTCCCCGGGGAGGCTCGAGCTGAGCCAGGCCAGCTTGGGTGCAGACACGCCGAAGGCCTGCAGGATGTCCAGGAGTTGGCCAGCGGTGGCCTCACCCTCCTGTAGTTCCACACTGCCCAGGAAGGTGGTAGCCGGCTGGCCATCACAGGGGGACACCGAAGTGGCAAACAAGGCCAGACTGTGGGACTCAGGCCAGTCCCTGGTCTCATCCAACACCAGCCCCACATACGGGGATGCCTTCAGGCGCTGGCAGGCCTCTGTGTGCAAGACACTGGCAATGGCCACCTGGGACAGCCAGGGAGAGAAAGGGAGGGACAGAGTTAGGCTTGTCCTGAGCAGGGGAGGTAGCAGTACATAAGACAGAAAGGGGATAGGCCTCGGGGACAACAAACCTGTCCTGGCATGGCTGATTACTGGCTGTGTGACCTTGGGCAAGTCATTTCACCTCTCCGAGCCTCAGTTTCCTCAGCTCTGAAATCAGGCTACTACCTGCCTCTCAGCTCCTTAAAAGGTTGTTGTCAGGGGCATCTGGGTGGCTCAGTGGGTTAAAGCCTCTGCCTTCGGCTCAGGTCATGATCCCAGGGTCCTGGGATCGAGCCCCACATCGGGCTCTCTGCTCAGCAGGGAGCCTGCTTCTGCCCCCTCTCTGCCTGCTTGTGATTTCTGTCAAATAAATAAATAAAATCTTAAAAAAAAAAAAAGGGTTGTTGACAATTAAAAATGTAAATTTTTGTAGCTATGCTTATAAGTGTAAAAATGCTTGAGGAACCATAAAAATTCTGTAGTGTTCTGTGTGCGTTTCTACAGCATTGCCCCAGGCCTTATTCCTGGGGATCTCCCTTCACTCTGCTGCTCGGGGATTAACTGATAGACATTGTTCCCTCCCAGTTACACAGAGCCCCAACTGTGTGCTCTGTCATCTCTCTGCAGGATGAGACCTAACTCCTGCACCCTCATACCAGTCTCTAGGACTCACACACCTGGTGCCTAGGACAGAGCAGCAACTTGCATGCCCGAGAGGCCTTGTGGGTGGTACTGGGGTTGACCTGGGCCAGGGATACACCAAAGGGAATGGAGAAGCCATGGGTCTAGTCTTCATGCCCTGAGAGCACAGGGACCTAGCTTTTCAGGAGTCACAAATCCACATTTTTATATGTAATCTCTGGGGTTTTTTTGTTTGTTTGTTAAATTGGAAACTAATTGACGTTTTCCAAAAACACTGTGAAAATCAACAAAATATGTCTGTGGGCCAATCAAGCCCCCAGGCTACCCAGCTTGCAAACTCTGGCCTCAGCCCTCAGGGAAAGCCCCATGCCCCTCCCCGGGGACAGGGCCAGCTCTGGCCTCTTTGTGGCCATGCCCCCAGCAGCTGGCCCAGGCCCTGGCCCAGAGCACACCTCAGTGAAAGATTCTGCTGGGTAAAGGCATGAAGCTCTCGGGCTGCTGCCTGGGGACCTGGCATGCTGGCTCTCTGCCCAGACAGCTTGATGTCCTCCCTTCTCATGCCCTCCCCCACACCTCTGGCTGCCACCCACCTGCATGTCCCTCACCCTCCTGGGGCTGTAGCAGTCGCTGTGCTCTGTGCCCAGCAGGACCTGGCACAGGTTGAACCTCTGCAGCTCGAGGAGGGCAGAGCAGCGGTCATCGGGCACGTCCTCCTTGGCCATGCAGTACACCGTGGTCAGCATGGCCACTTTGGCCGGGTCCACCTCTGCCTTGATGCCCCTGGAGGTGGGGGGGGTCTCCAGGTCCAAGTAGGCCCCTCCTCCCTCGGCTTGGCCCTCCAAAGTGGGCTGGCCCCGGTTGAAGGCCAGAGCCTGGCGGTGGGCCCCCGAGGTCACGTGGCGCAGCAGGGCATGGCGCTGGAAGTTGTCTGTCCCCACGGTGAAGGCGTTCTCGGCTTTGCCGTGCTTGTTCCGCACTAGGGCTTGGCGGCACTCGAGGCAAAACATCAGCTTCCGCTCGTAGTCGAAGTCCAGCCAGGGAAACTCCTCTTTCCAGTGCTCGTTGAAGTAACGCTTGCACTTCTTGTTGGAGTTGGAGGCCTCTCCAGCGGGTTTCTTCCCTGGGGGAACCATTCCTGCTCCAGGGGCAGGGCGCCCCCAACTCCCACCCAAGCGCTCTGGCCCCCAGCCTCCCCCTACACACAGCGACACCTCCTTATCAATGGAAGTTGGTGGGGAAGGCACGCCAGGCTAATGGGGACCATCCATCTAACTTAGCTGGGAAAGTTTATGCCCGCTCTGCCGGTGGAGACTGGAGATGAAAGAGACAAGGGAGAGGTGTTAGGAGGTCCACCGTGGGTTCATGCTGCCCACAGAGCACTCCCCAGCTGATGGGTGGATGACTCCTAACGGAGAAGGGCTACTGGGAATGGGTGGGGTCATGCAAAGAGCCATAGAATGTCATCCAAAAGTTGGGGAGACCAGGGGACCCACACTAAGGGTCTCCCTCCATCCAGGACAAGGCACTGATGAGCTTTGATGGTTGAAACATGTCAGAACTCAGCTCTGGAAAGACTGGCACCATCTGTGCAACCATGTTTTATAGGTGGGGGCACGGTGTCCAGGCAACAGCGGTGCTCAGGGCTCCTGAATAATCTGTGACTGAGCCAGGATACGACCTTGACTCCTCATTCAAGGGATGGCCAGTCTCTCTGGTCCACATCCTTTATTTCATTGGAATGAAGTTAGCACAAAGCTGAACTCCCAGAGCCACAGGGCCAAAGGATGGCATTTGTTTTTGCCAGACCTGCCTTCCCTAAACCTACACATGGGTGTACACACACACACACACACACAAACGCACCCTGACGGTGTGCTTCTGGGAAGGGAAGCTCAGAAGAGGGGGTGGGTCCCAGACCGAAGGAGCTAACTGGCTGCCCGTACCTTGCTCACTCTTCCACCACCCCAGGAATGAGCCTACGTGAGCCGGTCAGGACCAGAGGCTATGTCCAGCCAATGGCCAAAACCAGCCAGCTTTACCTCCTTATTATCTCTCAACCCCGTTCCCTAGATGCCTACTTGGGGCCACAGCAATATCTACCCTTTGCCAAGTGTGAACTGCACCAGCCTTGTGCTACGGACTTTGCAGTAACTCCAGGAGAAGACCCAAGATCGCTGTGGCAAGTACTCTGAGGGTGGTACCCTCCTCATTTTGGAGAGGAGGAAACCAAGGCTGGAGGACCTTAAGTGACTTACCCAAGGTTCCATGAGCAGAAAGGGGCCAAGGCAGAGTTAGATGTACGTCCAGGGGCACTTGGGTGGCTCCGTTGGTTAAGTATCTGCCTTGGCTCAGGTCATGATCCCAGAGTCCTGGGATCGAGCCTCATATCGGGCTCCCTGCTCAGTGAGGAGTCAGCTTCTCCCTCTCCCTCTGCTCCCACCACCCACTCATGCTCAGTTTCTCTCTCTGATAAAAAAAAATAAAATCTTAAAAAAAAAAAAAAAGGTCCTGATAAGAAAATGAAGTCTTTAAAAAAAATAAAAAGGAGAAGAAGAAGAAAGAAAGAAAAAGATCCTACATCCACTTGACCCCAAAGGCCACGCTGAGACTGGCCTGCACTGTCTCACTTGGATTAGGCACCTGCCTCCACCTCGGCAGTCACGCCCCCAAATTCATCCCTCGCTCAGCATCCAGAAAGCGAGCTCACACGCAGGTCACTCCTTTGCTTCCCCCTTTTCACTGCCATTCTAAGTGGTTGCCAGAACCTACACACCTTCCCACGAGCCAGGTCCTCCCCAACTTCCCGCTGCTCCTGGCTGCCCAGGCAGCTCCAAAGGCAAAGGCTCACCATCCCCCCCCCCGCCCCCCCCCCCCCCCCCCGCCGCCCCCGCACCCACCCAGCTGTTACTCTGCTCCTGCTTTCATCCTCTGTGCCTGGAATTTCCTATCCCTCCTCCCTAATTCCCATGCATTCCAGGAGAGCAGCTCTGCATCCTCTCAGCCCCGGGAGGATCCCCCAGCAGGGGCTAATGCCTGTCTTCTAGCCTCCCGTAATTCCCTGGGTGTGGGTCTTGGTAATGCAATATGGTAAACTCAGGGGTTCTCTAACTCCGCACTTGGTTCCTAGAAGGCCAAGATTATATCTGTTCATTTGGGGATCCCTAAACCCCCACCCCCACCCCAGAGGGCTCGGCATGCAGATACCCTTGAGCAAAATTTGTTAAGAAGATGGAAGGATTGAGAAAGAACTTCCTGTTTCTAAGGCTATTGGTTAGATGACGGGGCTCTGAGAAAGCAGTGATTGTCTTTACCTCCTGATGTGCCCAGTACGCCTCATGGAACCTAGCACTTGGTGGATAAGTCCAACAAGGGCAGATGCACAGAATTCCAGGGGCAGCCTGTTCAGTTCAAGAGAAGGTGCTTCCTATTGCTCCGTGCAGTGGAACTCATCAGTCCTCTTTTCTTAGACACTCAGTGGCACTTGGGACGGCTCGTCCCACACTCCATGAAGCAAGCATTTCTCCTGGCTTCCAAGACCCTATGTACCCTGGTCTTCCTTTCCCCCATCAGCACCCCTCCACCTCTGAAGCCATCTCCTCCTCCTCTTCCTAACCTAAAACTGTCCCCCAAATTCAGAAACATGTCTGCTGGTCACCCTGAAATAGACCACCCCAGCCTGAGCCACCCCTCTGGCTGCCACATCTCTCCATCCAGCTACTTTCCTGGATGGAAAGTTCTAGATGGAACTGTCGATCTGTTGGTGCAGATATGCTCCTCTCATAGTTGTCCCCAGCTCAGGAAATACCCACTCTCCTACCCAGATGCTCTGGCCAAGACGATGCCCCTCCAGCCCCTGCTCTCTTCCACATCCTGGACCTTGTCTACCCACAGGTGCTATCAGTTCCCCCTCCAAAATCTGCCGTAACTTCTCTCTTCTCTCCATGCTGCTGCCACCAGCCTCATCCAGGGCACCTGGACTTGCCTGGACTTCAGCAGTCACTTCCTGATGGCACTCTGGGTTTCCATTCTTATGCTTCTCTGAGCCATCTGGACCAATAGCAGCTGGAGTGGGCTTTTGAAAACATACTGCTTAAAACCCCTCTGTGACTGCTTGTTCTCTGAGGCTAGTGCCAGGATCCCTTTCAAGGTCTGCCAAATGCCCAGGCACTGCTGACCTCCTCACCTGTGCCTCTCTCCCCTCCCATCTACATCAGCCCTCCCTCAGTTCCTCTAGAATGTGAGGTTCCTGTCCCCAGGGCCTTTGCACATGCTGTACCTTCTTCCATAATGTCTCCACCTCCTCTCAATACTTTGCCTATTTCACTTCCCCCCTCTTCTAAGAGACTTCTCTATCCCTTCCCAGGAGGTCCCTTTCTTTTCTGTCACTACTTCCTGTCAGCTTCCTCGACTGTACTCCTCACAGTTTACAAATTTGCTTATTTTCTCTGCATTTCTTTTTTTAAAGATTTTATTTATTTTATTTGACAGACAGAGATTACAAGTAGGCAGAGAGGCAGGCAGAGAGAGAGGGGAGGAAGCAGGCTCCCTGCTGAGCAAAGAGCCCGATGCGGGGCTCGGTCCCAGGACCCTGGGATCATGACCCAAGTGGAAGGCAGAGGCTTTAACCCACTGAGCCACCCAGGAGCCCCTTTCTCTGCATTTCTATTGCATAGTGCTCGCTTGCTTTCTCCTCCTCCTTTTCCCTCTCTCTCAAGAATGCAAGTTTCCTGAGGGCAGGAAAGTTTACTACTTGTTCACATCTGAACCCCATGGAAGGGAACGTTGCCTGGCACCCAGCTCCACAGGATTTGGGGAGTGAGTGAATAAGGAACCACCAGCTTTCAGGCAGAGAGAACAATGGAGTGGGGCCTTGGGCACCTGTTGGATGGCTAAAACAGCTGCCTTTGACCTCCTTACCTCCCAAGATCCCATGATGCTGCGACCCTTTGTAGCCCACCACCCAAAGGATCTTCAAATGGGAAGGAGGAGCAAGTCCAAGGCGGTACCCTTTGAAAGTCTGTCAACTCCTTTCTATATACCTAGACACTGGCTATCTTGCCCCATTCTGCAGATGAATAAAAGTACTATAAGCCCCAGGATGTTTCCGATAAAAGAATCAAAGAGTAGGTAGGGAGCATGCATGGGAAGATGGACTCTGAAACTGCACGGTCAGATATGGGAGCGAGTAACCACATGCGGCTGTTTGTAATTAGTCAGGATTAGAAAAACATTTTTGAATTCCTCAGTCTCACTGGCCACATTTCCAGTTCGTGATAGCCACATGTGGCTACCAGCTATTGTATGAAACGGCCCAGAGAGAGACCATTTACTTCATCCCAAAAAGTTCTACTGGACCACCCTGCTCTAAAATCACGCAGCCAAAATCACTGACTTTCCTACACCTCCACCTGGGGTGTAAATAAGACGTGACTCTGTGACGGAGGCTGACCAGGGCGGTCCACCTGTCAGACCCAGGTCCCTCACACCTCTCTGCACCCTGGCCACCTGGACCTGAGCTGCCACAGCTTGTGGGGCCCCTGGGGTGACTGTGTATTGATCTGTGGTCCCCACTCCACCCTGGCTGGTCAGCCTCAAACATAGGACGTATGGGGCCCCAGGATGACGGTCCTCAGCCTCCTCCCCTGGCCCCTTTGGGCCCTTTTCCTTCTGGAGCCCCTAGGGGGAATCCACGCTCCGGGGTGGAGGATGGGTGAAGTGGGGGATCCCTGCTCCACCGGGACCAGGACACAGAGGGCTGGGGAACTTCCTCTGGGGGGCGCGTGGTGGGGGCACCCTCCAAGGTCCTGGAGGCTCCCCCCGCCCCCGCGGTGCTGCCCCGCCCGCAGGGCCCCCACCCATCGCCCGCCACCCCCTGGCCGGAAGCTCCGGGAGGGGGCGCCCCGCCCGGCCTGGGCAACGCGCCTGCCGCACACACTCACGGAGACTCGGGAGCCACCATCTTGCCCGGTGGACGCTCTGGCCACGGTCTCCTTGGGCTCTACTGAGCGACAGCAGCCACTAGCGGTAACCGGGGCGAAGAGGCGCCAGCAGCCCGTGAGGGACCGGGCGGCAGGCTGGGCAGCGGGCAGGGCAGCGGCGCCCTGGGGTGCACCTGCTGTAGCCATTCACCCGCCCCGCACCCTCGGCAGGCACGTGCGGTGGGGGGGGGCGCGGGGGGGCGGTGACGGAGGTGAGACCGCCTTAAGCGTGTCCCGCTGGGCGGGAGAGACAGGATCATTCATTCATCAGGGGCACCTGCCAGTTCCTAGAAGAGCTCCCAGGTGAGAGCCAAACAGGTATAGGGAGGCGCCAGCAAAATGCTGTGGGATCGCAGAGGAGCAGGCGGAGCGCCGACAGTCTGCAGGGAGAGCCTATAAGGTTTCACTGCAGGATAAGTGAAGTTTTACCAGGCATCCCAGGCCTGGCCCTGCAACCGTCGGAAGTTGAAAGTACAGTGCAGGTTCACAAAGGTCAAGGCAGAGTGGAGGGATGGAGGGGTGGGGGTGCTGCCTGCTGCTGGAAGGCTCTATCTACAGTGAATACTGGGGAGTTTGACCTTCTGGGCTGGTGAGGGACCTCAGGAGAGGGGTTGGAGGGGTTCCCTGTGTGGGTTCCCAGGAGTGGGGGGGAGAAGATGGAGGAATTGGAGTTGTGGCAGACCATCCCTCCCAGACCTGGAGTCCAGAGGCCTGCGTTGGGGCTCCAGTGACATGGTATCTGAGGCCTTGGGCTGGACACTTACCTCTAAACCTCAGTTTCCCCCATCTGTGAAATGGGAATTACAGCTGGGGGAGGAGGAAAAGGCAGGGCAGGGATGGATCTGAGGAACAAATGAGCCAGGTGTGGAGGCTATTTGAAGAGGAGATGCTGGGAGCACTTGGTGATTTGGTCTCCCCTTCCCATCAAGTCACCCAGAAATGACTTCTAGCTGTGCCCTTCCCCCCACCACTGGGTGTACTTTTCTCCCACATGAGACCTAGGGCACACGTTGATTTGAGGTCAGGACCTCCCCAGTGGCTTCTGGGAACTCTCCCAGCACCCTTCACACAGCACGGCTCTGTGCCACCCACTGTCTGCCACTGACATTCACCGTGAACCCTGGCCCCCCCAGCTGCTGGGATGATGCGTGAGTCATGGCACATGCATACACATGTGACCGCTGGCTTGTGGGTACACTCAAATGAAGGGAGACACTGCAGACCCACGACCTGCCCCGGGAGGATACCGCACAGCCTGGCACCCACAAAAGGGTCAGCTATGGGTGGGGGGGAGCATCTATTGTGATGGCATTTTGTAGCAGAACACCCTGGCTAAGTCCCTCCCTTCTCGACCCTGGCCAGGGGTCCACAGCTGGGACCTACGGTTCATTGGTCGGCTGCCTCAAGAGGATGGGCTGTTGCTCTGGTTATACACAAACTAGAAAGAATGGCAGAAAAGAGGCCACACTCCAGGCTCCAACTGAGGCTGGGGCAGGGGCACAGAGCAGGTGTCTTATGAATTAATATTACTCTGGCAGCTGCCCAAGGGAGAGGATCTGGGCAAACCACATCCTGCTGTTTTGCTATCATTTGGAAAAATATACTGAGGAGCACAGGGGCACACACCCTGCGGTTCCCAGGTGCCCATATGACGGCAACAGGCACAAACACCAAGACATACATGTACACACCTCTCCTCCTGATGAGACAGACCATCTAGGCACACTGAGGTGTGCTATACAGAGGTGGTATCCATGCAGAGAGGGACAGATGCCCAGGCCGGCTGGAAGCAAAGGCCGGCCCAGAGGCCACGCACAAGCATGCACGTACACAATGTACGTACACACAGACAAGCTAGAGCAACAAAGACACGCTCAGATCATATATATACCCAGAGGGACAGACACACGAGGACACCCAGACCCCTAGTAAAGCATATACAGACCATATGAAACCGCAGACAGGCAGCGAGCGGCACATGCCATCACAAAGAGATGTGTAGACACAAAGGTCTGTAAACAGACACGGTCACCCAGAGATGGGTGCGTGCACACACTCTCCCTTACAAAATTAAATGCACCAGACATACACACTAGCTTGTGTAGCCAGACCCAGAGTCTCTCTCTCTCTCTTGCCCCACCACAAGTCACAGGAGCAGATGGGAGGGTCCTCCCTGAGGCCCACACACGTACACACACATCTCAAGGACTAAAACTCCCCTTCCTATCACAGAGGAAGCTAAAACTCTGAAGAAAATGGGAATCCAGGAGCTTAATCCAAGATCTCCTGCTTGCTCACCTCCCAGTTGGCTTAAGATTCCCACCAGAGGGTGGGCCAGAGGGTGCTCCCACATCCTGCAGATCCCCCCCATCCCCAACTAGAAGAAGACCCCCACCAAACCAGTCACAAGAACCCTGCCCCAGCCCTCCAGCCCTAGCCCTGTGGAAGGGGTTCCCAAAAATACCTCCTAAAAGGTAATGGCTGTCTCTCTCAGAGAGTGCCAGGTAGCCCCTGTGTGGAGGGGTGAGCCAGGAGACCCTGATATAGGTCGGGGGCCCTGGTGTGGACTCCAGGGCAGTGGCTGGGCTTCAGATAGGACCACCCAGATTTCTGCCTGTCTCCCTTTGTCCACTTCTCTCTCTCTCCCTCTCTGCTGAAATAATGACTCCCTCGTCAGTAGTCTCCCCCCGCCCCCCACAACCCTCCTTAGTAGTCGAAGGTATGATTTGATACAAGGAACCTCTGGCACGGTCTCCTCAAATGGGCATCTGCCCCAAGAGTAGACCCCTCCCTCCTTCAGGGTGCCCCTCCAGTCTTCTGACCAGTTCTGCCCTCCACCCACACCCCCACCTTTGTTCCCAGCCACAGTGGGGGGCTCCCCTGCTCAGCTCTGGACCTTGGAAAAGGTACCAAGTGTCAAATGGCTACCAGAATCTCTCCACAGACAACTTTTGGGGGCCAAAAACAGCAGGAAAAGGATGGGGCAGGGAGAGGAGAGAGCCACCCTTGTCCGAGCCCCCACCCCACGCTCTGGCACCCCCAGCACTCACCCAAGAGCATTCTCTGCCTTTGGAGGCACCGCTGAGCGCCGTCTGAGGAGCAAATGAAACCAGCCAGAGAGTGACAGAGGGAAGGGGTGGGGATGGAGGGACAGGAGGGGAGGGCGGAGGGAGGGACTCCTGCTCCTGCTGGAAAGCAGCGGTTGCAGGGTCCTTTCTCCTCCCCTGCCTGGAAGCAGCTGCCTGTTCCCTAGTTTCCCCCATCCCAGCCAGGGGGGAAAACACAGAGCACTTCTGGCCCCAAGGGTGAAGAATGGGGCAACTGTGGGGACTGGGGACAGGGGGCGGCCTCCATCCCCGTCCTCCAGAGAATCCCTCTCTAGTGCCTCTTGTCCTTAAGTGCAGAGTTGACCTTGCCTATAGAGACTTCCAGAAAGGACGTGCTGCCAGCCCCTTCCCAGCCCGCCAGAAAGTTCTTGCTGAACTTTGCAGCTCTGCCATGGGGCTTACTGTTGCAGGAGCCCCCATTCTCCTGTCCAGCCTTACTCATCCTCTGGCCCACCATCCCCTTACATTTTACCTCCTTTGCTGAAGGGGAAACTGAGGCCCAGGGAGGTGTGACCACTCCACCCCAGAGCACTGGCCATGTGGTGTGGGAAGGGAGCCCCAGGCAACTTGCCCTTCTTAGTCCGGAGCCTGGACCTTTGGATCTACCACCTGGGCAATGCCAGGTGGGGTGGGGGTGTTCATCTGGTCAGCTAGAACTCCTCACCCCGCTCCCCTGCTCCAGACCCTTCCCTACCCCCAGGCTCATCTCTCCCCTGATTTGCTCCTTCCTCCCCCTCCTCTTCCAGACTAAGGCCCGCTCTCTACTCACCTGAGCACCTGGGAGCTGGGGGGGTGGGGAGGAGGGGGTGGAATGGGGGAGAGGACAGGCCAACCCACAGCTGGATCCAGTCTGGCATTCCAAGCCCAGGCCCAGCGCTAACCCCCACCCCCTCAGCATCCTGTCTCCACCAGACAATAACCTGTAATCTCTGGAGAAGCCAGTACAGCCGGCAAAGGGTCTGGGGAGGGGTTGGCAGCAGCAGCTCCTGAAAACAGGTTTGTTAGGAAGAGGCTCTGGGGGAAGGAGCTGTTCCTTTGGGGAGAGGAAGGAAACTCAAGCCCAGGGCTAATTAACCCACCCAGACACAGACGGAATCTTTGTCTTCTTGAGGGCAGGGATCTAAGCTAAGCCCCCTAATTCTCCACCCAGACAACCTTGCATTTCCTGGTGGTCTCAGGTAGGGGGGGAGTGTCTGATGGTCAGGTTCACACCTGGGGGAGGGGGAGGTGACGGCTGTCTAGGGAGAGTGAGGGGCACTTCTATCACCTTCACTTAAGGAGAACAGCAGCAGGAGACTCTGGTTAGACTACAAGAAGAACTTACCGGTGGCCTTGGGCTGAGTCTCCAAAACATGCACCCAAAGGCCTCAGGATGGATTGGGGGGCACTGACGAGGAATCAGCAGCCCAGGGAGATACAGAAGCGATGGGGGGACAGGCTGGAGGGTTTCCAGGGCTTCCTGATGGGACTGAAATTAATCCATCTGCGGGGAATGGGGGGGTGAGGAGCTCATCAAGCCGGTGACTCAGGCGTGACCTGAGCTCAAGGTCTTTGATCTCTGGGGCTCAGAATGCAGCAAGAGGCTTGTGTCTCAAAGACTCAGAGAGGAGATGGAGAGTCTGATTAGAACAGGAGCTAGGGGAGGTCTGAGGATACAGGGCAGGCAACAGCCTCCACCCACCACCCAGACCGCTGGCCACCCCCAAAGCCGCGGAGTCTTTGTCCCGAAATCCATTATCATCTGAGTTCATCTCTGTTCTTCCGTCCACCTTAGTGTCTACTCTGCACTCCCCACCCAAGGCCCCCCTGGCCTGTTCAGAACTTAAGTCATTTCCAAAATCCCCTTCTCTCTTCTCTCTGCTCTGGTGTCATGTTGCACTGGTGATGGTAGATGTGGGGGGCGGGAGGGGGTGGTGGTGGTGGTGGTGAATTGTATGGCTGGGTCAGTCCTGCCAAGAGAAGGGAGGGACTGGCTTTGGGAGACATCCCTCCCCTCCCCAGCCAGGTGAGGCCCAGAGGGGGAATGGCTGGCATCTCCCCATTCTTCAGTGGAGGTACCAAGGCACAAGGCAGAGGAGAAGCCATGGGTTCTGAGCGCTGTGACATCATCTGGGAGCCAGCCTGCCTTCTCTGGCCATCCCTTCTCCACATTCCTAAAACATCCAGGTCCAGAATCTCGTCGTATAGGCTGCTCTCCTCAGCAGCAGCAGGACTAGGGTGGGCAAGTTGGACTCACTGGGATCTGAACCCGCTTTGTGGCTTTAGGTGTGTTGCTTACACTCTCTGAGCTCCAGCATCCCAGTGTAAAGTGAGAAGAGAGCGCCACCGTCTCCTGGCATGGCTGGGTGACGGGGGAATGCCTTGCCTCCCAGTTTGGGTCCTAAGCAGATGCCTCCAGATCCCCCCCCCCCCCATGCCCTCTGCAGGCCCAGCATTCTCAGTAGAGTCTGAGGCTAAGAGGGACGAGCCAGCAAACCTTTTTGCAGATGTTCAAGAACAACCTAAAATTGTTTGTGTGCTTGTGCGTGCATGGTGGTCAGCGGGGTCACTGAGTTCAACCTTATCGGGGCGGAGGAGCCTGGTGCTCACATAGCCCACCCTGTGGGAGGAAGGGCAAGGGGAGGCAGGGGAAGATCGCTCAAGACACATTCCTGCAGGAGGGAAGGGCCTGCTGCATAGGAGACAGATGGGGTGGAGGGTGGGTGGGGGAAGTTGGGGCAGCATGTTGGGGGGAGGCGTTAGGGGAAGTCTGGGGTACCTGCCATTTCCCCATCCTGTACCCCCTCCCAAGTGTTCCAGGCTCATTTAGGTGTGGCTGAGCAAGGAAGCCTCTGACCTAAGCACTGGCAAGGAGGCTCAGAGAAAGAAGAGTCTCCCCCCCCCCCTCCCGCGGGTAGCCTAAGGGACATGAGGAGGAGAGGGTCCCCGCCTCCCTGCCTGTGATGGCCTGTCACCCTGCAAGCTGCCAGCCTCACAGACCCCTAATCAGAGTGACAGCTCCAGGAGGCCTCCCAGTGCAGCCTTCCCACCCCCACACCTTCAGTACCCTTCCAGCAAATGAGTGGTCCCTCTAGCTGCCACCCAGCTGAGACCTCATGTGTCTAGCTGCAGAGCCATGTGTTAAAGGCTCCTTAAACTTTGCCTCAAGCCTCTTGAAGGTTTTTGTGTGACTATTCCGTTCAGAGGCTGAGGCTACCCCCAGTCAGCTACATCCTCAGGGCCCTCTGCTCTGGCCCAGTCCCCACCAAGGGCTAGGAGAGGCCTTCGGCATGGCTGAAGGCCCCTCGCCCCCAGTCCTCACCCCAGGGCAGCTGCTGGGGCTGCCTCACCCACCCCCAGCGCTCAGAGAGCCAAGGAGACAGGAGAAATCCATGGGAGTGTGTGGAGTGGCCTGGAGTAGGCTCAGAAATAATGAGGCCAACGGACAACAGGTTCTTAGCTGGGGCTCCCAAATTCCCGAGTTCCCACAAATCTGAGGACCCTTGATCCCTGCCCTAGGGCCAGCTGTCCCCCTCCCATGCTCGCACAGCCCAATGCCCTCCCTCATCAGGGCAGTGAGAAAGGTCTGCCCCCATGGCTGCCGCCCCTTCTGAGCTGTGCTTGTGCCCAAGGGCAGGCTCCAGGCACCCCTCCGAGCAGAATCCTGGCACAGGCCACCACAGATGACTGCAGGGACAGCAACTCACTTCCCATTTTGTAATCTGGAGAGGAGGAGCGGGCATCCCGTCTCCTGGTGTCCCCACAAACCTACCCAGAACTCTGGGGATGATGACTGTGGAAAGAGGGAAGCCCAGAGAAGGGGTTCCCATCCCTGTGGCCCTTCTGCCTCTGGCCACATCTCGTGCTTTAGCCTTTTCTCCTCGCACGCCACCTGCTCTCTCCAGGGGGGCACGGTGGGCAGGAAGGGAGAGAGGGAGGATTGTACCCCAGGGTCTGCCATCCAGAAGCAGGTCTAAAGAGGCTATGCCAGGGCTGGACGGCAGATCCTGGGGCAGACCCAGGCCAGACTCGCCTTCCCCACCCCCTACTGCCCTCCAGGCCTGCTTCCCTGTCGGTGCCCCCCTTCTGAGGATGGCACTGCCTGGCACAGCATCCCCTGACCTGGAGTCATCCTGGACACCTCCCTCTCCACATCTCCACATCTCTCTGTCACCAAGTCCTGTTGCTTCTGCTACAGAAAAGACCCCAGAATCTATCTATGTCCTGCTTCTTCTCACGTACCTTCCCTCTTGCCAAAGACATCTAAAAACTCTAATGACTCCTGCTCAGAGCCCTTCAGGGATACCCATCACCTTCAGGACAGAGGCTAAGCCCCCAGTCTGGCTGTGAGGCCCTTCCAGCTGGTTCCTGCTCACCTTTGGCTGTGCCCACCGCTCCCGGAAGGCCACGACAGACCTCAGATCACAGAGTATCGGCTCTAGTTGTTTCTCTGCCTGGAATTCCCTTTCCGTCTCCAAAGTCCAACATCAACATCACTTCTCTGAAGTTTTCCCTGACTTCTGTCAATTCCCTTCTGCCTCTGACTTCCGCAAGCACCATCTACCCGCCTCTTTGGAACCTGCTATTATCTTGGACAAACTTGTCTGCCTGTGTCTTCAGACCTTTCTTGACAGGCAGGTTTGCCACCTTTGAAAAGTGCGAATTCCTCGGCAAATCCCATATGTTTTCAGTTACATGCAGAATCTAAAAAAGTCAGTCTCAGGGAACCTGGGTGGCTTAGTCCATAAAGTGGCTGCCTTCGGCTCAGGTCATAATCCTGGGCTCCTGGGATCGAGCCCCTGGATTGGAAGACTGCTTCTCCCTCTCCTCCCCACTGGAGGAGAAATAGGGATTAGAGTCATGGTGGTCAGGGGCTGGGGGTGGGGGCAATGAGGAGCTGCTGATCAAGGGTATAAGTTCCAAGCTGTCAGATAAATAAGATCTGGGGATCAAATGCACAGCGTGGTGACTGTAATTAACAATGCCATTTTACACACTTACATTGGGAGCTGTGAAATGCTATCGACACTCACATACAATCACAATTATGTGAGGGGATGGAGATGTTGAATAACCTTATTGTGGTAATCATTTTGTATTACACAGGTGTATCAAGTCATTACACTGTACACCTTAAATTGACATACATATCAATAATATCTCAATAAAGCTGGAAAAAAGTAAAAATACGAATCCTCCAAACAGCAGGTTGCCTAGTTGATTTCTATAAATAGCTAAAGAATGAATGAGTGACTTTTGAACACAGACACACACACAGACACACACAAACACATTCCAGAAATATCCATATAGTCAGATACACTCTTACTCAGAGTCACATCCTCAGTGTCCAACCCCAAGCATTCAGGTAGAGGAGCTGGTACCAGCCCTCAGGCCATCCCCTTCCTTTGGTTATGAGGTGACCTCTGCCTGCGGTGTCCTTTCTTCCCATGCCCCTGTTCCAAAGCTCAGTGTGTCCCCCTTCCTCCAGGAGGCCTTTCCTGGTGTCCCCAGGTATAATCATCCCTTCTCCCTTAGTACCCACACGTGGCACCCACAACACTCTTTGCTCTTTTTGTGGCTATCTCAGACCAAAAGACAAGACTCCATCTTGGAGTAGGACAGTGAGGAGTCCGATGGGGATTTGTCCCCAGGCCCCAGCACAGCAAGAGAAACGCAATGGGTGACCCATGACTATTTGCCAAAACAACAGTATAGCGCTCTGGCAAAGCTCCTGATCCGGGCTGCAAAGTAGGTTTCCAGTGGCTGCTCCCAAGAACCAGGTAGAAGTTCTGGCCCTCCCCACCTCCCACACTGGGCCTGGTTCTGAACTTGTTTCCCCTGCCAGCCAAGCAGCCTGCCTCTCGTTTCTCCCATGGCCCCCACGTGCCTGTCAGCTCAAATCACCCTCATGAATGCATTCACCCATTTCCCCCAGAAATCTGTCTTGTAGCCAGCAGCCCCTTCAGCTCACAGCCAAACCTCTGCAAAGTCACCCCAGCCAGGGAGAGGCAGAAATCCTGGCCAGGAGTCCAGCTGCCAAAGGAGGAGTGGCTTCCCCTGTCCGTCCCTCAGCTGGAGGGCTATGCACCTTGCTGACCCCAAACTTCAGAGACTAGAGCAGAGGCCCAGGCTATCCCTTGTCAGAAAGGCTAACCCTGCTGGGCTCCAGACTGGAGAAATGCTGCTTAGGGATGCTGACCCCCCAGAGACCTCACAAGGAGAGCTCCCACACCCCAAAAAGACCTCAAGAGAAGTCCTCAGTCCTAAAGACCCTCAGATCCTAAGAGACCCCATGGGGGGCTGTCCTGATATATCAGGGGGACTTCTGACCATGAGGACCCATTGAAGGCACCCCAGATGCAACATCCCCCCCACCCCCAAGAGAGCCCACAGCCCCAGAGCCTCTCACAGGGTCCACACGGAGCCTGTGTGAGCATCGCCCCTCCGCACTGACCTGGCCCGGTGGGGGTCTTCCCCAAGCTGAGCTGCCTTAGCCGCCGCTGGTGGGCGCGCCCCCCGCAGTGCACTTGGGCCTGGGCTGCTGAGTTCAGCTGGATGTTGCAGACATCACAAAGCGTGTAGGATGGCCGTTTTCTTTCCCGCTTGGGCTTAGGCAGTTCTGGGGGCCGAGGGGGGCACTCCGTAGCTCCAGATACGGGGGGCTCTTTCTCACCCGGGGGAGAGGGGCTCAGTGGCCGCTTCATACCTGAGCAGAGAGAGAGGGAGACAAGTCAACAGGCTGAGTACTGTGAGCACACAGAAGGAGCAAGAGGGGCTCAAGACCCCAAGACAGACATCTGGACAGACCCCTGTGTCCCAGATGAAGCTCCTCAGCTTTTGGACATCCCCAACCCAAGGGTGGCAAAGGGAGCGCAACAGGGTCCGCTTCAAACAAAGCAGCATTTAAACACTGGAAGAATGTCTGCAATGGTCTGGAAGATGGTCACGAATGTCCACACACCGAGAGGCCGACACCTGGGGACTTGGCTCAGAGAGGAAGACTTGGATGTTGGGGAGCAGCCAGGGAGAGGAAGCAGTAAGGTTAGGGGAGTCGTCACAGTGCAGGAAGCCAGGGCCCTATTCTTGGTCTCACAGCAGGCGCTGACAGTCCTGTGACAGGCAGGCATGTGGCGCTTACTGTAGCCGCTAGCCAGAGGGCTGACTGCAGAAACCCTACCTCCCTACCACCCAGTGCCCGGCCGGTGACATTCACAAACGTTGACAGTGTGTGAAACCATCCCCACCCCTGGCCCACGTGGCTCCAGATGTCCCTCGCTGTGGGGGCCACCCAGGCCGTGGCAACAGTTGATATTTTCGGTGGTGACCTGGGCCCTGCTGCCCGCGTCTACAGAACACAGCCTTTTCACACACTCACACACACACATCCCTTCCAGGCCTCTCAGCTGCCACACACCATCTTTCCGTTCCAATTCACTTCTGTGGAACCTTCTGCCTGACTCCTTGGCTCTCACCTGCTCTCTTCTTGGGTTGCCAACTCTCTTCCTCACACTGAATGGTCTTCCTTTTCACTTCCTGGATCTGTGTGTGTGTGTGTGTGTGTGTCCTCTCTGCCCGGGCTGCACACGGTGGGGGGGGGGGGTGCTCCCTGAGGGCCTGGCCTGAGCCTCCCTCACCTCCTCTGAGGGGACAGAGAATTCCCAAGCTTAGGGACATGTGACTTCCTCACAGCGCTCAGAAGAAATCCACCCTGCGGGCCCCTTGACTTGGGACCTGTGGCTTCCAGGACTGTGAAGCAATACGTTTCTGTTGTGGAGGCCACCTGGTTGGTGGTACTTTGTTGCTGTGACCCTAGGAAACGGGTGCATGGGAGGTCTGACCTGTGCGCTTTCAGAGGTGCCTGGTGGCTTGAGGGGCAGCGGTCCCCGGGTCCCCAAAGCCCGGTGGAGCGGCAAAGGTGCAGTACCAGCGACAGGCTCCAGGTGGCGCAGCGACCATCTAGCGGGTAGGGAAGCGGGGAAACTCCATACCCCTCCTGGCGGGGAGGAACCCATTTCTCCGCACTCCTGCCGCCCCTAGCCCGAGCCATGCCAACCTCCCAGGCGCTGTGTCGGGGGTGCAGGGCACAGTCCTGCCCACAGAGGGCATCCTGAGAGGTTACTGCCCTCACCTTGTGAGCGATCCCCTCCTGGGCGGCCCAGAGTCCCACCTACTTTCAGCACACTCTCACCTCCACGGGGAGGTCATCAGAGCTCTGTTCCTGCCTGCACAAGTCTTCCCCTACCCTCCCAGCAGGAGGAAGAAGCCAGAAAAAGTACCGCTTGAAAGTGGTTTTTCTGGCGGGGTGGGAGGGGGTCCTCAGTTTGCCAGTGGGGAAGAAGCTTCAGAGGAATGAGCTTTTCCTGGCCAGGCCTGCCCGGCCAGTGAGGGGTGGGGAGACTTTGAAATCTCAGTGCCATTTATGACAGGCGGGCTGAGGACACGGCCCAAGAGAGCCGACAAGTATCTGCCAGGGGGCTGATTAAACCTCTGTGATATACGGCCTCTGGGCTCACTGGGCCTGCCTGGATTCAGTGCTAATTGTGCTCCCTGGCTGGGCTGCCGGCCTGCTGTAACCTGCCTGGCCTGACCCAGCCTTCCCAGCTGTCCCCTGAGGAGCCACGCTCCAGCTATGACTCCCAGCCAGAAACTGGGGAGGGGTGGACACTTTTGAGGGCACACACGCATCTGTCTGACCCCTGCCGTGAGCCTCGGCTGGCCAGCACCCCCTGCCCTCGCTCCCCTAAAGCAGCAGCATGACTCACCCTCACTGGATCCACACGAGAACAGGACCTGTCTCCCATGTTCTCTTTAACAGAAGAGGAAACTGAGTCCCAGAAGAGGGGAGTGGACTTGCTTCAAAGTACGCGGAAAGAGGGGCGCCTGGGTGGCTCAATGGGTTAAGCCTCTGCCTTTGGCTCAGGTCATGATCTCAGGATCTCAGGATCCTGGGATCAAGTCTTGAATAGCACTGGGCTCTGCTCAGCAGGAAGCCTGCTTCCCCTCTCTCTCTCTGCCTGCCTTTCTGCCTACTTGTGATCTCTGTCAAATAAATAAATAAAATCTTTTAAAAAAAGATTTATTTGTTTATTTATTTATTTATTTGTCAGAGCGAGAGCGAGCACATGTAGACAGAGAGGCAGACAGAGACAGAGAGAGAAACAGGCTCCCTGCTGAGCAAAGAGCCGATGTAGGACTCCATCCCAGGACACTGGGATCATGACCTGAGCCGAAGGCAGCTGCCTAACCAACTGAGCCACTCAGGCGTCCCATAAATAAAATCTTTTTAAAAAATTAAAAAGGACGTGGAAAACAGTGAAGAGCTGTTTCTAGAAGCTTCCTTGCCTCCCTCTTTACCCAGCTGATCAGGCCACGTCTTTAGAATTATGACCGCATTTATTTTATTTTATTTTTTTTAAGATTTTATTTATTTATTTGACAGACAGAGATCACAAGTAGGCAGAGAGGCAGGCAGAGATAGAGGAGGAAGCAGGCTCCCCATGGAGCAGAGAGACGGATGTGGGGCTCCATCCCAGGACCCTGGGATCATGACCTGAGCAGAAGGCAGAGGCTTTAACCCACTGAGCCACCCAGGCGCCCCTACGACTGCATTTATTGAGAGCTTACTACGTGCCAGGTGCTTTGAACATAGGATCTCTTTTAAACATCATAACAACCCCGTGAGGTGGGCACTATTATTAACCTATTATCCCACTTCCTAGATTAGAAAACAGGCATCGAGAAGTTTCATAGCTATATGGGGAACCTACACTTGTCTGATCCTGGAGCCCAAGTTCTTAACCACTGCCCCATTCCCCCTCTCTTTAAAGCCTGCCAACTCCTCTTTTGAACTTCTGGGTGGGGAGGGGGGTTTTACAGATTCTGGGAAAGACTCCTGGGGGGTCCGGGGGGGGGGGTGCTCAGCCCCTAACAGGCTGGAGTGCTTGGCAGGGAGGGGCCACACCCTGGCAAGAAGGGGCTGGAGCCAGAGAGGCTGGGAGAGAGGGACTTGAAGAAGCGGGGAGAACTGAACCTGAACTGAGTTCTGGAAAAGACCAAGTGAAAGCGCAGAAGAACAGCATGGACGTACCCAGGTGTCTGACTGTCTGTGATTTGCACAGACAAAGCTCTCTTGCTCCCACCTTCCCTAAGAGAAGGCCAAGACTGCAGCAGGGAGCTGGGGTTGATGGGGGAGGGAGCCACCATGTAAAGGCAGGCTCACACCAGAGCTGATGGAGGCCAGGGCTGCTGCCTGTCTACCTATTTGTCCGTTCCTAGGGACCTGGAGCAGGTAGGGGATGGAGGGAGCACCCAGGCAGGGCCCTAGGGCTCCACCTCCACCACTTTTGCTGAGTGATGAATGGACTTGGGGCTTGGGTTTCCGTGGGGCCCTCGGGCACTGCAGTGGAGTGGAGCTCTAGGCCTGCCTGTCCCAAGAGGGCTGGCTGGAAAGGGACCCTGGAAGCCATACAGCACAGAGTGGGGAGCTGCTCCAGCTGTAGCTTGGGGAAGGGGTCCTCAGGAAAGAGCCACTTTTGCCAGAGGGTTAACAGGAGAGGAAGGTTCTAGGTCTGTCCCCAGCCTTTGGCAAGGCATGAAGGGCTCCCTCACTAAATCCTTAATGAGCCCAATTACACTCTGGTATTATCCCCCACGCCTGCCAACCTCTACCCTCCCACCTTCCCCAGCCAGGTCCTAGGCCCTGCCTCTGAGCAGGGAGCCTGGCTGGCTGGCCACCCTGGGGCTAGTCCCTGTCCCTCTGGGCTTCAGTTTTCCCTCTTTAAAGAGAGGGGGGTTGGGCTGGCCTAATCTCTTAGGTCCTTTGCAGGCACCTCCAAGCAGCTGCCTCTGAGGTGGGGCTGCGGAGAAGACCTGGCCGTATTATTGGTCTGTCTCAGCCACCAGGGAAAGGCGGGGTGGGTTTGGAGAAAGAACTGTCCCTGGTGGGTGCCCTTTGCCCTCTGGGCACTGTGCAAACAGCCTCCATTAACCCTCACAACAACCCTGTGAGGCATTACAAGTGAGGAAACTGAGGCTCAGAGTCGAAAGGAGAGGCAGGTGAGTGGGGCCAGTCCTCTCTCATCCTGTGACACAGGGGGAGGGGTTGCACAACCTGGGAGTTCCTGTCCCACTCACTCAAAGGATCCCCAGCCCCCCTCCTCACCAACCCTGCCATAGAAAGAAGTGTCTGGAAGAAGAGAGGTCTTGTTTGTTCCTGTTCTAGCAGAGCGTGGACCCTCCGGGGTCCAGCTGCCCACTCAGTGCCCCTGAGGGGCCACCACTGAGCCTACTGGGCTCTCCTGTCACCTCCCCTCTCTCAGGCTGACAGCTTTCTAGGGTGAGGAAGGGGGAAATTAGCCACTTCAGTGCTTGGCCACCACAGGGTGGCATCTACCCCCGCCATCCTGTAGGCTCAGAGAGCTGGAATCACAGCCAGGTCACACCTAAGCCTCCCCACTAGAGGAGTCTAGGATGGCCATGCCAACCCCCAGCCCACACCTCCCCCACTTTGCCAAGGGACCAGCAGCTCCAGGTGCCAGGGCCCGGGGGGTAGGGGGGTTTCCCCTGGGCAAACCAAAGCAGGCATGTCTGTCTTCCTGTCCAAAGTGGTGACAGAGGCAGCCCATCACCTTCCCCGGGAGATGCGGGGTGCCGGGGATTTCAGGAGTAAACTGGCTAAGAAGTGCTGAAAGCCAACACTTGCTCCAAGAAAGGGAGAGAGAGGGCATGGGAGGTGAGAGAGAGCCATGGCCCGGAGATGAGGTCACCCCCCCCCCACCTCCCCACCTCCCCTCCCCCAGTCTGCTCTGTCCTCATCTCTATAGGCTGGGTGTCCCAGAGGACCTCCCGCCGTCCTGACACCCCCACAGGTGGGGGCTGCCTCTCCTAGGCAGTGGTACTCCCTCAAAAGAACCTCACGCCACCCTCAGGAAGGAAGTCCTTCTTGCTATCTAACCTGCAACTCTCCTTACAGGGACCACAGTGACCACACAGAGAAGCTGCCTCGAAGATGGTGAGGGGGACAGGCAGTTAGGAAGGTAGTATTAGCCTCAGCACCCTGTTTTCTAGCCTCTGGTGCCGGGCCAGGCCTGGGAAACCTGATTGCTGTGCAGGACAGCCCCTTACCTCCAGCCCTCTTAGCATCAGGGCCCAGGATCTTGTCCCCAGGCTCCCAGATCCACAGCTTGCTCGCCGGGCCCAGCTCTCCACAGGCTGAGCGGAAGCTCCCTCAAGCCCCATTCCCTGCCCAAGAGGGCTCCACGACCAACACTTCCAAGCTAGGGCCAGGGTGTCCATCCAGGGAGCCAGAGGGAGGAGGGCTGAGAGTCCCAGACTGTTCGAGAGTTGTGGGTAGAAGGCAGGCCAGATGGGCCCCACCTGTGCCCTCTGCGGAAGATGAGGCTACAGGCTTGAAGGGGGAAGTGTAGACAGCAAATGGAGGGGGCTGGCGAGTGTGCTTTTTGCACCCCCAAAGAGACAACAGGAGATCTCCCCTCCTCCTTCTGTTCTACTTAATCCCAGGAGCTGATCTAGGTGGATTGATTCTGGGGTTCTCTAAACTCCTTAGGAAAAGAAACCGAGTTATTTGTCGAGCCCTCTGTCTCCAGATAATGGTCCCCTCCTGAGGGTGGGAGCCCCACCTTCTCTGCCCTGTGGTTTCCAGCCTCTCTCCCCCTAGGGGACCTGGAAAGTTCTTCTTGCCATCATTCTCGTCTCCTCTCCCAACCTCGGGGTTTGGCTAAATTGCGGTTCTTGCCTGCCCGCCACCCCCCACCGCACAAGGTGGGGCGGGGTCCTTGCGGCTGCCCGCAGCCCTTCAGAGCCACCCCCAGCTGGCGCGCGGGCCCCCTCAAGCGCTCAGCCCCAGCGGAGCTCTGTCCGGGATGGGGAGCCGGGAGTGCGGTCCCGCGGCCGGTGCCGGCGCCTACCTGAAGGGCGCTCCCGACCCGATCTGGGCTGCATCCCGCTCCCCACGGCCCCCGGGGCGATCCGGATTCCTGGCTCCTGGAGGTGCGCAGCGGTTGAGTTCCGGCCTGCGAGTCCCCGGGCAGCCGCAGGGCTACCGAGCCCGCCCCCGGCCGGCCGGCTCCCAGCAGGTGCCGGTAGCCCAGTAGCCGCGCCGCTGGGAAAGGAGCACAGGGGAGACCCCGGAAGGGAGCTGCACGGCGGGGATCCCTGGGAAGACAGGCGAGGGGAGACCCAGGAGTGCTCCCTGCAGAAGGGCTGGGCCCAGTGGTGAGTATTCCTACCCCTGGCTGGCAAGGCATGAATGCCCCTTGGCGTCTGGGGGGCCATAGAGCTCAGGGAAGGGAGTCCCAAAGGGGTCACTTCCCAGGGCTCTTTTGTGATCTCCCCACCTCCGGCAAATTGCCCCTGTTTTGGGGGGGAAGCTGGGAGAAAAGGAAGAAGCTGACGTTCAGGGAGCACCTACTGGGTGCCAGGAGGGATGACATTCAATCCCCATGAGGACTCTGCCTGAACTCGTTTGATCCCCATTTTACAGACCAGGAAACTGAAAGATTGTAACTGGCCCAAGTCACACAGGAAGCGAGCACCAAGTGGGAGAACTCCAGACTGCTCCTAGGATCCCTTTCCAGCGGGGGAAACGTCACCGGTGTGTGCGGCTGGGAGAAATCTTTCCTGATTTCTCCCAGGGCATCCGTACATGGTGTCCGGCCCAGAGTGGCGGAACAACGCAGGGGCATTAAGCCAAGCCGGGGTGGGCAGTAGGCAGGGGCTGGAGGCGCGACCCTCTGAAAGCGCTCTGCTATCTTTCTGTTAATGGAGAGGCAGTAGCAGGGGTAAGAAAGCGAATCTCAAAGAAAGGGGGGTGGGTAGAAATGGCTCTTGTATGGGACTCACTCCCTATTGTGTTCAAGGCTGGCCTCCTGTTTACCAGGCCCTGTAATGGGGAAGTCCCAGCACGGGGAGCCCTGCCCAAGCCTCACCCAGGGGCAGGGCCCCTGGCTGCCACTCAGTTTCACAGAACTTCTTTCTGGTCCTCACAGCCACCAGCTCACTCCTGTCTTGAGGCCTTTGCCCCTTCTGTTCCCTCGACCTGAACCCTGAAACTGCTCCCCTGACCTTCACAGGCTCATTCCCTTGTAGCTCAGGCCTTGGTTCCAATGTCCCCTCCCTGGGCCCCACTGTCCCAGCCCTATTGTTCTTTGTTCTAGCCCTGGGCTACTTTCCTCCTGGCGTAGCCCCCAAGATGTCCATCTTCTGCTTGGTTACTTACCTGTCTCCGTTGTGAGGGCATGCTCTTTATTTCCCAGGTGTCCCAAGCACCAGCACAAAGCATGACGGTAGCTAACAGATGCTCAATAAACAGTTGTTGAAGGAATGCATGAGTTCCTCCCCTCTCTAAAAAGGCAAATCCATATTACACTGCACACTTCAGCGGGGTGAATTGTATGCTCTGTGAATTACATCTTAATAGAGTAGTTACAATAAAAAAGCCCAGGGTGGGGCACACAGTCTCAGTGTACCTCGCTGTCCGGCCTCAAACTTGATCCTGTCACACCTCTGCCGGACACAGTCCGCATCCTGTGTCTGTCCATGGAGAGTCACAGTTGCTCGGACTTGGAAGGGGTCTTAGAGGTCATCCTGTCCCTTTGGTAACCTGTCCCTGACAAGCTACCCCCTGGCCTCTGCTTGCTTGCACATGCCCATGAGTTCCCTGCCTCCCAAGACAGAATATTCCATTGTTGGGTGGTTCTTAGTGACAGAAATCTCATCAGTATGCAGGCCTGAAAGCTACTTTCCTATACTGTTCCTCCATGAGTCCTAGATCCACTCCTTGGTCACGCAGAAGAAACACACATCACCTTCCCCAGCCCGCAGAGCATGGCTGGCAGCTTCTTCCTAAGGGGTCTCTTCTCCCAGCTAAAGAGACCGATTTCTCTCAGCTATTCTACCCCTGACATGGCCACCTCCTCCAGGAAGCCTCTCCTGTGTGCTCCCGGGACATTTTGTGTTGGTCCCTAACACTGTACTTTCCACGTTGTATTGAAATGTCTTCCCCAAACCCTGCCCCAGCCACCCCTCTGCACTGAGGGCGAGTAGTACTAGGTCTTTATTTACTCCCTTCTGCCCAGGACCTTACGTGGAGACCAACTGAGCCGAACTAAGCAATTAATAAAAATGTGTTTCTGGGGGTTTTATTATCCTAGTCCCATCCCTCTAAACTGATTCAGGCTTCCAATGTCCTCCTTAGAACAGAACAAGGAAGAGAATCACTGCCCCCCCCATCCTCAACCCTGTTTTATATGAGTGCTGTCCACCCCTTAATTTTGTGCACTCTTGAGTTAGCTCTGTACAGAACTGGGGGGCCGGGGGGATTTCATGGGGCTATTGTCCCATGATATGCCGGCGAGCTCAGCCTCCCCCTCCTCATCGCCAAGAAAGTGGTTTCTTGAACAGTGAGCATGGGACCCAGGCTTGGGCTTGCTGGTGCTCCCGATCTGCCCAGGGCCTGTTGAAATCATTCATCATTCATCATGCGATCATAGTGCCACAGCAGAGATGTGGCTTCACCTAGACACCTAGGAAAAACACCCCCCAGAACCCAACCCCGTACACAGACAAAACACTGTCCTTAACTGTGGGCCTTCTGTATCCTGCACTCTTCCCACACCTTGATCCTCCCACAGTCCGGAAAGGTTGGTAGGTATTCTGCTCCGTACTTTGAAAATAAGGAAAGGAGGCTCTGAGAGGTTAGTTCAACTGCCCGAGGTCACACAGCTAGAAGGGGCGGAGTTGAAACCCATCTGGTTGACTCTAAGCCCTAGGCTCACTTTGCTCCAGGTCGTGATGCCTCTCAAGGCTTTATCTGAAAACGCGCCCAAATTAGTTTCCTCTACCAGCAGGGGGAAGAGGAAGGAAACCCGGAAAGCTTCTTCATTATAATGAGGCCTGGAGGCGCCCGGTGGTGGTGCTCGTGCTCCCTTGCCCACCTACCACTCCTCGGAGGAGGACTTCAGGCCCGGGGTTATTACCTTCCCCTAGATCCCTGCCCAAAAATGACCCTTAGTCCAGATAAAGCCACCGAGTCTCTAGTTGGGCACTCAGTCCTCACTATAACCCAGTCTCATCATCCTGTTATCTCCCCTTCCTCTGCCTTGTCTATGAGGAATCCCCAGCCCTAGAATAGTGCCTGGCACTCCATAGGCAACCAATCCATGTTGCTGGATATGAGAAACGAACTGACTCTCGTTTCGAGGACCAGAAATGGATTGGGTTTCTTATTCTGGCTGTGTGGGCTGAGACAAGTGACTTCCCCTCTCTGAGCTTCAGTCTCCTTATCTATAAACGGGGCAATGAATCCATAACAACCAAGCCCAGTGTAATGCGAGCCCATCCCAGCAGAGTACGTGATGTCTCAGGCATCCAGTTAGTAATAGGAACATCATTAATGAGGTGTTAGGGTCCCCGCTTGAGAAACCGGGCACTGGGACTCAGAACCGGGATGGGACTTACGTAGCTCATGGTACCCGCTTGGAATTGGCCTACACAGGACAGGAGCTTGGTTGTGCCTGCCTTTAAGTTGACCTTCCCAGCCCCCTGGGGCCTTCGCTGAGCGCTCAGTAAATTTAAATTCTACCCCAAAATTATGAGATGGTCATACTAATCATTCATAGTAATAATACCAAGAGCTCCCGTTGAAGCAAAGCCTGTGGCAAAGGGGCTCAGGCAAGGAGCCCTAGACCCCTGCCCAGCCAGCAGCTTCTAGTCTGCTCATGGCCCCAACCGGGGCTGGGGTATGCAGAGCAGTTCTGGGCCCCTGGGTTCCAGGAGAGTAAGAGAAGTCCCAACCTCAGATGGGCCTGTCCCATCCATCACAGCTCCCTTCTGTTCCGTCACCGAAAGGGCAAACTCACTAAAGACTTGAACCAGTCCGCCATGATCCCTCCCCCAACGGGGCCAGCCTTTTGCCTCCTAAAATAGCCCAGAGCCACCATGTGTCCAGGGCGGCTCCCCACTGGTTGCAAATCCCCCTGAAATTAAATCCCCATCCTGCCCCAAGCAGGACGGCACCACCTCCTGTCCTGCTGAGCTCCAGGGCTGGCCAGGCTCCCCCCAGTGGAAACCAGGACAGTCGTCCTTCACGGTGACCGAGACATAAATCCCCAAATAATGAGACAGGCGCTGGGAACACAGAACCAGACACGGTGTTAATTGGTTCACTTCTGGGCAGGCATGATGTGGAGGTCACAGCAGCAGGCCTCGGTTTCCCAGCCAGCAAAATGGGGTGGGGGGCAGTGATGACGTCCTGTGCCCCTGGCTGGGTGCATTTGCTGTGCCCTCTGACCAGCCTCCCACCCAGACCCACCAGTAGCTCTTTCTGACCTGGCCAGAACGCTAACTTCTCAGATGTAAAAGGGAAGAGCAGGGTCCACTCATCCAGGTCTCAAGGTAGGGAGGCCCAATTCATCCCTTTTATGATCTAGAACCATCTTCTTCCCACTAAAACCACACCAAAAGGCTCAGTCCATCTCAGCCTGCAGGAGGACAGGGCGGGGAGGCAGGAGGGCCCAGTGGTGCCTCCCTGCTCCTCATGTGAGGCCAATGATGGATTCTTGGACAAGCATGAGGTCCTCAGTTTCTAGTGATCAGGATGAGATTATCACATTAATCTTTAAAAGTCTTTGCTCAAAAAGCAGCAGCAGCAGCTGACACCCTTAACTCCCCCGAATGCCACCGTCACCCTCTCTTGGACCGTGGCCAGATGAGCTCCAGATCCTGGCCACTTGGAGGCTCCACTGCACCGGGCTAGAGGCAGGGGGTTGGACAGAATGACCTCTCCTGGCCTGGGCTGCTTCTGAGTTGTGGTGAGCCGAAAGGGGGAGGAGCCAAGGCAGAGGGGTGAGTGTTATCTTGGGGAAAGGAGTTTGGAGGGCCTCCGGGGAACCCAAGTAAGTTGGGATCAGGCAAACCTTTACTGATCAGATTACAACTCTGCCACTTACTACCCAGAGCCTGGGAACATGCCCCTTTGCTCCACACCTCAGTCTCCTCATCTGTGAAATGGGAATAACCATGACAATAACGGATAAGAACAGCCCCTGACCCAAGGCTGACAGCTGAGATTAACTAGGACAACATACAGACCAACCTTTTCAAGCTAGAAAGAGCCATGACAGTGAAGGATGACGTTGTTAATTACAGAGGGAAGGCCTCCGATCAGACTACAGAACGAACTTCCTCCCAGCTGTGCATTGCAAATCAATGGGGCAAGAAGAGAGGCCAAGGCACACAGGCCTGGGTGGGATGCCGAAAACATCACGCATGATCCTCCCCCCCGACCCCACCCCATCCAGGGAGCCCATCCCCATGTCCAGACCAAACCCTTCCCTTCCTGGCCATCATCTTGCCTCCAGGGCTGCCAGCCTGTCCGCACTCTTTCCCAGTCCGAGGCTGTATCCAACTCGTGTTTGTTGCCAACGCAAAGGAAATTATTTCAGTTCCCTCACCCGGCTTGGCAAAGCTGCCCGGGTAATATAGGAGAGGCCAGAGCTGGAGAAGAAGCTGGGAACTGGGGTTGCCCACAGCAGGGTGGCCCCCTCCTCCGAATATTGCTTCAATAGCAACAATCAAGAAGGCAGTCGGCCTACTGGGGGGACTACCCCATACCGCCCCTCGGAGGGAAGGGAAAGGCTGAGGGCCTGGGGGTCCTCACCAGGACCTTGGCTACCTTCCCTCTTACTTAAAGACTTGCATTCAGAGCAGGGCCGGGAAAGGCCCTGACTACCAGCCAGGATCAACCCTGCAGAAATTAAGATCTTTGAATTTTCTTGACCCGCCCTTCATTTCCTGATGCTCTTACTTAGTCTGTTCAACAGAATCTTCCCACTCTGGCCCACCCCACTGGACCTTGGGGCCCGTCCCCTTCCTCAGTGTGAGAGGCTGGATCCAGAAGGATGGAGGCAGGGAGAGGCTAAAAATGACCCTGAGATCCCAAGGTCACCCTGAGCAGGAAAGAGGAAGATGGTGTGGTGGCCCTGGTCTTACCTTGCTGGCCAGGGAGAAGGGCCGGCCACATCAAGGAGTCCTCCCCTCAAATTGGCTGGTGGGCGGAAGCACGCGGCCCTCACAGGCCATGAAGGAAGCCTTTCAAAGGCAGCCGAGAGGTTCCGAGAACACTCCTAGGAAGGGCTTCGTCAACATGTCCCAGGCTCCACAGGCCCTACATCCGGGCCCCCGGGGCTGCTCAATGGTCTGAGCTGGGAGGCAGTGTGGGGCCTAGGGCAGGAGTCTTCAGACTTTGGGGGAGTGGCTTCACCTCTCTGATCTGTAAAATAGGCCCATGGTATCCACATCATGTGGTTCTTGGGAAAAGTAAGGGACAATGTAGGGAGATGCTCCCTTTGTGCCTGGCAGAGTACAGGAACTGTACTCTGGGGCTCAGGAACTCACGGAATAAACATCTGTTGGACACCAGCCACAAGCCAGGCCCTCCATTCTTCGCCCAGGGGATCCTGAGGGGCTAGGGGTGCCTGAGTGGCTCAGTGGGTTGGGGCCTCTGCCTTCGGCTCAGGTCAGGATCCCAGGGTCCTGGGATCGAGCCCCGCATCGGGCTCTCTGCTCAGCAGGGAGCCTGCTTCCTCCTCTCCTTCTGCCTGCTTCTCTGCCTACTTGTGATCTCTGTCTGTCAAATAAATATATAAAATCTTAAAAAAAAAAAAAAAAAGTCGTGAGTGGCTGTTATGGAATTTTTGATCCAGGGGGATCATGGGTCACGGTCTCTAAGGAGATAACCACACAAGGTCAGGGAGGATGAGTGACCAGGAAAAGCCTCTCTCAGGAGGGGAACAGTTCAACCCAGACCTGGCTGATGTGAGGGACAGGCCTGCCTCAGGGTCCTCAACCTGGAATCAGACAGGGGCAGCTCTGAAAGCTTCTGATCACTGGACCCCTCCCCAGGGGTCCTGACGGGAAGGGGCTGGGGTGCCACCTGGACCTCGGGATCTTAAATTCTGCCCAGGTGATCCTGATGTGAAGGCAAAGGTGAGAACCCCTTGCCCTGCAGTTTTCCCAGGGGCCTGTCCATGTGAGTGGGACCTGGGGAGCTTGTCTAGCATCCTGGGCTGGGCTGCAACCCTTGGGGGTCAGATTTAGGGACTGGGGTGAGATCCAGCATCTGCCTCCCTTAACAAGAACCCAGGTGATTTGGAAGAACAGGTGGGTCTAGAAACACATCTAGGGGACAAAGTCTGAGCTCCGAGCTTGGCAATGAAAACCCCCCACTACGAACTCCAGCCATGCCCCCATGGGGACAACCCGCTGCTCTGGGACACACTGACCCCTCTCTGCCCTCAGCCTGGGAAATGCCTCTTTTCCCCCAGTAAGGTCCTGAGCGTACTCCTAGGCTGATCATGGAACCCGAAGGGCCCCACTGTTGTGGGTTTGGGATCTGTTTCCTCGCTGCCCTTGACCCCTTGGCCAGAACCCTTGTGCCATTCTGCCCATGCTTCCTGCCCGGCCAGACCCTAGGCTCTCTCACGTGGCACCCAGCCTGGCACCCTGCAGGGTATGCCTCATCCTCGTTGAAGGAATACCACATCTACCCCCAGCACAGCTGTCCCCACAGCTCAGCAGGGTTGTGACCTGCTCCGAGGGCTCCTTGCTCCATCCCTCCTCCTAGGTCTCCTCCTCCAATCTCCTCTTGTGGAATCTGACTTCTTTCTCTCCTCTCCTACCCTTAGCCCTGCCCTGCGGGCCAAGCCCTGGGATGGGAGACACTGCACACTTGTGTTCTCCAAGCCTTGGGCGTGTCCGAAGACACCCCTATCCCTGCTGAAGAATCAGGGTCCCCCCCACTTCAGGGGACTGGCATGGTGGCCACCTCTTTCTTTTGGGAAGCAACATGGTATAGCCATAATGCCTGGGTTCAGTCCTCCCTCTGCCGCTTTCTAACTGTGTGATCTCGGCCACCTCTGTGCCTCAGTTTCCCCTTCTGTAAAATAAGAATAAACAGTACCGGGACGCCTGGGTGGCTCAGTTGGTTAAGCAGCTGCCTTCGGCTCAGGTCATGATCCCAGCGTCCTGGGATCGAGTCCCGCATCGGGCTCCTTGCTCAGCAGGGAGCCTGCTTCTCCCTCTGCCTCTGCCTGCCATTCTGTCTGCCTGTGCTTGCTCTCTCCCCCTCTCTCTCTCTGATAAATAAATAAAATTAAAAAAAAAAAAAAAAGAATAAACAGTACCTGTCTTAGAGGTTCACCGTGGGGATTAAATGAGCCAATAGTCATTAAGTGTTCAGCAAACAGGCACATGGTAACCACTACGTGTGTCTGTTAAATAATTTTAGAAACACACAATTCTATGAAGGTGATGCTTTGTCCGTCAGGGATGTGGGTCCTGACCACGCAGCAGGTCTGGGAGGCAGGGATTAAGATTCCATTTTACAGGGGCACCTGGGTGGCTCAGTGGGTTGGGCCTCTGCCTTTGGCTCGGGTCGTGGTCCCAGGGTCCTGGGATCGAGCCCCACATCGGGCTCTCTGCTCTGCGGGTAGCCTGCTTCCTCTTCTCTCTCTCTGCCTCTCTGCCTACTTGTGATCTCTGTCAGATAAATAAAGAAAAAATCTTTTAAAAAAAAAAAAAGATTCCATTTTACAGGTGAGGAAACTGAGAACAAGGAGAGGAAGGGACTCCCTGAGCCGACACCCAAACCTCACGTCCGTCTACAGCCCTTGGAGCCTTCTCTCTCCCGGCACCCCCGCACTCCTCACTCCTCAGGCGCCTGGCCTGGCCCAGGTGGGCTCTGTGCCCGGCACTGACAGAGGACCCTTTGTACCCCTGCCCAGGGTCACACCCTGAGCTCAGAGCCACGGCCAGACAAGCACCCTGTGTCTGGGGCTGTTTCACCGCCAGGCCTGCGGTCGTCCTGGCCTCTCCAGCCACGTGCTCTGGCTGGGCGGACGCGAAGGCTGCCCCCACCCCTGCCAGTCCCCACCCTCCCCCCAGCCTCCGCAGGGTATCCCTGACCCTCCCTCAGCTGCATTCAGCCAGGAGACAGACTGGGAGGCAGCCCCAAGGAAAACATCCCCTTCTTGGTCTCCACCTTGTGCAAATTCCGGGTGGCCAGACTCTAAGGTGTCTGGGGCCCCAGAGGAAGGGACAGGCAGGGCTGAAGGGGTGGGGAATGACGTGGAGGTTATTCTGGTTACCCTTTCTGTCTCCCTAATCTTTCTTCAATCTGTTGGCTTCTCTTTACCACCTGGACTGCATAATGGCCTTCTCACCAGCCTCCCTGCCTCCACTTCTCCATCTTTTACCTTCCCAGTTTATTCTCCACACATCAGAAGGAGCCTTTAAAAAGCGAAATTCATGGGGCGCCTGGGTGGCTCAGTGGTTTGGGCTGCTGCCTTCGGCTCGGGTCATGATCTCAGGGTCCTGGGATCGAGCCCCGCATCGGGCTCTCTGCTCCGCAGGAAGCCTGCTTCCCTCTTTCTCTCTCTCTCTCTCTCTCTGCCTGCCTCTCTGCCTACTTGTGATCTCTGTCTGTCAAATAAATAAATAAAATCTTTAAAAAAAAAAAAAAAAAAAAGCGAGATCCGGGGCACCTGGGTGGCTCAGTGGGTTAAGCCTCTGCTTTCGGCTCGGGTCATGATCCCAGGGTCCTGAGATCAATCCTGAGATCAATCTCCACAATGGGCTCTCTGCTCAGCAGGGAACCTGCTTCCCCCCACCCTCTCTGCCTGCCTCTCTGCCTGCTTGTGATCTCTCTCTCTATCAAATAAATAAATCAATAAATAAAAAGGGAAATCCGGGTACTCCGGATGGGTGGCTCAGTGGGTTAAAGCCTCTGCCTTTGGCTCAGGTCATGATGCCAGGGTCCCGGGTTCGAGCCCCGCATTGGGCTCTCTGCTCAGCAGGAAGCCTGCTTCCCTCTCTCTCTGCCTGCCTCTCTGCCTCCTTGTGATCTCTGTCAAATAAATAAATAAAATCTTAAAAAAAAAAAAAAAAGGGAAATCCGATCATGTCCTTCTCCTGCCCTAAACCTCCAAGGGCTTCTCCCTCACCTTCCCCTCAGGAGACTCCTTATCCTCAGCCTGGAAGATCTGGCCTCTGACCATCTCCTCCAAACCCTCCTCCTCTTCCAACTCGCTCTTCCACTGGATTCCTCCCATAGATTTACTGAGCTACAAACACACCTCTCCAGCTACAGATGTTACCGGTAGAGCTAATGCTGACAACAGCTAGAACCAGATAAAGGAAAAACTCCTCGTTGACTGAAATGGACAGAAGAACCCAGTGTTGGCCACGGATGTTTCTTAAAATTTAAATTCTTCCAAAATCAGATGCATTTACTCAGTTAGTTGCACAATGGCTGAGACTAAGGTCAGGAGCCTTCGGTGGATGCCAAATTGATTGATGGAACAAATCTTGACGGCAAAATGTATACAGCACTGATGCTGGTGAAAATAATTTCAGTAAAATTAAAATGGAATTTTGAATAAACGGTAATGTGTTCAGCCGTACCATATAGAAAAAAATGGAAAAGTTGGATCAAGGAATTAAGTTGGGTGAAAAGAGTTGAAACTGGGAACCACTTTCTAAAGAAGTCTTCAGAGCTGGTATGTTTTGGTTT